>NC_037093.1:54160883-55360883 GCF_002994745.2 Rosa chinensis | reverse complement strand
AAAAATGTTAATCGCACAATTCACAATTCTCTACACTGGATAACAAATAACAAGCTTCTCATTCACATCACATGCTGCAAACCATGGGAAAAAGTCATGGCAGAAGACTTCTCCAACAGAAGTGCTGCAAGAAGAGTGATCCTGGTTTTCTCATGATTGCCTGTAATGAGCAATACCATGGAAGTCACAACAATACCATATTCATAACACAAAATCATGGTGACAGATGCACTTTAAAAATGCAACAGCTGTTACAAGTGACTTTTATAGGTGCAAGTGGATTCATGCGATGTGAAACTTCCAAAACTAACGTGGAAATTCAAATACCTTTGGCACCAGTAATGCAAGTTTATACACTTGAGCAGGAAAAAAAGAACCATAGAAGAAAACACCAATAAACTGAATTCTTGACAGCGTGCACACACTGCAGTAATTTTGTACTTAACTTTGTTAACAGATGGTGTTCTTTTAGAATAAGCACTATGCAGGCAAGTGACAGAAGTAGATACAACTGTTGCATACATCATTAATTTCCAATCTACTCTCATAACAATCAATATCCAATACATAATTCCAAGATGCTTCAGTTTTCAGAAGTATAGAAATACAACATACCAATTGAACTACATCACTGACTAGATTCAGGAGGCTGTGCATTTAAATTGAAACTATCATAGCCTCCGCTTGTTGGCGCTGTTGGATTAGGTTGATACATTGGGGGTGCAGCCACAGAAGGGGCACCGTTAGTAGCATTGGGTGGTGCGCTGCCGGGAACTGATGGTGGAGCACTCAAAGTGGGAGGCCTCATGGGAATATTTACTTGACCAGGCATCCCAGGAGCCCCAGGTGGAGCCATCATTTGCATCATGGGTTGTTGTTGGTATACTCCTGTCAACACCAGGAAAAAGAGTCAATACAAGACATCGTGGGTATTACATATTGTCAAATTCTGCTGGCAACGGTTATAATGATTAACTGATGGATGTCTGGCCAGAAGAATAGAATCAAGTGTAAATTATAATCCCTTTATACAAAAATGCAGATGATTGAAGAACAGTAACTAGTTGTGCATGACTTGCAATATAATCAAGTTAATCTAAATAACGTATACGCATCAGAAAGATAGATAGAAACATGCCAGAACATTAATGGCATTGGTTTGGTGAAGCAGCATAAACTACAAAATGTGCGATTCTATATGCAAAATGCATGCACATGCATAAATTACAAAAACACTACACTGATATGATAACAAAAACCATGGAAATAAGCAATCCACATTACCTGGAGCCATTGGTGGACCTCCAGGTCTTGGCAAAACAGGAAGTCTAATCCCTGGAGCCATTGGTGGACCTCCAGGCATTTGTGGCATCATAGGGTTTGGTAGAACAGGAAGGCGAGGCCTAGCCATTAGATGCTGATTGTAAGCTGCGCCAACTTGCCCGTAAGCTGCAGTCTGGCCAAGATGTTCCTTAATCCTTTGGTCAATCAAACTCTGAGTTTGCTGCTCCTCAAATTGCTGATAGTACTGCCGCACATTTGCCTGTGCAATTATACACCAAATTAGCAAAAGGAACAGAGAAAAACACAGTATACATTACACTAACGACACAGAAACAAAAACCAGTATTACCTTGTGTTTGTAACCCGCATTGTGCTGCTTTCGAACCGAAGGCTGCAAAACACCAAGAAACAAAAACTTGAACATGGGCAATCCACAAAACTCAAAAAAAAAAAAAAAAATAACAAGAACCAAACTTTAATCAGCTAGCAGCTACCCTATTCTCCCATTTAACATTTACTAAACCCAAATTCGTAAAACCCAAATCCTCTTTCCAGCTTAATCTAACCGTCTTTTAACTCTTAGCTTCTAGAAACAATGAAATCACAATTCAAAATTCGATCCAAAACAAGAAAGAGACGGAGACGTGTTTACCGAATCGTGGGTCAAATACGTATCGCAGTAATCGCAGTAATACCTGACAATTGAGCCAAAAAAAAAAAACCGATTAGATGCGAAAATCAAATATTCAGAATAAGAATTCTTGAAGCTTAGTACTTGATCGAATGATAAAGAGGTCCTACCGAGGCATTGTTCTGAATCTTTGGAAATTCGAGAACTGAGAAGCACTGAAGTGATGCTAAAACCCTAGGCGCGAGAGAGAAGAAGAAGAAGAATGACGGTGCTTCTGGGCTTTTCCGACTATAAATTTTAAAGTCGGTCCACGTTTCTCAGAAGCCCAAAATAGAGTGCAGGAAACGACGTGTCGTTTATCATTTTTGGCGGAAGAAGATATAAAAACCGATGCGTCGTTTTGGGATCCGAATTTTCTTATTCGGACAGAGAGGGCGGCGAAAAGTCAAGAGAGCTCCCAAGTTTGAGGGAGAGAAACTCGGAAGCTCAAATCTGCGTCCGGAAAATCTGGGTTTTGGTTCAGGTTCTGTGATTCTTTCACCTTGTGTTTTATTTAGAAAACTGTGGAACATCTATCAACGCTTTATATTATGTGTTGGTTGGAAATGAAACTAGGCGGAAAAGTTGAAGTTTTCATCCGTAAGGCTTCAACTTTCTTCCGGCCGGATCTCCAACAGAAACGTAGAATTCAGTATTTGAGGGTTTATGGTAATTTGCAGGGAGAATGAAAGCGGATGAGAAGCCGAGCTGGGGTTTGGTGTCACCGTCCGGAGTGGCCTATCATTTCGGTACGAGTGGACTTTCCGTTGCGGTGGCTACCGCAGTCACTCACCCTTTAGGTAATTTCTCAGGAGAAGAAAAAAAGTAAAAATCTCAGCTTCCAATGTGTTTGTTTGCGTTATGGCACTCTTTGCATAGTCTTTGTGATGGTGCATTGAGATTGAAACTTGTATGTGGGCATAGTTTCATACCACAGATTTTGTTATTTATAGCTTTTTATTATGTTGAAAGTTTCGTTTGGTTGGGGTCAATCGAATTGGTATTGCTCTGTCTTTCGTATAGTTTTTGGTATCAAGATTTGGTAACAAATTAGGCACAGACATCGATTGTATGAATAAATCGTTACCAAGCTTCATATTGGTTTATAGAAGCAAGGATTTAAAATTTGTCTCGATTTGGGATGCAGATGTGCTCAAAGTTAGGCTGCAAATGCAACTTGTTGGGCAGAAAGGTCCTCTAACTGGAATGGTACTTTTCCCTAGCTAGACTTTTAGTACTTGTATTCTTGTTCGAACGGATCGATGGAGATTGATTATGAGGGTGTTGTACAGGGACGATTGTTTCTTCAAGTTCTTAAGAATGAAGGACCAAGATTTTTGTATCTGGGATTGACACCTGCATTGACAAGGTCTGTTCTTTATGGAGGTCTCCGTTTAGGCTTGTATGAACCCTCAAAGTATGCCTGCAATTGGGCGTTTGGGTCCAACAATGTTTTTGTTAAGATTGGATCCGCGGGATTTGGTGGTGCAATTGCAACTGCACTGACGAATCCAGTTGAGGTTTTGAAGGTAATGGCACCATGCAAGACCTTATTAAACTTATTTTCTTCCTGTTTCCAAACTCGACTTAAAAATCATTTGTCTCCTACCATTAGGTGCGACTACAGATGAATCCGAACTTGAGGAAAGGTGCAGCTGGAGAAGTGCGTGCAATCATTGGTGAAGAGGGAGTGAAAGCTCTTTGGAAGGGTGTTGGCCCTGCTATGACTAGAGCTGCTACATTGACTGCATCACAACTTGCAACCTATGACGAAACCAAGCGGGTCAAGTTCTAAGCATGCTTTTTTTCGCTTTCAATATCCACAAAGTAATTTCCAGTTTCTAATCATTAATGTTTGATTGCTAGTGCAAACAGTAATTGTGTTTAACTTTCTGTTAATTCTATCAACTTCCTATTATTGCAGATGTTGATTAGGTGTACACCACTTGAAGAAGGATTCCATCTACATCTCACGTATGACACTGCATATTTATAAAAATTATTGTCTGAGATCTTTTAATTTCTTCAATTGAAGTAGATTAATGTGCACTGAAAACCCGCCATCTTATAAACAACTGGAAGTCGCTGTCATTGAAACACGCATGCAAATGCACTTGCATAAAGAAGTAAAAACTGAAGAAATCTGATAGTATATATTCTTTTTGGGACAAATAGTTGATTTGGAAACTTGTGTATGTTTATTGACTTATTCAGTGTGAGATACTGTACTTGTTTTTGTTTAGAATATGAGCTATTCATGTTCTAATATAATCTAAAAAGTCTGTCAAATTCTTATTTTTGTGAAATTTATTTAGCAAAACTGACTATACGCTGCACCTTATGAAGCTCAAGCACAGTTGCAGGCATGGTGAGTACCCTCCTGACTGCACCTGTAGACATGATAAAAACCCGTCTCATGCTGCAACAGGAATCTGAAAGAGTTGGAAGCTATAGAAATGGATTTCATTGTGCATATCAGGTAATGAAGTTGACTAAAATGCTTTTTCACTGCACAGTTTTTGCTTTCTTTTTCAGTAGCTGCCCGTTCATTTGCTCCTATGACAGAGTTTCACACATTAAATAAATTGTTTTGGAAAAGCTATCACATGCTCCTATAGACTCTGTGGATCATCGTGAACCTCACGGTCTCAAACCTAACAACTTGACTATGTTCCTTATCTAATGTGTTGTGATGTGTGGTTTCAGGTCCTGCGTACAGAAGGCCCAAGAGGTCTTTACAAGGGGTGAGTTTCTTTTCAGGCCCTGGACACTGCCCTTGCATATTTGGTTTCGTGCAATCTAAAAACAGTACATATTTTTCAGGAGCCTTGCAATGTTTGCAAGATTGGGTCCACAAACGACAATTACCTTTATAGTCTGTGAGAAGCTACGTGAGCTTGCTGGATTGAAAGCAATCTAATCTAGCCTTGGGATTGGGAGTCTGCAATTGCCTAATCTGACTCCTATATATGAAAAATTTGATCTCTTCAAGTTCTCAGATCATGAAAATACCCATTTTTGGTTTGTCATTTTTTAGTAGCGGCTTTGTTCAACTTTGTAGCTGATTTTTGAAGTACCACTATGAAGGGAATCTGTTTGAGAATGATGTCCCTACATATCATCATATACACATTAGGAGGGTCCAATTATTTGATCAGGTTATTTTGTGTACCATAATCCATCTAACATTTTTAAATCACCTGGATGTATCCGATTGAACAGAACAGTATCTTCAAGAACTGTTATACTTCTGTCTTCATGTTATGTTGCAATAAAAGAAATGTAGTTTCATTGTGTTATGCTGTCCTTACATGGTTTCTTTTTCTTTTCTTTTTTTTATCGATAACGAGCAAAAATTCGATGACTTGCTGTCCGATCGAGTATAAAAATCTGAAGGAGATACATGTAGAGGTTTTGATTACCTAAAATGAACTATTTATTCATCAAACAATGAAAACAAGCCGCCCTTGCTATCTAGCAAGTGTTTGTTGAGGACCTGGAAGTGTACAAGGATCTCAGCTGCCTGCTGATAAGCTTACTGTTATGCAGAGCCAGCTGAAGTTCCAAATCCAAATCATCAGAGCACCATTGCCCCCGAGCAAAGTAAGCTCATGTATTTTTAACACCTCAAGGACTGCTTTGCGGAATGAAATTATGTGCTCTCTGACCCAGTCTCAGGTTCTTAGAGGGTCCATATTTCTTGCCTAGGTCTCAATGGATAGTGCAGTAGTGAATGACCAGCCAACTGAAGCAAGTTTCCTAGTTAATTGAGGTTATTTAGTCTAATTTGATTAGGTCAAATATAAAAAAACTAGTTGGATTATGTTTACTTTCCTTGTTTAATTCAAGGTATTGTCTATAAATGCCCCTATGAGCTCTTGATAGTTGTTTTTGACCTATTAGATGTGTTACTTGATTATCAAGGCAAAGGCAAAAGTAGTAAGAATATATGGGCAAGAAATTTGTAACTGGAATCCCGCCGTGGGGTCTGCTCTTTACTTGGTCCTCCAGAGGTGAGCTTTTACTGGTTTGCAAGCAAATGCCTTGGGTAAAGAAATTTCCATTCGATTTTTCTGGTTCAAGTTAGATACCACTAGTAGTTCTAAACCCAAATGGGAAATGATGCATGGTCTTGGAGGCCAGATGACCTTTGCAGGCTACCACCAGACCTTCTCGATTCCAATGGCAAAGCTGACTAAGATGGCAGGCAGGGCGCTACTTGGTTTTGGTTTCGGAGAAAACTGCAGCTGCTATTGTTACAGAGAATTAATATGAACCAGTTTTCATCACTAACTAAGGAGAACCTAAGGAAGCATGTAAGGTTTGTTTCTATGACTTGGCTGATGGAAGACATGAATCTGGACATGGGAATCGACACAAATTTGGACACTGGAATCTTGGGATTTGGTTTACACAGAAAATGTGGTGAAAAAGTAGAATAGTAGATTAACCCATTCTCCACTAGTACTAAAGATTGAAGGTTTCTGAGACTGGCTAGAGTGAAGCCTAAAACTTTTTGCAGTTTTAAGAATTCCTAACAGGCTAACACTAGTCTAAAAAAAAAAAAGAAAAAAAGCTAGTGTTAGGAAAATAACTGCTGATATCTAACAGTAGAGTTCCTTATAAAATAACAATATATTGAAACTAGTCTATGAACTTCTTCTAAAGATTTGATCATTCTTGTTCCTTTTATCTTTTTCTGTAAGCATGAAAGACAAACTGGAATAGTGGAGAAGTATTAGTCCAATAGTACAAGATGAAAAAGGAACAGAAAGCTCGTCACCTTGGCATTTCGGAGAATAGAACAGAGTCAGTACAGGCTGGTGGGTTAAAAAAGTAAAAGTAACAATACTCGAATAGTGGTCTGAACCATTCCAACATTTACCCACAAAGCCTTGAATTGCAGAGCTTCTTGCTCTGTTTTCTCCATTGGAGCTTAATCTTGTAGGCTGCTTCTTGAGAGTACCTAGCAGCCGAGAAGAGCATGAAGATAACAAACAGCTTCTCATGATGGACCTTATTTTATTTTATTCTAAGCAAATGCAGAAGACATTATGAATTAATATTATAAGAACAATTTATTAATCAAACAATGAAAACAAGCCGCCCTTGTTATCTAGCAAGTGTTAGTTGAGGACGTGGAAGGCTATGCAAGGATCTCAGCTGCCTGCTGATAAGCTTACTGTTATTAAGAGCCAGCTGGAGTTGCAAATCATCAGACCACCATTGCTGCAACCCATGTGCCTCTAGAAACCTTTGATTTGGCTTCGACATCACAAACAGCTTCGCAGCTACTTGTCCATTTGTTAAATTCCGACACTCATTCTCCTTTTCGCCAGCATTGTTTCCTTCTCTTCCGTCGTCCACGTCAGCATAAAAGCAACAGATGTAGTCACTTTTATTCACATACAAATGAGGCAACCATTTTACCAAACCTACACCGCGATTCTTCAATCTCGAAAATTTTGGTATCCAGTTCTTCAATCCAAAACCACTAGTCCACTCATTATCCCTAACTATTACTTCACTGTGCTTAACATGACTTTGATCAGTCGTCAAATGAAGCATTGGCATAAACCTTTTCCAAACAAATCCTGCTTTCTCTCTAATATTCCTCAAGGTCATTGCTAGCGAAACCGAAGGCGGATTGAACAAATGAGTCTCTACATACATCCCTCGTTTAGCTAATGCTTTTCCCACTTGGAGAGCAAAACCAGCTCCTAATGAATGGCCAGCAATGCACACATTGTCACTTCCATACTTTTCGGCCACTGATTTCAAAGCCTCCAAAGCAACTCCAAACCTAACAGAACCCTTCAAGCTCTCCCAAGCAACGTACCGAAGGTCATCCTCGATGTCCCTTCTAATCGTCGGGAACTTCAGCAATGTGCCTCTAAGAGCTAAAACCGCTCTTGATGCGCCGCTTGGTCTCATGACAACAAAATCACCAAGTGCTGCAGATTGATCCCATTCTAGAATTGCACCAAAAATGGATCCATCTCTTTCGTCAACAAGAGTTCGGGTCAGTTTATACTTGAAGGGCTTCCACCACTTTGGAGCAAGAGCAGCAGCTGCATCTCTCTTGTCTTGTCTGTCCATCTCGAGCAAGTAGATTGCTTGTGTGAAGCATGCAATCACAGTTCTTTTGTACTTGCCGTCGTTCCAACTTGATCTGATCAGGTCTCTCCAATTGGGGCGTGACACATTGCGAGGACCACACACATGGAAATCGTCCGGATGATGAGGCTTTGCTTCGACTGCTTTCCCCTTGGCTACCTCCTGATCGGCGCCACCGCCTCGGCGGCCGCCTCCGGTTATCCAATCTAGGAGGAAGAATACACTCTCGAATTTACCTGGTTTTGCGGGAAGAAGATTTTGTGGCTGAGAAATAATCTGCCCTTCAAGAGAAGCAGCTCTGGCGACGGCGGCCGGCTGCCACAAGAAGTTGCAGACTGCCTTGCAAACGGCTTCTAGCGAATGCAGACCGCCTCTTACGAATCCGTGAGCTATGTTCATCATGGTGATTTCCTAGCGATCTTGGTAAGTTTCGACTTTTATCAAGTCGTGCGGCACCTGTAGTTTTAGGGATAAATTTCATTCCTCAATCAAGTAGGTTTGGTTCATTCCCAATATTAAGCAGTAAAGGGGAAGTAAGGAACAAAACCCAAGGAACAAAACCCTAAGAATGTAACATTTTTATGGTCGACTTTCTCTTAATGTGACAAATTGAAAATAAATGTTTTTTTTTTAGATAGTAAAAATAAATTCATTATGATCTGATAATATAAGGACAGAATGTGATTTTCTGGAAAATGGGGATTGCAAGGGACGTATCAATCCCTACTGGGCAGAAACCAAAAATAATCAACAGAACACCAGATTTTTGGTTACGCAGTGAAAATCTCAACTTCTTATATTAGAAATACTGCGGGGTTCTTACTCTTGAGAACTCAAAATAAGAATTAACTTATGATGAAGGATATGTTCTTTACAAACTTGAATAGCACTAGCTCGGCTACAATGATTAGATGAATACTAATACCAAGTTTGTCTTCCGTCTTAAACTTCTTCTTTACTTGATCGATCACCAAATATCGCTCTCCTTTCTTCACATCTCCTCTACTGATCTCAAGAGAAGTTATGCATATGAAACAATGATCAAGAACACTTAAACATGGACCAAGTGTTTGGACTCTTGTGAAGACTCAATTAGCAAACATGTGTAGGGGCACTTTTGATCAGGGTTGTTCGGCAGTGGATATTCATGGGTAAGGACCCAAAACTTTGCCCCTTTATCTAAGTTAGCGAAGACTAGGCCCAACAAACTTCGAAGGACCTGAGAATCCTAGGAAGCTTGCTGTTGTGTTCTTCCCGGCAACTCCTTGTACATGCACGACAGTGACTTAATCGTTTCAAAAGGGGCTTGGTAAGATGCATGTGGCGTGGGAGCTAGAAAAGCATGATTTGTAGTAAAGATGAGAGATTTGCAGCAACCATGAAAGCTTGGATTCGGATTATGGTTGATGAGTTTTGGATTGGAAATGGGTTTTTAGGATAGGTGTTGGAGGAAACTGCTTGGTTTTGTTTCTATGTTTGCCTACATGTTTCTGGGATAAGTATTGGGGAATTGCTTGGGTTTGCTTTGCATGTGGGTTTCTTTGGGGTTGCTTCTGAATGCCCCTTCACAATAGTAAGAACTCTTAATTTATAGGAGAGTTGATGTGTGATGCAGCATTAAGCTTGCTGCCTTGTCTTTGGCATGTAGTTGTGATCATAATCCCAGAAATCCTGCTGCTGGGATTACCTTTCCAGGATTCCCGCTACTGAAATCTGCTGCTGGGACTGCAATCCCAGGATTTCTGCTGCGCTGCTAGGATTTTGTTATGTTGCTGGGATCAAGATTTTGGACGTGGTGAGTTTAAGATGGTTTCAATGGGCTTTGGGTTTCTTAGCTTGTTGGTTGGCTTTATCCCCATTAATGAGATATTGGGCTTGAATTGTGCTATCTCTCTTCTTCACCTTGCCCATGTTGAGAATTTGGCTGCTGGCTTGAATTTTGGTCCCAAGTCCAAAATTATCAGCTTGCCTAAAACTCGCGATGGACATCATACTTTTCTGTAACCTTCCACACCACACCCATTCTTGTAAGCCCTAAGTGCATGAATGTGGCTTGGGTCCACGTGTGTGACGTGATGTTTGCGGGTGTAATTCGCCTCGAAATATGAATTGGGCTTGTTAGCTGGATTTTTGGGTATCAACAACATGCAAAATGCCTCAACCTCTTCTTGCGTTCCAAGTTCTCTCTTTTGCCGTCTGTTTTTCCACCTTCCAAGGATAGTTGCCGTACCTGTTTGGCTCTAGTTTTGTTGCAGCTAGTCAACAGTCTCTTTTCTGCGCTAGTGTGCCAGCACCGTTTGGATGCAGTCGTCAGGGATGTCCCTTGACCTGACTTCTTTCCAGCGATTGTGGATGAGGAGAGCACCAACCTCGTCGTGGGATTCTTTGTGCCTCGTGGTGAGGACTTTTGCTAAGCTTCTTTAAGATCACACAATCGATACTCGACGTCGTAGATCGAGCAGAGCGAAAATCACTGGGAAGTGGGGAGAACTTGCTAAAGCGTGATTTTAGCTTGGTTGATTTGCGAGGGCGTTACCCTTGCTTGGCTGGTTCCGTAACTGTTGTGGTTGCGGTACTACAGTCGGCTCCCGAGGAGACTAGGACCGAAGCACGTTGATAGAGGGTTTGGTGGCACTGACAGTCGGCTCCTAAGGATTATGGGACTAGAGTGTGGTCACCGGAAAGAGAAAAAGATGGATTCTCTTGAGAGACTTGAGTAGTCGTAGAGATTAGTTGATGAATTGTGTGTTGTTGTCACTTCGTCGTAGCCTCTATTTATAGGCTACCAAGCCATAGTGGTTGGCCTTAAACAAATCATGATGGGTTAAGCACTAATGGAATTGTTAGGTTTTAAGCACTTAAACACTAACGGAATTGTTAGGTTTAAGCACTTAAACACTAATGGAATTGTGATAGGTTTTCCAATTAAGCCACCATGAAATATTGTAGTTGAATGCTTCCCCACGTGCATGTCATATTCCTTAATTTGAATGGATTATGAATATTCGCAGCTTGCATAATCTTCCATAATTCTACAGGTATGTTTTATTTAGCTTGAGCCACTGACATTGGCTCAATTTCTCCAAGACCCGCCTTGTCAGGTCAAAATGCTCATTTTGGGTTCAAACAATACCAAACAAAACAACCAAAACAGCTATTTAACCTAATAAGCCTTCTACAAGGAAAAAACAAATCTTTTTGTGTTAAAGAAAATATAAACAATTAAGGACACCAAATCCTAAAATACTTAGGAAATCAATAATACAATTTAGCACACAGAAAAATATCTTTAAATGAATAAAAGATATTAAACCCATTAAACCTCAAAAATACTTTCTCGTTTGTATGGAATGCCAACACGCCAAGTTGATCAAAACTTGTACCTACATGATCGACTTTCATATTAACATTAGTCAAATATATAACCACTGCAAGTGGCCTAGTGGTTCTTGCCTAATTGGGTGTGCTCTCCAACCTAGGTTCGAATCCCGAAGCTGTCAAAGTGGCCAGGCACTATGCTGCAATGCACAGTTGGAGCATTTCACATGCGACGAAGGGGTTTATCTTGGGCCTAGGAAGCCTTTGGGTTCCCCTTGACAAAGTCAAAAAAAACATTAGTCAAATATATGAGAATTTAAATATATGCGTGGCTCCTTAACTTCAATGGAACCAAGCGAGGGCTAAGTATTGCTGCAACACCCTCCATTATTTTTTTAGGGGAGTGAAATTCACACTCCGTAATATGTAGTGTACACTCCCTCTTTTCTTGTTTGGTTAAAATTGTCATAAAAATATAAAATTTAAATTAGTAAAGACAAAATTTAAGTTACAGAAAAATTAAACTTGAGGTGTGTTAAAGGAAAAACACATTATGTGCCTTCGTCAAAGAAACAGACGAAGAGGGAGCAATTACAAATCACAGCTCAATCAGCATTTAGTATCATCAATGTAATTGATATTTCCGTTGTAATCCTATCCTTATATAAAGGGGTTATGAATGAAATGAGTAGACCAATTCCAATCCATTTTTACTTTTACACGTTATCAGCACGCTCAGAGCCAATAGCCAAGAAAAAGAAAAAAAAACCAAAACCCCAAAAGTCTGAATTTCTTTTCTGGACACCCACGTTTCCCCTCTGGACACCCAAGCCCCACACGGACCTCACCTCGACCGGACCCAGACGGGATTTCGGTCCGATTTCCATTCCCAGCTCTGACGCGGTCCAATCCTGCTCACCGGCGCGGCCTCATCCTGCTCGCGAGTGTCCCAGATCGACTTCATCTTCTCCAGTCGATCACCTGCAGCCCACCTTGTTTCCAGTCGCTCACCTTCGTTTTCCTCCAGCAACAACCCCAGTGCCTCCGCCTTGCACGTCCGGCGTTTGCAGTCGCAGCCCAACCTACCTGTAACGGCGCTGCTCCCTTGCCCAGCCCAGATTTGCGCGCGTTCATCATCCCAGCCTCGCAGCAGCAAGCTTCCGATCTCATCGCTGCAGCGCGCTCCCTCCAGTCTCGGCCCCGTGGCTCGCTCATCCCTCCAGCCTCGGCCCCAATCACCGGCGCGGCCTCGTCCAAACCGACCTCCATCTTCCTCTGCCGTGTGTCTTCAACCTGCTACGTCCTGCACCGGCCCAGAAGAAGGACAGAAAGCCAGAACGAAGAAGACGAGAGGAAGAAGA
Organism: Rosa chinensis; assembly: GCF_002994745.2. Classification (NCBI taxonomy): domain Eukaryota; kingdom Viridiplantae; phylum Streptophyta; class Magnoliopsida; order Rosales; family Rosaceae; genus Rosa; species Rosa chinensis. The sequence goes on along the minus strand of NC_037093.1, from coordinate 55,348,133 downwards.
TGACCAAAGAGAGAAAAGAAAAAAAGAGAGGAAAAAAAACAGTGTGACCTGGCCCAAAGAAAAGGACCCGACCCAATCAAAAAAAAAAAAGAAGCAGGCCTTGCGGCCCAGCATAACAAAAAAAAAAACAAAAGAAGTAGGCCTGCGGCCCAGAAAAAAGAAGAGAAAAAAAAAAATAATAAGTCTTTGTGGCCCATTGCTGAAAAAAGAGGAAGCGGCTCAGTTTTTCTCAAGTCCAAAAACATCGCTACGCACGCCTGCATCAACACGCGAGTGTGCTAGGATTGTTTTTTTTTTTTTCGAAATCAAGTATGTTTTCTTTATTTTATTTTATGATTTTAATCAAGCATGTGAATTTTATTTATCTTTTCTATTTTTAAGCATGCTTTATACCTTATTGTTTATGCTTTTATTATATTTTGTTATTGAGCATGTTTTGTTCGATAATATTAATCCTTTTACAGCATGCCTTATTATTTATGTTTTAAATAATTATGTTTAAGCATGCTATTTAATTATGCTATAGTTTATACTTTATTTTGAACATGCCATATATATTTTGTTATATATTATTTATGCAATTCTGAGCATGTTTTGTGAATTTTATTTACGCTTTATATAGTTATTCCTAAGCATGCCTTTATATTATGTTATTATTTATATTTTATTTTACGCATGATATATTATTGCTATTATTATGTGTAACATATATTTTCGTTTACATTTGTGAAATTTGAGCATGCTATGTAATTTATTTTAATATATGCTATGTTTTTATTATTTATTACGTGCTATGATTATTACTTGTTTAGAATGCTATACAAAAAAGAATTGCGTTTTTGCCATGATAATGAAAGTTCATGCGCATTATAAATACACATTTACTGTGATAAAGTATTGTCACATAGTATCGAAAAAATGTGACCATTACGAATCTTAGTCTTGAAATCTAATTCATATTTTTAGAAAATAATTCACGTGGATGTCTTTATGACTGCGTAATTTATATCTTCCCTCTTGTTTTATGTAGATGGCTGATCCAACTCGACCTGAGTTTGACATTTTGGACTCAGAAGGACTTGAGTACTATTGTTGGGTTTCCGATATGGAAATTGCCTTTGTGGCAAATGACTACACTGCCACCATTACTGACCCCAAAGACGATGAACTATCTAATAAGGTGAAAGCAGATGCCTTAATTGTTCTGAGGCGACATATTGATCCTAGCCTACGCTGGGAGTACCTTCAGTTGAAGACACCCAAAGCACTATTGGATGCCCTTAAAGGACGTTTTGGGAACATTCACGATACTTTGCTCCCAGGACTGGATGTTCAGTGTAATGGAATCCGCTTGCTTGACTATAAAAAGGTCAATGACTTCAACAAGGACATGTTGCGCTTAAAGGCACGTCTCAATTTCTGTGGAAGGGAAATCACAGAAGATAATATGATCTACAAGACTCTTACCACCTTTCCTACTTCAGCTTTTATACTAGCGAACCAGTATCAGTTGGAGTATGACAACAAAAGAATCACAACCTTCAATAAGTTGATAAGCCTACTGCAAGTGGCTGAGAGACAAAATGAGAGTCTCTTGAATAACAATGCCAGGCCCACTGGGACAAAGAAAATTCCCGAGGCTAATTATGGAAAAATGAAAGGTGGAAATAACTCCAATGTAAGGGGGTTTAGACGTGCTGATCCCTACCCACGTGGCAACAATGCACCACGTGGAAAGGGACATGGGGATCATGGAAACAAGATGCAAAAGGAAAGAGTTGACAATGAACCATGCTATAGGTGTGGATTCATTGGGCATTGGTACAAGAACTGCCAAGCAAACAACAGAGTAGTAGCCAATTACAAGAGGTATAAAGAGTCTAAAGAACAAGAGACTCACTATATGGAAGAAGGAGGTCATGACCTAGACGTCACCCTTACAATTGCAGACTTCAATGGCAAAGAGGAACTTGCTAAGTCAATGGATGCTCTCAATCTTGACTGATCTGTTTTTATTTTCCAAAGACAGTTGTGAAGGCATAATGCCTCACTTTTAATTAGACTATTGTTTGGTCTTAAAGTTTATTTTCAATCATGGATTGATGAATAAGATTTTTGAACAAGACCTTGATTTGATTATCGTTGGCTTATTAATAAATTTTGAATTTTATTCTGAAGCACTGAATTTATTCAAATTTATTTACTATACACATATTTACATGATTCGACATAGCACTATAAAGATGTAAAGCAATACATCTAGAGAAAAATTATTAGAATGAAAAGAATATCATTCTACGCAAATAGAAATACTCTAAAGAATATGAGTTATATTTTCTAAATACCTCCCATTTATTTGTAGAAATGAATGGAGGAGAACTTGAGTGCTTAGATGATAGTGGGACTACCCACACAATATTAAGAAATATGCAATTATTCATTGAACTAATAGCCTATAATTCCTCTGTGACTACGATGATTGGATTATCACAACTCATAAAAGGGCGAGGAACTGCCAAAAAATTTTGTTGCCTAATGGCACAACATTTAAAGTCACAGACGCTCTATATGCACCAAGAGCTAATCGAACCTTGTTAAAGTTTCAAAGCTATTTGTGCCAACGGTTATCATGTAAAAACACACCGTGAGAATGGAACTGAATACCTTGATATTTCATCTAATGACTGTGGAAGGAAATACACCTTAGAGAAACTTATGAGTCAATCTAATGGACTGTACCTCACTACGATTTGGATCATTGAATCCTACACTGTCACCAACAATGAAATGTGGGACACTGACTCATACAGGCTTTTGCATGACTGCCTATGGCACCGAGGTCGTGACATGATGATCCGTATTTTTAAAGAACTCACACGGACTTCCCTTCTTTCGAGTGAAAAATGGGAGAAAAATCCTCCACACTGCAAGGTGTCGGTTCTAGTATTGCTCAAATGCAGTCATTGCCTTCTGAAGTACCAGAAGCACTACCTCCCTCCCATTATGCCTCATTGACTATTTCAAAGGCACATCACTGTTTTGCAAAGCCTACTCTTTAGCGAAAACAGGATCGAGACCTTCCTATGCTAAAGATACAAAACAAAACATTCCATTCTTACAAAGAGATGTCTGTGGACCTATCCATCCAGAATGCGGACCATTCAAGTACTTTATGGTTCTGGTCGATGCTTCGACAATCTGGTTACATGTTGTTTTATTATCCACAAGAAATGCTGCAATACTCCTAGCACAGATTATACGTTTAAGGGCTCACCACCCTGATCACCCTATCAAGTCTATAAGGCTTGATAATGCTGGAGAGTTTACATCAAAAGCATTTGATGATTATTGCATATCTAATTGGATCGATGTAGAGCATCCTGTACCCCATGTGCATACACAAAATGGTCTCGCAGAAGCCACCATCAAAAGGCTACAGATGGTGGCTAGGGCATTGGTTATGCGCACCAACCTGCCTATATCTGCATGGGGTTATGCAATATTGCACGCAACTTTACTCATTCGTTTCAGACCCACTGCTAGCCAACCATTTTCTGCGTACCAGTTGGTAACTGGATATAAGCCTGACATTTCACACTTACGCATATTTGGTTGCGCAGTATATGTGCCTATTGCGCCCCCACAGCGCACTAAAATGGGTCCTCAGAGACGATTAAGTATTTATGTTGGATATGAATCCCCAACAATTATCCGCTATTTGGAAACCTAGACAAGCGATCTATTTACCGCTAAATTTGCGGACTGCCACTTTGATGAGATAGTCTTCCCGTCGTTAGGAGGAGATAGGAAAAAGGATTTTCCAAGGGAACGACAGGAATTGTCGTGGTTTGTCCCCACTCTGTCTCATTTTGATCCCCGCACTTCACAAAGTGAAAGTGAAGTGAAAAGAATAATCGATCTTCAGAACGTAGCAGATTCGATGCCTAATGCGTTTACTGATATCGTAAAAGTGACGAGATCACATATACCAGCTGCAAATGTGCCTGCAAGGTTAGAAGTCCCCAACAAAGGGCACAGTGCCACAGATAGAGGCACTGCAACCACACTTAGTGGAGGTGTGGTTGAGGACATGGCTCCCCAAGGAAGAGGGGGAGGTCACTTGGTTCGACTGACACTCACCCAAGGAAGAAGAGGGTGAGTAAGGCACAAACCAATCATCAATGAGATTGTCTCTGATTATAGTTATGTCCATGAATCAATACTGGAGGACGCTCCGATGTTTGAAATGATTCCAGAGAACAAAGAAATCTCAAAGGATTATGAGAGTTCGTATGAGTTGATAGAAAGATCTTCCATACACATTGATGATATATACTGTTGCTCAAGGAATCATAGAGCATGATGATATCGAACCACGCTCTGTTGAAAAATGTCAACAAAGAGCAGATTGGCCTAAATTTAAAGAATCAATCCAGGTAGAATTAGATTCTCTGACAAAGAGACAGGTATTTGGTCAGGTAGTGCTAACCCCACCAAGTGTAAAGCCTGTAGGACATAAATGAGTTTTTGTCAGAAAGCGTAATGAGAAGAATGAAGTCTTGAGGTACAAGGCTCGCCTTGTGGCACAAGGTTTCTCACAATGCCCTGGAATTGACTACGAGGAGACATACTCTCCCGTAATGGATGTTATAACGTTCCGCTACTTAGTTAGCTTAGTAATTTCCGAAGGACTGGAAATGCAGCTCATGGATGTGGTTACTGCATATCTCTATGGGGATCTAGATTCAGAGATATATATGAAAAGTGCCTGATGGCCTTGCATTACCCAAGTCAAGTGACTCTAAACCACAGAGTGCGTTTGCAATTAAGTTGAAACTCTCACTTTACGGATTGAAACAATCCGGGCTGATGTGGTATACCCGTCTAAGTGACTACTTGATTGGAAAAGGGATATAAGAACGATGAAGTATGCCCCTGCGTATTCATAAAGAAAACAAGTTCCAGATTTGCAATTGTAGTTGTATATGTCGATGATATGAACATAATAGGTACTCTTGATGAAATAAGAGAAACCGCGAGCTACTTGAAATCCGAATTTGAGATGAAGGATCTTGGGAAAACTCAATTCTATCTAGGCCTTGAACTAGAACACCGAGTTTGTGGAATACTAATCCACCAGTCTGCGTATGTCCAAAAGTCAGGCGATATAACATGGACAAAACGCATCCTGCTAGCATTCTCATGATCGGTCAAAGCTTGGATACAAGGAAAGATCCATTTCGTCCAAAGGAAGATGACGAAGAGGTGTTGGGAGCTGAAATTCCCTATCTAAGTGCAATAGGCGCATTATTGTACCTAGCCTAATGTACTCGACCAGACATTGCATTCTCAGTGAACTTGTTAGCTAGATTTAGCTCAGCGCCAACGCAGTGTCACTGGAATGGTATCAAAAACATTTTCCGATACCTAAAAGGGACCATTGACTTGTGACTGTTCTTTCCCTACAGAGAGACAAGAGTGACCGCAAATGGAACTGCAATCCCTAAAGGAAATGTTGATGGCGAAAGCGCCACTCACTACACTGAAACACCAAATGACGTTTTCGTTGGTTTTGCTGATACTGGGTACCTCTATGACCCATATAAAGGTCGTTCCCAAAATTGTTATGTACTCACCATTGGGAACACAGCGATATCTTGGAGATCAACCAAGCAAACCCTTGTGGCTACCTCCTCAAACCACTCAAAGATCATCGCTCTACTTGAGATGGTTCGTGAGTGTATATGGTTAAGAGCTATCATTACACATATTCAAGGGACTAGTGGTTTGAGTTCTACCACTGAAGAGCCTACTTGCATTTATGAAGATAATGCAGCTTGCATCGAACAGATGAAGCTAGGATATATCAAGGGTGATAATACAAAACACATATCGCCAAAGTTCTCCTACAATCAGCAACAATAGACCCTCCTCAAGATTCAAGTGAATCAAGTAAGGTCTGAGGAGAATGTGGCAGATTTGTTCACCAAATCATTGCCTAAGGCCATATTTGAGAAACATGTGAAAAGCATAGGAATGCGAAGACTTTCCAAGCTCCCCTGATTAATGTAAGTATCAGGGGGAGGTGTAGACGTCAGGGGGAGTCTAACACACACATGTTATACTTAAATGTAAAAAGTGCGTTGTGCTCTTTTCCTTCGACCAAGGTATATTTTTGTCCCACAGGGTTTTTATTGTTACTTGGCAAGGTTTTTAGTGATGCAACAACTCATGCACCATTTCGTCTTTGACTTGGCACAAGGGGGAATGTTAAAGGAAAAGCACATTATGTGCCTTCGTCAAAGAAACATACGAAGAGGGAATCAAGCAATTACAAATCACAGCTCAATCAGCATTTAGTATCATCAATGTAATTGATATTTCCGTTGTAATCCTATCCTTATATGAAGGGGTTATGAATGAAATGAGTAGACCAATTCCAATCCATTTTTACTTTTACAAGGTGTGGATTGTAAAATGAGGAATGTGGATTTCACTTTTTTTTTTTTTAATCAATCACAAATCGTGTTTTGATTTCATTCATCACAAGCCAAAGTGGTGACCCTCCTGCTGCCTTCTTTCCAGACAGATCAAGAAGTTGTGGCAGTACCGAGTGGTACATAGAAATAGGTACACTTATTAGACATCAAATACGTAAACGTAGCGGGAATCCTCCTTTGGTACTACTCTAAAGGTGCTAGAGATACATAGAGTGCACACATGTGCATAACTTCCTAAATATAAGGAAATTATTTTAATTAGACAAAAACTAAAAACATAGAGATGGGCATAGGGCAAAAAACCTCAGCCCAACGTTGTGCAGTCCAAAGTAGCCCAAAAGAAGGCCCAGTAGGCCTAGCTTGGCCCAAGTCCAACCTTCACCTCTAAACCACCAAGCCATCCCAGCGCAGATCCGCCATCGTGACTGCTTCGCCTCAAGTCAAAACCGCCACGACCCAAATCACGACAAACCACACCGCCACAAGCTGCTTCACCACAAATCCGCTCTATTTTCAGTGTCTCCGATCCTAGCCTCTGCCGATTTCGAACAGCACCGTCAATCCAAGCCGCCAGCAAAAAGAATCGGTCACCTCCCAGAGATGTCGCACCAAAAACAGAAGCCAAACACCTCCTGCCAGAAAGCTTGAGCAACACCATTCACAAGGGAATAATCAAACAGTCGCATGCAGTCCCTGTCCGACAACAAAACCGCGTGGCGTAGGCAAGACTAAGGCCGGCCGAGATGTCAAGGCCGCTACCGGACGAAAATGATTTCACAATTTTAGTCGCCGTCGAGTTAGAGTTTCTCCAGGACAATTAAAAAAAAAAAAAAACCTTTAAGAAACTAAACTTTAGACAACACGTGGATTTCACTTCCCTAATATTTTATATATATATATATATATATATATATATATATATGCATGCACAGCAAAAAAACAATGAACTTGAGCAAGAACAAAAAGCACCCCCCGGGCCCGTACTCAAATCCTTGGTTCTGTGCTTTCTCCTTAATCATAAAGCATTCAGGATCGTAATATAAGCACGTGAATTTTCTGCCTCATATGTTAGTTTTTTTACGACCGGGTGTGATTACAGAACTTGCCGGCACACAAATGTATAATAATCATTGATACATTGGCTCTTATTTGACTCTAATATGGTCGGAATGTGGACCAAAGAGGGAACCATCATTGGTGTGAACACACATTGTATGCATGTTTCTTCAACAAGTTTTAGTGATCATCACAATAAATAATATTGAAACTTTTAAAGCATGAAAATGAATGAAAACAAGATTGAGAACAATGTTGCCCAATTTAGTGACATAAGTCTCATATTTATAAATAGGAGGTCGTGGGTTTGACTAAAAAAAGACTAGTTGTTGATATGGTTAAAAAAAAAATTGAGAATAACGTACATATAAGTAATCGATACTAGCTCACAAAACAATTAACTAACATAGTTTAAAAAACAAAGGGTGAAAAACCTAGGATTCTAGTGAGGTTCAATAGCTAAAATGACTATGAAGCGTTGTTAAAACAATCACTTCAATGATCGCTTTACATTCGTTTCGACAAAATTCTCGCCAATATCTTATTTTGATATTTGCCTAATTCAAGAGTTGTCATTCTGATGGAGGTAGAACAAGGAGGCCTACCTACATAAGCAACATATACGACTATTTGATTAGCAATAGTGATTTAGGTACAGCTAACTTGCAATTTGACTTTAAGGGTCTTCAGAAACCAACTATTATGTGTTTAGTGATTTTGGCCAAACTACCAATGGTTCTATTAAATCCTTTAGTGCTCAATACGTCAGGTCGTATAGCTCATCAAATCATTGAAAATGTGAAAGGAAGGCTGGAGTCATCCTCGGCCCACTTTGAAGTTTGACCCAAGATATAGTCCCGCATGGCATGGAGGGGATTGGGCCCCATTTACGATGTGAGCTGGTTCTTGGTGGCGTCCAATAAATCAACTTCTTAATTTCTCATTCAATATCCTCCGTGGATTTTTTTTTTTTTAAAGTAGGAATATTACGTACTGGCTTTCCTTTTCAACTTTGTTTGGCGGCCACAAACAAGAAAAACTGTATAAAAATTGATCTTTTTGAGAGATCTACCAAAAAAATTATAAAACATTGATAAAGAGAGAGTAAATCCATTCAATTCTTTGAGCAATTGGAGTTGAGCATAAGAAATTGGATTAAAATTATGTTAAGTTATGGGGTCTATGTCCCTCCAGTGTAACAAAAGAAAAAAAATTCATACAAATTTTTCTTATTTGATAATGTAGCTTCTACTGAGTACTAATAACTATTTTAATTCAAGACACAAGTAGTTAATGTGTATTAGAAAAGGATAATATCTTTGTTCAAATTCTTTAGGATGCGTGAAAAATGAAAATTTTCACGTAAGAAAAGAGACAAAAAAAAAACTATAAGAAATTGGAATAAATTTACTCCTAATGATATCTAGACATTTTGGAACAAAACCACACAACAATAAGTTAAGGTGGTGGCATTTGTGCTTTGTGATATCACTATTAATGTGCCTCACATTCTTTTACACAACACTAATTAATTTGATATGCTCTTTTTTTTTTATCAATCCACCTTCAGAATTAGGTTGTGAATAAAAAATCGTTTATCTCCAAATCATGTTAAGACTCAAATAATAAAATCATCTAGAACCGTATTAAGGAGTTGACTACTTGATTTTTACAATGATTTACATTATGATGATCAAAACATATTTATGTTTAATACATTTGATGACTAGTTATTGCAACAACTCAAACCATCACATTACACTACTCAGTGGAAAAGCTAACACACAACTTACCACTGCGTATTAATTCGAGTAACACTATTCACGACAGTTTTGCATGTAACACGTGAAAAAAGACGAGGAAAAAAGACTTATGACGCTGACTAAACGACAAAATTATATTGCTGGATTGCAATTGTCTTTGGAGCTACTTAATTTGTGTCATGAATACGGATAAAGCGGATTACGTTAAACTTTGATACATCTGATGTAATTGAAAATTGAAAACGCATTAACTTTTGATTTCCAACAAGAAGCAATTAATAAGCATAGAAAAGATCAACAAAATTGAAACCAAAATCCTCCTTCCAATAAAATTTGGCTCAAATTGTAGGTCTCAAAATCAGAGTTAACTTTGTCTGGTTTTGAGTTTTGACCACTGTCTGCAGAAGTAGTGCAAGTAGTGCAAGTTGTAACGTTACATAGTGTGTTGAAGTGGCGCTACCTTGGAGGAGAAGCAGCACCAGCAGCTGCTTTGGCGGGACAGTCTGGCGTTCTTATCCTTTTGCCACCGGCTTTCACGCTTAACTACTCTCCTGCCCTCCTCCCCTTATTTACCATTTTGCCCCTCCGCTCTCCCATCACCTTTTCCAATCCCTGTTCACCTGAAAATGACCTCATTCTTTGTGTTCTTCTTCAGTCAACCACTCAAAATCACCAAATTACCCCGGGTAATTGCTCTTTCTATCATTCTTTTTTTTCAGTGATCAATGGTGTGTTTGTTACTGTTTCTGCATACATAGGAATGGACTGTATAGGTAAAAACTATGAAAGGTGGCAAACATAGATGGGTATTGGGGGGGGGCTTCTTCTTGGTCCAATATTGTATCGCCCAAATGGAGCTACCTATTGACATGTCACTTTTGTGAATTAAAAATGGAAACCAAGTGGTGGGGGGTGGGAGAACTTTATGTGACAATGATTCTTCTCACACAAATAGAAAGTAATCAAAAGTTTGTCTTGCTCTCCTTTTTTTCTTGTTATAATTTATATGTATAATTTTATCTCTATTAAAATATTTGTATAACTCTTAAGTAATTGAGATTTGAAAATGTTGAACGGTTATCATGTTTGGATAACATTACTAATTTTAGAAAAAATCTCTAAACGTCTTTAAATCATGACTCATGTATTACAATAAATGTTAAATAATTGATGTTCATCTAATAATATTTTAGTATCTATAAATGTGTATGTAAAAATCATGATTTCTTTTTGTTAGTTTAACTCAGATGCTATTAAAACCAACTAATTTTAAAAAAAAATGTAAACATTTATATTTTAATTTCATAATAATTAATTTTTTAAAAGTCAAATTTACAAACTCCTTCTTATAGGAAATACTTCTTTTCTATGTCACTGTCTACCAAACAGTGTTGCCGTATTGAGCATAATATTTTTTTTTTTTCTTCTTTTCTAAAACCTAAATAACAAGGCTACATTCTAGGTCTTTGTCTTTTATTATTTTGAAAGTTCTAGGTCTTGTCTTTAAATAAGATAAGAAGAAACTAAAAACCATTTATCCGTAATAAATACGCAAAGGACTTGGACACATCGCAATGTCCTCCGTTAAAGACAATGCAAGGGCAAAACAGTGACTTCACCCAGCCACAGTCGAACTGCAATGGCAAAAGCGTCGATAATTGAACTGAACTGGAACTACTGTGAAGTGGCATCCCCGTAAATAAGTGATAAATCCGAGGGCGAGAAGAATAATTTAATTACGATAAATCGAAAAGCGGAAGAGATCCGAGTTTGCCATAAGAAACCCCCAATTTTGCCTGCGACGACGCCACGAAGAAAAAAAAAAAAAACCAAAAAAAATCGAAAATCCTTTTTTACAGGGGAGAGAGAATCTAGAGAGAGAGAGAGAGAGAGAAAACAACTTAGAGAGAGAAAGCTTGACGAGAGTGAAGAAGGAGAGTAATGGCGGAGGGGAGGAAGGAGAGGAGGCCGAGCAGCGAAGAGAGCGTGAAGCTGTTCGTCGGCCAAGTGCCCAAGCACATGAACGAAGCTCAACTCCTCGCAATGTTCCAAGAGTTCTCGCTCGTCGACGAGGTCAACATCATCAAGGACAAGACCACGCGCGCGTCTAGAGGTTTTCCAATCTCTCTCTTTCTCTCTCCCTCTCTCTCTCTCTTGCACTTGCTGATTTCTTCTCTCAGTACAGAATGCGTGTTTGCTTTGATTTGATTATCAGCAGAGAATGTGTTTGATTTCGGAGATTTTCGAAGATTTTGTGCCGAGATTTGTAGTGATTTGAGTGCATGTACAGGTGTTTTCGAGCCCTAATTGAATGCTTCATTTGCAGGGTGCTGCTTTGTGATATGTCCGTCGAGGGAGGAGGCAGATAAGGCGGTCAATGCATGTCACAATAAGAAGACCTTGCCCGGGGTTAGTGCAATTTGGATCTCTGTTGGTGCATTTCTTGTTTTGTGTTCTAGTTGATAGCTTCGATAAGTTCGATGTGATTGGAATCTCTGCCCTTAAATAGAATTACTGGTTTTAAGTTTATCTTAATTATACTAACTATTGTTAGCATGTTACTAATTAAAACTTGTGGCTTAGAGAAATAGCAACCGTGGAGTCTCCGAGTATTATTTCATGACATTTGCACTTTAAAATGTGTATCGAACTTTTAACAATAGCCGAAGCATATACTGTCAGTTGCTAAATATAACAATGCCACGACTTGTCACTAAAAAGTTTTGCAATTACTATCATACTGAAAAAGGTGAATTTACCTGGTTCATATCCTATTTTCCTTCCTTGAAAAATTGCGGTAGGCTCCTGTGCTTACGCTTCATCTTTCCTGCAGAGGGCTAGCAGAATTTCTCTTTAGGGATAATGATTTGTACATGGTGATGCGTGTTAGGCCACTGACAACTTGCAGTGGAATATCAGAGCATTGCCATGGACGTAGAAATGGCCTACATTTCCCACAAAGTAAAAGTAGAATCTGCTCGTGTGAACTAATTGAAGCAAAAAACTGATTTTTCTCTGTCAAAGTTTTAAGGAGCATGATATTTAAAAAGTCACTGTCCATTGAGAAGAAGTGATAGAAATTGAGGTTAAATATGGTTCTAGTGTCAATTTATGTAGAAGTTAAGAATGTTTATGGTGGTTGTTTCAGGAGAACTGATGAAACACAGTGATGTTGGTCAGACCATATTAGAAAATATTGAGCATCTGAAACCTGAATCATATTTTAGGCAATCTTCTCTTGGCATAGTTTACCCACTAGAAATCACGATTGGCAGCTTGCTATATGAACAACTATATTTAAAGCATTTTTGTGGCATAGGTTTTAGAGCAACTGGGGGATCTATGTTGGCCTTGCTGGACCTTCAAGAGGTTTCCCATGCAAGAACTGGGCTCTTGCCTATGCCTGCTGATGAATTGTTATTCAACTAAGAGTGAAAAACTATGGTTTTATTGATTTACATTAACTTGATTGAACATATAATGTCAACTAAAACTGTATATGTGGTCTAATTTATTTCCCTAGGCCAGTGGAAAGTGTTTATAACTTCTTTTAATTAATTATACTCATTCTGATTGAAAGCTGCTCTGTTCTTTTGTCCAATTCAGGCATCAAGTCCGTTGCAAGTGAAGTATGCTGATGGCGAGTTAGAAAGACTAGGTGTAATATTAATTTGATAATTGAATTATTCTCTTTTCCCTGAGACTATTCATAGGAAGTTTTGTTGAACCAATAGTTCTTGTATTTCATTTAATTCATTTAGTGTTTATGCTTGATTACTGAACGGACCCTGATAATTCTCCAACTGTCCCTGCAATTCAGAACATAAGCTCTTTGTCGGTATGCTTCCAAAGAATGTTTCCGAAGTTGAAGTATCCGATCTTTTCTCTAAATACGGAACAGTAAAGGACCTACAGATATTAAGGGGTTCTCAGCAAACGAGCAAAGGTAAGCTGTCTTTCCTGTATGGTGGGTTTATTGCTCGAGTAGCGCAAAAATATACTGGTCCTACACTAATAAGTGAATATCCACATACTTTTTTTTTTTGCTATTTGGCAGGCTGTGCATTTTTAAAGTATGAGACAAAAGAACAAGCACTTGCTGCCCTGGAAGCCATTAATGGAAAACACAAAATGGAGGTCTGTTGCTAATACAATCATTCACGTGGCAGTGGCTGGAAATGCATATTGAAAATTGTTTATGTGTTCTTAGTTCTTGATGCTATGCTTTTATTACTGACTTCCCTCTTTTAGTATTTATGAAGACACACTTGTTAGTAGAAAGGTCTCTTTTCTGATTGATTGAATTATGCTGATGGTTGATGAGTCAGCAATTTGGTTGGTTGATAAGTCAGCAATCATATTGTATCAAATTAAATAATAGTATTCTATATTGGTCTCTGTCGTGTTCAGTTGAATTCATCATTGGTATGTCTTGTGTTATCAGGGTTCAAGTGTTCCTTTGGTTGTCAAATGGGCAGACACAGAAAAGGAAAGGCTAGCTCGGAGAGCCCAAAAAGCTCATTCACAGGCTGCTAATGTGCCAAATTCTGATTCACAACCTCCATCTTTATTTGGAGCCTTGCCTATGAGTTACGTTCCCTCATATAATGGGTATAGTTATCAGGTGAGTGCAATTCCTATATCTCCATAAATAACTTCCATTTTTATTTTGTTTATATCTCCCAATAGTAAAAGGAACTCATGAGCATGTTTGTAACTGTACTTGAGAATCTCAAGGATTAGGGCCTATATGTGAATGCTTGACTTAATGTCCCAATAGTCACATTAAGCTTGCATTCACATATAGGGCCTAATCCTTGAGATTCTCAAGTACAGTTACAAACATGCTCATGAGATTACCAAAAGCTTTTTTTTAAAATTTTTTTTAATTCTTGTTCATCAGTAGAGTAACTGATATAGTGAAGCAGTGTCTAAATTAATCATCATTACATTCCCACTGTAGGCTCCTGGAACATATGGCCTTATGCCATACCGCCTGCCAGCACTGCAAAATCAACCAGGTTTCCATAATATGATACCCCCTGTAAATCAAGGAAATGCTTTACATCGAATTACACCCGACCTTCCTCCCAATATTGCCCCTAGAAATTTTGCCATGCGTCCAAGTTACCTGGGTTCTGGTTATCCTGCGGTTCCAGGTCTTCAGCATCCAATGATATATCCGGGAGGAATGGTGAGTCACCGGCCATTGAGCGCCTCACCTGGTTCATTGTCGCCTCTAGTTGTGAACAGTAACCCAGCCACATCCTTAGGCACCAGTAGAAGTTCCGGGGGTCAGGTTGAAGGTTGTTATCTATACATGTGTTGATTTTTCAAATTAACGATAAAGTTCTTGGTGGTGGTATTTCGTCAATCATTCTATTTTCTCTGACTTAGGTCCTCCTGGTGCTAATTTATTTATCTACCACATACCTCAAGAATTTGGAGATCAAGAGCTTGCTAATGCTTTTCAAGCATTTGGTAGGGTTTTGAGTGCCAAGGTTTTTGTTGATAAAGCAACCGGTGTCAGCAAATGTTTTGGTGAGATTATTTCTCTAGCAAAATTTGATTGTGATGTGAGTTGCATGGAAATGTTGTTCTCTAAGCAGTTTATATTTGCAGGATTTGTAAGCTATGATTCACCAGAGGCTGCTCAATCTGCTATCGGTGTTATGAATGGATACCAATTAAGTGGTAAGAAATTAAAGGTTCAGCTCAAGAGAGATAACAAGCAGAACAAACCCTATTAATTTCAAGGTGAGTGATGGAAGGACGCAAGTTCTTTATAGCAAGTGGTCGCATGCAAATTGGATGTATGGAGTCGCTGCATCAACCTTGTGGGATGGATTTAGATGATTTGCAAAGATATGGTTTATTTCATCCCGCTTGTAATTTCCTCAAAGGAATGAAAGGCCTGAAAACTTGTAATTCATGGTGCGTACTTCACCAATACAATCTGTAATATGTGTATCATGAAAGTTCTTTTAGACAGTAACTATCAATTTATTCATTCTTCTCTCGCAAACATCTCATTGTATAATTCGTGGAAACATTCATGATAATTGATCCCTGATTCTTTTGTTTCCACAGTTCAAAGACCTGATTTCATTTTTTTTTTTCATAACTGTCTGTTGTATACATGTAATGATGTAAGATATACAGTAGGTTTACAGATGTATTCTTGTTGTGATTAATTGCTTTTCCAGTTATATAGATGCCTTGGAAATTAGAAGTATTATCACATGGCTTCTGTAAATGTATTAGGTTTAATTAGGCATTGCCAAAATCAATGTGATATGAAGTGCTTGTCTATGTTGTTCTTATTAAATATCACTTGATGTTGTGCATCTGATCTATATGTTAATACTTTTCCATATTCTTACTTATTTCTGTATTTGTTGAGCAATTAATAGATAGTAGAGATTCTTACTGTGAATCTACGGGTTACTATATATACTTGTCTACCTATGTTGTTGAAGTCTTTTGTGGGCTTGAGTTAACATCTGGCATGCTGATATGCTCTTGGTCTTGTTTTAAAATGTTGAAGAAGTGTTTCCTGGGCTCATTGGCGTCATGATGCAGGTAACTTGATTGAAGTTTGAGCATGTTTCTATAATTCTATTGGTTAGCTTTTGCTCATGAGTACTAACTTGTTAAACACCGTTATTATTGCAGGCTGCATGTAGACCACTGCATCTGTGGTCTCAGTTGTTGCTTCTTTTGGTTTGAACTATCCGTGGGATATGATGACACGACCAAACGAAAAGTTACCTGTTGAGATTGTGCCTCATTGTAGAGAGGAAAGTAGTTAAAACGCCTTTATTGCAGTCTGCATTGCAGCTGACAAAGGTATGATCCACAAACCTTAGAAACCCCATTAATTCCTTTGAGTTAACTTAATGAGGCTTTTCATTCTTCCTATTCTTGAAACACAAGTGTTTAGTTTCTGTTATTGATACATCTCTTTTATGATAAGTATGTATGTAGGGTGGGTTTTTTTTTTTGGGTATCCTTTCATGTGTAGTCTTTGAATTTTTATTTTTATCTTCATCCACCGAGTCAGTAGCTGTTGTGTCATTTGAAATCATAGGTTGGCTTATGTGTGGGGCACCTATACTCTTCAAATTTTGGCCTGAAAGTTTGGCATATCGCATGTGTTTGAATTTGAAATTATCATCGTAAAATGGGTGAAAATCTGTCCCCACAGATAGCATGTTGTGATTGGCCTACAAAATTCTTGTTCATAAGAGCACCGCTGATGCCTTTTTTATCGATATGCTCATATCTCAAATGAGCACATGTTGAATGCTACTGATGCCTCTAGTTGAAGGCTTCATGTACTGAAAAAATACATAATGACTTATAACAACTCAGCATTGAACAGTGTAGCTAGGGAAAGGAAAAATGAGAATAATGGAATAATTAGGTCACTGGGATTGAATGGCTGATTAGAAGTCGAAAAGTTTCCTAGGGTGAAAGTATATGCCATAAGCTGGGAATGACAACAGTTGTTCTCTCAGGAAAGAAATAATGTAGTTGATGTTGATAGTTTAGTCTTGCATATGATTTTCATTACGCCATTGCTGTGCCATAAGAGTAATCGGCTAAAATTACTTGCAAACTGGCACATGTAGATTTCATTATCATTATTGGGTACATTATAAGCTTTCTAGTGTTTGAACACTGCTATTCTCATAAGTTGAACACTGTGTCTCTCCTTGCATCCCTTCCTCGTCGATCTTCTGGGGAAATTTTGAAATAACATGTATGGAAATCTATTTTATA
Source organism: Rosa chinensis (assembly GCF_002994745.2). Lineage (NCBI taxonomy): Eukaryota > Viridiplantae > Streptophyta > Magnoliopsida > Rosales > Rosaceae > Rosa > Rosa chinensis. Next base: position 55,331,029 of record NC_037093.1, on the reverse strand, counting down.
GTGACTTTACTTTGAGATCAACAGGTATTCTGAATTTCTTTGTATCTATCTCGGCATGATGCACTATCCCTCCACAGCCTCTCGCTAACGCTTAATGATCTTTTAAGGACCAAGAAGAACTCTCATACATCAGTCGTGGGTGCTTGTTTCATCCATATGTTCCAACTCTCTAATAGTTTAATCCATATGTTACCGACTCTGGCTCCTCTTGTGAGCAGAAGTTATTGTGCTTGTCTGCTTGATACAGCAATAGTGCTTTTTATTTAATTTTGTTGAAAAAAATTTGGTACTGTATTCTTTGTAGTTTGGTGTTGAGTTAAGTTATTCTAGTGCTATTCTTCCATTTCTTCATATTCCATTTCTTCATAAGACTAGAACAAAATTATACATTTATGATAACCAGTAGCCTTTATGATAACCAGTCTCCAATTTAAGTATATAGCCAAGTTTTAAGCCAACAAAATCTTCAGCTTGTTTGGCAATGCAAAAGAACTAGAAGCATGATGAAATAATCAGATTAAAACACAAGCATTAACTTCATTAAAATACAAACATTGACTTCACCAAATTCCAAGTTGAGTGAATTTGACAAGCTCCCTAAGATGTTACTGAAAAGCTTCCACACAGATCACCAAATATGGTAACGGGATTAGACTCCTAACTATCAAACATTTTAAGTAAATGTTACAATTAGAGGTCCTATTCTATTACAAATCAAGCACATCAAGCACGAGTTCAGCCCAAAGCTGAACTCAAAAAGCTGACAAGTCACAAACAACCGCTAGAAGAAGAAAGAGAGTGGTAAATTGGGAGCACCGGAAAATTGAAATGCCAGTCAAACAAATCCAGTAGATGCAGTCAATGGCATAGGCAAAACAGACTCCGCAGATCTGTCCACCATCTCCATTTCATTTATGCTTGTATGGTTTTTAATATCAGAGTCCTGTGCCACAGCTATGATAGATTTCGCAGTGTCTTCTTCTTCCTCGTCACTTGTACTCGAGCCAGAATCCCTATTTTTGCTATCAGTAAAGGATGTGGCGGACTCCACATTAGAGCAGCACTGAGGACTCAAAGACTCACCTTGCAACTCGCATGTTAGTTCACCCAACATTACCAAGCCATTTGTTGAAAGTTTATTCTCATCCAATTGTCGTAAGCATTCTTCTATGTCATTCAGTAACTTGACTTCAGATTCATCTTCACTGTTGTTGCTGCTGCTGCCATTTTCATCATAATCTGATGTTGGTGAAGTCTTGATTAACGTGGAGCTGCTTTCAACCTCGTGCTGACTATCAAAGTCATCTGTTTGACCCTCAGATGAACAAGATGACATTGGGGACTGTGAATATGATCCGCTTTCAGTCTCTTCACGCTCATTTAGTGTTTTCGTGATCAGGGTCTTAAGCAAATTCATTACTTGAACCGCATGCATCAAAGCCGTTAATGGATCAGACATCTGGTATGGAGAATTGCAAACAAATTAACAATATATCTTTTTGAGCAGTAATAACCAAAATTAGAATCTTTCCTATAGATTTAGATTACCTGAGTCATGTTTGGGGCAAAAACCATAGCGATGTTTCTTGCATTCATCTTGTTGAATTCTTCTTCCTCAACAACATCGGCCATCAGATCAATAGCCCAATTGAGCAATGCAGCCTCAGTTGGCTTTAACTGCTTCACAAGCTCAACGCAGTCCTCTTCTGTCTCACACTGAAGAACTTGTTCGGGGGATAGTCCATCTAGCACTCCTGAAGGAAGCTCTCGAAACCAGGCCTTAATCAGACCAGACAGACAATGAACATCAACGTCATCCGGCACAATGCCCCTGTTCAATTGGCCTCTCACAATCTCCTCTTGGCCATTCTCTGGGTTTATACGAAATATTCCTTCAGCCTACAAAAACCAAATTCGAGAAATTCACACATGCACAGCACAAATGATGCTATTGAACTTTGATACACAGAAATCACAAAATCTTGTACCTTCAATCCTCCTTGTGCATATAACCTCTCCTGCATTAGAAGCAGAATTGTAGGCACACTATTCCCTCTTGAATCGAAGGACAGCTGCATTGAATCCACTGAGACTCCAAACACACTTGCACTGTAAAAGTAGATCATTTGCGAGTTGGATTATATATGCATAATACACAGCGAAACATACCTGCAAAGTAGGGCTGCACAAGGATTGGGTTGGATCGGTTTTAACTCTAAACCGTCTCCACCCTAAAGTGAGCGGTTTAAGCATTTTGGACAACCAGTTATTAAAAAAAAATAAGTTTAACCCAATCCAATTAAAGATGGTTTGGTTCGGTCGGTTAGGCGGTTTTAACCTATATTATATTAACATACTTTTTATGAAAAAAAATTCTAGTAAAATTCAATCTAAATAATAAAAATTATACTAAATAAGCATAATCTAAATTTAAAATACAATAATCAAATCCAAAACCAATATTTAAAAATCAAAATCTAGAATAGATCAATTCAAAGTGATTGACTTATTTGATGGCTTAGCTATAAATACTAGCTTAATATAGTAGTATTAAAGGTTAGAGAATGAGAGATTGAGATATGTGATATGAGAGAATCAAATTAATCATAGCGATTACATATTATAAATTTAAAACTTAGTCTTATTATATTTCAAACATACCAGTCAGTTCGGGTTCCGCGATTTAAACAAAAGAGAAACCAAACCAACCCAATTCATAAATAGTTTGGTTCGGTATTGAACCAGCTTTCAATTTTTAAAGTTTCAATTTTTTAAGTTAAAAAACCTTAACCAAACCAATTTACCGATCAATTTTGACCGGTTTGGCCGGTTTGTACCGTGTTTTGCACACCCCTACCACAAAGTAACTCCTGCGTCCCTTTTGTTAGTTAGCTCAATGGTAACATATATATTTTCTATACTAGCTCCTAACTCCCTTCTTAGCTAGCTCACTTAGAAGATAGAACACCTAGTTTCCTAAATTAGCCCAAATCTGACCAAGTCATTGGCTCTAGAAGCTCTCTCAGAAACCAAACATGTACTAAGGATTGGCTAAATGGATTGAAATGCAAGTCACTCTCATAATTAAACCCACACACTCATCAAGCTACAGTAGCTACTTCAACTATCTCAAAGATCTAACTTCCAAAACAGGCAAAAGAACAAGTAACTCAGCATTCTAAGCAAAACCCAAATCAAATTTCACAAACTTAACAACACCCAATAACCAAAGACAAGATCTTTCCTTACCTAGCACTCGGAACACGACCAGGAATCTCAACCTCAAACTCAACAGGAAGTCCCAGAAACCCATTGAAGCGGTCGAATGTGACATGCGTAATGTGCCGGACATTGGTGGGCCACCCGATGTCCAAGTTCTGGACGGCCGAGATCATTTCCTCGCCTTGCTCAACCCGGCAAGCCACCATGGATTTCCTTATAGCAGACAAGAGAAAGTCCACCAGAGAGAGCTGGTTCTGCTCCTCCTCCTTCGTTGACCCTCCTTTGACCCCTTTCAAATTACCACCGCACCCTCCTCCCCTCGTCACCATTACAAGCCCAGTCATCTCTTTCTCTCTCTAGAATGTAGGAATGAATTAATGTTGGTGTTGAAGAGAAGAGAGAGAGAGAGAGAGTTCAAAGCACAGTCTTTCACAGTGGTTGGAATTGAAGCCGTTGGTGTTTTTGAAGCTTACAACTTCTATAAAGTTCAAACGGCCACTCGTTTCAAATTTCTTGCTTTATCTACAGTGCTTGGGGATTTGACCTCAGTGATGAAGGTAATAACAGAGGTGCCACTTCAGGTACCAGCCAACTTTCACGTGGAATTCATAATGTCATGGAAAACGACATCCTTGGATCATCGTTGGTTACAATTTTGATATTTTTGAGAGAATCCTAGATTGTCATTAAGGAAAGAAAAATGGGATTCTTTTGGTGAGAGAAAAATGGATCCAATTCTTGGTTTTCTTTTCATTTTCAGTTCTGTTATCCTGTAGTTTCCTCTCTGTAGTCTTACTCTCCAAAATATTTGTCATTTTGTCCTGAAACATTAGGGACCATGAGTTTCCCTTTTGAATTGAGAGACCTCCATGGAGGGTATAGGTTTTTGGATGCTTTAGATCCACCCACTACCTTACAAGTTTGTGCTTCCTTAATGATAAGACACATTAATCTCTTTCAATTCTGTTATCCTGTAGTTTCCCTCTCTGTAGTCTTACTCTCCAAAATATTTGTCATTTTGTCCTGAAACATTAGGGACCATGAGTTTCCCTTGTGAATTGAGAGACCTCCATGGAGGGTATAGGTTTTTGGATGCTTTAGATCCACCCACTACCTTACAAGTTTGTACTTCCTTAACGATAAGACACATTAATCTCTTAAAATCATTGCTCGGGCGAAACTGTAAAAACCGTCGACAATATTTAAAATTATAAGAGTGTGAGTTTAATATTTATCTCTTGAAATTTAAATATAATCACACATGATAATTAAACTTTAATTCAGATAATGAGCGAACCAATTTTAGAGATAAAGTTAAGCTTTTTGAGTATCATTAGTCGGGACTAAAATAGTAGCGTTATGTTCTTACCTTCTTGGAGCTTGTAGAAAGAAAATCTTAGTCACTATAGTGCAATGAGTCTAATGCTTTGTGAATATGTGAACATAGTGGTTATGGTGATTTGTAGAGTCATAACATTTGGAGCGTATCCTCATCTTTACCAAAGCGGTACCACCTTGATATAGTTTATTGGTAATCTGTTGTAGTGAGGAGGCATGCATAGACTAGTAGAATCTTGGTTGGATCTGTCTGGGTACTTCGGTCTAGTAAAGTAGAGCAAGCATTAGACACTGTCGATACTAATACTGGTCCCACACACCAATAATATGAATCTGAATCTACCAGGCATGATTCGAAAATTCAAAAAAATTCAGATGCCATCCCTCCCAAAAAAAAAAAAAAAAAAAAAATCAGATGCCAGCTCGGTCGGGGCTTCATTTCCTATTTCTGGACTTTAATTAGATGAACAGTGAATTCACAGGTACAGCATGCATTGTTTTTCATCTTTTCTCATAATTTAATGAACTTCATTGATTAAATGTTGTATCACTTGTACTGAATGAGCTTGGATAGAGACTGGTGTACAATCTAGTCCTTGATCTTGGGCTTTAGGAATGGAGGCCCAGTATATTGGTGGACCAGAGATTTTTATCATTTTAGCCCAATTGAGCCCATCTTAAGACACCCTATTCTTCATAAAGTTTTTTGTTTTTCGTTTTTTGTTTGGTGTTTTTTGGGTCAAGGGAAGAATGAGACTGAAGACATTCCTTCATTCAATGATTTGTGCTTAAACGAGACTGGAGATGGTCTAGTCTGATGTAGACTTGTAGAGGGTCAAGCTTTGAGAGAGGATGACCTTGGGAAAGGGTATACCAATTTACCGAGTTTTTAGTCTGGAAAATTCTTTGTTTGAATTTATGGGTGAATTAAGTATTACTCCATGTTTAAGCTTTTCCTAACTTATTGGTGAATCCGTTGATTTTTGACTTCCGTCTAGCTTGTGACATGCCTTTGTCTCTTGACTTTGTTAAAACTTGGTTATATATACATATATATATATATATATTTTTTTTTTTTTGGCGAATAAAACTTGGTTATATTAGAGGCTCTGTTTTTCCCTTTATTTGGTTCTTATCAAAAAATGAAATAGAATTTCACACACTCTTACAAAAATCTATGAAGTACTAATCACTAATTATTCAAAAAAAAAATCACTAATTAATCTGAATTACATAACCTTTTTTTTTTTTTTTGTGGTGTTTTTTAGGTCAAGGGAAGAATGGGAATAAAAATGAAGAAAAGGTTCAGTGTTTTGTGCTTAAATGAGACCGGAGATAGTCTAGTCTGATGATGACTCTGGAAAAGGGTACACCAATTTACCAATTTTTAGTAAAGGAGTTTATTCTTGAAAAAGATTTTTGAAATGTTTGAATTTATGTGTTGATTAAGTACTACTCCACGTTTAACATTTTCCTAACTTATTGGCGAATGCATTGATTTTTGACTTCCGTCTAGCTAGTGACATGCCTTTGTCTTTGACTTGTTAAAACTCGGTTGTAGACTCTTTCACCATTTATTTAAGGAAAATGTTTGAGATCCCAAAAAATTATACCAAAACTCATTACCAAATGATGTGGCACGTTACATGGAGTTTTTGCCTTAGTGGATTCATTATTTGTTTATTTTTTCTAATAAAATAAAACTAAAGTGATAAATAGAAAATAAATTCAAGATAAATAAATGAACTTTTCCAGAAATATGCATTCCATTGCTGCTGTGATATGTATCCTGATTAATTCCATACATCAATAATTCATTTACTATGCGACTCATTTATTTTGAACTTTCATTCTAGATGGGTTCCACCTTTTCAATTGCGTAAGATAAGTTTAGAATCTTGCAAGATGGGGTTGCATGGCTTCAAAGAATTATATCTATGATGTTGAGATTTCTGGTATTCTTCCGAGTTCCAAGGTGATTTTGGGGTCAAATTCCTCTTGATTTAGATATACTCTCTCGCAACCAAATTGGAGGAACATTGTTTCCGAATTTGATATTAGAAGGATTTTGAGATTTTAATCTTGTTAGATACCTGTGTTTCAAGCGATAATTAAAAAACTTACAAATAAGGCTTTAGAAGAAACTCATAGAGGCCTGTGAATTAGGGTTTCTGTTTTTTAAAATATTTATAAGAAAATAATTGTATTTCGTAATTATTTTTAGGAATCCATGTCATTAAGAGATTTGTAAAAAAGAGTGTTGATGTGGCATCCGCCACATCATTTTGTATTTATATTTGGTAAAAAAATTTGTGATACGTAGCACTACTCTTTATTTAATCCTTATCAAAAAAATGAAAAATGAAATAGAATTTCGGGCACTCTTACAAAAAACCATGAAGTACTAAATCAGCAATTGATCATGACATAGTGGTGATGACGCTACTGTCAGTGGCCGAACGGAAGGGGAGGTAATGGTGGATGGGAGTCGTGTTTCCTGCAGCATGTTAATCAGACTTGGGCCTGTTGTGTTTTGAGCTTTGGGCTTTGGCCTTAGACCCATTTTACTTTTCTTTTTTGTTTTCTTGTTTATTACTTTTAATAAGAAGTGGCTCTATGCCAGCAATAAGTCTGACAAGACCCGCCCCAAATTCCACCCTGGAATCCGAAGTGGCCCTGCGGGACCCACCTTTAAAGGAGATTTACCAAAAATTTCGGCATAACCTCTCTTAAAGATGGTTAACCCAAAAACCTGCGGAAACCAAAATTCACATATTACATTCTACAATCATTAACTGGTATAGGGGATTAAAACGACATCTAAAACCTTGCTATACGCGCCTCCACGCGCTACCTACAGTGGCGGCACGTGGGACCACGCGCCGACGGCGACCTGCTCCGATGACCACCAAATTCCGGCAACAACATCATCTCAACAGACCCAAACAACTTCTCAACTATAACATTGATCAATTTTACCTCTAAGTGGCCGAATCGAGCCGGTGAAGGAAAGCCCCGAAGCTCCAAGAACCCTAGAATGGAAAATTATCAATTCGGCTTCTACCATGCAAATTGGAACGAACCACCTTAGGGAAAATAATCACCATAAAAAACCGTACCTTCGATGGGAATATGGCGGCCGGAGGTGGCCGGAAATCGGCAAAATCCCAAAACTGCAACCGGGGAGGAATTTCCTTCGATCCGAGCTTTTCCGGCCAAATCGTCCAAAGATACCTCCACAGACGTGACCGGGGGAAGAAACCGAGCTTGGGGGTGGCCGGATTACGTCCGGAGTCGGCCGGAAGAGGAAGAAATCGAAGGGGAAAGAATTCGGCCGAGAGGGGAGGAAGAGTCGGGGAGAGAGAGAGAGAAAGAGGGGTGGGTTTCCGGTTTTGGAAACCTACCCGGGTAACTTTCCTTATATATAAAAAATTTACCATGAACAGTAATTTTCGTAATTCACTCATAACTTTTGCATACGAACTCCGATTTTTACGTACCACATATGCACGCGCTCTGTTTAACATCCTCTACAACTTTCATGAAGGAAATTTTCTCAAATTTTTAACTCATAAAAAGTCAATTTTTAACCACCCCCTAAACGTTAAAATTATAACCGCGAACGATAACCATAAAGAATTTCATGTAACTCAGTAAAAAGGTATATCAGATATGGGGTGTAACAAAGTCCTTATCATGTTTTGGTAGGGCGACGTGGGTTTTGTCCCGATATGCACACTCAATGTACCTTGTCTGGGCTAGTGAGGCGGCGAGCTATTTGTTTGATCAAATGGACTCAACCTTCTAGTTGCAGGATGAAACGAAATGTTGCCGGATTTTTCGTGTGGCAACATAGTGGGAAAGCTATGCTATTTGTAATGATTATTCTTCATGATAGAGTTATCTGTCTGGTATGTCACCACTATATCAAAGCAAATGGAGTAGCCAGTCGTGCACTCTTTGCTAATTGATGCTTGTTAGAATACATAGATTTAGTGGAGACTCCTGATATTATTTTGGAATGTTCTCTTGATACTTATTGTAATTTGGGGTTCAGACTCTACGTCCCCCCTTATATTCTACAGTTTCATTAATCAAGATTTAAGGGTAGCCGCACCAGCTCCCCTTAAAAAAAAAATCAGCAATTTATCATGACAATCTATAATATGTAAGGGAGCGATTTACTAGTTTCACAGAGATACTAACTCTTTATAACACACTATAAATATTGACATTGAAGTATTGAACTAATGCTAATTAGTATTATTATTATTATTTTGAATCAAGCCCACGAGGGGAAATATTATATTTATCACAAGCCAGAATATGCCGTTACATACCCTTCCGCTGTCATTTAAGGACATAGACAGATAAGAAGATAGTGGTAGTACCCACAAGTGGTACGTAGAAACAAACCCACTCATTATACATTCAATACGTAGAGGTAGCAAATACCCTCTTTTGGTACTACTCCAGAGGCGCTAGAGGTATATAAGAGTGCACAACGGTGCTTAGCTTCCTAATAAATTGAATTATTGTAATTTAGACAAACTAAAAAACATAGGAATGGGCTGAGGGCAAAAACCCCAGCCTAAATTAGAAAGCCCAATAGAGCAGCCCCAAAGAAAGAGGCCCAACTCAAGCCCAACAAAATAGGGTTAATCCAAGCCCAGACCACCTCTCCACCACTCCCACAGCCGCCTGTACAGTGCCGGTGCTCCGCCACCTAAGCCCCGCCACGAAACCCACACCACTAGCCTCGCCCGGAGCCGCCCACCAGCCTTGCCACGAGAGAACGCTCAGTCAAGCATCGCCACGAGCCCTTAGTGCCTTGAGTCCCGCGAGCCTCCGCCGACCTACCCTGAGCCCCACGAGCCCGCACCGCCGCCTAGACCATACGTGCTCCCAAACGCATGACCTCCTTGTTGGATCTGCACAGAAAAGAAAAAAAACGACTGCAAACGCCTAGAGAGGCAGCCCAAAACCTGCCGCCACCATCCTGCCAAAAAAACCCGAGCCAAACCATTCTCTTCAAACCTCACCCTCAGGCATGAAGTACCCGTCCGGCAGCAAGCACCATGGCAACGCGGCGATACCGGCGCTACCCATGGCCGCCGCCGGACATGAAACGTTTGGATGCGTAGATGGTCTCTCGCGGCGCTAGGGCTCGGAGAGAGACTTTCGAGTATTTCAAATACTTGAGACAGTGTTTAAGAAATAAATTAACTAATGCTAATTAGATCACATTCGATCGTTGTTTAACGTTGATAATAAACTACCTATTAAAATCCCTCGTATTCTAATGAACAATTATTGTGACAATATATAGTTTATATTTTTTATGGTTATGAACATAACTTTTCACCGTCGTTTGCCAAGAATCTCTCTAGAAAGTAGAATATGTTATTTGGGTTGCCATCTAATACGCCTAATTCAAATGAAAGAACTCAAAACTATTACAACTTGTACCAATTTGTAATGATACAATCGTACAACTTTCTTATGTCACTCTCAATTATATATAGGTGTCATGCCAGATTCAGATCTAGCCTACCACAGAAAAAGTCAACCTTATAGTTCCAGGTTTTAGACCAAAATTAATCAAACAATAAAACAAGGGTAATTAAGCTAAAGTTGCACTAATTCCTACCACCCACCTACAAAATATTTTCCGAGTTTGATCATGTGCTGTCTCCTACTCTATTCGAAATCAAGCTCTGAGAATTTTGCTGCACCGTAAAACTCACGTTTCAAAGGTGTAATAATATTACAGGTCTCATTCTGGAACCTTTCAATCTTCGGTTCCGTGTGATTAATGGAATATAAAGATTTTCATGTCCCACAATTATATTTTGCTTCTGTAACTTTGGCCAAATACAACAAACGTCCAGAACACTAGGAAACAAAGTAGATTTCTAAATTGAAATTAACGAATGCAACAGCAGAGAAGACCAGGTAGTTTTAAAACTAAAAGAGTCGTTTTAATAAGAGCCAGTTATATTCAACCCTATTTAACATGTAACTTCTGTGTGTTCCTGTTCAGGCCAGCGATATTATATATTAGAGAAAATCGTTCGTACAGTACCTGACTTTTTCTCCATTCTAAACTTCAGTACCTCACGTTCAGAAAATATCAGAACGGTACCTGAGGTTCTGACCCCGACTGAAGATCGGTACCTGGTGCCGTTACCTTCGTTACAAAAACTGACAGCTGGCATATTTTTATCATTAAATGACCAATTTACCCTTTTATTTTGTTTTCTTTAGTTTTTTCATATAATAAAAAAAAGGCAAAATTTTTTTCTATTAGTTTTAAACTATTTTTAGTTTTGAAAATTTATTTAAATTTTTGGTTTGTCAAATTTTATCTTTCTAACCCGTAGGATTAAACTAGACGTCGTTATGAGTTCGTATGAATTTTTGGAAGATTTTTCGAACACCCAAGCTAATTTTAATGATTTTTGGAAGTTTGTAATATCCAAAAATATGATTAAAAATATAATTTTAAAGTCAGCTACATCTGGACCGTTGAAGGAATATATTGATTGAGACCTAGACTGGGTCAGTACCAACCCGAATAGCTGCCACACTTTTCCGGCATATTCCCGACGTCGGACCGGACTAGTTTTCTTCGTCTTGGTGTCGCCGTCATCCCTATGCCTTCTGTTTTGTCAAAAGACGTCCAATGACAGAGAATTGAAGGAGAGAATGTTGCGGCTTCTCCAGCAGGTTTTTCCAATTCCGGCCACGTCGTGGTCTTGCACCTATATCAGAAGCTTCCTCTCGATGTGGCCGACCTATTCATGGTATTTGCTCATTCAGATGATAAGCCAAGAGAGATAATCGAGGAGAAGAAGTTTTTGAGTCTTCCGGCGAAGTTTGCTATGTCTTTCGGTGAAGTTTGGTTTCGACTTAGTTATCAAACTTGTTTCCCTTGTCGAGCTCTACCTCCCTATATACTTGAATTTCAATTTGGAGGAGATTTGCATAAATCGGAATATTGAGGTTTTGATGGTCACTGCGGGTTCGCTGGGTTTGAATGGGCATGAGAGAGAGAGAGAGAGCTTTGGGTTTGAATGGGAACGAGAGAGGGAGGGGGAGAGAGAGAGAGATGAACAGTAGTGATAGAGAAAAAATTTAAAAAAAAATGTTTATATTTAAAAATAAGGGATTAAGATATGAAAAGACAAAAATATCTTTCAGCCGTTAGTCTTTATAACGGAGCTAACGGCTCCAGCTACCAATCTTCGGTCGGGGTCGAAACGTGAGGTACCGTTTTGATATTTTCTTAACGTGAGGTATGAAAGTTTAGAATGGGGAAAATGTCAGGTACTATACGGACGATTTTCCCTATATATTAGTCTCAATCTTTGAGTAGGATTTTGTTTTGGTTGTAATTGTTAAAATTTTTTAACAGTTTGTATCTGTACGGCCTTTGATTACCGGTCAAATGGGTAAGCTCCAAATGAAGAATTCTTATGTAGGGCAAACGTACTATGTGGCTGGTAGGGCTGTCTAATTAGTGAACATGTAAGAGGATGTTTTGGATATTTTATTTTTAATAAGTAAAAATAGTTTAGGAACACATTTAAAAAATTTTAGATTTTGATTGGATTGTCCCACCGCTATGTGGTGCGTTTACTTTATGTAAGAATCTCTCTAAATTTAATTAGGACCGCAATTTGGAATTGGAGACATGGATGATTATGATTGTTGGTAGTTTTTGATGGGATTTTGACAAGTGTTTGTTTACTTTTCCTGAACAAGTTTGAAGGGTTTCCTTCAGAGATTTCTGAGCTTCATCATTGTCAAATAGTTAATGGAAAATTGACATGGTTTCTTAATGGTCTAGGTCATCTCCTAGGTCATCTTCTTTCTCTCTATTAGTCACGAACTCGGTTTTTGCCTAAATGAATAAAAGCAGATTCGTTTTCCATTGGTCAAGGTCTTCACAGATATCTAGAGTGTTTGTCTATGGACATGTACATTTGTTTTAGGATCAGTGGTCTCCGTGTTGATCATTGTTCATCATATGGTCGGTTCTTTTGAAAATTATTGCAGTAATTAATATCAAACAATAGGTCTATAATTTGATTGAACGAGTTCTTTTATTACGACAATACCATCCCCTTCTCATCTCAATTTGAGAAATTGAATACTGTCACCCCGTCCTTGTTACTTGATTAGGCCCGAATCCCTCTCATTAGAGTCGAATGCCCGATAAATATCCTACCCGCTGGAAATTTTTATCATCCCTATTTTTAATGATCTTAAATCATTCTTAAAGCAATCTACTAAAAACCACTTCTTTTGTTTAATCAAAACATCTAAAACCCAACTTCAATTTTGTATAAAACCTTTTTTTTTTTTTTTTTTTGAGAATGGTATAAAACTGTTGAAAAAAATGGGGTAAACAAACAATACTAGTAGCTTCTACTAAACAATACAACTTGACTCGAATGATTGTAGATGAAGTATTCTACTATAACAAAAATATTGTTAAGACCTCTTCTAGTACTAACGTCATGGAAAGCTAGAAACTTGACCTATAAACAACTTCATCCGTAAGTTTACCAGAAATCCTAGTCAACTAAAACTTGTTACAATTCTACCAAAAAGGTAAAAGGAAACTTCACAAACCCACACAGTAATAGTAAAAACCTGAAAAACATGGAAATTCGGTGCCAGACGCGTGGAGAAGCAATCTCTTGGTGGGTTTGTATAAGACGACTATATCCCGTGTGAAGTGTAAACTGAAAACCCTACTCCTCAACCATCTAGAAGAAGATTAGGTTGGCCATATATAGCATTATACCAGCTTAGTTGTCTTCCCCCTTTTAAGCTTCTAGAAGGTGGGCAGCCACCAGGTTTTAGTATATATGAATTGCCCATTTCACCCAGTCTTGCTTTTCATTTCTTTATAATATATCTGATCTTTGATTTGATCGAGCAAAAAATTAGCAGTATTTGTTTTAGGCCCTCCACGACTTTCTTAAAGTGTCAAACCAAGACAGCCTTAAGAGAATACTATTTGGTTTTCTTTTAGGTCCGTACCCCATTCTTGTGCAGCCTTAAAAGAATTCAATGCTGGAAATGACTCAATCCTACTATTCATGCTTTGGCATGGAGAGGAACATGGAGTTGGTGATGAAGAAGCAGGGCCAAGCTAATGTGGATGTCTCTCCTTTCTTGCTCTTTGAGGACAGTGGGGATTCTGAAGCTGCTGCTGAGGTTGTTTTTGATGTTCCCTTGGCCGAGGATGATGCTGAGTCATGCAGCTATGACTCAGCTGATATCTCCAGTGCGGATGAGCTCATCGTAAATGGTGAAGATGATGAAGATGATCATGGTGTTCGAGAATATCGGAGTTATGTTGATGATCATGAGGAGGAAGAGGAAGAGGAAGAGGTAATGTCTTCAGTTTATCAGAGATGCGGCCACCAGCTGAAATCAACTGTTTCTGTTGATTCAACAAAGGAGTTTGAGATGTTGAATGAGGTGGAAAAGAGCAAGCTATTTTGGGAGACTTGCTTGGCATCCTGATACTGGTTGGCTCTCTATATATCTTTTTCGTGAGTCAGCTTCTTAATCAATTTCTCTCTTTCTATACTTGCCTTGCTCTTGGAATTTAGTCTGGGAAAAGCCTGGATAAAATCAAGCAGGCAACCAGAATCAAAAGGGTTTGTGTTACACATTTCTATATTTTAACTGCTAGCAATTGTACATAACAGATTACAAATTCAGATATATATGATCACTGTTTACATCTACATGCCCCCCTCCTCTCTCTCTCTCTCTCTCTCTCTCTCTCTCTCTCTCTCTTTCTCTCTCTCTCTCTGTATATTTGTTGTGTGTGAATTATAGGTTCTGGAATAAACCCAGAAACTAGAAGCTAGAGTTGCCTCTGGTAATTAGACCATGACCGGCTCGTTCTTGTTTTTGTACCAGGAAATTGTTTCACCTATAAATGTATGTGAGAGTTACCAGAAAAGTGCACTTTTAAATTATGCTTTGAAGTTAATTTTGCTGGTAGATATAGCAGTTTGTTCAACAAAATTTATGGTAGAAAGAAAAGGTTAAGTGTCTGATCATTATAATAGTTCTCTGTACTGCAAACTGCCTACAAGGCACCAACATAATGGATTAAATTTTCATAGTGATCGACAGGTGCATATTATTAACTAGGAACAATGATTTATTTAATTAAATAAATAAATAAAAGAACAAGAGAACTAGGAACAATGATTCAGAACTGAAATCATGCGCTTCTCTTAATTTCTTCAAAGTTGGGTGACGCTACAATCATGTCATGATACTACAAGCACAATTTCGATCAGATAAAGCTAACACAAGCTCCCTAAGATTTCACTGACTTTCACACAGAATACCATCAATATGATGGTGTAGACATCTGAAATGTCAAGGTTAAAGGTCCTACACTAGTACACTACTAAAAATCAAGCACAAGTTCAGCCCAAAGCTGAACCCTTCCTTGCTTGGTCTAACTACAACCAACACTCCAACGCTTGGTCCAACTAGATACTCACTGAAAGCATCCACTAATTTACAGAAGCAAACAAGACTGGACAACAAACCGAAATATGCTGCGTATAATCCGAGCACTGTGGAAATGAAAATGACATGTCAGTTAAGTAGATGCAAACAATGGCCTAGTTGAAACAGACTCCATTACTCTGTCCTCCATATCCATTTCCTTCAAGGTTGAGCATGATACTGAAGGGCTCTCCATATCAGTGCATTTTCCAGAGTCTTCCCCATAACTTGCACACAAGCCAGAATTCCCATTTTTGCTATCAACAGAAGATGTGCCAGATTCCATGTTAAAGCTCGAGCAACTTTGAGGACTCGGATACTCACCAAGTGACTTACTTGTTGGTTTATTCAGCATTGCCATGCTATTTGGGGCTGTTTTCTTCTCATCCAATCGTCTTAAAAAGCATTCTTCTATGTCACTGAGTGGCCGAACTTCATCTTCATCTTCACTGCTGTTGCTATAGTGGGCATTTTCATCATAATCTGATGTTAGTCCTCTCAATTCAGAGTTGGTATCCATGTCTGGATGACTATACAAGTCTCCGTTGGTATCCATGTCTGGATGACTATACAAGTCTTCATCTGATTGATGATCAGATAAACAAGATGACATGGGTGAATATCCTCCAGTTTCATCAGTCTCTTCACGTTCCCTTAGTGTTTTCATAATCAGGGTCTTAAGCAAATTCATTACTTGAACCGCATGCATCAAAGCCGTTAGTGGATCAGACATCTGTTCAGGAAAAGAGTTGGAAAAGGAATTGGTCAGCCAATCAAGGTTAATTTGTACCACTAGGCAAAAGAAAGATCCATTCTTGTGTTATAAAGTACCTGAGTCATGTTTGGAGCAAAAACCATAGCAATATTTCTTGCATTCATTTTGTTAAATTCTTCTTCCTCAACAACATCAGCCATCAGACTGATAGCCCAATTGAGTAATGCAGCCTCGGTTGGCTTTAACTGCTTCACAAGCTCAAAGGATTCCTCTTCTGTGTTGCACTGAAGAACTTCTTCAGGAGATAGTCCATCTAGCACTCCTGAAGGAAGTTCTCGAAACCAGGCTTTGATTAGGCCTGCCAAGCAATGGACGTCAATGTCATCAGGCACAATGCCTCTGTTCAACTGGTTTCTCACAAACTCCTCTTTGCTGTTCTCCGGGTTTATACGGAATATTCCTTCTGCCTGCAAAAGTTTCAAAAGAAGTATAAGAACAATAATATGGAAACAAGAGAAAATCACATATACACACAAAAGAGTATTGATATCCAACAAAATCTTGTACCTTCAATCCTCCTTGTGAGTATAATCTCTCCTGCATCAGCAAGAGAATAGTAGGGACACTATTCCCTTTTGAATCAAAAGACAACTGCATTGACTCCGCTGAGACCCCAAACACACTTGCACTGTATAAAGTAGATAATTCAAAAGTTAAACATGAAACACAGTGAATGTGATTATGTACTTTATACCACATAATTATAACATTTTTTTTGTTCTACCTACTTATTATATAAGCTACATCAGAACTTTCAGGCACTCAAGGAGTTAGATCTCCCACTATGGTAATACCAATTGAGAACATGCAAGAGCCAGAAAATATTAGGAAAGGAAGTTGCATACTGAGCAAATTCAACTGTATGGCTTTGGAAACTAACTTAACTTTACTACAACACCGACTAAGAGAAGATCAACAATTTCTCAGTAACCAAGCATGTAATAGTTATAAGGATTCGCCAAAATACAGTATTCAATGCAACCCCAACCTCAAAACCTTAAATCAGAAGCTTAAAGAGCTCTTTAATTCAGGCCACTCTCTTAAACCAAACCTACCAAGCAGCCCAATTCAAGTCTCAAAACCTCTAGAAACACCCTAAAAAACAGTAATTCAAGCAAAACCCAATTCAAATTTCACAAACCCAAGACTACCCAGAAAGCAAAACAAAAAAAAAAAACCACAGTAATTCCAGCATTAAAAGCAAAACCCAATTCAAATATCACAAATCCAAGACTACCCATTAATCAAAGCCCAGAGCTTTCCTCACCTAGCACTCGGAACCCGACCCGGGACATCGACCTCAAACTCCACCGGAAGACCCAGAAACCCGTTGAACCGGTCGAACGTGACATGCGTCACATGCCGGACATTCGTGGGCCACCCGATCTCCATATTATTGACGGCGGAGATCACCTCCTCGCCTCGCTCCACGCGGCAGGCCACCATGGATTTCCTCACCGCGGCCAACAGAAAATCCACCAGAGAGAGCTGGTTTTGCTCTTCTTCCGAGCTCTTCTTCCCCTCTTTGCAACCACCGCTGCCGCCGCTCGTCACCATTACGAGCCCCGTCATCTGCGTGGGTTGTGATTCTGGGCTTGAATTGTGAAACCCCCCAGCGAAGCTTTCAGTTGGGTGTGAAGAGTAGAGAGGGTTTGAATATGTGATTGGGTCAGAGAAGATGGGTTGCTTTGACTTGCATTTAAGGATTTTGGGGTTTTTGAAGTTCCAACTTCTTTTCTCTTCCATTTCAAACGGCCACTCGTTTCAAATTTCCCTTTAATCTACGGTGGTTTGGGGAACTTCACCTCCTCCTTGGAAGCTAATTACAAAGATGGGTTGCTTTGACTTGCATTTAAGGATTTTGGGGTTTTTGAAGTTCCAACTTCTTTTCTCTTCCATTTCAAACGGCCACTCGTTTCAAATTTCCCTTTAATCTACGGTGGTTTGGGGAACTTCACCTCCTCCTTGGAAGCTAATTACAAAGATGGGTTGCTTTGACTTGCATTTAAGGATTTTGGGGTTTTTGAAGTTCCAACTTCTTTTCTCTTCCATTTCAAACGGCCACTCGTTTCAAATTTCCCTTTAATCTACGGTGGTTTGGGGAACTTCACCTCCTCCTTGGAAGCTAATTACAAAGATGCCACTCCCACCATTGTTCAAAACTAGCGCAACTTCCGTCCATATTTTCGTAACACTAGAATTTGTTACCGATATTTGTCAATAGTGAGAGAGAGAGAGAGAGAGAGAGATTTACGTGAATGATGTATTAATATGTTTTTCTTTACACATAAATTATTAGTTACCACGTTGTGTTCTTAGCTCAGTTATTGATAGAAATACGGGATCTGTTATTTATTTAAATCTCTTATTTCATTAAAAATTGTGATGTAACGTGTGTATTCGTCTGTTTCAAACTTTCCGTATGTAACGTTAATGATTTTTCTGTAGTTTCTCAAATATATTATGTTCTACATAAAATATTATTGACAGTTAGATAAATTTTAAACTGAATTCTATACTTTAACTTTCTTAATTAGAGATCTTTAACTAGTATGAATGAATTCAATTACCTTCCACTGATAAGGTTATTTTTCCAAGGTCCAATCATTGGAATTTGGAATATGAAACAAAATTTTCTCGTTCATTGCTATAGAAGAAGAAGATGAAGAAGAAGAAGAAGAAGAAGAAGCGGAAGCAGAAGAAATTCAAATTTGGGGTGGGATCGGACCGTTGAGGCTTGGAGAATGATGAGTGTGACTACCCCACAGATAAAGACACAACGGGATTAAATTCTTTTGTTTCTTTTTTTAACCAATCATATAATATAATTGGAATAACAGTATTCTATTCATTCTTTTCCAAAAACATTGTTTGTCTTGTAGTTTTGTCATGAAGATCCTGGTTTTGATTCGAGAGCTGGATTATTTGTTCAACTTCTTTTGGATTCATGCTTTGCTTTAGCTAGATCCAGTGATCCACCAGCCTGCACAACATTGAAAATTTGTATTCTAGTGTCAACAATGTTTTGGGTTCCAAAACATAAAAACCTAGTTGATCTCACCCAACTGACCCAATTTGTTACTTCATTTGAAGGCGCGCTTGACCTTCATATGCAAGCTGTACTTCCGAGTTTTGATGGAATCTCCTGCATTGTTACAGATATGATCGCACCCAACGTCATTTGAATGCTTGACCTTTTTATTTTTATTTTTATTTTTTGAGAATAATTTGACTACTTGACACTTTTCAAGGGCACAACATATGCCGTGGCACTTTCACACCTCAGTTCCAAATCCACTGCCACTTCTGCCGAGAACGAGTACATACGGCGAGCCCATATGCAGCAGCATATGTCGTGCACAACCCAGATTCGTTGCACAGGGTCTTTCCTCTGCAACGCCGCCTGATCGATCCATTTTCATTATGGAAATGCGGGAAAAAAAAATACACCAAATTTGTATATGACAACTATCAAATTTACAATGGTAAAACAGTAAACAAGAGTCGAATGCAAAAAAAAAAAAAGAAAAAAAAGTCTAATATTTTTTTTTTTGGTATCAGAATAGAAAATTAAAATGAATCTTTTTTTCTTTAATAAGTACGAAAAAGTATCACGACCTCTGCCGTATTCCACTTGGACTTGGGCTTGTTGGTATTTGGGCCTGGGCTTTGGCCCTGGTCCAATGTTACATTTCTGTTTTGATTTATTGATTTTTAAGTTTAGTTCGATGTGGCTTTATGCCGGTAATGAGTCCTTACTATATTTTGGTAGGGTGATGTGGGCTCTGTCCCATATTGTACACTCAGTGTGCCCTGTTTGGCCTAGCGAAGCGGCGAGTTGTTTGCTTGATCAAATGGACGCAACCTCCTCATGGCAGGATGAAATTCAGTGTTGCCGGATTTATTTCCGTTCGGCAACACAGTGGGAAAACTGTGCTATTTGTAATGATATTTCTTCGTGATAGAGTTATCTTTCCGGTATGTTATCGCTATGTCAAAACAAATAAAGTAGCCATTCATGCACTCTTTGCTAATTGGTGCTTGTAAGAATACATAGATTTTGTGAAGAGTCCTGGTATTATTTCAAGATATTCTCTTTATGTTTATTGTAATATGGGGTTCGATCAGGCTCTATGTCCCCCCCTTGTATTATGCAATTTCGTTAATTAAGACTTGAAGGCAGCCGTACCAGCCCATTTAAAAAAAAAGACACTTACTTTCCTTGTCTTTGTGACAACTATATCATCTAATTAAAGACGGTATAAGTTCATGAAAAACGCACTTGATTATGAAATTCACAAGCATAATGTCTGAACCAAGGGGTCATGCATACAACAATGTTGTCTTTTATATCCAACTCATATTTGAGACATTTATCTTTAAAATCTTCAAGCTACTTTATAGTTATCTATGCTTATGAGCTTTTTGGTTATATTCTCATTTTCTTGTTTGAACTAAAGTTTGAATGAAAAAATATGCTCTCTTTGAGTTTCCCGCTTGAGATAATGGAGTAAATTGAAATATAATTATGTGGTTTGCAAATCAGTTGTTTGTTGATAAAAAATTAGTTAAGATTATTAGTATTTGTCTACTTGATCATAGTTCTATCTTTATCCGTAGATAGTGGCGGAATCAGGATTTTTGATTTGGGTCCGGTTTTAATATTAAAGGATTAAATTCAAAATTTTAATCGCTTTCTTTAATTAACTATTGGTCATGTGTAGTCGTATTTACAGTATTTACAGATGATTTTTTCATCTATAAGTATGAGAGATGGATCTTTTTTTCATCTACAAATCTATTAAAGTTTTGTTCAAAATGCGTAAGAACACCAAACCAATATTCAGGTGAAATTGAGAAACAATAATGACAATGTAATTTAGGGGCCTCTTTCTAAATTTTATGATGAAGATCTTACATTTTTCTGCTATCGACAATTGAAAAAGAGAATTGGAGAATGCAATTATTTTTCTTTCTTAGTCGGATGCTATTGCAGCCATAGTACAAAAGTAGAGGCAATGACCCAAAAGTTTCTCAGACTCATACCTTAAAAAAATCCTAGTATTTGTGGTCTACTATGTTATTTTTTTATGGGAAAAATTTAGAAACAGTACTCCAACTATGGCCCATTCTAAATTTTCATACCCAATTTTCCAAAACTATCACATTGGTACCCCAAATAGCTAGTCCGACCCAACAAATGTACCCGTCGTCCATAACGGCGTTAACTTGCTAATTTTAGAGGGGTATTTGAGTCATTTCCTTATCTGTCTCCTCCACCAAAGCAGAGTCGCAGATCCCATCTCCCTCTTCTCGTCGCCTCTTTGGTCTCCGATTCTCTCTCTTCGATTTGTTGCATACCGTGGGTGAAATGAGAACCCGAGTCCGATTTTGCACTTCCAGGATTTCTTGAGGTCTTGTTGGAGAACCCAAGTTTGGGACTTCAATTGAATGGCTGTAGTGGTGGCGCGTGGGCGCGTGAATTCATTTCTATGGAGCTGATACATCCCAAAAGCAGATCGAAGTCCGCCGGTCTTGATCATTGTTGTGGTGATTCATTGAAATGAAACTGGAGGCCAACTTGATTCCCATGAATGTGGTTAATTAGAGGGAAAAGGAAAAAATTGCAGGCGATCAGTTTAGGGTGTAGAGAGAAGATTTGAGGGCAGCCCAAATCAGTTTGAGGTTGCTGCTGGTGAAGCTCCCGTCGAGATGGAAGGGTAATGCTGGCGAGGGAGTTGCTCCAGCTATTCAGGCCTCGCACTTGGAGTGAGCTCTGACTTGGGTTTGAAGACGAAGTGCAAAATGGGTCGAGGACACCCAGTCAATTGAAGGGAGAGAGATTCTCTCTTTGCTTCCATGCTCAAAGCATAAGACCAGAGGAAGATTGAAGATTGACTCCACGTCCGAAACACCACACGATAAATTAGCACCCATCACTCAAATCCTTGAATCCAAACCCGAATTTTACAAAGATACACAGAACGTAGCCTAACCCAGAACACAGATTCAAATACATGGAGCTTGTTTTTCAAGAACATGTTCTCAGTGAAAGAAGGCAGTAACAGATTTTGGGTTTTGAATTTTTGGCAAACGACCCCAAGTATGGTGAGAGAGATCATCGGAAGTCCGTAGCAGATGGCGAAGACTTTATCGGGGGATTTGGATTTGGGGAAGAAGAAAAGATAGAGAAGAAGGTTTTTTTTTTTTTTTTTTTTTTAGGATAAAAGCTGTCGGGTTTAAAATAGAGAGGAAAAAATATTTAAAAAAAAAAATTCTGAGTTAAGACGAGAAGTGACCAAAATATCCCTTAAATTATGCCAGCTGTCAAAAAAGTTAACGCTGTCATTGACGACGTGTACGAAAATTGGGTTGGATTGGGTACTCCAGGTACTAATATGATAGTTTCCAAAAGTTAGGTACAAAAATTTAGAATGGGCCTTACTTCAGGTACTGTTTATATTTTTTTTTCCCTTTTTTTATTTGTTTGGCTGGTTTTGTCTGTTTGGGCTATGTTCTCTTGTTAATTGAAGATTTAAAGCCACTAATCGACCAAAAAAGGAAGGGAAAAAAAAAAAAAACTAACCATCAGACCTTATACAAAAGTGGAGAGCTTGTCACGTGGGCTTGTGGGATTATGGGGGGATAGGAATTAAACTAAATTCTTAAACCTTTGTACTCCACTAAGCCAGCTAACTGACATCTGTCGAAATTCTGGGGGGGGGGGGGGGTCCGGATCCCTTTAGGCTGAATTACAGTTCCGCCCCTGTCCGTAGAACTAGAACCAGGGTCATCAGTGTTATGATAGTTAGTATTTGACCATAATTAGGGTATGGATTCTTGGTGTTTGATCCTTTTAATAAGTGAAATTACCTTTGAATCAGTGAAATTATTCTGCAATTGCCTGTTTCCAGTAGTTATAGAGCTATTGTAATCCACATATCACTCACTCTCTCACTCAAGTGAAAATGATATCCTCCATGCTAAATTCTGTTCCTATTCATTGTCTCGCCTTAAGCTGTTTTATCTTCTATTTACCCACCAGTTTCACAACTCAATTCAATCTCTCACAAAAAGGAGGAGGCGGTTTGTAAGTATTATTTCTCAGCACCTGCTTATTCCAATTTCAAAAGTTGGGAACTTGGGATTAGGGCCAATTCAAATTCGATGGGGACGAAATGGATTGAAGACAAAACTTTATCCAGCTCTACTAAACTGAAAAACTAAACCTGAATTGCTCTGAGTTTCTTTATGTCTTTTATATCCAAGAAAATAGCGATAGAAAATTGAGTTTATTTCATGATCCGTTTATTTTTGGGCCCATTTGTCTTCGAAAAAACCTTTATATCGGCTTTGAGCTTCAAACATATCCTAGAAGCTACCAAGAAATTTGTTATTGTGATCTTTGATGCAAAGCTACACGAGTCATGTAAAAGCTGTCACCAACTAATTGATAGCATGGATTGCTGAGCAGCATCATTGGCTTTTCCAGATGCTAGCTAGAGATTGAGCACACATTTTGGCACCTTAATCTCATCATGAGTACAGTTCTCAAGTTAATAGGCAAGTGATTTTATCTCTTAACCATGCATGAAGATTACTCCAATATTTGAAGCAAGAGTCAACCTTACAGAACTCGGATTCTCCGATGGCAAGCTTTCTTCAATGAAGTCTGGAACTCTAGATTGGTGAATGTAATGTGAACCAAAGTTAGCAGCCTGAATCATGCAGAGTATGGTTATCACGTACTAGGTACAAAAAATAAAATTTATGGATTTTTTCCGCGTTTTCGTGAATGAGCCAATAGAAAAATGAAGAAGTAGCCAGAAGATCAGCGAGGTGTTGATGAGTTTTTCATAAGCTGGCAAGGGCCACACCAGCAATCTAAGAAGCAGTATAGTTGTATTTTCATTTATATCTATGTAAACAACTAGAGCTCATCCTATTTCCTAATGAGCCTTGGAAAAATGAAATGCTTAATTTGTTGTGGCTAAAGAGTCCAGGCACCATGTTGACTTTTACAAGTAACTGGAATGAAGCCACAACAAATGTTAAGAAGAGGATCAATTTGAACCCGAGATGAGAAGAACTGCAAAAGCACCAATAAAACGTGTGTACACTAATTTGCAAAGTAAGAATTCATTTAGGAATCTAAACAAACAATTAGAGGTCATCCCATGAAAGAAATTGCCTCGGGTAATGACAATGAACTAAGAAGAGGATAAACTGAAACATATGAAAGCACAGAATGGACTGGATAGAAGAAAACGTTTCATATGTATACCGAAAGCTCACCCAGTTTCTAGCATTCACAGCAAACTAAATAGTTCAGTAGCACTAACATCTCTAATTTTTTGAAAGCACCAACACAGATAAACTGGTGATACGTTAAACAGATCAAACTATGCAAGTTGCTAAGCACTTGAAACAGAAAAGCATCCCAAACCTTCACTACTTAATGAACTGCATGAACTTTTAACAGTAGTCTCTTGCATTTCCTTTAACAGATCTTCTTTGCACCATTCGTCCATCACAATAGACTTAAATGAAGGGCATCCAAGCGCTGCTTGTTCCAAATCAGCTCCACTAATTCTACAGCAATAATGTAACAGATCAAGGGATTGCAAGCACTTGTGACCCGAGTATGCACGAATACCAACTCCAGTCACCCGCATAATACCATTCAAAGTAAGCACCTCCAAGTTGAGGCAATTCTGAGCAACAGCAACAAGGGTCTGGTTTGTCATGCCAAACACCTCACTCAAGTTCAATTTCTTGAGGGTCCGAATTGGGGAGATTGCCACACCTCCAACGTCGGTGACTAGTTTACATTCAGCCAAATTTAGCTCCTCTAATACACACATGTTCCGCAAAAGCAAGACGCCCGAATCAGTGATATCACGGCACCCCTCAAGGACCAATTGCTTCAGGCTATTCGAGCAACTAGAGGACCCAACTACTTTAAGGGCTTGGTCAGTAACCGAAGCAGAGTTTTTCAAATCCAAAACCGTCAAAGTTACGTGCTGCTGAAGTTATGAGGACACAATTCCAACCATTCCAACCTTTCTATTATGAATCGCAATCTTGGACAATTTGGGACACCCATTTGCCACAGCGCACAGACCTTCGTCCCCAACCTGCTCAAGGGCCTGTAATTCGCCACTACTGTGGGAGACCCATCACTCAGTGCATCGAGCCAGTCTTCCCCAAGTTGCTACATGATGGATGTAGTGTCAACTCTATGAAGGACGATGACACGATGTCCTCCAGTTTGGGACATGATTGGTAATCAAAATAGAATGATGCAATTGTAGGTTCTCAAATTCATGCATATATGAGGCAAGAATCTCGTTGTAATTGATTCTTCTATTAGAATTTAACAAAAACGTGTTATTCAACTTACCGAGTCATGGAGAAGAGGCAGCCAAAATCTCGTTGCAATTGCTGTATTTGTCTATGCTATAAGATTATTTACATAATAGCTTTTTCCATTGAGTCCCTATGTTCGATCTTATGTGCATTTCTTATGAAAAGACACCCCTTTCGTAGCAAACTATACATGTAGCCATTGAAAGGTCAATGAACCTTGCCCTTACTTGAAAGCCACGAATTCTAGTTCTGTAATTGAGGAGACAATCATTCTTGCATAAATTGGTTAATTCTAGTGTATGTGTCAATGAATTATGGGGAGGGGTATCAAGCTATCAATCATGTGTATGGCTATGCGCCTATGTGCTACATGCTTACAAAGTTTCAAGTTACAACCACTCCTGTTTACTGTTCACAATACTACCAAAGTCAAGATTCTTAGAAGAAAATAAAAATAAAAAAACTAGGTAGAGGGGTAACAATGGCTAAATTGATCGAACGTTAACATTTTGTTAGTGGTTTTTGTAGCACTTTATGGGATTCTTGGGGATTGCCAAGGAGGCCAACGGAGGACGAATTTCTACAAGAAAACCTGTCTGGCTGAGGAAATTGTCAGAAATGTCACTTGGAACCATGTCACCACAAATCAGATCTTGCCAGCGAAGCTCCTCCGATTGCATTTCCATGACTGCTTTGTTAGGGTACTTGAGTTGTCATGCGCTTATTTTTACACTATGATTCAGACAGTAGAAATTAATTTACAGTGTGTGCATGATTTCCAGGGTTGTGATGGATCAGTGTTGCTGAATTCAATAGCAAACAACACGGCGGATCGGAGAAGGATGTGCTTCCGATGTTATTGATGATATCAAAGCAAATGTAGAGGAGAAATGTCCAGGAATGGTATCTTGTGATGATACTTTGGCTGCTGGGAACTCTGTTTCATTCCAAGTATGACATATATTTAGGCAACACTACTGTTCAACTCATTTAAAACAATGTAGTGGAGTAATATTTGCATGTTATATATAATTTTTCAGAACAAAAAATAAATGTGGGAAGTGCTCACAGGTAGAAGAGATGGAACAATCTCAACAATTTGGGAGGCCTTGCTAATTTACCTTCCGGCGTCTGGCTTTAACTTCACCCAACTCAAACACAACTTTGCCGGCCAGCACGAATCTTACTGTGCATGACCTTGTGGTTTTATCAGGTACATATCTTATATATTAAATATTAATTAATCAAATTTAGCTTAATGGAATTGCAACTGATCCTAAACTTATTTATTACCCGTGAAGGTTCACACACAATTGGAGTAGGCCACTGTAGTAGTTTTAGCAACAGGCTCTACAACTTCACTGGAAAAGGTGATTGTGACCTATCTCTGAAAGAGTGAATCTATAGGAACTGACTTGATAGATATCTTTCTCTCTTGCTCGATTATCAATCCTTGTATCTGTGTACCTCATGTGCTTCTCACTCTCTGCATCAAAAGTGGACATGCATGTGGTGTGTCTGCTCCACCAACATATCCATGAACACTGTCTTCATCCTATGATGCAAGTGCCCGACAAGAGCCACATTCCTAATCATATATGGATTCGACATGAGATCCACAGGGAACTGGGTTTCAACATAGGTTGCCGATCGAAGAATCCTCAGACTTGTTGAGGTAATGGGGCTTGATAATGGGGTGCTCAAGAGGTTGTGCATCTTGAATTCATCGATGACCAAAGTCTCAACATCCGATCTTCACCATAAACCTCTTCGGCTGTAGGATAATAATACTTTTTCTCCTCACCAAGAACAATCTAGCCTTCCATGTCAACATCACTGAAAGAGTGAAAGCAACAGATGCAAAACTTCCACAGTAGGCTAAGAACCGATACCACTGTTCCCAGAGAAAGAGAGAGACATTATTGAGAGCGTTCAAGGATTTATAGCTTAATAGAGAACAGTACGTAGCTAAAAAAGGCAAAACTGTTATAAAATGAGATAACTTGCTTGTTAGAAAGTTATCTCATTTTATAACACGTTATCAGCACGATAGTCTCTTGTATAAGCTCTCGGAGTTTCAAGAGTCATATGGTGCAACTTCGTTCCGGGTAATACTCTTGATCTAGAGTTTAACTTGCTTGTTCTTTATTGATATGGCATGGTATTCTCCATTGTTTCTTATGCCAACCCACGAGGATATGCATAATTTGAATAATCGAGTGGCCATCAATATTCATTGTGCGAGTGGGCATCAATATTCAAGTTGTTCTAGGCATCTTGCTAGACACACATATCAATGAGGTAAGTACACACTCATTATCATCTTGACTTATTATCATCCTTGTGTTTGTTTATACTACATTTATATCCTTATTCATTTAAAGGAACCGGAAGTTCCTAATTGGTCTATCTCGAACCCGAAGATTCGAGTACTAAGCGTTTGAACCCCAAGTTCAAACCACCAAAATTTAGAACACAATGTTCCTAATTGGTCTATCTCGAACTTGAAGTTTCGAGTGCTAAGCATTTGAACCCCATGCTCAAACCACCAAAAGTTAGAAAACGAAGTTCCTAGTTGGTTTATCTCAAACCCGAAGTTTTCGAGTACTAAGTGTTTGACCCCAAGTTCAAACCACCAAAATTCAGAACTAGATCAAAGTTCTAATAATAAAGTCTCGAACCTAAAACTTCGAGTACATACATGACTTATTCATATTCAAGCATGAATATGATAAAGGGATGCTCTCAACTCAAGAAAGATGGAGAAAATATATGTCTTGCAGACAGTGCGACCACGCACACGATCCTTCGAGATAGAAAATATTTCTCCAATTTAAGTTTGACAAGAGCAAAAGTGACAACCATTTCAGGTCCTGCAGACCTAATTGAAGGCTCCAGAAGAGCCTATATTCGATTGCCAAGTGGTACTCAATTATTCATTCAAGAGGCATTATACTCCTCCAGATTTAGAAGGAATATGTTGAGTTTTAAAGATATACGCTTGAATGGGTACCACATGGAAACCACAAATGAGAATAATGTGGAATATCTTTAGATTACTTCCAATACTTACAGCTAAAGGTGTATATTGGAAAGATTGGTTTCCCTCTCATCTGGTTTGTATTATACAACCATTAAGTCAATTGAGGCATAGCATGTTGTGAACCAGAAGTTCACTGATCAACATACATTTATGCTTTGGCATGACCGTTTGGGTCACCCCGGATCCACCATGATGCGTAGGATCATCCCAAATTCCAATGGACACCACTTTCCCCCATCTATTCTTCTCTCTTCATACTCTTCACTTTCTAACACGTAGGTTATCTCATTTTATAACAAAAACTAAATAAAACCCAAAACGTAATCGGATTCTGTTCTGTCTCATACTTGTTGGCAAACTTTGGTTGATCAGCTGGGCCAAGTTTTTGTGTAAGCCCAATCGAACTGTAGTGACAGGTCAGCCCGCTAAGCCCAATACTACTCATCACTCTGAAAGTTTACCGTCTTCTTCTACTCGAGGCTTTCAGTTTCGAACTGATTCTCCTCCTTTTCCCCTTGAGCAAGTTTAGTGAAAGTCCCAAACCTTTTGCTTTTCATCAAGCTCAGGAATCGATTTACATAGCTTTCTCTCACTCTCATCAAAACCCAACCAAAATCACAGCCATCAATTCCGGCGACCATGTTACTCAGAATTCGCAGCAGAGACGGCCTGGAACGACTCACAGTCGAAAACCCACACGCCACGGTGGCCCAACTCAAAGCCTTAATCCAAACCAACCTTCGAATTCCTCTGGAGAACCAAACCCTCTCCACCAACCAAAACCTTCTTCTGGCGAAGAGCGCCGATGACCTCACTCGCTTCACCGACATGGCCAGCCCTAACACTCCTCTATCGGCGCTTAATATCGCTCATGGTTCGATTGTTTTCTTGGCCTACGAGGGCGAGCGGACCGTCGCCGGGCCCAATTTCCACCCGGCGGGGTCGTTCGGCCGGAAGATGACCATGGACGACCTCATCGCCAAGCAGATGAAGGTCACGCGCCAGGAGACTCCGCATTGCGAGCTCGTCTCGTTCGATCGCGACTGCGCCAACGCGTTCCAGCACTACGTGAACGACACGCTCGCCTTCGCCGTGAAGCGGGGAGGGTTCATGTACGGCACGGTGTCGGAGGAGGGCAAGGTGGAGGTGGATTTCATCTACGAGCCGCCGCAGCAGGGGACGGAGGAGAATCTGACGTTTTTCCGGGACCCGGAGGAGGAGAAGGCGGTGGAGGCGATTGCGTTAGGGTTGGGGATGAGGAAGGTCGGGTTTATATTCACACAGTCGGTTGGGCAGGACACGAAGGACTATACATTGTCGAATAGGGAGGTGCTTCAGGCGGCGGAGTTTCACGCCGAGAGTGGGTTGAAGGAGTGGGTGACTGCAATGGTGAAGTTGGAGGTGAATGAGGATGGTGCTGCTGATGTGCATTTCGAAGCTTTTCAGATGAGTGATATGTGTATTAGGTTGTTTAAAGAAGGGTGGTTCGAAACTGAGATTGGGGAGGATCAGGATCCCAAGTTGTCCAAGATGAAGAAGGATGTTGTTGTTGGAGTCAAGGATGTTAGAGAAGTGGACAATGATTTCTTCTTAGTGGTGGTAAAGATCTTCGATCACCAGGTAAGGGTTTTCCTCCTTGTTTGGCACTATCTATTTAGATTGTTGTTTTATCTTGCTGATCCGTTATCTTAGCTGATAGTTGATATATGATATAGCCTCTGGTATAGCATTGTGTCTTATTGTGGTATAGATGTTTAGTCCAAAGAACTATGTTTGCACACTGTTGCTGCTGCTGTGAACTTGTAGAGCCAATAACCCTGTAGCTTTGAGCATGAGTGCTTTTAAGGGGCTTATAACCACGGGGAAACTTTGTTCATGGAGTTTGTAGCTGGGGGAATGACTACCCTCATCCTTAGCTAGGTATAGAGCTAGGTAGGAACTGCTGGAACTTGATAGGCAATAACATTGATATGAAAAAGTAATTATGGGTTCCAAAACTATTTTCTTTATTAATCCACTGTTCAACGTGCACTGAGGAATACACTTTGTTGGCTTGTTAAGTTGATACTTATAAGAATGACAATAAAACTTGGTAAGTTAATACTTTTCTTGAGCTTACAAGATGGGATGTAGAAAATTATTGTACTTTTGCAAGTGACTGGTCTGAGTCACAGGAACCTGTGACTAAGCTTTCCCTTATTTTGTCTCATTTTTGCTATCTCGTTATGGACATTCCTTTTCTCCTAGCATCTTTCTTCTTGTTGTATATCATCATAGGTGCATCTAGGATGGTACATATTTTGTTTTGATGGCTGATGGTTTAATATAGCTTTTGGTTCTGCACTTCTATGCTAAGCCTTGTTCTGGTTATTTTGTTCATTTATATTGATTTTGTCTCAACATTTGCAATTCATCTGGTAACTTCAGTAGATCATTTTGGTTTTGTTTCAACTTAAAGGTCAATGGGGTTTTGTGGTTTATTAGCTAGAGTTTTAAGATCTGTTGTAATGGCTGGAGATAGAAATTTTGAACATG
Organism: Rosa chinensis; assembly: GCF_002994745.2. Lineage (NCBI taxonomy): Eukaryota > Viridiplantae > Streptophyta > Magnoliopsida > Rosales > Rosaceae > Rosa > Rosa chinensis. Next base: position 55,300,193 of record NC_037093.1, on the reverse strand, counting down.
TTGTAATGTTGGCAGTTTAAGAGACAAGATCTTTGCATCTCCCCCTAATTTGGCTTCTTTAAGCAGAATATTCTTTGCTTTAAAATGGATGGCTTTTGATTGCCTTCAAGGCTTCAACTGCGAACTATGTTTGCCATGTGAAGTTTCTTCAGCTTACATATTTGGTGTATTTGGAATATAGCAGATCCAAGTTTGTGCGTATGGTAGACTTAATTCTAGTTTAATCAATAGTGGAAATGTATTATGGGGGGAAGAAAAAAGATCTGATTTGTTAGGAAACAAAGAGCACTCAACAGTCAACACTAAAGCCTATAGCTTTGCTCTACAAAGGCTTCCTTAGTGATGGCAATATCTTTCAGAATGGTATGGACACATCAGCAAAAATTAAGGGTGTGTTATGTTCTATATGGCTCAAGGATTAGATTGACTAGGTTAAAGGTATGAAATGATGAGGGTGAGAGGGATGCATGTGTACTTGTGTAGTGTACTTGTTATCATTTACTGAATAGTGAGACGTTATGCACTTGGTAATGATTGATTTATAAACTTGATGCATTTTGGCTTCCCTATTTTTCTCTTGTATGTTGTTTCTTATTGTGTTTATACTAAAATGAACAAGAACTCATCTGTACTTGTATTATGATGCAGGGGCCTCTTTCATCCACCTTTCCCGTTGAGAATCGTATCTCCCCAGTGACATTGAGGGCTCTGAAAACCCATATGGACCGTGCTAAGAGTCTTCCATATGTGAAGCGAATTGCAGATTTTCATTTGATGCTTTTACTTGCAAGGTTTTTAGACGTAAATGCTGATGTTCCTGCTTTGGCCGAGTGTGTCCGTACACAGTCAGCCATACCAGAAGGCTACCAGTTACTAATCGAGTCGATGGCCAATTCTTCTTAATGCTGCTTTGTGTACCCCTAGGGAAATTGAGACATTCTACGATCTAAATGATTATGGCCGACCAATGATCCTTTAATGGTGGTTAACTGCGATGCAGCAATCCATTTGCTTTCTGGTGCCATGTATCACTCAAAAGGTGGCTTTGCCCCTCTGTAGGCTTGAGCTATAAGCTAAACATGTCTTTGCACAGGAGCTTTTATAAGTTATGTACCCTTAACATTCAAGTGTTATATTGCATCAAATGGTCTGGATATTTATGCTTGTACCCTTTATTTATAGTCAATATGTTCTTATATAGTTGGTTCGTGTGTAATGCATTACTCAAAAGGTGGCTTTGTGCTTCCCGTAGTTACGTGAAAGGCGGTCCAAAGTCCGGACAGTTTGTTGTGTCGGTCGCTTCATATGACACATTTGACTTATAAATTTAATCATATCAATCGCTTGACTGCATATCTTACAATTTTAATCGAGAACTAGTTAAAACTCAACTTCTCTTATTGAAACATACCTTCCGCTTCTTTTCAATTCCTATCACATTTAAAATTTTAGGACCGACACTTTCTTTTTGTTTATTAAGTATTAAGTTAGTAACACGTGAGTCTCTTATTTAGTCTTGATAATGAAAATTTTTCCAATTCATTCAATTTTTGCCAATGCTTTCTAAAAAAAAAAAAAAATTTTAGGTTCATCTACGGTTCCATTATTAATATTAATAGTCGGCATTAGATGAGATATAAAACTTGAACTCCTAACCACATAATACAGATGACACACATGCTTTTAGAAAACATCCTGAACAAAAAAAATTGTTTTTGAGAAAGAGAAGAAAAAAAACTTTAAAAAATGAAGCCCGGGTTCCCGAAAATATAATGCCACGTAAGCATTAGAAAACATCCTGAACAAAAAAAATTGTTTTTGAGAAAGAGAAGAAAAAAAACTTAAAAAAATGAAGCCCGGGTTCCCGAAAATATAATGCCACGTAAGCACGAAGATGGTTAGCGTGCGTCGCCGCTCCATGACTCTCAATGTAGATTACATCGCAAAATTATCGTTGGCCTTCAGATCTTAAACGCTCCGTTTCCGTTAGGCGGGAGATTTGCTGCTCCTCTCGCTCTCTTCTTCCCTCTCGCTCTCTTCTCTGCAATTTAGGGCAAATCTAGTCACTCATAATCAGAAGGCCATGGAGGAACCAGCCACCGGCGGCCGCGTGAGCTTCATTTCTCGCTTTTTTTTTTTCTCTCCGTTGTCCAAATTGACTTCGTAATTTGACCTTGTTTCTTTGTGTTGTTGAGTAGCCGAAGAGGACTAGGGCTCAGACTCGAACCACCACTGAGAACAACGCTAGCGATGCGAGTGAACACGTGGACCGCGAGAGCTCGCCGGACGATTTCGAAGCGCCTCGTCCTAAAGCTAAACGAGGTCGCCCTCCCAGTGGCTCCACCGCGGCGCCGCCCAAAGCCTCCGCTCTCACTCTGATTGGTACTTCCGAAACTCTCTGCTGCTCTGTAAATAAAAGATTCACTATGAATTCCTTTGCTCTGTACTCTTTTTACTGAATTACTTGTTACTGTAATTTACTTGATTTCACCGGCTGTTACGATTAATTGTGTACAAATTTTTAACAATTAAGGTTGATTAGGGATCTTTTAGCTCAATAATGATGAATGAAACCTTATGCTTGAACATTCTTTCCTGGTTCTTCGACCTCTAGCTAGTAATTATGGTGAATAGTCATTTGGCCTGAAACACAAGAATCATGTAGTGTTATCTTGTGTGGTAATATTGATGCTGGGACATGACTAGCAAAGAACCTTTATACTCTTTCTTTTTAGAATTATCGTGGAGTGTTTAAATCTTTTAGCTCTGAAACATCTTTACAATTGGGCTCATGATGTTAAGCCTATGTGTGTGGAGGGTAGTATGTCCATGTAGGCTATTAACATTTTCAATCTCTGCAGAGGTCGTCAAGGGCAACGGGAAACTTATTCCTCAGGCGGTCAAGCTCTGGGTTGAGCGGTACGAAAAGGATGCTAAACCTGCTACTGTTGAGCTATTGACAATGCTGTTTGAGGTAGTTTGGAAGACATAGATTGGTTTTCTAAGTACAGACTTTACTAACAAAAGTAGCCTGCAACTGACTAGGCTTACTTTTCCAGGCATGTGGAGCTAAGTATCATATTAAAGAAGAGTTGCTGGATGAGACTAATGTTGACGATGTCGTGGTTGCTCTTGTCGAGCTTGCTAGAAGTGTATCCTGCTTCCTTATTATGATTATGTTTCTTCATCTTACTCTTGTATGCCATATTATGCTTATTTGTGTTTCACTTTTTGACACTATTTTTCTGTTCATACTGAAAGTAAATGATCTGAGCTATCAATTGATCATATATCAAGATTTTATCCCAAACCTTTTCCTTCATTCATCTAATCCTAGGGTAACGTGGATGATTACCAAAGTTCAAAAAAGGAGTTTAAAAACATGAAGGACAATCTCCAATCATTCTGGGATAAGTTGGTCTGCGAATGTCAACACGGGCCATTATTTGATCAGATTTTGTTCGAGAAGTGCATGGGCTATATAATTGCTTTGTCATGGTCAGTGTTTGAATATTTGAAGTTGCTCTTTTTAAAGTAAGTGCATTTATTAACTACACTGTGGCTGGGCTTTCCTGGTTTTATGTCAAGCAGCACTCCTCCAAGAGTTTATCGCCAAACTGCTACTTTGATGGGTCTCCAACTTGTCACTTCATTCATAACTGTTGCTAAAACACTTGGTGTTCAGCGTGAAACTACTCGAAGACAATTAGAGGCTGAAAAAAAGAAACAATCTGAAGGACCTCGTGTGGAGTCACTGAACAAGAGGTTCTCGATGACTCATGAAAACATAACTATATTAGAGCAGATGATGCGCAATATATTTCAAGGGTAGGACATTCTGACTTAGATTTGTTAGTAATAAGTAGAGGATACTAATCTGATTTGATGAAATTCATGTTTGATGATTAATCCTATAATTCTAATTTTACTGACTAATGTATAGGTTATTTGTGCATCGCTACCGAGACATTGAACCAAATATTCGGACGTCGTGTATAGAGGCACTCGGCGTGTGGATTTTGTCATATCCATCAATGTTCTTGCAGGATTTATACTTGAAGTATCTTGGATGGACATTGAATGACAAAGTAAGTTTGAGCTTACAGACAAATTCGTGAATTCATTTCCTTTAGATTTCTGCTAATGATCTAGCCAGACCTCATTTATTTTTCTCTTTTACTGATTCTAAGAATGCTGGTGTAAGAAAAGCATCTGTGCTTGCATTACAAAATCTTTATGAGGTTGATGATAATGTGCCGACTCTGGGCCTATTCACTGAAAGATTTTCTACTCGGATGATTGAGCTTGCTGATGACATTGATATTTCTGTGGCTGTATCTGCCATTGGCCTTGTTAAACAGCTTTTAAGGTAAATGCCTGTTTTGGGAAACTTTTACTTCAATATTAAATTGGTGATTTTGTAGGTATTTTTGCAAAGGGTCCCTTTTTTTTTTGGGCTTTGTCAAAGGCTCATTGGTTTTCTTATGCTGCAGACATCAGCTTCTACCAGATGATGACTTAGGTCCTCTATATGATTTGCTTATTGATGATCCAGCAGAGATCAGGCATGCTATAGGGGCATTAGTGTATGAACACTTGATTTCTCAGAAGTTCATTAGTTCCCAGTCTGGTGCAAAAGGTTTCTCTTTTCTATAGAATCTGTTGTATGTTATGTCGTTGATGATGTTCATTGCTGGAGTTTTGAAGTACTTTTGTTCATGATAATACTCTTTCTAGGTGTTGAGAACAATTCTTCTGAGGTCCAGCTTGGCAGAATGTTGCAAATTCTAAGAGAGTTCTCTGCAGATCCAATTCTTAGCGTTTATGTAATTGATGATGTTTGGGAGTACATGAATGCCATGAAGGTTTGTTACTTTTAAAAACTATGAAAACAGTACACCCAAGTTTTATTCTTATATTTCAAGTCTATAAACGAAAGGTATTATTGCTAACCATTCTTTCATACTTAGAACTTCACTCTAAAATGTGTCCGTCCTTTCATAGGTTTTAATACTTTGAACTTTTTATGCAAATTAACCCTTTTTTTTTCTTTTTATGTTGGAAAGTGGCTACTATCTCTAAAAAAGTCTGTTTGAATTATCTTTTGATCGACATTATGATGTATACTCTAGAAAATAAAGTGCATTTAGAGTGAGGGCCAGTAGATACTTACTTCCTGAGCCTGGTCTAGGTGGATTGCACTTAAAACTAAATCAACAAAGTCCAGGTGGCCATCATGTTTTATAAATAGAACTTAGGATTGGAAGAGTGAAAATGGGCTGAATGTGCTTATTGTTATTTCCAGTATCTTAAGTTGTTATGGACAATATGTTAGTCTTTAAAAATTGGAAGGGTCAACCTCCAAGCTGAATTGAAAGCGCTAGCTGGCCAAATAACATTCACAAATCAATCCCAAGAATAAAATGTAAAAATGGAATTGAATGTGCATATTATCAACCCTCTTTTTATTGTTATTGTTTCTTATCTTAGGATAATTTTTCATATTTTACTTGTAGGATTGGAAGTGTATTATCTCCATGCTCTTGGATGAGAATCCACTGATTGAGCTTACTGATGAGGATGCAACAAACTTGGTACGGCTTCTTTCTGCATCTGTCAAAAAGGCTGTAGGAGAGAGGATAGTTCCTGCTACTGATAATCGAAAGCCATACTACACTAAAGCTCAAAAAGTGCGTAACTTTTCACTTTACCTTTCATTTCCTTCCTTTGTTTTCAGCACAGTTTAAATTAAAAGTGGAATCTTTGTCCTTATTGTCGACCAATATAGTGTTTTCTGCCTTATTGAATAAGCCTAGTGTACTCTTCTATTGTTTTTCCAATGTTCTTGCCTGATTGCTCATTTTCTTCTGACTTTGCTCCTTTGTAACATTAAATTTCATAGTTTACTTTATGTGATTTTTCTAGCTTTTTCTTTGTCAAAGCTAGCTAGTGCATCATTGGGAGAATATTTATTTCTTATATCATGTGCTTATCTTGATCTTGAACTTAACTGCGCTGTTTGTGCCCTCTTTGTCCTTATTGTGTTTCGTTTAATTGACATATACAATGACTACTGAGTTTTTAATTCTTTCCTTTAATTGTATTAGGATGTATTTGAGCACAACAAACAGGATATAACTCTTGCCATGATGAAGAACTATCCACTACTTCTCCGTAAGTTCATGGCAGACAAAGCAAAAATACCATCACTGGTTGACATTATTCTACACATGAATCTTGGGCTATATTCCAAGAGGAGGCAGGAGCAGGTGGAGTACTGATTGTTTTGTTTGCATGCTATTTAATATTGTTATACAACTTATTCTCAAAGCAAGTGCCTGTATGCTTTCAGAATTTCGAAACCGTCCTTCAACTGATCAAAGAGGCATTTTTCAAACATGGTGAGAAGGAGGCGCTGAGATCTTGCGCAAATGCTATCATGCTTTGTTCAACAGACAGTCAAGGGGAGCTAAAAGATACGGCCCGTAATTTAGTAAAGGAACTTCATGATGAGCTTATAAATAATAAGCTTAAACCTGCGATGAAAGAAGTGGCGGTATATTCTCAACCATAATCTTTTCCTTCTTAACTTTCTAAGGATAACAAATTGATGTGAACTGTAACTGCAGGATGGTGGTGATGAATATCCTCTTCTTGTAAATTTGAAGAGAATGTATGAGCTTCTATTGTCAGGAAATGTGCCTATCGAGAGTTTGTATGAAGATATGGTCTCAACTCTTCAGAGCTATACAAACAAGGATGATCAGGTGTTTTAAATGGACCTTGCAAAAGATAAGCTCTATGTTTGTGGCTTTTGAGCTTTGTTGCAGTTGCTCATTATTTTGTTGATACTCATTTCAGGTTGTCACTTTTCTGCTTCTCAACATGTATATGCATGTGCAATGGTCTCTGCATGCCATCATACATAGTCCTACTATCTCAGAGGCATCTTTATCTTCTATATTAGCGAAACGTGATTCTTTGTTAGAGCGACTAGAGTACATCCTTAACAGCTGTCTTGAAATGGAGGGTAATCGCTGCAATCAGCTAGCTCGCTGGGTACAGATTTACATCCTTAATTCTGTCAAAGATAGTGCAATGGTTTAGATTCAATACTTTTTGAAACTTCAGTTCTCAACTAACGAATGTAATATTTTGACTAATCTTTATGTCCCAGGTTTGTGTTATACTCACTGATTTGTCTCGACTGTTCAAAAAGACAAACTTTGCTTCGTCGAAGCTGGAAAAATTAGGGTATTCTCCAGATGCATCGGTTCTTCAGAAGTTTTGGAAACTTTGTGTGCAACAGCTCAGTATTTCAGGTATTCAAGTTTTATAATTTCCTCTACAGCATAGTAGTGATATTTTGAGTTCAGGCTCTCTTATTCACTTACGATTGGCCTTTTAATCTGAGAGAAATACGTTTTTAGGGTGTTAGATGACCAATTGCCAACTCCTTTCCTTGCCAACTTTCTAAGGATAAAATAGATGTTCATGTTCTTCCTTTCTAATTTTACTTTGCAATTTCTTTTTCACAGATGAGACGGAAGATGACGATGGGAACAAAGAGTATATTGAGGAGACAAATAGAGATACTGTCATGATGGCTGCTGTACGGTTAGCTGTTACTGATAAAGTTTATAAGGTGAAGATACTAGTAACTAGTATATATATGAAACAGTCAATTTTGTTCTCTTAAATGGCCATCATGTGTAGTCTGGTGGGTTGTGCTTTGATGTCCTAGCATTTACTTGCTCATGTGTGCTTGTATAAGTCCCAGAATGTATTATAATTCTGGTTAGATTTAATACATCAATTTTCTCTAGGTGCGCCTATAATAGATGCTTAATGCAGGAGTACCTGGGTCCAGAGATTATTTCTAGATTTGTGATGCATGGTACAAGTGTAGCGGAGATAGTTAAGCATCTGATAACTTTTCTGAAGAAGAATGATGATGATCTTCCGAAAACTTTCTTGGAAGCACTGAAAATGGTATAACTCATGAATACTGGCTAAACCTACTTTAACACTTATTCATTTTATTTGCATATATAGATAATTTATTATTTTCCTGTATTGACTAGGCCTACCATCGGTATATGGTTGAACTATCTAGAAGTGATGATGAATCTTTAGCAAGCAAGCATTTTCTAGAGTTTCAAGAACTAGCTGCTCAGCTTTCTGGGACATTTATAGGTGCTTCCAAGAACAGGCACAAATCAGACATTTTAAAAATTGTTAACGAGGGAATTGAATATGCTTTTATAGAAGCTCCAAAGCAGTTGTCCTTTCTGGAAGGTGCTGTGCTCCATTTTGTGTCCAAATTGCCTACACCTGATATTCTGGAGATGTATGACATTTTCTTTTATATACATAAGCTATCATCTTTAGAAGCATTCCAAGTAATACTTTTATTATCTCCTAGTTTAATTTTTATATTTCCTTCTGCAAGAAGTAACGTCAATATTCAAAATCGAACGGAGAATGTAAATATGGATGAAGATCCCAGTGGCTGGCGTCCTTATCACACATTCGTTCAGACTTTGCGGGAAAAATTTGCAAAGATTGAAGGTATCCAAGGTACAGCTAAAATGGAGTTGGATTTTGTATTGCAATTAGTCTTGATTGTATAATCTTTGCATGTAAAATATGCATATTAAACTCCATACAATTTTTTGTTTTAAGATGAATGTTGCATAATTGCAGAAGAAAAGGACGGGACCTCTGTAAGGCGCAGGGGTCGTCCACGGAAAAGGCGTAATATACAGGGAAAGAGGCTGTTTGATGATCATGGTTCAAGTGAAGAAGAGGATTCAATTAGTGGATCTGACCATGAAAATGCTCAAGATGAAGAAGAACAACAAGATGAGGATGATGATGATGATGATGATGAAGATGTTCCTTTGATAAATCAAATTAGGTCATCATCCAAGTTGAGATCGCTGAAAGTTTCACGAGAGGGAAACAAAGGCCAGACGTAGGCGGGATACTTTTTAGAAGATCTAAGATAAATTAGCAGCTTCTAGGATGTCAGGTATGGAATACTTAATTCATTTGGGTGTAGAATTGAATTTCCTTTTATCCTTGGAATTTCTGAATAAGAAACATTTTGATTCGTTGGTACCTGTTAGAATGTGATGTGCATGTGCGTGACTTCTGAGTGAGCATTAGAATTTGCTTCCATTTGCTGGCTGATTGGATTTTTAAGAAATATAGGGTCAGTAAATCTGTCATATAGTCTCAACTCTCAACTACTGTCACTATTTATGGACTTCTCCATCCAAGAATAATTTGAAATTTGCTTTGGTTTTCATTTTGGCATGCATATAAGGTACATTTCTTCCGTTGGTTTTCATTTTGGCTCGCGTGAATTGAGCTTTTGCAATTGCTTCCGTTTGCTGGTTGATAAAAGTGGAATTTTAAGTAATATGGGGTCAGCACATCTGTCATATAGGAAACTACTGTCACTATTTATGGACTTCTGCATTCAAGAATAAATAGAAATATACTTTTGGTTTTTATTTTGGTGTGCATATAAGATGAATTTGGCGTATGAATTATTACAGTTCTTTGAGCAAGTTAATTTTTGATTGGAAGGTTTTGTTGTACTGGTGTTTATTGCGAGTTTGTGGCTGAATCTGGAAATATCCTGCATTCAGGATTCTCCGCACATAAAATTTATCTATTGGGGGGTCAAAGCTGATTCATACTTTTCGTTACTGCAGGGTCCTGAAACTAGAAGTGCTACTTGCATATTGTATATTTCAAGGTACATAGCTTCCTAGCAACATATTTTTTAGTCTACGATAGAATCATGTAATTCCGCTTGAAGTTAGTATAGGAAAAAAAAAAAAAAACACTTGTGCTTTATGAATCCAGGTTCTGGGTGAAGGATAAGGATATTGCAATTTCACTTTATGTTTATCCTTTTCATGATTTTGGCTGCGTTGTTGAACACTGAGACTCGATCCAATTAAAATGTGGATCTTTGTGAGCATAACTGAGAATTACTTCCGACCACTTTTAACTGTAGTGTATACGTGGTTAGTTTTCCATAACGAATAGAATACTAATTTAGCGAAAGACGATCCTGTTTGTTTAAAACGTGGTCATATTTTGGGTACTTTTTCAAAACCTGACATTGGTTGATAAAAATTGACCACCTGTAACCTTGGTCACCAAAAGATGATCATCCAGGATTGCCAATGGGTAAAAAGTGCAGCATGCTTTGAGTGATGTTATAATGTGGTCAAGAGTGGTTCTTCCTAAAACCCGGAAAGGAGAAATGCACAGCCAGAGACCCAGAAACATAACCATGTTTTTTGAAATCTCCTCTAGGACAAGAGGGGCTAAATTCCTCCAAAAGATATAAAGAAGATAATTTTCAAGGAAACAACATGAATTTCTTAGAGAACCAAAATTGAAGTCGTCTTGACAAGGTTTCTTTAGGAGTTTAGGTATACAAATAAGAAATACCGCCTCATGGTAAACTCTGAAAAAGAACATAAAAAACATCAAGTTTCATCTTCTTCCAGCAATCCTCAGCAATGGAGAAAGAACTCCCTTATCTTTTGCAATGATTGTTGTATTCGTATTCCTCCATGAAACTTCAGCTCCTGAGAATCTCTAATTTCTTAAGCCTCCTCTCAACAACCATCTGTGTCAACCCCATCAACAATCTCAAGTACCTTGGCACCGTGGAGTGCTTCTGCAAAAACACCAGCAACAGTCCCAGCTCCTCCAGATCCAAATTCGAAACACATTTAATCAACTTCTTTCTCGACACCAATTCCTCCATCACAGCCACAGCATTCTCCAGATTCTTACTCCCGCCCAACAAAGAGACTAGAACTTCCTTATGCCTAAACTTCTTCGACAGCTTGTCATGCTCCCCCAACTTCACTTTCTTCAGCCTCATTACCACATAGGCTATGTTTGGTAGGGCTGGGTTTTTCAGAAAAGTTGGCTTCTGCTTATTTCTGAGAATAAGTGGCTGAAAAGCAAAGCTGCGGAGTGTTTGGTAAACTGGCTTTTTATAAGAGCTGTCAGTGGCAGAAGCAGTGACAAAGTGTTTGGTAAATCAAAACTGGCTTATGCTTTTTGTTTGTGGAATGACCAAATTGGACATGAGAGATTATTTTGCCTTAATTGTATACCAAACAATGTTGTTCAAATGCTCTTGTTATTATTTTAAATCTTTATTATGTCCTTATTAATTTTTGTTAACTTTCAATTTTTATAAATCATGGTGACTATATGATTAATATTGGACAATTTTAAAAATAACTGATACAAATATATTAGTAACATTAATAACAATTGGTTTCTGGTTCACATCAAATGTTCACGTTATTACGCGCATTCATCAAACTTTGAGTAATGCTATTTCTTATTGTTTCCATTTCTTGTGCACCGTGACCATGATATTCTTCTTCTACATCATCATCCATTTCTATCTCACCACTTGACCCATAACCTTCTCTTTCTTCACTGCGGACAAAATGTCTATCACCATGTGCATGTCTCCGTATATAATTATGAAGTGTCATGGTGGCAATGACAATCTTCACTTGCTTATCAAATGAATAACCTTGCATGTCCCTTAAAATCTTCCACTTTTTTTTCCAAACTCCAAATGTGCATTCTATAACGCTTCTAAGAGAAGAGTGTGCTTGGTTAAATATCTCTTTTTCATTTCTTGGTTCTTGCCTACGGTATTGTTGAAAATGTTGTCTTGGACCTTTGTAAGGTCCCAAAAACCCATTCATTTGAGGGTATCCGGAATCTACAACATAATATTTTCCTGTAAAATAAAGAAATGTCAAATTTTAACAAAACTTCATTCAAAGCATCATAAAATTTGATCTAAAAATAACTATAAATAAATATAGTTACCTGGTGGAGGTTTAGGAAAATTCATTACGGGATCTCGAAGTACCGAGAGAAACACTCTTGTATCATGAGCAGACTCTTCCCATCCCGCACATACATAGATAAATTGCATATCGAAATTACATGCCGCCATAACATTTTGTGTTCGTATTCCTTTTCTACCAATGTACGGTATTTGTTTTTCAGGAGCTATAGAAGTGGGAATATGCACTCCGTCGATAGCGCCGATGCAATCCTGTAAATAATGATGTTATTTGTCAATTAATATAAGTAATTAAATTGTGAAATAATTTACTAGTAACGCATGACAAATACCTTAAAATGAGGCATGTATCTGTTATCCCTCATTATCTCCGGTGCAACACCATTAAATTCATTCTCCGAAGGCTTCATTATATGTTTACCTAGTTTACACAAATGATCTAGTGCTTGTCCGAAATATCTACAAACGGTTTCACCAGAATGTTGAAATCGTTCTGCTACTGACCTAATTCCACATCCCTATCCTAGGCACCACAACATTATTCCCATAACTTCAATATGACTTGTTCTGTTTGAACCCAACACCCCAAATTTAACTTCCAAATCACTACATAAACGATAAAATACTTCCTTTTGCATTCTAAAGGCATTGTAATACCGACTGTCATTCCCTTGTAATACTTCCATTATCCACTTATTACCTGTTTGAGAAGATACCATGCAAGGAGTTTTATGAACATAGTTCATGTAATAATGTTGAATGAGCAGAGCATTAAATTGTACACTTCTTAAGAATATCTCCTCCTCCACTTCATCTACTTCCGAATTGTTCATATTTCAATCCAAAACCTGCAAATTTAAATGACTGATTTTATAAATATGATAAATATAAACTAAATCATTAACAAGCAGTAATGAACAAAATTCACCAAATTCCATTTTTATAATCCACATGATGAAAAACATATAATCAAATTCAATTCTCATAATTAAAAACAATGCTGAAACAAACAACAAACATAAAACTTCAAACATAACATAGGCTTACCAAAGACAAGATAAGCTTATTTTTCGTTCATCTCAAATTTCAACCACTCCAACTTCACGTTAGGATCTTCCATAGTGAAATACATCTCTCTCTTCTCTGGACTTAAAAACAGTCGAGTGGCAAAAAACCACAACCTATTACCCTGCTCGATACCAGGCAATGAGGTGACATCCTTCATCACGTCCTTAATACTGGTGCCTCCACCTTCTACACTTTTATTGATCATGGAAGTTGCTGTGCTCCTACTCTCAATTGCCTCACACATTCGATTAATTTGTTTAGCCAAATGAACAACACCTCCCACCTTTTCTTTTTTTGGTACTACTCCTTTACCTTTCTCAGCTCTCTCATTTCTTTTTCTTTTAGGCAGAGTGGGGGCCAAATCATCATTGTCCTCAGAGTCACCACTACCTTCAAGGTTCACCTCATTGTTACCTTGCTATGGACTTCTAGGGATAGGTAGTGCAGAAGATGGTGAATATGCATGCTGACCAGTGGCTGAAATACCCATGAACATCTTATCCAACTTGTCTTCAAAATAGGGTGCAATTCCCTTTTTCTTTAACTTTCCATATTCCTTGTTTTTCTGGACAAAAAAATAAATAAATAAATCACACGATGTTCAATGTATCTCAAATGAAGTAAAATTGTTAACCAAAATAATTAAATTGATTTACATACCTCAATCTTGAGGCGCCACCACTCATCGGATGCATCTATAGTTTGACGCCTGTGATCCCACCCAAGACCGGTCTCTTTTCCCTTCAATTCTTTCCATAATTTCCAATGATCTTTGAGGGAATCCCATTTATTTTTCAGTTGTTTTCTAGTATATTCTTTGCCCGTTTCTTTAGAAAAATTATTGATTATATTCATCCATCCCTCCGGATTAAAATGAGTATGTGGACGATTATTGTTATCCACCTCCTTGATACATAAGTCACAAAAAACATCTACTAAACTATTATTCCAAACAGCCATCTAGCACAGATAAAAAGCCAAAAATTTACAGCCCAAGCTTTAGTACCAACCCCAATGCAATAACAAGAAACTAAAGCAGTGATAAGAAAACATAACCATCAACAACAGACAAAGAAAAAAAGGAAGCTATAAGAAAATGAATAAAGTAGCTGGTACCTTTGTCGTATAACACACACTGAGCTTCTTCTTTTGGGTGGAGGAAACCAACTCGATGATGCTATATAAATCTTTTCCTCAAAACCTGTATGAAACAGCAAATAGGTAAATTACAAATAGCCTAAGCCAACTCTTTCTCAATCCAAGATAGTGATCCAACCTAATTTGTGCACAAGTTGACATACTAAACCAGAAAAATGCTCAAATTATTGGAAACAAAGATACACAAAACTAGAATCAGAAAACGTGAATTAAGAAAGTGAAGCAATGAACCCCTAGTATCATCATTGCTAACCTGCACCATCATTTACATATGGTCTCTCTATTCCTAGCTTTTAGATTTTCAACTTTCCATGTCCATCATCATTACCTCTAGGTAAGGGATTCGATAAATATTTCTATATCATGTAGAAAGCAATGCGCGAATCCTAAATCAATGAGCAACTACACCAATAAAACCAAGTCAATTAAAGAACTGAATCCTAAAACTCGAAACCCTAAGTTCATCACAGCCCATACAAATTCACTTAACCATTTTGCTAAACATTTCCATAACTACAAAAATCAAAACAAATATAACAACAATTTGATTAAAGATAAGAACGAAGCAGAGGGAGAGAGACTAATTTGCTCCTCCTTCCAGATCTCCCAACTAACCTGAATATCGAAACTGTCAAGTAGCCTTGCTTGATTGAGGCTTCAATTTCACTTCCGGAATCCTGATGAGATGCAAGTGAGGCAGCGTTAGAGGGAGATCGAGATGCGGCGACTGATGGGTTCTGTGATTGGAGATTGAGATGCAGCGACTGTGATGCGTTCTGTGTGAGAGGGAGATCGAGAGACTGATATATCGAGGGTTTGATGGCAGATGACTGTAATTAGTTCAACCAACGGAGGGTAGAAACCGAGATTTAAAAAAATTCATTAATGTACAGTAATCACCACTACAGTGCTCCGCGAGCTTTTGGCTTCTAAAGGGGGGGGGGGAACCAGCTTCTGGTTTTAGAGAGAATGGGGCAGCTTTTTCCAAAAGCTAAGGATAAGCTCGCTCACCAAACGGTTATCGCTCTTGTGCTTATAAGCAAGGGAGAAAAAAAGCCCCCCCAAACATAACCATAGTCCCTCTCATAAGGCTTCTCTGCTTGCCCTCTATGAAAATATTGAAACCCCGAAGGCTTCAAAACCCAAACCTGTGGTGCCTCCACAGGTCCCAAACCCAAGACATCCCTAGTACCCAACTTCTTCAAACTCCTCTCATACTTTGTAAGCTGCTTTTCCTCATAACCACTCTCTACATTCTCCTTGCTCTTCCTCCTCCTAGCATATTTGGGGTTCGGCCATTGAAGGAGCTCGAATTTGGCGCTTAATGGCATAAAGAGTTTTAGCAAATGTTTAGATAAAGGGTTTTAGTGGGAGATGAAACATTGGTATGTAGTTTCACTCTCTTAAAATTACTTCTGTGAGTCTCAAACAGTACCTGCATTATAAACAGAAGACAAAAACAGGCTTCATTATTGTTGTAGGAGAATTGTAATTGTGTGTATTCATTGATAATAGGAGCCCTTTAAATAGGGAGTTACAAGGTACACAAAAGGTAAGAATCCGAATACAATTGAATATCTAGAACCTTTTCCTATTACAACTCTAAACCCTAGTTTGTAGAGACACACATGATGTCAACATCCTTCAACACTCCCCCTTGTGCCGCTCAAACTTGATGATGACGCTTTGATCGTTGCCCCGTTAAAAACCTTGCCAAGTAACAAAAACCCTGTAGGACAAAAATAACCCTGGTCGAAGGACAAAAAGAGCACAATATGTCCTTCATTCTTCGAGATCGAACATGTAGACAGCATACCTCCCCCTAATGTCAATATCTCCCCCTGATTGCTACAATCATGGGAGTTCGGATAACTTTCTTAATCCGATGCTTCTCACATGTTTCTCGAAGGTGGATTTAGGTAACGACTAAGTAAATAAGTCCGCTACATTATCCTCTGATCGGATCTGATTCACTTCAATATTTAGAAGTGCTTGTTGTTGCTAATTGTAAAAGAACTTAGGCGATATATGCTTTGTGTTGTCGCCCTTGATGAAACCTAATTTCATTTGCTCAATACAAGCTGCATTATCTTCATAAATGCATATAGGTTCATCTGTGGTAGACTTCAAACCACAAGTTCCTCGAATGTGTCTAACTACAGACCTTAGCCATATGCATTCTCACACCGCTTCATGTAGAGCAATAATCTCTGCATGATTTGAGGAAGTAGCAACAAGGGTCTGCTTTGTAGACCTCCAAGATATCGCAGTGCTTCCCATGGTAAAGACATAATCCGTTTGGGAGCGACCTTTGTGAGGGTTAGAGAGATACCCTGCATCAGCAAAACCCATCAAGACATCGTTGTCATTTTGATGGAGGGGAGGAAGAGCACGGAAGGTGGCGTTTTGCCTTGTAGAGTCCGATCCCACACTTCCGTTATTTCTCTTCTCTCTGTAGGGATAAAACAAGCCCATGTCAATCGTACTTCTCAGGTATCGAAAGATTGTCTTTATGCCAATCCAATGGCGGCGTGTTGGCGCAGAACTATGTCGAGCTAACAAGTTTACTGCAAATGAGATGTCCAGTCTTGTGCATTGAGCTAAGTACAATAATGCGCCTATTGCACTTAGATAGGGCAGTTCAGCCTCTAATAAGTCTTTGTCCTCATCCCTTAGACGAAACGGGTCTTTTTCAGGCTCAAGACTACGGCTGATCATGGGAGTACTCACAGGTTTTGCTTTATCTTCATTAAAGCGCCTTAATAATTTTTGGGTATATGCTGACTGATGGATCAAAATTCCATCACTACGGTGCTCAATTTCTAGTCTGAGACAAAACCGTGTTTTCCCAAGATCTTTCATCTCAAATTCAGATTTCAAGTATTTAGCAGTTTCCTTTAACTGATCTAGAGTTGCAATTAGGTTCATGTCATCGACATAAACTGCTACAATTGCAAATCCGGAACTTGTCCTTTTCATAAACACGCATGGGCATATTTCATTGTTCTCATATCCCTTCCCAATCAAGTAGTCACTTAGACGGTTATACCACATCCGTCCGGATTGTTTCAATCCATATAGTGAGCGTCTCAATCTTATTGAAAATGCGCTCCGAGGTTTAGAGCCACTTGATTTGGGACTTTCATGTATATCTCTGAATCTAGATCCCCATAGAGATATGCTGTAACCACATCCATAAGCTGCATGTCAAGTTTTTCGGAAACTACCAAACTGACAAGGTAGCGGAACGTTATAACGTCCATTACGGGAGAGTATGTCTCCTCGTAGTCGATTTCAGGGCGTTGTGAGAAACCTTGAGCCACAAGGCGGGTTTTGTATCTAACAACCTCATTTTTCTCATTACGCTTTCTAACAAAGACCTATTTATGGCCAACATGCTTTATACTTGGGGGTGTCAGCATTATAGGCCCAAATACCTATCTCTTTGTTAGTGAATCCAATTCAACCTGGATCGCATTTTTCCATTTAGGCCAGTCTGCTCTTCGTTGACATTCTTCAACGGAGCGAGGTTCGATATCATTATGTTCTATAATTCCTTGAGCGATAGAATATGCAAACACGTTATCAAGGATAATAGAGTCTTGACTCAACGTCTCATGTACACTAGTGTAATTCATGGAGATCTCTCTATTCTTTGGAATTGGTTATGACATTGGAGCGTCCCCCAATGATGTCTCTTGGACATAACCATAATCTGGAATATCTTTATGAGACGGGTTATTTATGTTGATGATTAATGGATCTCTTTGTGCCAAACTCGCTTTCTTTCTCGGGTGAGAATCCATCGAACCTTTGGGCCTCCCACGTTTCCTTGCTGGGAGCCCGGCCTGAGCCACATTGCCATCACCATTAGTGGTGGCAGCGCCATGCTCAATACCCCTAGAGGTGGCGCCATGTCCACTATTTTTAGGGACATCAATCCTTGCATGTACTTTTGCAGCAGGTATATGTGATCTTGTCACTTTAGCGATATCAGAAAACGCGTCAGGTATAGAGTCTGCTACGTTCTGAAGATCGAGAATTCTCCGCACTTCAATTTCGGACTGTGCGGTTCGGGGATCAAGATGAGACAAAGTGGGGACAGACCAAGGACTAAAATTTCGATATTTTCGCCGAAATATCGTAATTTGGAGTCACGAAACTTTCCTTACTTACTAATATAATATCGAGCGAAATTAAAGAAATTTCGGGAAATTTCGCGATATTTTGGGAAAGATGCGATATATTCGGAATTTTGGAGAATATTCGGGAATATTCCGCAACTCTGACTGATAAATTCCACTCAAAAAGCCAACAAAGTAGTTGGCAATGTTCGAACCTTGATTAACTGTGAAGCACACAAGCAGCACAACCAACTCCGCTGGCCTTTCAGTTCATGTATTGATGCAAGTCATGTAACTTATATTAATACATTCTATTCGGGACGAATCTGAAACTTTACTAAATGCCTAAATCTATTGATAACTTGCAATTTTCAAAATTCACCAATATTTCTAGATTTTCTACAATTTTCAAAATCTTACACCTACAAATAATTATAATTATGGCTAAAACTGAGCAAATGTTTGTAACAACTATTAGCACAAAAACCCACAGCTAATTTCCTCTAAACCATATTGTTGATATATATATATATATATATACACACACACACAAAACTATAAGGGCGAGTTATCATTTAATGAATATTTTTTAAAATACACTTAGGCTTTATAATGAGAGATGATGAAGATAGTGAAAATTTTAAATCTCATATGTTCTTTACGTGGTTCCAAGGTACACACGTAATTCAAAGGGCAATGTTCGATTTGTACAAAAAATATGTATATATGGCTTGATGGCTTAGTCTCCCATTAGGTTTCTACTCATAAAAAAAAAAAAAAAAAAATCTGAGATGTTTAAAGTGAATTTTTAAAAATTGTTAGCGACTCAGCATATATTATGTTACATTATATTACTATAACTCACTGTGTAATAATGTTTATTCAAGGTTTTCTTATGAAATATAGTAGATAATTGATTAAATAAACATATCTAAAAGTTTCACTTAAAATTTCCATGTTTTTCTTCAAATTTCCATCATTTTTCTTGATTATTTACCAAAATCGATATATCCTCAATATTTCCGTCGAAATTTCCGTTTCCGGGACCATCGATATTTCCTCGAAACTCGATATTTTGGTCCTTGGGACAGACCACGACAATTCCTGTCGTTCCTGTTGAACATTATTGTTCTTATCTCCCCCTAATGACTGGAAGACTATCTCATCAAAGTGACAATCAGCAAATCGTGCAGTAAATTGATCGCCTGTCAATGGTTCCAAGTAGCGGATAATGGTTGGAGAGTCTTATACAACGTAAATACCTAATCGTCTTTGAGGACCCATTTTGGTGAGCTGTGACGGTGCAATTGGCACATAAACTGCACACCCAAATATGTGTAAGTGTGAGACGTCAGGCTCATATCCAGTAACCAACTGGGATGCAGAAAAGGGTTGAGTGGTAATAGGCCTGAGACGAATAAGCACTGCTGCATGCAGATAATGCTCCTTGCTAGTCCTCTTCTTCTTCCAAGAAGGCTTCTGTTTTAAGGTTGTAGGCTTGTTAGGTTTGTCTTCTTGCAAATTCTGGAGCTTGGTTTCTGTTTCCTTGTAGTCATTGAAACCCATGCCCATATTTTTTGGCCTCAACTTTACCTCAATAGGACTCACAATGCCTTGCTGATTCTTCTCGAGTCCACCTCCTGTGTACCCCATCTTCTCAAACATCTTCCTTCCTATGCCCTTGGTGTGTTTCTCGAAATCCCCAATGCCTCCTTCATCTCCATAACATTTTCGAATCTCATTCTTGAATTTCAGCTTTTCCTTCTTCTTACGTCTCCTCTCAGCTCCGTCCTTTATCTTCCTCCCAAACTCTGTCGCCAGAAAACCATCACCATCATCATCTTCAGCTTCATCGCGCATGCCAGTCGAGTTAAAGCCAATGACAGGAGTGCCATGATCAGTTTTCTTCTGATCGGAATTGTTGTCCAGCTTTTCAGTGGAGACAAATTTAATGGGCTTGGTGTAGTCGACGTAGCGATCTTTCTTCCTGCGTTTTCTGGATCCGTCCGAATATTCTTCATCTTCTTCATCGGAGTATCCGTACAGGGCATCGTCTTTGGACTGTACGCGTCTCTCCTTGCGCTTACGGTAGAAGAACTCGCCGTCGATCCATTGGCCGTCCTCGTAATCGTTCTCCATTCCAAACCTCTCCATATGTGATTCTAAGTAGAGAGAGATTAGCCTACAAGAGTACGTTTATATTTTCAAAGCCCTCATCTATTTTACACATGGATTCCGTTGAGATGGGAAAACGGTTATTGAGGACATGAAAAGACGGATTTCTCAAAAAGGGATAATCCTAGTCCAGAAAGGAAAGGGAAACTGGGTTTCCTACTTCTCTAAGGATTGTACGTCAAATATGTGTGAAATTAGTATAGGAAACAGACCCTATATATATATAGCCTTTAACTATATGAACTCACAGACTCTCTCTCTGTTTGACTAACTTTAAGCTTTTGGCTTCTCCACCTATGGTTAATTTGTTTTGTTGAACTTCTAGCAAAAGTGATCACTGAAGAACAGAATGTTTTTCCATATAGTGTTGGAGAGGAACATGCAGCTTGATCCTCGCTACTTTAGTAACAATCTCCGTGAAAATCTAGTAACGCAGCTCATGGAAGATGTTAATAAAGGAATTTGCAGCAGTCAACATGGGGTTGTGGTTGCAATAACGGGAATAGAGAACATTGGGAAAGGGCTGATTGTTAATGGGACGAGGTTTGCCTCATTTCCAGTGAGATACCAGTGTGTTGTTTGCAGACCATTTAAAGGAGAGATCTTAGAAGCTGTGGTTACAATGGTGAACAAGATGGGATTTTTTGCAGAGGCCGGTCCGGTTCAAATCTTCGTTTCCAACCATTTGATACCGGATGATATGGAGTTCCAGTGTGGAGATATGCCAATCTATACCACATCTGACGGATTGATTAAGATTCAGATAGATAGCGAAGTGCGGTTGAAGATAATTGGAACTCAAGTAGACCGCACACAAATTTTCTGCGTTGGTACCATCAAAGATGATTTCTTGGGTGTCATAAACCATCCTGCAAGTGTTTAGCGGTCATAAACTACCGAAAGAAAATCTTATGTGATCTAGAACAGATAGACCATCTAATGTATTCACTTTTGAGTTGGGATGTATTATAACAAAATGTCACAAACTCGCAATTTCTTCTTCTCTTTGCGCTCTTCTATCTCATATTAGTGAAATTTTTATATCATCATATGCATAAAAGTTCATCAAATTGTTTTTGCAGATATAACTCCGATTTGGAGAACATATACATTTCATTTAAAACTCTATAAACCTCTTCTGATTGAGGGTGTGACTTATCAGCAGCAAAGAATTCATGAAACTGACCCTGAACCTCTATCAAGCTATGCCCAGGATTCTTCTGCACTCCCCTCTCTTTCATCAGGCTTCTGACATTTCTTACATCCACCCATCTTTGCTTGATAGCGCATAAGTTTGCCAGCGACACATAAATTCCACTATCTTCTGGATCCAAGTCTAATAGTTTCTCAGCAGAAAGCTTAGCTAGCTCAACATTCCCATGAATTTTACATGAATTTAGAAGGGCGCCCCATGCAGACGCACTTGGTTCCATTGGCATTTTGTTTATCAACTCATATGCTTCTTCCAGCAATCCAATTCTTCCAAGTAAATCTATCATGCAAGCATAATTTTCCTCTTTGGGCTCTATTCCGTAATCCCTAATCATGCTTTTGAAATGCTCTCTGCCTTCAGAAACTAATCCGCCATGGCTGCAAGCAGACAAGACTGCCACAAATGTGATATTGTCAGGCTTCGTATCCGTACTTTTCATTTGGTTGAATAGAGAAAGAGCTTGCTTAGCATGGCCATGAGCAGCGTATCCAGCAATCATCGTATTCCAAGAAACCAAATTTTTCTCTGGCATTTCATTGAAAAGTTCTGTAGCAGAAGTTAAACACCCACACTTAGCATACATGTCTATCAACGCATTCCCCAAAATCACACCAAGTTGAATATGATTTCCATGGACATAATACTGGTGAATCCACCGACCCAAATCCAGGCAACTTAACTGACCGCAAGCAGAGAGCACACATACTAAACTGTTCTCTATCGGAGCAAAACCCGACTCCACCATGTCATGAAACAACTTCACCGCTTCAGTAGGTTGATTGTTCTGAGCATAACCAGCAATCATCGCATTCCAAGATACTACATTCCTGTCAGGCATGTCATTAAAAAACTGTCTTGCAGCGTCTAACTCGCCGCATTTAGCATATCCATTAACCATGCTAGTCCATGTAAACACATCCCTCACTTTCATGTCATCAAAAACCTCTTTCGCCGCAGTCAAACAACCACATTTCACATACATATCCAACAAAGCATTAAGCAAATTCAAGCTACAGTTCACATTCTTCTTTCGCACATACTCGTGAATACTCTTCCCCATACCAATATCCCCCTTATTCGAACACGCCGAAAGCACTGCAATCATGGTAACCTCATTTGGCTCAACATCACTGAACAACATCTCATCAAACAACTCCACAGCCTCATTCGAATAACCACACCCCGCATACCCATCAATCATGGTGGTCCAAGTTACAACATCCCTCACAGGACTTTCATCGAACACCTTCCGTGCATGACTCACGGACCCGGCTTCAGCATAATAATGCACCAACCCATTTCGTACCAGCAAGTCAGAACCAAAACCCATCTTCCAAATCACGCAATGTACCGAATCTCCCAGCAACCCACATGCCTTAAGCGCAAAGACAAAACTCCGGCAGTCCATTTCGACGCGTTCGCGGACCATTCGGCCGAAAAATGAGAATCCAGTTGTGTTAACTTGAGCTTTGGAGTAGCCTCTGATCATTGTGTTCCACATATAAGTATTGGGTTTTTCAATGCGCGTGAAAATAAGATTAGCGTAGTGAATGTCGCCGCCGTCGGCGATAGCACAGAAGGCTAGGACTCTGCTGACGGGAAAGGTGTGGTGAATGAGGCCAGTGCAGGTCATTTGGGCTTGAATTTGCTTCAACTGGAGCATGTTGGTGCAAGACTCCATGATGAGCAGAGTTGGGTTGGTGATTATGACGTTGGTCTTGGAGTTCCATTTGGGTTTATTGGCTGAGATTGGTCGCTGATGAAGTGAGTGGAGGACTTGGGGTCTGTGAGTCTGAGCAGAGAGCAGAGAGTGGAAGCGGGACTTCATAATAATACCAGTGCTTCATTCTTGAAAAATGCCAAAAAATTGAATTTAAACTTGCCTTTTTTTACGGTATCTTATTTTGTGGAAGCATTTTTAAAAAGGGGAATTGTAATATTTTTGGCCTTTTGGGTTTCAAAACCCATTACTATTTGGTCTTGTGGTATAATAAGTCTCTTATTTGTAAGTGAGAGATTGTGAGTTCGTATAGACTAATTGTTGATATGATAAAAAAAAGAAAAAGAAATTGATCGATATTTTTGGGCTATGTTAGTTTGAATATAATTTAGAAAATTACATTTTACCTTAGTGAACTCATAATACCAGGTCGCTGGCGGAAGAAATTGTGAATTTCAAACGCATTGACATCGTCAATGATTTAATAGTTTTGTTCTCAATCTCAAAAGTAGACAAAATGTTATGATTTGAATTCTTCATTTGGAATACCGGTGTTATTAGAAATTTGAATAGCTTTTCTTACCCAAAATGATAAAAAAGAATTTAATGGTCACCGCAACGACTAGATATTTTGACATGAGAGATATAAGATTGTTCCTTGAATCGAAACAAGTCTCTTGGAATAAAATATCGTATTTGTTATCTCAAAGTTGTTCTCACTTGTCATTTAGAGAGGTCTTGAAGTATTTTGGCAAAAGCATTAGATTTGAATGGCTCTTCTTACCCAAAAAGAAAAGAAAAAACGAAAATGAATTAATAGCCTCTATAATGATCAGATACTTTGACACAATGATAAGACTACATTCCTCAAATTAAAGCAGAGCCTATTTAGGATAAAATTTCACACTAGTTATCGCAAAGTAGTTACGTGAGAACAATATCGGTGTTATTAATAGAGGTCTCAGAGCATTCTCAACAAAAGAACATCATTTAGCTTTAATTCATTTATAGAGATAAGATGAGACAAAACCAAATAGAAACACCACATCCAAACATCTCGAAACTTTTTATCCTTCTGGTAAGCTCCATTATTAATTCAAACCGATGACAAAATGACTGGATGACATTTTAGATCTCATTGTCTTATCATTGTATCTAGCAAGTGATCCTAAAATATTGGTTTGAAAAGGTGAACTATATTCTTTGTACCTGTGCAAATTTTCTTTGCACATTTTTGTTTTTCCATCCAGAGGCGGAGCCACGTTGGAGCATGGTGGGTCCCGTGCCCCAGTCAGATCTTCATTATATATGTATCTGGTTTCATATTTTCGTGAAAAGCTGTTGTGAAGCAGTGGGTAAAGGTATTTAAGTACAAGAGGATGGTCCTAGGTTCGACTGTTGGTACCGTCCACAATATGTAGACTTTTATTTATTTATTTATTTCTTCCTTTTAATAACATTAGTACTATTCTACCTTCTCAACACAAAAACATTAATACTATCCTTTCATGTAGTTGAATGTTTGATTAATAAAATATGTAATTTAAAAAAAAATATTGATCTTTCTAATTTTTTATTTTTATTAAAATGTTAATATATTCTAAGTTTCAATTTTTTTTATTTTATTTTATTTTGTAACTTTAGAGTGCCCTAGTAGAGACCAATTTCTGACTCCGCCACTGTTTCCATCTATGCCATATTTTACTTATTTATTTTATCCAATTTTGGAGTCACAGTAGTCACACTTACTTATAAGACTATGCATTCCTTAAATTGGAGCAAAGCTTTTTTAGGGTAAGATTTCACTCTCTTTATCGCAAAGTGATTAGGTGAGAAAGCTATTGGTGTTATTAAAAGAGGTCTCATAGCATTTACGACAGAAGAACTTCGTTTAGGGCCTCAATTCGGTATGTGAGATAAGATGAGAGGAAACCAAACAGAAAGACCAAATCAAAAGATACTGAATTTTTTCTTCTTCTTCTTCCGGTGAGCTCCATTATTGGTTCAAATAGACGGAATGACTTGGTCACTTGTTAAATTTCATTGTCTTTTTTTTGAAATTCTTTTTTCATTAAGGCTAAAAAGTGTAACTGGGGTCGGTAAAATGTTAGTGAGGGTCAGTAAAGTGTTTTATTGGGGGTAATGGACCAATAACCTGCAATTTTACATTCTTTCGTTTTTTGTTTTGTTTACTATATGACAATAATTTGACTGCACGAGAAAGACGAAATGTTTTGTATAAATTTGAGCTGGATCTTCATTTGGAAAACTGGTATTATTAGAAATTTGAATAGCTTTTCTTACCCAAAATGATAAAAAAGAATTTAATGATCACCACAACGACTAGATACTTTGAAATGAGGGATAAGATTGTTCTTTTAATCGAAACAAATCTTTGAGATAAAATCTCGCACTCGTTATCTCAAAGTTGTAGGTGAGAATAATATTAGTGTCATTTAGAGAGGTCTTGAAGTATTTTGGCAAAAGCATTAGATATGAATGGCTCTTCTTACCCAAACAAGAAAAGAAGAAGAAGAATGAATTAATAGCCTTCACAATGACAAGATATTTTGACACAATAAAGCCTATTTAGGTATATTTCACACTCGTGATTGCAAAGTAGTTACATGAGAACAATATCGGTGTTATTATTAGAGGTCTCAAAGCATTTTCGGTAAAAGAACATCATTTAGAGCTTTAATTCGTTTATAGAGAGATAAGATGACACAAAACCATATAGAAACACCAAATCCAACACATACCGAAACTTTTTATCCTTCCGGTAAGCTCCATCATTACTTCAAACCGACGAAAGCACTTCGTGACATGTTAGATCTCATCATTGTATCAACCAAGTGATCCTAAAACATTGGTTTGAAAAGGTGGACTATATTCTTTGTACCCCGTGTAAATTCTCTGCACATCGTTGTTTTTCCATGTTTTACTTATTTATTTTATCCAATTTTGGAGTCGCACTTACTTCCTAAAATAAGGTACAGAGGGTATTTATACACATCCAAAGCAATTAGAAAACACCAACAAGCAAAACCAGCCTTCAGTACTAGTATCAATTTCTACTCTCTCACTCTCATTCCTTTCTCAATCATCTTTCGATTCTCAAATCCTTCGCTCCCACCCAAAAAAAACACCCGCAAATTTTCCCTCTTCTTCCTATTATCTCTTCGTATTGCTTTAATCTCGTCGCCGGTGCAGTTCTCCGGCGAGTTCTCTGCTCAAGCTCAGGTCTGGTTAGTCGTATTCAAGCTCAGGAAGATTTCGTTTTTATGCTGTGTTTGTTTTTGTTTCGCTGAAACTGTAACCGTTTGTGGTGCTTTTAACTTCCAATTCAGTTTGATTGCCGTAAACTTTGGGTTTTCTGATGTGGGTTGTTGAAAAAGAGTTGATTTTTATGCTTATTGGAGTTTTCGTGAGAGTATTTCCGGATCATTTTTGCTGTGATAATTGAAAACTCGAATTCCATGATTTTTACTGTTATAATATTCCTGGTCCTTTTTTCAAGTTTCGATTTTCAAAGTAAAAGATGTAAACTTTACTGTGTACCCGATAGTTTTCTTATAAGCAAGTGCAATGTTGCTGTTGTTGTTATTAACTGTTACTTTATTTTTCTTAGACCCTTAATACATATAGACAGAATGTTTCTAACAATCTGACGGCTTGCATTCTGAATATATTTACATCAATGTTCTTATCTTTATCCTCATTATCATGTCAGTGTATGTTGGCGGCGTATGTTTGGTAGAATGAAACCGGTTAAAGAAGAGCCGTCGTCATGCAATGCTTCACAAGTAAGAATCTTGACAACTAAAAGCTACCTGTATGAATAATGTCGTTTTTTTTTCCCATGTTTTGGTCATTTGTTCATTAGATGGCCAATTAGATTCTTCTTTCGACCTGAGTTTGTTTGCATGAATTACTTCAAATTTGTTTGTACAAAACAGGCCATTGACTTAGTTTCAGCGGTGAAGGAGTTACATGGGCTTAACTCTCAGGAACTGGGTAAATTATTGAGGGACTCTGAAAATTTTACCATAAACTATGGTACTGAAAAGCAATCAAGTCTAAAGGTCAGTCATTACTGTATTGCTATTGCTGTTGTGTTCTGCCTTTGTGTCTCTCCCTTTTGTGGACGTGACATTTCTTAAGTTATCTTGTCTTTCAGATTGACGTTGAAAAGCTTGCCAGTTCTCTCCCTCTGCACCTTATTGCAGTGCTTATATCATCTGACAAAGATGAAGCCCTATTCAGATACTTAACATGTGGCATCAGGCTCTTGCACTCCTTGTGTGATTTAGCACCTCGAAATGCCAAACTTGAACAGGTTTATTGCAGTACATTCTGTCTATATTTTAATTTTTCTGCGCTGTTTTCTGTTTAGTGC
Source organism: Rosa chinensis (assembly GCF_002994745.2). Lineage (NCBI taxonomy): Eukaryota > Viridiplantae > Streptophyta > Magnoliopsida > Rosales > Rosaceae > Rosa > Rosa chinensis. The sequence continues at coordinate 55,272,461 of NC_037093.1, read as the reverse complement.
TTTGCATTCCTTTTCTTGATCTGTACATGTTTAAATAAATAGTCAATTTTGATTCAATGAAAAAATCAAACAGCTGAACTGCATGTAAAAGTAAATAGATAAGTATAAACTAAAAGGATAAATCATCAAATGGCTAGGAATTAGTACTCAAACTAATTCTGAGCTTCAATATCTTCTGAGGGGTTTTGTGCGAGTCTTGGTTGCATCCATATCCCTTTGAAATGGCGTTCATTGGATTCATCAAAATCATCCCTTCAAAGATTTTGAGATTTAAATTTAAGGAGTCAAGAGTATTGCAGTTAATAAATATGTGCTCCACTGCTATTTGTGAACAACTACTGTTTAGTGAAACAAGCAGTTACAACCATGTTAATTGCAATGTGCTCAAATACCAAATAGTCATGTCATGCCTCGGTATTTTGCATGTGTGTGTGAAGTTCATCTGATCACCAGTATTTGCTTACAAGTTTTTTTTTTTTTTTCCAAGTTCTCATATCATGGTGAAAAAAAATAATAATAAATGTTCATGAGTGCTACAACAACTCTGAATATGGTTGAAACTTGAAAGCACTCAAATTAAGTTATTGTGAAGATTTCAGCATACTGCATGCAACAATAAAAGTAATCCTAAAAACATAAAGGAAGCGTGAAAGTAAATCAGGTTGCTACAATAGGAAGAAATGATCAAAGAACTCAAATAAGTTACCAACTCTGCTCTTTTGGAGAGATTTGATAAAATCTGGGTAGATCCATACCCATTTGAATTTTTGGTGGCTCTTGGATTCGTCAACATGACCACTAAGTATGTTCATAGCTAGTGTGGCTAGTTGCCTAATTTTTATTCTTAATGAAGTCCATTATGCCATTAATTTTATCAGTTCATAATTATTCTGTCAATATTAGAACATGACAATGAGACATTGTTCTCTCCTGATTTTAGTTTTGTTTATATTGTATCATTTATGGTTACAGATTTTGCTCGATGATGTAAAAGTTTCAGAACAGCTGCTTGACCTTGTGTTCTATATCCTCATTGTTTTGGGTGGTTATGAACAGGTTTGTGTTAATCCTGTTCTTTTAATTATGCTCCTTTCTTGTTCCCTTCACTGAGACTTGTTTTTGTAATGCAGAAAAATAACAATTTCAGTATGGCACCGCTGATGCATTCTGCACTAGTGGCCTGCAGTTTACATCTACTTACTGGATGTATATCTTCACAGTGGCAAGATCTGGTTCAAGTATTGCTTGCACATCCTAAGGTGCTGTTCAGAAGAAAATGATCATTCTAACCTGCTATACATAGGGTTTAATTGGAATTTTGGCTAGTTATAGTTTTTCTGTTTTCACTTTCATGGGATTGTGCTGACATTTTCCAATTATTTTCTTGCTGACACGTCAATGGACATGCTGACTGTAAAACTTTTCTATGACAGGTTGACATATTTATGGAGGCAGCTTTTGGAGCAGTTAATGTTTCCATCAAGTTTCTCAACCTCAAGCTTTCATCTCAACATACTGATTTCTATACGAAATCAAATTTGACTAGTGAACAAATAGTTCATTCTCTCTGCCAGCAATGTGAGGCCTCTTTACAGTTTCTCCAATTGCTGTGCCAGCAAAAATTGTTTCGGGAACGACTACTCAGGAATAAGGTTTCTGAATAGGATCTCTCTTTTTAACTTTTGAGCAAAGTCTTATTTCATAGCTGTCTTGTTCTTGTTTGCTGTAAGTTTGTAGTTTGAGGTGAAAGGACAAATGAAGAAAGATATGAGAGTAGTCAAACTGAAAGCTGAAATCTTTAGTTGCATTCATATGTACGCACTAGTTAGGGATGTGCATACAGTTAGAAATGTAAGAGAAAATATCTTGATCTGGGTCAGTGCAATTGTGAGACAATTTTCAGATCATTGAAATATCTCAGGGATTTCATGAATAGGTTGGAGTAGAGAGTAGGGCTAGGGCTAGGGCTTGGGCATTATGTTAATTTTTAATTTAATTAACTTTTTTTTTTAAATACCTGTTCACGATATCAAAATTGTGTCATTTATGTTATCTTCTTGTTTTGGTCCTGTACAGGAACTATGTGGAAAAGGTGGTGTTCTCTTTCTGGCTCAAGCCATCTTGAAGCTAAACATTGTGCCTCATTTTGTAGCATCTGCTAGAATTGTGGCTGCTGTATCTAGGCTGAAAGCAAAAATACTCTCAATTGTGAGTCCTACAGATGAATGTATAGTTGTATACTTTCTAAAAGTTAAGAATTTACTTGGGGTTTAAGCTGCTCAGAAGTTAGTACTGCTCATAGCTTTATGTATACTGCTGTGCAAAAACTCACTGCTCTGCTTGTTGCAGCTGTTGAATCTTTGTGAAGCAGAAAGTATATCTTACCTGGATGAAGTTGCCAGCTCCCCAGGCAGCCTGGATTTGGCAAAGTCTGTTGCATTGGAGGTTAGCTTTCTTCCCATATGTCAGGAATGCTGGCAATGATAGGCTCCATTTTCTTTTTTGGTTTTCCCTTCTTTTTACAAAGCCTGCTCCAACTGTCAAGCTGCTTGCTGTTAATTTTGTTTTGATTATGCAGATTATTGAGTTATTGAAGTGTGCTCTGGGTAAAGATCCCAGATGTTTTGCTGCTTGTTCTGATGGAAGTTATCCGATGGGGCTTGCCCAACTCAATGCCATGCGCCTAGCTGATATCTTATCTGATGATTCAAACTTTCGATCTTACATTACAATACATTTTGTAAGCTATAATCCTTACTCAGTCCGGATTTAATTTTGTTATCCTCATTTAACATTATCTTGCAATTTTTTCTTTTTCTTTGTTCTTTCGTTGCCCTCATTTTTCTTTGGTATTCTGAAGCGATTGCATTATCTACATGTCATATTTGTGCATTTACACAAGCATCGTGCATAGCTTAAATATGTGAAAAAATCTGTGACCATGTCTTTTCTATGTCCCTCCAGACTAAAGTGCTGACTGCAATATTTTCGCTCCCTCATGGAGATTTTTTATCCAGTTGGTGTTCATCTGTACTCCCTGTAAAGGAAGAAGATGGCACTATTGAGTATGATTCCTTTGCAACAGCTGGATGGGTTTTGGATGTAGTTTCATCTATTGAACTGCATAATGCACGAAGTTTAGAATTTTCTGTACCTCGCAACAGTATGACCCAGGCTTCTTATGCACATCAGAGAACATCATTATTTGTGAAAATAATTGCAAATCTCCATTGTTTCATTCCCACTATCTGTGAAGGTTTGTTCTTGATTTTGTCATTCTATGACTACTTCCTTTGGTACCTGTCATTGTTGTCATATGAATAAAAATTCCATGTTCTAATTCACAGAACAGGAGAGGAACCTTTTTGCTAACAAGTTTATGGAGTGCTTGCAAATGGATCCATCTAACTCATTGCCTGGAATTTCCTTTGCTTCTGATACTCTGAAAGCGGCAACTATCAGCAGAAATCTTTGTAATTATAACTCTCCAATGAAGTTTAGTAAAGTGATTGCAGAAGTTATTCCCTTCCTTACATGTGAATGTCTTTGCAGGTTCATTGCTAAGTCATGCTGAATCTCTAATTCCAAACTTTTTGAATGAGGAGGATGTACAGCTCCTGAGGTGATATACCCTCATCCATGTTTCTTCCTTCTTGCATTTTATGTAGAATCTACGCTTCATGATACTTCAAAGATGACAAGAGTAACTAGTAACTTTAAAATAATGCTCGTTCATAACTTCGATGCAAAATAACTTTTTCACTAATATTTTTTGTGTCCGTATGGGTGGACATTGGTTTATGATTTATTTGTTTTTTACATAATTAACTACACCAGCCATATAGTATTGCTTATTGTTCTAATAATGTTTTACATTACAGGGTTTTCTCTAAGCAATTTGAATCACTACTCACTCCAATGGAGGTAAAAGTTTAATTATCTAGAAATATAATATTGTCTGTTTGAAAAAAAAAAAGAATCTCCTTTCTACCCCACCCATTACATATGTTTGAATGTTTTCTGGCAGGAGAAGAAATGCGAGGAGTTAAAATATTGGGATAAATTTGCTAAACTCAACATCAGCGAACATCATCAGGTAACTTACAGTAGTTTTACCCATCTTCATGGTGGCCTGAAATGCTGATCGTTGGTGAATTTTTTTTTTATTATCATATTACACTATTTAAACACGCTATTAGGGTGATGTGCTTTAAATGGTACTTTATCATGCAAGTTCCACATATTCCATATACATGTAATATGAATAATTATGAAAAGCACCATCCAACTTTAAGAAATACATTATAATGAATTAAGTCATTGTTACATGCTGTCTTCAATCATTATAAGTGAAATAGATTAGTCGATTCTCATAGTTGTTTAATAGTGATGTAGGTAACTGAGTTTTTTAATAGTAAACTAAGACCAAGTTCCTTGTAGGAGGTTACTGGAGGATGCTCACCACTACCTTCAATAAGACAACTACCTCTTAGTTTTAGTAGAAGAAGTGGTAACCTGGAGGAAATAAAGTCCGAGAATTCGGCTTTTCAAGATGTGGACCAAGTTGATGTGAACAGTGAGCATGTGGATCAGAAGGATGATGCAATGACGGAAGACAAAGGTACATCTGCTAGAAGTGCATCTGGACGATTTACAGCAATCGACAGAGATATTCATAATGTTGAAACAAGTGGTTCAGACACAAGTGAAACAAGAGGTAAAAATGCTGTTGATCCAATGGGAAACAGTGAATTTCCAAAGTCAAGTGAACCCATAGAAGAAAGTGGATATGGAGGAACTCGAGAGGATGAAAAGAGTGAACCTCTTCAGTATGAAGAAACGCAGAGAAGAAAACGGAAACGAACAATAATGAATGATGAACAGGTGGCGCTTGTGGAGAAAGCCCTAATAGATGAACCTGATATGCAGCGCAATGCAGCATCACTACAATCATGGGCTGATAAATTAAGTTCTCATGTATGTTGAATACCTCAACCTTTTTCTGTTCTCTATATGTTAAAAAGTTACAAATTTTTTCCCCTGAGAAGTCTTCTGTTGTGTTTTCCAGGGTTCCGATGTGACATCTTCACAGCTAAAAAATTGGTCAGAATCCTTATATTTTCCTGCACTCTTCATTTTCTTTTGCCGTTGTAAATTCAAGATGAGTGAACATGTGTTCTTGGGAACTTAATCACTGCTTAGTGAACGTGTGTTCTTATGAACTAAATCATTGTTTGAATGATGCTTGCACGGTCACCACAGTTTTTTTCTCAAGTTGCATGTAAAATTTCTTCTTAGTGCACAAATAAAAAAAAAATCTATTTTTATATTTTTGGGTGTTTGTTCTCAAAACTAATATGTTTTTGTGTGTCAACAGGCTGAACAATCGAAAAGCCAGGCTGGCCCGTACAAAGGATGTTCGTGCAGCACCAGAGTTCAATGCACTACCAGATAAGCAAGGTGTGCAAGGACTGAGGTCCAACAACTCAGCCGAGAGTCCTATTGGAAATGCTTCTGCACAACTAAATGTGAGGAGTGATCCTCAAATGAAGCTGAATAGTAGTGTAGTCCAGATCTCTGGGACAAAAGCAGCAGAAGCTATTGCCCGTGGTGCTTCAGAATTTGTTCCATGCAAGCAAGGTGACTGTGTTTTGCTTAAATATAATAACGGAGAGGAGGTTGGCATGGGAAAGGTGTTTCAGGCAAGTGGCCAATGGTTTGGGAGGAACTTGGAGGAGTTGAGGGCATATGTTGTGGATATCAAAGAGCTTAAAGTTAGAAGAGCAATGAAGCTTCCATACCCATCTATGGCCACAGGTGGTTCATTTGAGGAGGCTGAAACAAAGATTGGCTTAATGAGAGTGTTATGGGATTCAAGCAAGACTTTCAAATTGCCTCCTCTAAGGTTAAGTTAAATGCCCTTGTAGAAGTCGTTTTGTCCCTTTAGAAATGGAACCACATTAATGATGCACCAGATAATCAAAATGTGTAGATGATCTTTTAGGATGCAGAGTTCATTCACTTCATTTGTACCTTAAACTTTTATTGAATCATTATGCATGGCCTTTCTTGGCATTCCCAATTATAAGGTGGTATCTGAAATTTCTGCTTTGTGAAGTCGTCTCTTGATCATTTAGAGAAGAAAAAGTACAGAAAGAAAGGAGATTCTCAGCATTACTGGTTTGACGGTTAAAGCTGAGTTTGTTTCCTGAACAAGTTTAAGTTTTACTTGATTTTAATATGTTCTATATTTCCAGTGCTAAAAAAATTGTCGGAGTGGCTTTCATGAGTTAGCAAGGTTGAAGTTCCAATCCACGAGGGAAACCAAGATGTTTGGATGCTCAAACCTTACTTTCTTTTTATCACATTCTAACCTAAGTAATTCTGTGTGTGTGTGTGTGTGTTTTTTTTTTTGGAATAAAGAGCTGGTGCGGCTACCCTAAGTCTTGATTAATAAAATTGTTAAATACAAGGGGAACATTGAACCTGAACTCCTGAAATAATATCAAGAGTCTTTGCAATAATATGATTAATGGAGGCAATAATATGGTTATTGGGGAGCAATAATATGATTACTGAAGGCAATTATATAGTTACTGGGTATTATTAGGGGCAATAAATTCAGACGCCGGATTCCGGTCATCCGTTACCGGATTCCGGTCGTTGGAGTCCGGTCACCGGTCGCCGGAGCACAGCAAGGTGGAGGATGACTTCTCTCTCTAAGTGAGAAAGAAGGAGAGGGCAAAAAAGTCCCAAAAAATAAAATAAAATAAAAAAAGAATTAATTGGGTATTAGGGAAATAATCCCTTAGAGTGTTTTGGATAAATAGGGTTAAAAAACTGTTAGTAGAGCAAGTGGGCAATTTTTAAGCTTAAATTGGATAAATGATCATTTTCCCTAATCACAATAGTGATATCCCATGTTTGATGGCATATTGGACCAAATTAATTTTGAATACCACAATATTATTTGCCAGTACCATTTGGTCTAGTGGCATAGTCTCCCCTTTGAAAGTGGGAGGTTGTGAGTTCGACTCACGAAAGACTAGTTGTAGCATTTGAGTTGTTTATCTGATAAAAAAAAAGTTATCTATTAATAAAAGATATTATTTCCAATGTAGTTTTGCACCCTTCCCCCCACCGCCCCCTCAATAGGAAATAAGTTCATTAATAAACTGTGGACATACAAGGCATCCTAAAGGGTCAAAATGGCCTCTGCAAAGTAGATACCTACCCTTATTCATCAACCAGACAAATCAGCTAATACATACTCGTTGAACAAAGGAGGTCCAAATTCCTTCCAAAACTTTATGCTATCTACTTTTACAGCTTCGTTGGCTATAACAACCCAAAGGGCAGAGAAATGCCTAAAAGAGCAATGCAGGGAAGCAGCTTGTCGTGGTCTAAGAATATTATCTTGTAAAGATCCATTTTATTATGGAAAAGAAACCAACTTGAGAGACAGAGCAAGAATAGCATGGACAAACAACAAACAGGCAAGGTCTATGTGCTTGGAGAGTCAATTACGTAAACAAACAGTTAGAGGACTCCAAGAAAAAAAAAAAGGATCCTCAATTACATAATCTTTATTTCATATTGAACAGAAATACCATCATACAAAACAGTTTACATCTTATGATGCATATTTCACTCTACATGCACTTGCTCTATATATTTCACTCTGTCTACTAACAAGTTTACATCTAATTCCAAATTCCTGATGCTTCTATGGTCTAACTTTTCAATTATGGTTACAGGTCTTTTTATGATGGAAGAGAATTCATAAAGGTGTATTACCACTCTTTGAGACTCTTTCTTTTTTCTTTGAAACTCTTCCTGCACGCCAAATCTGATAGGAAAACAACATCAGCAATGGGTTTCAAATTTCCTGTGCTTCAAGTCGCTCCTTTGTTCATAAACCAGGCATATCTGAGTACCTTCACACATATATTTAAAATATCATGTTGAATTCTTCTAAATATATTTAAAATTAAGGATTTTCAGTTGAGTTTAGAACGCATGTGTAGTGAATGGTAGACTAAATTTGACAAACACAACAAAATAAACAAGCCAGTAAACTAAAATTGACAAAACACCAGTAGTAATCTCATTTGTTCTTGTTAGCCAAGCCTTCTAGAAAGTCCTGCTTCTAAGTGGAGGAACTTTACTTTTAGCAGAACAAGGCAATTTGTTCTATGGCTAATTCTTGTACCAAGAAAATGACCCAATACAATGTGAAACGTAGAGAAGACAAACTGCTTATGAGAAGATTGAACTGTCCCAATTTGTAAGGAATAAGGAATTGAAAATCTATAGCAATTCTAACTCAACGATTCCACCATAAAAATCAAAAACCCAGTTGTACATGGTAGTTGGTATTTCACTAGGTTTTGGCACTATCAGCTGGGGCCCGTAGGAGTGCCCAAGTACCAGGCCACGGGCCGGGTTCACACCCCACCATGATGGTGCGTAGGCCTCATCATTTAGTCCTTCGACCCTAAGCCCGCCCGGCCCACAGGGCCGAAGCCCGACCCGTCCCTTACATTAGGGTGGGGCGGCCCTACCCTACGGCCCGGCCCAATTGAGCCCGTAAGGGCCAAGCCTGACCCGGCCTTACCGTAGAATTTATATATTATTTTTATTATTTTCTATTACATCGGCTTTGTTTTCTTTAACTATTATTTTCCTTAATTGTTACACAACAATTAATATTGATAGATTTAGAGAGATATTTAATTGAATATAACCACCTTAACTAAATTAATAAATGTTATAACTTAATTTCTATATGTGTGTGTGTATGTGTTTGTGTGTGTGTGTGTGTATTAAATATGATCAACAAAAAACAATGAGTCTTGTATTACCTATATAATCATTTAGCCACATTTTGAGGAAAAAATACAATGTATTTTTGTTTTTTGGTTATACAAAAGAAGGCCATTTTCGGCCCTATTTGGCCCTATTCGAAAGGCCGGCCCTAGCGAATTGGGATTTTCGGGCGGGTAAGGGTTAGCATATTTAAGCTCCGGCCCTAAATTTTGTTGACTTTGACCAGGCCCTGCCAGGCCAGACCTAAGCCTTAAAATTTAGGGTAGGGCCTGCCCTAGCCCGGCCCATGATGACCCCTAATGGTGCACAGAGGGGTTCGGACCTGATCAGCACAATCCATCTAAATACACACCAGAAAGCTGATATAGTTACAAAGAGACAATATGTGTCCCACATCGAAGATAAGGGAAACTCCTTTCCCACGATCGAGTATTAAGGCATCAGCACAACCACCTTTTACGGGTAATAACTCCTTTCTTATACTATTACTACGTCCATTTGTATATTGGTACCTTACTCTAGCATCAGAGAGGTATAAACCGTCATGTACGGTTTATCCCTCTGACGTTGTGTTATTGGTACAAGACTCAGGAGTTGGATCTGTACCCCTGTGGTATAGCATTCTGCGTGAGGTACCCGGAGAAAGCCACCAGAAACACTAGTCATGAAATTGATCATACTTCTTAGCATATCAAGCTACCCAAATACCAAATCCTTAATCAATCCGTAAAATATCACAACCCATAAACAAATTACAATAGGTAATCACTCCATAGTCTTTTATAAAACAAATTTTAGTTGACAGAGAAAGAAGAAGGTAGAGGGGGTTGGAAGGGGAGAGTGAACAATAATCAACACGAGAGATAGAGCATGAGAAATTATACCTGAAAAAGAGCAGTTGAATGAGACTTAGACAGAAGAAAAAGTGAGTGAGAACGATGAGGCTCAAGCCAAGAGCGACTAAGAATGAGATTTCAGCGTTGTAGAAGACTAGCTTCCATAGTCCGGTAGAAGGTGTTGGGAGCATCTTGGGGGTTGCATCGTCTCATTTAATCGAATCCTTGTTGTTGCCAAAGATGGGATAACTCCTGTTATAATAGATAAGCTTGTCCAGTCCCATCCAGTCCTGCTTAACAAACATGCCCCAAGGGTACTATTACCATCCCACCCGGCCCAAGTTTGTAGCCACACCTAGAACCAAGGGCGTAGCTACATGGACATCAGAAGGGTCAATTGACCCTGCTCACCATCTTGATGAACTCCATTTTGCTTGAAGTGTTTGTTTTTATGTAAGAAAAATATGAGCTACTTGACTCAATTTGCCCCTTCTAAAGTAACAAAATAGTTACTTTTAACTAGCTTATGACACCTTATTCTTACAAACAAATGTGTTTCTTTTTGTATATCTATTCCTCTCCTTGATTTGTTTATCTCATCCTTATGTACAGATTTCTTTTTGTTTTTTGTCATCATAGGAAAATAGTTTGGAGATAAAAAAAACTGTATTAGGTGATTATTTGTAGATTAGTAAAGAGTATTTTAAATCGAGTCGGTTATTATTTTTATTTTTTTCACTCAATCGACTAGCTATGTAAGTTTGACCCCTCTTAACTAAATTTTTGGGTACGCCACTGCCTAGAACTGTCAATTTTAACACGACCCGATAACATAACTCGAAACTCACACAAAATAAACACAATTAAAAAGCGGGTGGGCCGTGAGTCAAGCCGCCATGACCCATTTAATAAATGGGTCGGCCACGGGTCAATCCGCCAACACAAAGTAAACCCGTATAACCTGATTATGCTATACTTCTTCTTGAAAGTTTGGACGTATTTGATCATAAGATTAAATGATTTGAAATTATAATTATTTATGAATTATATATAATTATTTATATTCTTCGTTTTGTGAAGTTTTTAGTGAATTTAATCAATTTATGTATTTTTTTAGTTAAATGGGTCGCATTGTTAACCTGTAAATGAGTTATTTTGTCTAACACTACATAAGCTATTTATTAAATTAGTTAAGCGGATTGGAAACGAGTAATCCGTTTAATAAATAGATTGAGTTTGGATTTAAATTTTTGACACGATAATTAAATGAGTTGAGTTTGGGTTTGTCTCTTGCGACACGACAAATACCTTAGGTCGTGTTGGGTCATTGACAGCCCTAGCGCGGCTAGGAAGACACCCAACCCATCGCCCAGCCACGGGCGTTAGCTCGCCATCAAGCCGCCGTTGCCAGATCGCAGCGCCAAACAGATCTCCACCAGCCAACGAAACCAACCCGACCTCCATCCAGATCCTAAGACCAAACCAGGAGGTACATCGCCCATCTCAATCCTTCCCCTTACCCGTGATAGCGCTTCCCCCAGTCCTGCTGCGACTCCTTAGACGTGCACAACTCCGATCCCTCCCTGCAACCACAACCCGGAGACTGGTGCAGCCACCTCGTTCACCAGAGCCCGATGAGAGAATGAACCTCCCCTTCCCGATCTCGATTTCTGAGCACCAGATACGCCCACCGACAACCCAGCCCGTCCGGCCGCACGTATCGTGCACCGACGAGGCCAGCAGCCCACGCCAGCGCAGAGGTACAGCGGGACAGGCGCACAGAGTGATAACGACTGTCGAAGATGGCTCTGCTGCCGGCAAACACCACCGCCACGCTGTCGAAGATGGCTCTGCTGTCGGCAAACACCACAGAGCCTCCGCCGAAGTCGTCTATCTCAGCACGGACGTTGGCTTCACCAACGAACCCACCACTCAGAGGGACGCCACCACCAGCAAGACAAGCGGCAGAAAAGCCACTGTTCCCAGCAAAATCGCCTCTACTACCCAAAGTCCACCATCCTTCAATCGGCACAAGTTGAAAAGCCACTGTCCCCAGCAATACATTCATCGGCCAAGTTTTTTTTTTTTTTTTTTTTTTTTTAAATTAAAAACCCACTATTTTCTGGGCAAATCCACTTATACTGGCAAATGTTTATCGGCAAAATTGTTTTTGAAAAATTAAATAAATAGAGTCACTGGCAATACATTTGCGGCCAAAAGTTTGCCTTTAAAAAAATTAAATACCCAGAAAATCAAGGAGGATATTGTTTATTCAACTTCTGCACTCCCATTATCTTGCTTAGATTGATGGGAGATAATAAAAGTAGCACTGAATGATGAATAAATTAAAGATAATTATCATAAATTCTCAAATTTCAAGCAGAAAGTTTTGCATATACCGTATCCTCAAGAATTAATGTTCAGGAATCCTATTTAGCATAAGAAAGTAAAGAAACCATATTAAAATAGGAAACTAAGTCGAAATACAAATTTGAAACGATAACAGAGGATAATATCTGAAAGATTTTTCCTTTTGGGGGGCTAAAGTTTAGAACCCTAATTGATTTTGAATTCTGTTCCACCTAGAAGTCCGCAAGGAAATATCACTATATAAAGCAATGCATCAAGTCTTTTATATGTGTCTTGCTAGGGATTAGAACCATCACAGGGAGAGGCTTCTACATCTGCCTTTACGAGGTAAATTTACTTCTCTTTCGTTCCATCTAACTAGAAATTTATTTGTAAGTTGTCTGCCTCTAAATTTTTTCTATTTTATGAGCTTTTTTCTTAGGTCGAAGCATTAGCTCTCTTTTACTGTCAAATTCTCTCTGTCTTTTTTCTTTTTTGCTAAGAAAAGAATTACACCATGTTCGAAGCTCTGGAACCTAAACAGTTATAGTTGAGGGACAAAACAACCTTTCATTTTTTTTTTTTTTTTGATATGCTATCTTATTTTTGCTTTCAATGTATTTTTTGGTGATGAGCTGTAGCCTGTTTTTTATATGTAAAACCAATATGAAGGTCACAGATTCGAATGTCATAAGTATAAGGTGATAGAGTGAGGTGGGGATTATAAAGAAGAAAAATAACCAATATTAGGGTTAGAGTTTTGGTGGGATGTGGGAGGATGACAATTTTTTTTTATCGTCATGGTTCTATGTATTTTTTGGTGATGACCTATAACCTGTTTTTTATTTGTAAAATCAAAATGAAGGTTACAGATTCGAATCTCATTGGCATAAGGTACGGTGATAGAGTGGGGTGAGGATTTTTTTTTTTTTTATTTTAAAAAAACTAACCAATATTAGGTTTAGGATTTTGGTGAGATGTGGGAGGATGGCAATTTTATGACTAATCATCTTTGAGTCAAACACATGACGTCCGACTTATAAACGTATGACACTAAATCATATGGTCGAAGATAGGAAGGCATGTCTTTTTGTCTCAATCAGGTGACAAATACAATTTTCTAAACATAACTACCATAAAATCAGAAAAAGGTGTTGCGTTATTAAGCCTTCATGCTTTCTTTTTTTATTGACAAAGTGAGTTCTCTTTATATATCGTATGTGTTAGTACTTTGATTAACTTTTTATTTATTTATTTTTATTTTTATGTAGGGTGTTATTGAAATTTCTTTCAAACAAAATCATTATGGCTATCGTGAAAGTACGTGGAACCCTAAAAGACGGTTTATTTACTCCAATATCGAAGAGGCCAAGAGTTGATGATTTTGGAAATCTTCCCAATGGGCGTGGATCATATAGAGTTATGGTGCAAAGTAGTGAAAGTGAAGATCACAATTCTCTACTTGATCGTGATTTGGTTAAATCATCAAAAAATCTCCAGCAAGGTAAGAGAAATGATGGGATTTCGCATTTTTCTATTACAGCTACACCACGAGAAATTTTGCTCTTACCACAAAGTGTATTGAAAAGTAACTCTGTAAAGAGCAAGGAGGATCGGAACACTAACCTATCAATCCGCCAGGGGTTAAGGAAGCGACAACCTTTGTCTGATGAATACCGACCTAAAAGGACGGCTGTATGTGGAAATTTTGATTTTAGTCACCAGCATGTGCAGGAAGATAAAGATAATACCGAGGTGAAGAAGGATCTTAATGTGATCGAAGATACTTTGGCCAAATCCAAGAAACAAAATTGGAGCAACGAATATCAGCACAAAGTCAACACAGTGTCCAAAAATGTTGTTACAACTTTTAATTCAAAAAATAGTCATTTCGTCTTGGGGAGAAAGAGACAACCACTGTGGGACCACCAGCAACCTTACCAGACGAGTATGCATGCGGAGTTTACTAGTCAAAAGTCGGTGGAAGTGGAAAATAAAAATCGTAACAAGGTCAAGGGGGCTTTGGAAGCCTATAGAGAGATATTGACTAAGTCCGAGGCACAAAACTGTAATTGGAGTTACATTAAAGCAGCAATGGATCTCAAAAAACAAGGAAAATGGGTTAACAAGATGAAGCAAGTAGGATCGATTGCAGGAGTAAAAGTTGGTGATAGGTTTCGACATAGAGCTCAACTAACCATTGTTGGTCTTCATCAACAATTTACATGTGGTATTGATTATATGTGGAGGAATGACGGAAAAATTTTGGCCACAAGTATTGTTGATTCTGGTCGGTATGTTAACAATTTGCAATCTTCTGATATACTGATCTACTCTGGTCAAGGTGGAAAGTCTCTGTTTCATAAAACTAAACCGACATATCAAACTAAACCGACAGATCAAATAATGCAAGGTGGAAACCTTGCATTAAGGAATAGCAAAGAAGAAGGAACTCCTATAAGGGTAATTCGAAGGTTGAAACATTCTAAGGGTTCGTGTTATGTTTACTATGGATTATACACTGTAGAAAGAGTTCTGCAAGAAAGACAACTTGGTATTATGATCTATAAATTTATGTTGAGAAGGAAGTCGGGACAACCAGAGCTTTCATTTGACAGTAGTTGAACAGTCTACATATGTTACCTTCGGTAAGTTTAGCCTCCGATTTTTATTTCTTGAATATCTTATTTTGTTTTGTTACTTTTCAAGAATCAGAGAAAGTCACATACATTTTCTTTCACAGAGGTTTGCCTAAAATTTTTTGGAGTAATGTTAGATGAACCATCTTTTTTTCATCTCACAAGATCACACTTCATGTGGCAGCTCATGTAGCATAGCCACAACATTTAACGTAATAAGGTGGTTTATACGCCGCATGATCTAGATCAAGTGCAAAAATATGGCCCACATAGCATATATTATATCTTATCGTATTTCATTTATACTTTCTTATGTTTTCTGAATTTAAAATTGTTTTTGATTTTCTATCTTGCTTTATAGGAGCATAGTTATATTATTCCTCCATATTTTCTTGTTAGTTTCTTATATTTTCTTGGTTTTTTGAAGCAACGAAGAAGAAAAGAAGCTAAATCAGCAAATGTGCCTATGAAGATCAGTCAACTACAATAGAGTATAGAGATCTTGAATCGTAACGAGAAGCCCTAGGGAGGTCGTCATCTATTTCCTTGTCCTTTCTTGTAGTTTTTGTTTTCTTTTCTTCATGTTTTCTAATTCTGAATTCTTTAGTGTGTCTAGCTAATTTTCTTATAGCT
Organism: Rosa chinensis; assembly: GCF_002994745.2. Lineage (NCBI taxonomy): Eukaryota > Viridiplantae > Streptophyta > Magnoliopsida > Rosales > Rosaceae > Rosa > Rosa chinensis. The sequence goes on along the minus strand of NC_037093.1, from coordinate 55,257,175 downwards.
AGAGGCGATTTCAAAGCCCCAAACATGTTTAATTGATGACAGTTCCATTTTTAGTTTTCTACTATTTATTTTGCCGTGTCTACAAGATAAATCATTGCTTGTTTGTTTAGGTGTGAAACTAAATGAACAATTTAGGGTTAGATGTTTGATTTGTATATGTCTTGTGTTTATTCCAATGACTCAAACCGTAGGTTTAGCAATACTACCAACGTACTTGTGACCCTATAATTATCCCAAAATCTTTTCATGCTCAACGATTTTGATATCTTATATTTAGTGAGCTTGTTTCTAGGTTTCATAATCAGAAATAAAGTGAGTGGTGAGCTTGTAATTGAGCGTAGGAGACCATAACTGGCATTGATATGATTAAGTGTGCTTGGTGGTAGAGAATGAGTCTTTAGCTTCCAAAATATGTTTATGTTTTCTTAACTTTATGTTTAACATCGGCGATAGGGCTGGTGTCGGAGGCTTCATTAGGGCAGAGTTTCTCATTTTTGCTAAGGTTTTCCCCGATTGGGCTGTGGGACTTATTTCGGTGTGGTTTTGGGATTTTTTGGTCCCTGGTTTTCTATTTTTTGCTGTTAGGCCTGCATTCTTTTTTACAAAAGGATATCAGGTCTGTTTTCATTTTTTGAGTGGGAAAGATCGACAAGATTCTAGTAGCCTCTTGGTTAATTTAATTTGTTTCTTGGGGTTACTTAGGTTCTCGTTTTTGCGCTTAACCAAAAAAAGTGGGTGAGTTAGGGGTGTCCGTGCTGAGTAGTATGCTTGTGTGATGTAATGGCTTTTTCTGACAGCCCTAACATGCAAGTCATTATTGTATTGCTTGTTGAATTGCATAATTGACGACATTTTCAACTAAAAAAAAAAATTTATGTTTTCTATTTCGCGTTAATTATTTCTTATATCAAATCAACTTTAAATCCCTTGAAATTTTGTGTACATGTGATTCAATGTGTCTTCAGTATCCTGTACAACTTTTTAAAAGATCCCATTCATTCTAGGTTAGGTAAACAATTTACTTTCGTTGTCTATTTAGTATAGTAATTTGGAGTACTTTGTGACATTTGATTAGTATTTTAGAAACAAGGGCTAAATACAAATTACTATCCTGTGGTTTAGGTCTAAAATCAATTCAGTCCCTGACTTCTAATTTCATCAAAAACACCCATTCACTTTCAATTTTAATCTAATAGGTCCAATTTGTTAGTTTCCGACAATTGAGTTATTTAACTTGTTAATGTGGCTCATATATGGCCTATGTTTTATGATGTGGTGTCGAGGTGGTCTGCATAGTCAATTTAGGGGTGAGTCCTACTATTAAAAATAAATAGTTTTTCAACAAATAATCCAACTATAACTTGAACCCATAACATAATATTAATGAATTTGACCTATTAGATCAAAATTGAAAGTGCAGGGGTGTTTTTGATGAAATTAGAAGTTCAAGGACTGAATTGATTTTGAACCTAAACCACAGGGTACTAACTAGTATTTAGCCCTATAAATAATCTCCAACAGATAATGATCCTTAATAGGATTTGAACCTATACCAAAGGTTATTTATTAACGACGATATTTTAGTGCAAGTTGTAAGTTGTGCGTCTTTTAGATGTATTAGAGCAACTCCAACAGCTTCCCTATAATTTATGTATAATAGGGAAGCAAAAGTTAAAGCTTTAGCATATTTTTCTTCTCCAACTCCAACAGATTCCCTATTTTACAGCAATCTCTAAAATCTCCATATTCTTCCTTAAAATTTTAGAGATTGCTGTAAATATAGGGAATTTGGTTTTCTCTTTCCTCACTTTCCCTATTATAGAGAATCTGTGAGTGGGTGGAAGTCGCCTAGCGATGTTTTCTCTCAACCCTAGCCGCTGCCGGCAAGGTTTCCAATGGCGATTTCTTTCGCCAATCACAACTCTAATTGGTGATGTTTTCTTGCCTGGAGAGGGGAAGAAAATGCGCTGCCCTATTAGCTGCGAAGGCCGGCCTTTAAGAGCGAGACTCGTGTGCCAATCCCCCGACGGCATTGTCTCTCCACTTCCCGAAGTAGAGGAGGAGCGTTGTGACTTGGCCCGAATGATTATGCGCTCCAATCTGGGAGCATTGAAACCTCAAGTGAAGGCCGGCCTCCAGTGTTGGATGGTGGCGGTGGGCAATGAGGCTCTAAGGGGCAAGCTAGAAGGGCTGGAAGTTTCAAATGAGGGGGGTAGGACCCGACCACACAGAGGCCGTCTAAAATTTTCTGAAGATCGGCGGAGATAGCTGGAGCAGATGGTGGTCAAGGCCGGCTGGTTACGGTTGGCTGCACAGAGGGATCAAACAGGGCAGTGGTTCTGGTCCTGTGCCCAAAGTAGGGTGATGAAGATTGTGGCCCTAAGATTTGCAGGAGCGGTGATGCGCTGTGGTGAGCTTCCGGATGGGGCGGCCAAGTTTCTGAAGCAAAGGGCTGCTGATACGGCGTTGCGCCCATGTGCCGGCGACGGAAAAAAGGTGGCGTCCAGTACTTATTGGGTGCCCATGGTATGTTGGAGGCCCAAACCTCGTTGGGTGCCCAATCTGTTTTGGGGGTCCAAACTAATGTGGAGGCCCAATTTTAGTGGGAGGCCTAAATTGTTTTGGGTATGCGATGCTACTTGGAATTGGTCTTGGCCTCAAGTATGGACTAAGCTCACGGACTCGGGCTCTCTAGGATTTCGTATTTGGGATCCAGGAGGCTTAATTCAGCAAATTACACTCTATGTTTGCAATGAGTCTATATACTATGTTTATGAGTCATAGTTTAATAGTCTTGTTCTGTAAAAGTGAGCGATAAGTTCAAATATAGTTGGTCTATCCTATGTACTACTGTGGCTCTTCCACGAAGTCTTGTTTGGCCATTGTTATGTGTCAGCGGATGAGTATGTAATGGCCTTCTTGGCATGCGCTATTATCAATGGAATTACCATTATTTAAAAAAAAAAAAATTATAGAGAATCTGTTGGAGCAAAAGAAGCTATTTTTTCCCTAAAGTGGAGAAAAATCAAAATATGGAGAAGCTGTTGGAGTTGCTCTTAGTTCATTCTCCATATAAAACGCAACAACAAACAAACTGCATATCATTGCTCTTAAATACAAATTACAAACCAAATCGCTAGGATGTGACTGTTGAATAAGAACATTAATGCACCATAAGAAAACAAGAACAATTGCTTATGGACATACAACTGAAACGTATCAGTGATTTCTCACCACACATTCTACAATGTTGTGGCTACTTTGTTATTCTTCACTCCAGAAGATGTTATCATCCGCAAAACGATTGGAGGATGAAATTTTATATGTTTCATAAATAAATAAATAGAATATTAAATAAGGGAGCAACCTATGTCGACAAAAGTATCGTTGCCATAGGTGTTGTACCATTTTCTGTTTTAGCTTAATTACATGCTAAACGAGTTCACTATTTTTCTGATCCTCTTAGGCTCCTAAACAACAGGCGGCCCACTTCTTAAACCCCAGCTTCATTCATAGGCCGAGGTCATGCCAATGTCAACGCAACTATAACGCCCAAGGTCAAGCAATGCAATTCTACCGCTTACCCTCGCATTGCCATAGAGAGTAAATTAAAAAGAAGGGGCTTTGTCCATTTACACTAATTTTAGGGCTTTTTTTTTCCTTACACCACTCACCTTTTTTTTTTGCCTCACGTAATTCATAATAACTCTTATAATTGTTCCATAATACCGAATTTAATTTATTTATTTATTTATTTATTTTTGAGACTATTTTGTCCTTACTCATTTGTCACATGAATAGAAAAAATGGAAGAGAGATAAGCTAAGCTATAGGAGACTTTGCGGGACTCCGGTCACCGATCGCTGGCCACCGGAATCCAGTCACTGTCCTCCGAACATCTCTGAAAACCCCGCTGAAGGTCTCTAAAGAGGTCGTCGGAAATTTTATATTTCATAGAGACTTTTATTGCCCCCACTTTATTGGGGGCCAATAAATGTTTATTGGAAAGAATAATAATTTATTGGGGAAAAAATGGACTAATCTCCCTAAAATTAAACAAATAAAACTTTGATTGAGGAAGAAGATGATGAGATTACATCAATTTAGAACCTTCTATTGGGGGGGGGGGGGGGGGGGGCAATAAAAATTGAGAAAAATATACAAACAATACCCGAACTAATGCCCATTCTTGACGTTACTACCAGACTATTCAAAACTATAAATTTGGTAGCCAGAGTTTCAAGCCGGACCTAATAATCGTACACCCTGTCCATAACGACATTAAGTCTCATGTCAAGTGGCATATTTTGAGGGATATTTTGGTCACTCCGTCTTAACCCAAACCTTTTTTTATGTATATTTTTTTTTTTCTCTCTCTCTCTCTAATTCTTATACATAGCAGCTTGATCTCTATCTCCCTCACAATTCACCTCTTCTCTCTCTCTCACTTTTTATGTGCAACCTCCAACTCACCTCACCAAATGATGAGATCAAGGTCATGGATATGATCATCTTCATCTTATGGTCAGAATGGATGAGACACGCCACCATCACCCATTCATATAATTCTTTTCTCCTTTCTCTCGCAACACACCCGAGACCCATCAATTATCCATTCTTTTTTCCTCCAACAACACCAACTGCCACATTTAACTCATCTCTCTCCCTTGAAACTAGAACACTGCCACCACTCATTACCATCTCTCAACCTCACCCATTTTTTCTCATACCTAAACCCAAATCTTTGAGGAAATGATGAAATTTGAGTGAGGAATGAGGATGAACAAATGATAGAAGAGTAAGAGATAAGGAGGTGGTGGTGTGTTCGAAGCTAGAGAGAATGAGAGTAAGGAAGAGTTTAGTTGGCTATTGTTTAATTTTGTGAAGGAAGAAAATGGGCGTGGTGAGATAGATAGGTGGCCGCGCAGAAAAAAAATAATCTGCAACTCTGCTTCGGTAGAAGAGACAGATGAGGTTGGGTAACAAAATGACCCAATTACCACTCAGGCTTTGCCACGTGACTGGCTAGTTAACACTGTTATGGATGGGGTATACGATTATTGGGTCGGGAGTGAAATCCTGGATACCAAAGTTATAGCTTTAAATAGTCGAGTACTAATGTTTAGAATGGGCCTAAGTTCAAGTACTATTTGTATATTTTTCTCTGTACTTACATGGGCATTTGCCTAAGCATAATTAGCTACAATATATGAGCCACGCTCACACTGCCGCCAGCGGTACCAACAACCATCGAGGGTATTATCTACAGAAGCACAGCCAGGCAGGCTATCGCCTGAGCCACGGCTCACCCATAGGTCACTGCTGACACGTCGTGCCAAGGTCACCTCGCTGAAGCATCATAAATTGAGAATTGAAGCATATCAATCCCACATCGAAAACAAGGAATAGATCAGTCTCTTCCCCACCTATAAAATGTTCACTCATCTCTCCTCATTAATTATGCAGTTACTACTTACCTAATGTTATTCTATCAACACAAATACATTGATTGACTTAGGCATCAGAGAAGAGAAGACCGCTAACCGCGGTCTCCCTCTGACGCCCTTTGTATTTCACTTGACAGATAGAGGAAGCAGCAAGAATATCACTAGTGGTTCACCTCTCGAACCAGCATTAACCGAGATTTAGCTACCGCTGAATCTTAGACATTAACATTCTCATAAAAATTTATTGGGGGTCAATAAAAAACTTTTAATTATATTCTAGCAACACGTATGCACATCTAAACAACATTATATATTGCTCTACTCAGTACAAGGCTCAATCAAACTTTGTTGAAAAAAAAAAAAAAGTAAAAACTTCGTAGTAAGACTTGGAGCTTGAACCGAGTGATACGCTCCTGTGCAATATGATTAATGCAGTAAAGCCAATAGCTATAAGTAGTATCGGCGGCGCTTTCTTTATTCCTAAAAACGATGTAATCTGCAGCAACAAACAAAATGAAGTTTGGTGTGTTGAACTACTCTGGTTAGAAGAAGAAGGAACAAAGTTGATGGTTTATTTGATGCTAATGGAGTTTGGTGTGTTGACCATGTTTCTATGAAATCAATTGCTGTTGATTTTTTTCAAAAATCTCTTCTCTGTTCCGAACTGGGATGATATGAGATTTCACATTCCTATGCTCTTTCCATGCATTGATTCTTTGAACTTGCAACTCATGGGTAATTGTGTGACTCCTGATGAAGTAAAAAAGGCCTTGTTTAGTATTGGAGGACTCAAAGCGCCCGGTTTTGATGGGTTTCCTGCTAGTTTCTATCAGAAGCACTGGAGTCTTCTTGCTAATGATGTCTTTGCTATCGTGTCTGGTGCCTTTCACTCTGGTAAAATTCCTGAGTGCCTAAATCATACCCTTATTACACTAGTTCCAAAATCCACATGTCCTCAATTCATGCACCTTTTTAGACCTATTAGCCTTTGTTCTACTATTTACAAAGTAATTTCCAAAGTGATTGTTGCAAGATTGAGGCCTCTTCTACCCGATCTTATCAGTCCTCACCAAGTTAGTTTTGTGCCATGTGAGCCTCAGAAAAATGTACTGAGCTTTAATGGAGATCGTACGCAAAATTATTCAACGATCTCGATAAATGTCAAGATGCTCGAGGAAATTTTCAGAAATTTTCATAAAGTGAAATCCTCAATTTAGGAGTTGGATAATAAAATACACGTCATGACAAGTTCGTGGAAATTTTCGGAGAAGTTTTCAGATACTCGAGCAAATTATCGTGGCTTTCCAAAGTTTTGGAATTAAAGAAATTAGAAAATCATCTTGGAGTGATCTGGACCGTCCATTTCCTCCCTACTGCTTGATCTGGACCATTGATCTCACTTTAAAGGAAGGAGGACCAAGTCAGATTGATCCAGAACAGTCGAGAGAGAGAGAGGTGGGAGCTCTCTGACCCAGAAACGCGTGGCCGACCCGAGGGAGAAACCCGACCAGAACGCCGCCCTCCGGCCACCTCACGACTGCGAACTGGCGCCGTTCTCTTCGTATCGCCGTCGCCGACACGCCTCTGGAGGTCGATCGTCCATGCATGGATGATGGATCGTGAAGGGAGATTCGAAGCTCGAAAGGTTTGAAGATTTCCGGCAACATCTTCTGCAAATTCCGGCGACCTTTTTACTTGCATGTGGTATGAAAGTCCATCCTCTCGTCATGATCTACACTCTAGTGTAATTGGTTTTTGAAATCGATTAAGTTTTGATGATTTGGTTTCTGGGTTGGTTTTGAGCTCGACGCTGTCACCGACGCCGGCGACTTTTCCGGCGATCTTCTGGGCTGTTCGAGGTATGAAACTTCTTCTACTCGTCGCCCACTACATGCTGGTATAATTGGTTTTCAAATTTGGTTGAGTTCTGATGGATTGGCATTTTTGGGTGATGTCGGATTTCACTGTGATTCCGGTTTCCGGCGAAGATTTTGGAGTCTTTGATTCGTCTTTGATGGAAACTCTGAACCTTGGGCTCAAAAGGGTGGTCGTTCGAGGTTAATCCTCAGCGTTGGGCCGAGTTGACCAACTCAGAATCGATTAAGCTGGTTCCGGCTTGCTGTGTTCGTCGTCAGGGAGCAGACCTGCAAGTTCGGGGTTCTGTTCTTGATCTCGTTTAATCACAAGGTCAGTTGGAAGTTGTTTGAGAATTCTGGGGATTCAGTTGTGTAGTTAGCTGCTGAAATTGATTTTCCCTTGTTTATATGCTTACTGCGAATTCGTGTTTTTGAGAATGGTGAATTGAATCGATGTGATTTCATTCTTGGTTGATAGTTACTGACAGTTGAGAACTATGTTGCGATTAAGTTGGTTTTTTATAAGCCCGACTTTTTATCAATGTTGCTACGGCAATTTGTTGAGTAAAATTATTGGTGAATCTGTGTTCTAGTTTGGTATTACAGTTTAACTTGGAATCATGTGGGTGCCCATAGTAATTCCTTCGAATTACTATGTGACTAGATTGTTAATGGAATTTGAAAAGTTATAAGAATTTGGAAATGGTGGTAATAGTATGAGAATAATTTTTTTTTTTTTTTTTTTTTTGAATAGAACTCGATTGTTATTCAATAATCAACCGCCAATTGGCCATAGCTTACAAAGCTTACATAAGAAAAACCGGCAAGAAAATCCGAAAAAACCTATCCAAGCTACAGCAAACTAATTAACATCATTGGGAAGCTCACAATTAAGCAAGCCTATCCAAGAGTGACAAAGCTTCGCCTCCTACGGAAAGATCATTCAACTAGCCCTCTCTTGCCAATTACGCAATTGTGGTACAAGAAAGAAACTAAAAACGTCATAGAAGACTCATAGAAACTAAGACACCCTTAAAGAGGCTTAAACCCAAGATAGAACGATCAAACAATAAGCAGCTCCTTCCCATTTGAGTCGGAGCATAAATCCACACCGATATCATTACCTTCCACTTTCTTTGGAGATTGTAACTGTTTAGCCCGGCGTCCAGGTGGAGAATCGAATAATGTTTCAAGTTCAAATGATATCGGAAACTGGGGCTTAGTTATAATTGGTTGGTCAACGTTAGTCAATGCAGTCAAAGGTTGGTCAATCCTGGTCAAACCAGGAAGGGTTGGCTTTAAATATTTGTTCGACGAATTATTAACGTTATTTATGTCGGAATCTAGGATTTTCAGTTACCCGAAGAACGGAAGGTTCGTGAATCTAGGACAACATAAAAGGTTAAAACATCGAAATCTAGGTAGGGGACTCGAGACTCATCCGGTTAGTTGTTTTCCATTTTGAATTAAATGTTTATGCATATTTGAGTTGCATGGTCTGGTTATTGATGGCTTGAGAGTGAGTGGAACATAGCGATTCCTTGGGCTTCGATCCCCTAAACCTCCGGAGGGGCCGTATGGACGGAATGATGTCTGACATCCTCTGAGGTGTGGCACTGTTTCTAGGTGATATGGCGTAAGTGGGCACTCTCACTACGCTTACCTGGTGATGATTTTATTTGAGGTAAGGCCGTGTAGTTGGTCCATGGGACCGGCCATCAGGTATTATGCATTTCTTTGAGTTTCGTGCTTTGGATTTTGAGTCCGAAAGATATTTAAAGTTTGTCGTTCTTTAAAGAAAAGGTTTAACTTTTTCATACTGGGTACCCAAATTTCTATTTTGTGTGTCGGTTTTCAAACCTAGTCGGGTGAAGCCCCTATTAAGCAGCGAGGCCGAAAACTCACCCCTACAACAGTGTGGATGCAGGTACTATGCACTGGTAACGGGACTGGGTGTGCGGATTTCGATAATGCATATTCACATAAATCAGGTTCCGGGTTCCAATCTTATTTTGTTCCTTAAAGTTGTATTTCCGGAACTTGTCACAATTTGTTTGTTATATGATAAGTCCTTTATTCCTCGGTTGTTTGCAACATTAAGTCCTAGACGAACGTTTCAATTTAAAGTTTTAGAAGGTTTTCACCTCAAAAAAAAAAAAAGTAAAAGCTTCTGTTGCGTAATTTTGTCAAAATTTATTTTGAACAAATGCCTAGCTAATTTCTAGAATGTAAATTGAATTTTCGGTTTATGTTTTAGAGACTCGTGATACTGTAACGTACTCAAGCTGGTAAGGTGCAGTTTGGGGCGTTACATGCCAGGTCGCCACATTTCCGACAATATAATGATAGCCCAGGAGCTTCTTCATAAGTGCAGAAATACTAAGAGTCGGAAGGGATACATGATTTGGAAGATTGACCTCTCTAAAGCCTATGATAAACTATCCTAGCAATTCATTGAGCAAGTTTTACTTGAAATTTAGCTACCTGAGAATTTAGTTCACTTGATCATGAGTTGTGTTACCTCGACTTCTTTCCAAGTTGTTCTAAATGGTGATTTATCTAAATATTTTACAGCTCAAAGAGGTATAAGGCAGGGAGATCCCTTATCTCCCTATCTTTTTGTGCTTTGAGTGGAAAAACTATCTCATCTTATATGCTTTGCTGTAGAAGTTGGTGAGTGGAACCTATTAAATCCTCACAATCTGGTCCAACTATTTCTCTTCTTTTTTTTGCAGATGACTTGGTTCTCTTTGCTGAAGCCTCCTCCTCTCAAGCTCGTGTCCTGAAAAAATGTATGGATATCTTCTGCAACTTGTCTGGTCAATCGGTGAGCTTTGAGAAATCCCTACTTTATTGTTCCCCCAATATTAAGAGAAGACATGCTAGGAAAATCAGTAGAGTTTGTGGTTCTCCTTTGGCTCAAGACTTGGGAAAATATCTTGGAATGCCTTTGATCCATTCCAGGGTAACCACCCGAACTTATGCTAACCTAGTTGATAAAGTGCAGCAAAGACTCTTAAGCTGGAAGAGTAAACACCTAAGCATGGCTGGCAAACTTACTTTGATACAAGCTGTCACTTCTTCCATTCCTGTGTACGCCATGCAGACTGCTAAGTTACCTCACCAGATTTGCGAAGATATTGATAGATTAAATAGGAACTTTCTTTGGGGTGACACTACTGATAAGAAGAAAATTCACTTATTGAATTGGGATACAGTCTGCAAACCCAAATGCAAAGGTGGTCTTGGTATTAAAAAATCTGCTGAGATGAATAAGGCTATGCTAGCTAAAACTAGTTGGAGAATGATCAATGGTGATAGTGGTTTATGGTGCAAGATGTTTAAGCAAAAGTACCTTCGAAACGCTTCCCTTCTTGATAAGAATTATACGCACCATCCTAATTGTTCTAGCACTTGGAGTAGTGTGCTCCATGGTGCTAAACTTCTTAGAGATTGTTTACTTTGGAAAGTAGGGAATGGGCATACTGTTAAGTTTTGGATCGATGATTGGACTGGACATGGAGTCCTCTCTTTCTTTGCCTCTGATGCTAATCATATTGACTACAATGCTCTTGTCCAGGATTTTTGGCTCAGTAATGGATGGAATTTTGATCTCTTGAAGGTATGCCTCCCTGATCACATTATTGATATTATCGGTAAAATTCCTATTTGTGTTAATGGTTCTATTGCTGATAATCTTATTTGGAAGCATACTTCTAATGGTGTATTTACTATTAAAAGTGTGTACATGTGCTCTATTGGTTCTGATCTTACTCCTGATTGTTTTTGGAAGAAAATATGGAGTTTTAATATCCCTCCCAAACTCAAAACTTTTGCTTGGATTCTTGTTCAAGGTAAACTCCTTACCAACTCCCAAAGACTTAGAAGGCATTTAACTGCTAATGAGAATTGCCACTTCTGCCCTGATATCCTTGAAACCATGCTCTACCTTTTTAGAGATTGTACCCATGCTTCTAAGATTTGGAAGAGCATTGCTATCCTTATAAAAATGAAAGGTACCTTCTAGCTCAATTGGAATGACTGGATTGCTGCTAATCTTCTCCAGAAATGATGTAAGTGGCTTTCCTTTGATTGGAATGAATTCTTCATCATTGTTTGCTGGTACATTTGGAAATGGAGGAACAAAGGCATCTTTGAGGTTCATTTCACTTTTCCTCATAATCCTAAAGAAATTATTCTTCAGTATGCTACTGAGATTTCTATTGCTTCCAAGCCTAGTATTGATAATAGACCTCATTAGTTTGTAACCCTTCAATGGATGAAACCTGCTGCAAACAATTTCAAATTAAACATTGATGGTTCCAGATCTTATGCAAGAGTGATTGGAGCTAGTGGTCTCATTAGGAACAGCTCTGGTGTTTGGATTAAAGGGTTCACTCACAGCATGGGAGTTGGTGAGATTGTCGAAGCTGAAGCTTGGGGCCTTTACATTGGCTTAAAGCTTGCCCTTGATCTCCACATTAAAAGATTGGAAGTTGAAAGTGATTCGGCCATTGTGGTTAATCTCATAAATTCTAGAAATATTGATAGTCACCCTCTTGGGACTCTTATTGCCAATTGCAGAGACATGATACAAGAGTTTGATCTCCGTTCTATCCACCATATCCATAGGGAACGGAACTTCGCAGCAGATATTTTGGCAAAGGATAGTATCAACTTCTCTAGAGGAACAATTTTCTGGGATCAACCTCCCCCTCATACAGTTCAGACCCTTCTTGATGATGTTGCTGGCAGTGGCCATACTAGAGTTGTAGGCTCTAACTTCTTGTTCCCTAGTTAGTTTCTTTCTTTCTTGGCCCTTTCTGGCTTCCTTTTAACCAAAAAAAAAAATGAAGACCAAAACTCCATTTCAAGACCACAATGAATCCCCTACTACAAGACCAAAACTCCACAAATACCCAGTACCCAGATTACAAATTGGATCACTTGTGCTCAACTATTAACCTAAAACCGATTAAACCCACCAAATGAAGACCAATCTTACCTGCATCTCAAAAAAACCCAAACTAAAATGTTTAAAAAAAATGAAAGAAAGAAATTACGAGTGCCTGGCGAGGATCTTGGCGTAATTGCCAGAAGCCAGATTGAGATTGTCAGTCGTCGTCCTCCTTCTCGCAATTGAGTCCCTCCTGGCGGAGGAAACAGATGCCGCCAATTGACGAGCACGGTTTAACTTCTCAGCGATCAAGGCCTTATTTTGATCCAATCGGAGCTCCGAAGTCACTTCAGCTTCAATGAATTTCGGTTCTACTTCAGCTTTGGGTTCGGCTTCATTTTCAGCTTCGGGTTAGGGGTGGGATTGGACTGATAGAGTGGAATGAGAAGAAGGGGCTAGGCTCCGAAAGCAAATCAATCCCGTCGGCAATGACAACGTCATCGGCGTTGAGAGAGAGAGATTGTGAGAGTGATTGGAATCTTTAGCGTATCCAATTCTTAATCTATCTCCCGCGTCGAGCTCCTCCTTCGATTGCTGACTCTGAGTTGCCGACGTTGTCTTGAACTAGGACAGCGAGAGAGAAAGTCTGTGAGTCTAGAAGAGAGAGTGAGGATGACATTTTGTAATTTCATAATTCTTCTCAAGTTAAAATTGTTATTTTATTTTAAACTGGGTAAGTAAGAATAAAAATCTGTTATTAGGATAAGTGGGTTAATTTTATGCCATTTTAATGTTTTGGGTGAAGGCCCCTAAAAAGAATGAGGGGAGATGGATGAATCAAAACAACAAGGTTAAATTGCAATGAATTGTGACAACAAAACTACTCTACTTTTTGGTTAAACCAAGGTATCCTCCACCCGTAGGTAAGGACTACTCTACTTTGCTACTTGTAATATCCCTTCTCTATCTTTTTGTATGGAATTTAAAATTATTAATTAAACAAATAAAGAGAAAATTTAATCTAATTGATGCATGTTGCTCTTGCTTCTCTTTAACATGTGAAATGTAATAAATAGTTAAATTTCACGGGAACAATTTTCGTTTTCAAGTCTCAAAATCTGTTTCTGTTTTCTTAACTTTATGGTTTCTAACCAGCATAAGTGGTCGAGTTTGTAAGAGCACCTGGGTTCAAATCCCACGGACACTGATTGGAGTTTAAATCTCAATCTATTCTTGGTGGCTAGAGGCATCGGAGGAACTGTTTTCACATGCATTACCCCCTAGCACGAATTAGTGTCTGGGCTTAAAATACCTTTGAGAATAAACCAAACAATCTAAACAATTAACAAAGAATAGGATGCGTCTGCTAGGGCTTCTTAGCCGTCAGGCGGCAATGAGTTCAGCCTCCGTCCATCTCCCTCATCGAGATGTCCATCTTTGGTCATCGCTTCCATTTTCTTGCTTTGGTTCCTCATTATCAATGGCCTATCCTCCATGGAGAAAGACAACGTCTCGCGTTCCCCAAATACTGTTTCCAAGCCACAGGTCGCTCCAGCGACGATGTATTGGTCTAAACTCTGTGTACTTGGTGTCGCTGAAGGCGCACCATGGATGGATCACAAATTATCATCCCCAAAACAAGGCTCCCCTCATCAACTTGATTCCGATCAGACTTGGTGATTGGTATCGCTGTTTGGGCGGCGCTACTAGGAGTCGACTCTACCGTGGACAGGCAGTATGTCGGCACTCCCAAGAATTGCACAGTGGCCCTCGATTGCAGTCAAGCTTGCCTGAGCCTATTGGGCTGGCTTGCTCTCTATGGGGCTAGGATAAGGCCTCATAGGAAGTGGGTTAGCTTTTTAGGCTGGGTTTTATTTAAGTTTTTTACTTTGCCTATTTACTATGTCATAGTGTTACCAGTTATAGGCTTGCTTTTAACAAGTGAGCAATTAGTTTGAATATAAATGGGCTATTCATATATATCATAGTGGTTTCACCACAACTTTTTGATCTGTTTATAGAAGACAACGGAATGATATGTAATCTGCTGTCTTCTAGTCTCCTCAAAAAGAAATATATATATATATATATATATATATATGTAATTGCCATTTTGACACGCGTATGAATGAAATTCATGTTTATTCAAAAACTAATAATAATAAATAAATAAATAAATAACTTTATGTTTTTATTTTTTAACACAGTAACTTTATGTCTTTTAAAAATCTCTAACAAGTTGAATGGCTGGAAAAGAAATACTCTTTCCAGAGCTAGTAAATTGACTCTTATAAAGTCTAGCTTTTCTCTCTTACCAAGCCACACTTTTTCATGCTTTAAGTGTCCCCTTAAAATTACTAATCTCATTGATAAGGAAGCTCAAGACTTCTTTTGGGGTAAAGATTGCTGCTTCCCCCTAGTTGCCTGGAAACAGGTCTGCTTACCAAAATCCCTTGGTGGACTTGGTATCAGACCTGCAGCCTATTTTAATCGTGCTGCTCTAGCTAAATTAGGGTGGAAGATCATTACTGACAAGGATAACTGGTGGGTAGACATCATCCACATAAAATATCTTAGGAAACGTTCTTTCTTTGATTCTAAATTTAATAGCAATCACTCTATGGCCTAGAAGTAGGGGTGTGCAAAACACGGTACAAACCGGCCAAACCGGTCAAAACCGACAGGTAAATATGGTTTGGTTAAGGTTTTTTAATTTTAAAAATTGAAAGCCGGTTCAATACCGAACCAAAGCATTTATAAATTGGGTTGGTTTGGTTTCTCTTTTGCTTAAACCGGGAACCCGAACCGACCGGTATGTTTGAAATATAATAAGAAAAAAGTGTTAAATATAAATATATATATATATATATATATATATATTCATTTGTCCAGTCATTGTAAGTAAGTTCTAAATATCTAATTATAACTTTATTCTCAAATGATATACTACCATATCAAATCTAATGCCCAAAAGGCCTAGAAGTCTAATAAATAATCGCTACAATTAATTTGATCCTCTCATATCACATATCACATATCTCAATCTCTCATTCTCTAACCTTTAATACTTCCATATTAAGCTAGTATTTATAGCTAAGCCATCAAATAATTCAATCACTTTGAATCTATTCTAGATTTTGGTTTTTGAATATTAGTTTTGGATTTGATTATTGTATTTTTAATTTAGATTATGCTTATTTAATATAATTTTTATTATTTAGATTGAATTTTACTAGAATTTTTTTTTTCATAAATAGTATGTTAATATAATATAGGTTAAAACCGCCTAACCGACCGAACCAAACCATCTTTAATTGGATTGGATTGGATCGGATCGGGTTAAGCTTATTTTTTTTAATGATCGGTTTAGAGTCAAAACCGAACCAACCCAATCCGTGTGCAACCCTACCTGGAAGGGTATCCATCAAAGTAGGGATATTCTTCTCCAAGGCATCA
Organism: Rosa chinensis; assembly: GCF_002994745.2. Lineage (NCBI taxonomy): Eukaryota > Viridiplantae > Streptophyta > Magnoliopsida > Rosales > Rosaceae > Rosa > Rosa chinensis. The sequence goes on along the minus strand of NC_037093.1, from coordinate 55,241,519 downwards.
GATGTATTGTTGGAAATGGTAGAGACATCAAATTCTAGACCTTCAACTGGGCTTTTCAATTCCCAATTTTAAACCTTATTCCCTTGGACAGAAGAGGAACTATTGATATTGATGAGAATGTTTGTGATTACTTGATTAATGGATATTGGGACAAGAATAAACTTTCCCAAAAGCTCGACTATGACATTGTTAAGGTAATTCTAGGTATTTTTGTTCCTGCTACCTATTCTACTGATGAGTTTGTGTGGGGTCGCTCCCCCAAGAGCATAGTTTCGATTAAGTCTGCTACTTGGCTTCAAACTGATTCTATTCAGCCCCATCCTAGGGTAAATGTCATGAATGAAATTTGGAAATTAAATATCCCTCCTAAAGCCAAAATCTTTGCTTGGCTTTTAACTGGGGGAAGGTTAAAGACTAAAACAAGGATTGCTAGATTTTGTGCTAATAGTGACACTGTTTGCCAGCTCTGTAGGCAGGGGGATGAAGACTTAAACCATCTCTTCTTCTTTTGTCCCTTTGCTTCTGGAGTTTGGCATGCGGCTGGTATTAACACTTGTGATGTTGGTTCTTTTGATACTTGGTTTCTTTCCTAGTTCAGGAAGGGCTACCATAAAGTGGACACTGAGAATCTGATCGTTCTTTGCTGGAAAATTTGGGAAGCTCGAAATAACCTAATTTTCAGACAAAAAGTAGTCTCCCCCATTATGGTTGTTCACGCGGCTGCTACTCTGGAAGCTATCTTCAAAGACAACAATCCAGTGAAGGATTCTTCTACCCCCATTCACTATGGTATTATCAAGTGGACTCCTCCTCCTCCAGGAGTTTTCAAACTAAACTTTGATGGTTCAGTCTGAGACAACAACAAAGCTACCGCAGGATTTGTGATTAGAGATCACGATGCAACTCCTGTTTTTGCTGGTTCCAGATCCATTGGTTTCTCTATTGTACCCATTGTTGAAGGAAGCGCTCTAAGAGATGGCCTTTATCACGCCTTTCTTCTCAAGTGCAAGAAAATCATAATTGAAGGGGACTCAAAGCTGATCATTGATGCTGCCAGAAATAAGTGTACCATTCCTTGGCGGCTCAGAACCCTCATTAAGGACATCAGGTTCCTTTCCGATCAATTCGAGGAGGTTTCCTTCATCCACATTCCCCGCGAAGCCAACTTCGTTGCTGATCCAGTTACCAAGTATGCCCATTCTTCTCCAAACCCGACGATGTGGAAGCAAAAGTTGTTGCTTTCCGCTCTGTCTGCTTTTAATTTTGATTTTTTTAGTTTTGGTTGTAGTAGGGGCTTCGCTTTGCCTTATTCCGAAGATTAAAAATCCTACTCTTGCCTCACATTTTCGACCCATAGCCTTATGCAATGTGATCTACAGAATTAGTTCAAAGGTCATTGCTAATCGCTTAAAAAAATGGCTCCCAGATATCATCTCTCCACTTCAAAGTGCTTATGTTCCTGGCCGCTTAATTTCCGATAACACTTTGGTAGCCACTGAGGCTGCTCACTTTATGCATAAACTCAGATCACAGGAGGAAGGTTTCTTCTCTCTTAAGTTGGATATTAGTAAGGCTTATGATCGATTAGAATGGCCTTTTCTTCATGCCATGTTAGTGAAACTAGGCTTTTCGGCCAAGTGGATTGAGATGGTAATGAGGTGTGTGACTTCAGTTAGTTATGCTATTCTTGTACAAGGTGAACCATCTGCTACTATTTATCCAACGAGAGGTATTAGACAGGGCGACCCCCTATCTCCGTACCTTTTTATATTGTGTGCTGAAGGCTTGTCTGCTCTAATATCCCAAGCTGTTGACTCTGGTTCTATTCAGGGTTTAAAGATGTGTCCACAGGCTCCCACTTTGCATCACTTATTCTTTGCAGATGATAGTCTCTTATTTAGGGCAGCTACTGCTGCTGAATGTCACACTTACAGACATATTTTGAACACTTATGAGAGGGCTTCTGGTCAGAAGATTAACTTCCAGAAAAGCAGTGTTGTTTTTAGCCGAAATGTACATGCAGAGACCCAAGCTGATTTGGCTGCCATATTGGAAGTCAAGTGTGAAACAGAGCATGACAGGTACTTGGGCCTCCCATTACATGTTGGAAAATCCAAAACTCAAATTTTCCAATATATCAAGGAAAAATTGTCAATGAAATTGGAGAATTAGAAGTCCAAGATTCTCAGCTGTGCAGGTAAAGAGATTCTGATAAAAGCGGTGGCTCAAACTATGCCGCTATATGCTATGAATTGTTACTTGCTACCTAAGAGTTTATGTGATGATGTACATAAGTTGTGTGCGTCTTTCTTTTGGGGGGACACAAATTAAAAAAAGAAAATTCACTGGAGAAGCTGGGAACGTCTATGTCTCACAAAGCAAGAAGGAGGTATGAGTTTTAAAAACATTTATGCATATAACCTTGCTATGTTGGCTAAGCAAGGCTGGAGAATTGTCACAAACCCCACTTCACTTATTGCTAGATTGTACAAAGCTAGGTACTTTCCAAACTGTGACTTTTGGAATGCAGACCTTGGTGATGCACCTTCTTTCTCTTGGAGAAGTATTCTTGCAGGAAGACCTGTTTTCAAAGCGGGCTGTAGATGGAGAATTGGTGATGGTCTGAGTGTGAATATCTGGCAAGATCAATGGGTTCCCAACTGTTCACAATATCTCATTCAGCGCCCTATGCCTTCTCCGGTTGAGGTTGTAGCTGGTCTCATTGATGCATCGACGAGAACATGGCTTCCAAATATGGTACACTCTGTTTTTCACCCTTCAGTTGCTACTAAAGTGCTCAGCATCCCACTTAGTCAACATAGCACTCATGATAGACATTATTGGCACTTAGAACGAAGGGGCTGGTTCACAATTAAAAGCGCGTATTGGATTGCTCGTGGACAAGTTTTAGGTAATGCTCTTGCGTCTTCATCTATTGGAGATCCTTTTAAGGCGTTGTGGAGAAAACTTTGGAAGGCTAATGTGCCTGGGAAGGTCCGGATTTGTGTGTGGAGGGCCTACTGTAATTTGTTACCTACACGAGAACGGTTAATGACTAAGGGATATGAAGGTGACCTTCAGTGACTCTTGTGCAATCATCCAGTTGACGATGCAACTCATCTTTTTTGTAAGTGTCCTACGGCCTCCATCTTGCTTTCTCAGCCTCCTTTTCACCTTCAACACTCACTGCTTCCTCAACTCCACTTCAAAGAATGGATGTTGGAGCAGGCTATGCATCTTCAAGGAGAATTCTTTGACAGCCTATTGATGCTCATTTGGGGTCTATGGAATAATAGAAACACTAAATTATGGGAGAATACTGAGCGCAGTTCCTCAGATATTCTACTCGGATGTATGACCTGGTTGGAAGAGTTCCAAAGGTCGAGAGCTTCTAATGCAGCACCGAAACACTCTATCACCAAGATTTGGAAGCCAGCAGAGGCACCTATGCTTAAACTGAATGTGGATGGTGCATTTGTGCCTCACCTAACTAAGGGTGGAATTGGAGGTATTCTTCGAACCTCCAGTGGAGCAATTTGTGCAGCTTTTCAGAAGACTGCTCAATATGTTAGCTCTGCTGTCCATATTGAGCTCCTTGCTATACAGTCTGGTTTGGAATTCATAAAGCAACACAATTATCAGTCAGTATGTATTGAAACCGATTGCCAACTTGCAATCCACGACATCACCAGTTTATGTCCAGTTCTCAATGAGTATGGGCCTTTGATTGACGACATTCAACACACCTGGAAAAGCTTGCAGCAGGTTCAAATATGTTTTTCTCCCCGAACTTGTAATCAAATTGCTCATAGACTAGCTAGTTTGGCATTTGAGTCTGAGCAGTGTGTTGACTGGTTCAACCACACTCCAGAATGTATCCGTGATCTTGTAAACAAGGAGTTACCACCTCCCACTTAACTCAATAAAGTTCAGTCCCTTTTCATCAAAAAAAAAGGGGCTTCACTTTGTAACTTTTCTTTCTCTCCTCAAAAAAAAAAATAATAATAATAAAAAAATTATGTTTTCTATTCGAAAAACACGAGAGAGAGAGAGAGAGACCCAATAAGGCAATAACACATCACACAGCGAAACAAAGGCCCATCTAAAATCAATACAAAAGGAACCAAACAGATGAAGTAGAACTCGGACCGGAGGTTTTAGGGGGCGTTGAGACTCACTGTTAATCTTTTTTCCGGCAACAGAAACTCATCAATCCCAACTTTCCAAGCACAGTTGAGGTAACTACGTTCTCTACTTGTTACTTTGTGTGTCGGCAATTGACAAACTGTTCCCATGTCGAAGTTCCAAAATTCAGTTGGCAAAAGTGCACATCAACTGTTCGACGAAATGACGATCGAACAGCCTTTCAGTATTTACATAATTCTTAGTGAATTGTTTGAGTGGGTCTAGCAACAACTAATCGTTTTCTTCACTTTGGGATATTGCGCAGAGACAAACCAAAAAGATGGTGTCACTGAAAGAAATAGTGCCGGCTGCACAGAACAACATCGACACAAAGTTCATACTTTTGGACAAAGGCAGCAAGACTATAGAAGGCCACAACAAGACGTGCTTGGCGCTTGTGGCCGACGAGACTGCCGCAGTTCACTTCCAGCTGTGGGGAGATGAGTGCGATGCATTTGAGCCCGGCGACATTATACAGTTGGCTAATGGCATCTTCTCTTACAACAGGAACAGTCTTGTGCTGAGGGCCGGCAAGAGAGGGAGAGTGGAGAAGGTTGGAGAGTTTACCATGGTTTTTGTTGAGACCCCCAATCTGAGTGAGATTCATTGGGTTCCTGACCCGAATAACTCGAAGAAGTACATTCAGGATGCTGTGATTTCACCTCATTCGCGCATCTTTCCACCGAAATATTGATCTACTCGAGTCTATTGCGGCTCACTCCTTCCTCATCTCAACAACCTGAGTTGATTGATGCGTTCGTGTTCAAGCTGGCCTTTTGCAGCAAAACACCAATGTATAATTACCATAGAGAACTGTACGTCTACATCTTTCTTGGGGATACGAATGAGTTTCGTTTTCAATAAACAATCTTATGCAAAGTTTCGGACACATTCTCCATGATAGCAAATCCAAACTTTTTTCCAAAACATACCTCTCAAAAGAGACTAAATTAAATATATGCTATTTCTTATGTTACAACACAGTAAAAACTAAAAACTGTAAATCTAAACCCACCAATTTCCCTCCCCTATATGTTATCTCTATGTAGCATAAAAAAAGCTCTACATCTCTTTCCGCAGACCATGTTGTTGTACATATATTACAAACTCAATTACGAAAAATGAAAAATTATTCATTCGCTAACATCTAAACTTCTAGCATTTTCAGGCTGTGTACACTACTAGACAAGGCTCCAACTTCTGCAACTCGACTTCAAATACCAAGGACATGCTACATTGAGACAGCCCATGAATCCACCGCAAAAGGGATGGATCACGCCTCCGGAGAATTGAAAATTATCACATTCCCACATCTTGAAGTACATGAAGAGATCAGTCGGCTATATATATGCAAGTGAGTTCCGATCAAGATCAGGCTGTGGTCGACCACGAGTAGGAGTTGGCGGCCTCTGAATGTTTAGCTCCTACAGGACACCATAAAGATAAATGAGTATAAAAAAAGGCAGCTGCAGATATTTATGTTCAACGTAAATAATAATGTATTGTTAAGCATTAATTGTGTATTGGCACTATGCAACTGTACCTGCATCCATGTGTCATCTATGACGCGTTCAGGAGATGTCTCCGGTGACTGAAGAGGAGGTGGCAGCGGATGAATTAGTTTTGGAACTACAACCAGCCCCCTGCCAACCACCAGTATTGCACCAGCATTGTTTGCCGTTCCTACATGAAAAAGCATATGAGACTGCCAACACGAGAACACTGAACAAGAACCTGCAAAAAATTTTGCTTACCACAATAGTTGGTGGCAGAAAAAAGAGTGATCAATTGTCCCTGGGCAAACCGTTCAAAACCATCCATAACACATTCATGAGCTCTTATAATGAGCTGTAATTTGTTCCTCTTACAGAAGTCCGTGACACGATCAGGCTGCAAATATAAAGAATACATATTGGTAGGTAGCATATCCTAAAATAAAGCACGAAGAAGTAGGGGCCAGAGAAGAGTCACCAGATGAAACAAGAGCACTATGGAATTGAAACACTATTGCACGTAGCAAAAGAATGTAAAGATTTAGATTGTGTCAAAGGAATTTATACTGATAAGGTGAGTGTTAGCTCAAAGATCCATATGTATGATTGCTGTTAAACAGTACCATTTCAAATGGTGGTTTTACTAATGCTCATCCCACCTATCAAGGTTATAGACTTTTCCAGTCAATTCACAAATAACTACATGCCCTAGTGTTTGTGAATTGTCTATTTGTCACAGAATTAAGATTAATCTGGTATCTCCGACTTTATATCCTACAAATACATCTGTAAACTATCATCTCCAGAATGGGGGGAAATGTATGTAAAAGGTATGTGTAGAAATTCAAAGGAAGAAAAGGATTAGAAAATTGTGCTTACCCCAAAAGTGACAAGACCAGGCCCTCTTGCATTTGGTCTGAGACCCTCTACACCATCGTTTTCTGTAGGATCAGACCTGAATGCATAGACGTCATAAGACCACAGAAATGTATCAATGAAGTGAAAATAACAAATAAACTGAATGAGAGTGTACCATAGAAGATCCATTAAAATTATAGACCCAGCATCCATTGTAATGGGTCTTTCAAGCTTCTCTATTTGTTCTACAGAATTTATAGATCTTCCAATGCCACCATGCATACAGATGATTTTCTTTTCAATTAGTGCAGCCAGTGGGAGGTAGTTGAAAAGTTGATTGAACCTTGTCCATGCCCATATTCCATCACTCTCTCCCTACGTGCACATAAGATACTAGCACATTTGATATTCTGAAATTTTGGAGCAAGGACATCATGCCTATATGATAAATTATACATACCATTCTCTCAATGCATTCAATACGAAAACCAAAGAGTGCGTTGATATCAGCAGCCTCATGGTTTCCACGTATTAAGTGAACATTATCAGGATACTCGATCTGCAAAATCAATCAGGGCCACTATACAGTCAATCAATAAAACTAACAAATACAACAATATATCAAAATTAGAAGACTTCAAAGCAGAAGCTCGCCTTGAGTGCAAGGAGTAGAGTTATTGTCTCCAAGCTGTGCTGTCCTCGATCAACATAATCCCCCAAAAACAAGTAGTCAATGTACCTAACATAAATAGACTAGCATCAGTCATAAGCCTTTAAAAAGACTCTGTCAATCTATGATAAGACCGGGATATACTTTTTCCTATTAGAATAAGAATGTAGAGTATTGATTACTTCAGAAAGACTCAGAGAGTTACAGTTCTCGTCGAGCTGAACTCTGTCAACTAGTACAATGACAAACGTGGCATGAGCAAAAGTGTTCAACTTACGTTATGTCTCCTGCAGCAGATGGAAATCCATATTCATCAAACAAGCGCATTAAATCACCAAACTGTCCATGAAGATCGCCAAATACTTTAACAGGAGCTTTCAGCTGAAGAACTGTTTGCTCCTGCATAAAGATCTGTTCAGCAGCATAACAAAGTTCTCCCACTTCGTAAGAATCGAGGAAAAACTTCCTATGAACCGGAGGTTTCCAGTTCCTTGGCCTCAGCAATGTAGATATTATCTGCAAAGAACAAAAAAAACAAATCATATCAAAACCTTGGAGTGAGAAACTAGACATATTAAAAATTAAAAGATCAAAAAGTTAGCCAATGCTTGCCTTCTTATGTAAGCCCTGTGGGGACTTCTGCCTGGTAAACTTTTTGTTAGGATATGATAAGTCGTTATTCATTGGAATCATTCGTCTGCTCTCATTTTCGAATTGATCCAAAGACAACTGTCTTACCATGCCACCCAAATTGCCTACAGCCTCTTTGGCAACAACAACCTGCAACAACAGAAATAATAAGTATGCCACTCACAGATGAAAAAAAATCATCAATCAGGCATCGATGCAAAGGACGTACAGCTCTGGGATGAAGGCGAACATCTGCCTCAGTGTCACTACCATCCGAAAGTGTTTCTGCAATTTGTGAGTTGTCATCTGAAACAGAAGTTTCTTCAGGAGGAGGGGAAGATTGGGACTGCACAGCTTGCCAAACAGCACTAGCTGCCTCAGCTTCGGCAGCAGAAGCCTGCCGTAGTTTCTCCATGGAATTTTTATCCATGCTGCCAAAATGAATAAGTAGCACATAAATTATGAACACATGTGGCTTGAAAAAAGTATTTTGGAGAGAAAGGGGGGTGTGTGTGTGTGTGGGTGGGTGGGCGGGGGTGGGGTTTATGAAATAATACCTCAAGCCACTAGATGAGGGTATCTCAGATTCACTATCCGAAGATGGTGATACACCAAAAGAACTTGTGTTGGCATGAAAGGCTCTCGGACTTGTTAAAGATGGGGATTTCTCAGAAGTTGATACGGGAGAATTAATTTCAGATTGAAATGATGAATTTTCCGCAACCAGAAAATCATCTAACAGGATGTCTGTACAAAAAAATAAAGGAAGACTAAACATCAGAAGTGAGTTTTGGAATGCAATAGCCACAAATCAGAGCCAACAATATACAAATGTGCATTCATTGAAACTGTTTATGAGAGTAAAAGTACACCTAAATTCATAAAGAAAAACAAAAAGATATAAACTTGGCGGTTGAAAAATATAATTTTTTGTTTCTACTGAGACAACCCCTATCAGGGTGTCCTTAAATCCAACAAGTCAAGAATCTTCAGATTATTAAATAAGAAAGTCCAAGTCCATTTTGTTAAATAACACTTTCGCTTCCTTCCTAACAACCGAAACATCAGAATCCCTACTCTTCCTAATCAAATATATACCAGTTCTGCAAATGCATTATTCATACTATCAACTATGGTCTAAAGTTTTTACCTCCCTTGAGACCGCCATAAATGTAAATACGAACACCAAGAGATGCGGCTGCATGGCGACAACGACGCATAAGCTCCAAAGGGGGATCATAGTCATTTTGTCCCTTGCCTGTCCGTGAGGAGGTCACAAGCCCGCTTCTATCTAACCAAACTCCAGCGGCAGTGTCCAATACTAACAAAGCAAGAAAACAGAAAAACTATCAAAATAAAAATTACTAGAAATTGCAATACGATCCATGGTAATAAAAATTGACAATCAAAGATTTACCTGCAATAGCTCCTTCCCCTTCTACAGCACGTCCTCCCCTGAGAACACCTCCCGTTACATGTAATCTTGCACCAACAAAAACCTGAATAAACAACATAAATCAAGTGCTGAAATAAGGCTCTACTCAGAAGAGATGCAAAATAAATGCATTCAAACAAAGACCACTATATGGTTTCTTCAGTATAAGTACCATGCTTTAAAAACACATATCAAATGTCCTGCAACAGACAAATAGGTAACTCTAAATTCATTGTCAATATATTATCACTTACCGCAGCATGTTGATATCTTGGTGAAGGAGACACTCCCGGTGCGAGAGTCCACTCCCACTGACCATTTCTATGCATGAGCAGTCCATAAGCATCAGCTAGAGGCTGTAGAAGCATTGATATGAGTACACAAAATCAGATAACCCATTAGTCAAAAACACTAGAGACACAGTACCCAAATATTTCAATCTCTAACTTCAGCTAAAGAAAGACAATCTAATAAAGAACAGGTAATAAATTAGATCCTTAGTTACAGGGAAATCTATTTTTGAGAGAAACAAAGCCATAATTCAGAGAGGATGCAAGATGATTGGAAAGTGCCAGAAATAGTTCATATGTAGATTTAATTGAGAAATCTTGTCTATTTCTAATTATATTGCAGATCACTCCTGTGAATGCTTCCCAATATTTAGTTTTTTAATGATATACGAATTCGTTATTTTATCTAGCAGAAAAGATTCCACATACCGCCCCGGAAGCGTCTCTTCCGCCACAAAGCAAAAACATGCCATCTGAGCGGGCACTGGCTGTTGCATACCTGAACAATAAGGGAATGTGGGAATTTAATAATTTTCCAAAGTAGACGTTTTCTGAATTTTCCAATTGTCAACATATAAATATTACTCACATTCTAGCAGAAGGCCTATCCCCTTCTGGACTCAGCTTAGCCCATACGTAAGGTTTCTGTGCAGTATCTAGAGCCCAGGAATCAGAAAGAACTCTTTTTCCTTTAAAAAGACAAAGAAAAAAAGTATTAAATAAAGGTGAGCGTTACAGGCTTTAGGGTATGTGAAAACATACTCTGACCGGATAAAGTTTCCAATTATAAACAGGTTATGGATAAGGATAAAAGTAAAGAAAGTTTGAATACATTACATTAAGGTGCACCGATTAAATAACTCTTCTGCCAAGGGAACTTAGAAACATAACCAGCAACTTTGGCATTTTCTATCTTCTTCTATTCATTGTAATTGTTTCCAAAAATCACTTGAGTCTCCCTATAAATAAACGATAGGAGACAGTAATGTAAAACGTTTTCTATTTCTGATATCTTCCAAATTATACATACCATAAGGCTGGACTATTTCCAATTTAGCGACAAAATTCAATCTTATACTTCCATCTATGTTGATCTCCCATTGTAATTAAAAATGTGTACTCTAAACTCGACAAAAAAGGTTTTAAACATGGGCTTGAATAAAAACTACAAAACCCTAATCTAAAAACTCTAAAGATGAGTGAAGGGTTACAAGCAAATATAAGTATTGGCAAGTTATGGAATAGAATTGCTTGTATATCCAATTCAAAGGCAAAACTGATGGGTTATGACATGCTAGAAACAGCTCATTTGAACTTTCTGTCTATCTAGTACTGTAAATTACACCTAAAAATGCAAACCATTTGACAACAGTGAACTGTACATATAACAACGAGCTGGGGTTTAGAAGTACACTCACCATCATTGCCGCTGACAGTAACAAGATATCTTTGAGCAACTAAGTCCATAACATGGCCATAGCGAGGCCCAGGTCCTTGTCCTTGCACAACCACTCTATGGACAGAAGACAAACACGAAATTAAAAACGACTCACACCACAATTGTAAACAACAACCAATAAACCCTAAAGAACAAAAACAATCTCAGTTAAGGCGCACCTGTGCCACTTGAACTTATCCATGTCAAGCACATAGAGATCATCCGTGGAGTGCCCAGCAGGACCAATGCCACCCTATCCACAGAGCAAGAATCCATTAATATCAAAGCTCACGCTCACTTACAATCCAACCGAAACCCTAATCACTCTAATAACAAAATCCTCCAACTTTCCAATCATTCCTCGAACCATATTCCCTAAATCACCTGAAAAACCACCATAGTGCCCACTGCAGCTGCAGCGTGCGCCGCCCTCGGAGACGGTGGCTCACCAGCCGGCCTGATTCTGCAAAATTCGAACGGCCAAAAAACCAGAAGAACAATCAGTAAAGTAAACTAAGATCCCATTTCATTTCCGCACACACAAAAAAAAGGCAGAAAAATCCTGTAAAAATAGAAGTAAATACCTAGTCCACTTTCTGGTGAGAACATCGTAGGAGTGAACAGAATTGGTCACACCCGCTAGCCCTACATTTCAAAAGGTCACAACCCAAATTCAGCAAATTTTCAAAATTCAAACTAAAGATTCTCACTTTTGAATCAGAAATGAAGTGATAATAGATGCAGCAACGCACTGATGCCGGGGGCGGAGGAGGCGGCGCCGCCTTCAATGGCGGTGGCGCCACCGAATAGAATAAGGCGGGGGCCGTGGGTCTTGGTGGCGGCGACGGCGGTGAGCGTGTGACCGCATCGCGGGCCGGGCGCGTCGTCGTCGGTATCCCAATAGGTCTCGAGAGTACGGTAGGTGGGAGCCGGGTACAGCCATGGTTTCGCACTCATCGAAACCAAAACCCAAAAGCAGACCCGGCAACTCCAAGCTCAGCTTAATCGAACTCGTTGATTTGATCTACCACCCTCTCTCTCTCTCTCTCTCTCTCTCTCTCTACATACAAGAATCGATTGAACTAGGAAAGACGATGATGAGCGATCGCTATGTTGCGGTGGTTCCAATGGGGCCCCGAGCTTCGGCTCCGGACCCAGCAGCTCTGGAATTTTTATTTTTTTTTTAATTGTTTAAGAGTAATTGTTTGTTTGCAGGGAGGTTTCAGACTTCTACTGGGTCTTAAATAGAGTCAACGGCGTTTTCCTTTTGTGTGTTGTTTTTCCTGTTAGAGAGTGCAGATTTTTTTTACAGTAGATGTGGGTGGATATTCTTACCAAAGAGATATTCTTACACCACAAAAAGGTGGAAAAATTTGGGGGAAAGGATGTCAGCCAGAAATAGCAAGAGTATTGAGATGTGACCGTGAGGGGTTACGTGGAAAGGTATGATTTGATTTCGAAACTGTCAATTTGAGTTAAGTTTATCTTTATATTATTGTTACCAAACAAAAAAAAATATACGTGTCATTTTGAATTGTTACAACATGATTGTTTACTTGTGTGAATGATTTCTAACCGTAGGTAAATGAGAAGTCATATTAGCGGTTTTAACATTTATTAGTGACTTTAAATTACATGCACAGCCTCTCTCAATTGACTCTACCCATATACTGTACTCGGAAAAGTTGCGTGAACTTTTATTTAAATTAAATTAGATAATAACTTTTGATGGTGACATGTTCCTCAAGAAAGATTGTCTTAATTTTATTTCAATGACATTGAAAAACTACATTTTACGACAAATGGTTCATCAGTAGAGGTTGTCTCAGTGTTATTTAAATTGGAAAACAACCTTTGCCTACCATGTGGTTATTTACTGGTATAAATAATTTCTAACCGTAGATAAATGAGAAGTCATATAAGCGGTTTTAACATTTATTAGTAACTCTAAATTACATGCACAGCCGCTCACAATTGACTCTAGCATATATTGTGCTCAGAAAATGTCGTCTGAATTTTTCGATAAATTAAAATCGAAAATAACTTTTAGCAGTGACTTGTTCCTCAAGAGAGATTGCTTTTGTTTTATTTAAGTTGGAAAACAATCTTTGCCTACAAAATGTTCATCGGCAAAGATAGTTTGAGCCTTTAAATTAGAGAACAACTTATACCGACAACTTACTCCTACGAATGTCTATGTTGTTAATTAAATTAAATTACGTCAGAATAAGTATAGACAAATATGAAAATAGTTCCCTTTTTGTACCTTCCTTTTTCTACATAATTTTTCTAAATTTACAACGTTTACAACATTTCATAGATAAAGTATAAAGTAAGTTGAAGGAATCCAAATTGCCCATTCTAGAACTATTTTCTATCGAACATTTATTAAGTTTAGAACATTACCCGCATGAACCAAATGAAGCAATGTAAAAGATAGTTTTTTTTTTTTTTTTTTTTTTGGCCAATAAAAGCCCTCCCCAGCTGAGTACTAGATAACTAGATAGGGAGGCCATTAGTAATTTAGTATTAAGCGAAGCGTCTAGGTGCACATGGGCAACTAGTCTTTTTCTAGAAAGGTCATATTTATTTTCAACGAAAGGTTTCTTTTTCTTTTTCTTTTTTTCTTTTTCCTCTAGTACCCGTCAATGGAATCCATGGTCCATAACACGTAAACTAAAGACCATACCAAGATTTTCCCATTATGTTTTCAAACAACTACGTCCTAGTTCTAATAATTCAACATTGTCACATTCTTTGATATTCAACTACACTCTTTTCTCTTTCACACCATTGTCCCCAAATTTAAGGAAATTGGGCAGAAAGAATGTAAAAAAGGGCATGACCAACCCTACACTTAAAAGGGTGTCACCATCAAAAGATTCATACCGTATCTAAACCAATAATTCAAGGATCCCTTTATTGCCACTAGAAAAAGACTGAAAGGGTAAAGCATATGGTGGAGATAACAGCATATCAATACATGCTTCTGCTAAAATTGTACCCGACATCCCATGTTTTCACTGTTCTTCCACCTCCACCATTGCACATGCTTGTCTCGCAGACCCACCGGAAGCTTTTCAGAAAGGATTGTATTGCAGAAGGCTGATAGATTCTACAAGATTACCATACCAATATCATAATTCGGTATTGACCAGAGATGTCATCTGGATCTCTTTCAGCTGTCGTGACAAAATTTTGGACAAGGAAGAAGTTGAATGGCATGAGGTTTGATCAGGGACAAGGGTTAGGAAATCTTTTGTGAACCTTGTTGATTTCTACCATTACTTCGGATGTGAGCTCCACCTCGCATGCATCAAGAACTTCCTGAAGTTGCCATGACTGGGTTGCTCCAAAGACGATACTCGCTACGAGAGGGTGACTCAAAACAAAGGCTGCCATATCATGAATCAAAAGTTCAGTAAACATAAATGGTGTACAAGGTCGAATAGTATATACAATGAATGAACAAACAATGACCACCTATCAAGATAAGGACAACAACAGAGGGAGGATATGGAAAATCTATGACAGATGTATTAGCTCAAGCAATTAGAGCATGCAATCATGCTGCAATATGTGTGTGATTAAAGCAACCATGTTGAGGAAAAGGGAAGTGGAACAAAGAATACTGGGATCTTTACTAGGAGAGTAGGAGGAATACTTTTCCATCTATGATTACAGGCTTTAAGGTTTGCAGCATCAATAAAGAGTAAGATGATATGAAAGACAGAAGCAGAATTGCATGTAATCATACCAATTGCAAGAGATACTGGATGAAGGCCGTACTTTTCTGCAATATGAATGTATTCCTGTGACCACAAGGAAATGAGAGCAGATTAGTGAAATCAGCATGTTGAAGGAAATCTAGTGAAATCACAGTGCCTCTGTACCATGTACCATGCTTGCTGCCCTTATGGAGGGATTAGACAAGTTGTATCTGGACTCCCCTTCTGAATACTTTCCTGATATACAGAGAAGAAAAGTCCGCCTTGAAACAAGTTCACCAATTTGACTGAAGAAAATTCTCACATTAAAAAGATCTGACAAATAATTTGAGAACTTACCTCTGAAAATGTTCAACCGAGCATCTGAAGGACCGCCTTCCGGTGAAAAATACTTCCCAGAGAGTATACCCATTGCAAGAGGGCTGTAAGCTAATAAACTGACCCTGAAAAGTTCAACAAAGACATCAGCAATATAAATGAAGTGATAAAGAGAATACTTTCTCAATATAAATACATTGACCAGATTTACACCCTACATAACTGAGCACAGCAACTCAGATTTAAGAAATTTTCATCTTTCATTTCATCTGGTAGAATTGCAGGAGAAGTAAAAACGGAATCAGATTACAATGCCTCTATTGAAGATTAAGCTAAGCTGCCAAGGATCAAATTGTAGTGACTTCATTCTAAACCACTTCAGCGCCAGAATTTAGATTTATCGAACATATCAAGACTTGTTGAGGTATAAGGGCAGTAAATGTTCCTTATCATCTCACAGATGACGAAAAGTTCAATTATCACTTTATCTATAAACCAAAACTTAAAGCACCTCTCATGATGACAGCATTCAGCCAATCCAGAATCAAAAGTTCGACATAGCAAGCTGTATGAGTTCTATCAAATACAAAATAAGTTGCATTAGTCCCAAATATCAATAAAGTGACTAATTGAGTGTATGCTAGAAAGAGACAGGGAGGGTGCAAAGAAAGCAAGTGGCAGCCCTCAGTGTTTCAGGTCAGACTACGCGATACAACCTGCACAGATACAATCTTTGGAAGGTGAGTGCCTCTTTCAGCCACCTGAAGAAACTTCATCACACCATATGCCGTTTCATTACTGAGACCAACATATCTGACCTGCAAATCCAAAAGTTCCATTCACATGGGCAATCCATGTTCTTAAAACATTGATAATGCATGAAGGCTAAAGCCATCAACCTGAACAATCTATGGAAGAAAAGGCAACAGATTGAAACTAACCTTACCAGAATCAACAGCTCTCCCAAGAGCGTCAAGTTGTTCCTCTATAGGAATCGAACCAAATTGCCTGGTTGGATCATATTCAGTTTCTCCAAACATCGGAACATATCTACAAAAGCAGTCACTAATCACTCGAAGTGCTACAAAAGGCTCAAGGTTCACTGAAGCACATGGGTTCCTTGTGTTTGTGTAGCCACAAACTGGATAAAGTAAAGACCAGCCTAGGTGAACTCAAGCAAATTGAGTTATAGTTGGGGAAAAAACTAGAACATAATACAGCATTGTGAACTGCCCAGTTTCAATGGACTCAGTAAGCATACACCATTTTGAAATTCATATCAATCTGTAACAGACAATAATAATATCAGAAAACACTGAAATAAGGATCTACATACAAACCGATCAGGCCAGTGTATCTGATAAAGATCAATGTAATCCGTCTGCAATCGCCGTAGACTGCACGAAACCAATGCATAGCTCAACACTCAGCCTATCACCAATTATTCAAAAACTGAAACAAAATTATGAATTGATCGCTAGAATTAACCTGCTGTCAAGGGCCTCAGTGATATTCGCAGCATCCAAACACTTGGGGCCATCTCTTATCCAAGTCATCTGCCCAGATGGTCCGGTCACCTGTATCAAAACGACGCCCACATATCAAAACTCAAAAGCAAGCTGTATGAATTCGAGACTAATAGGCCAATTGAACCCACCTTGGTGGCCAAAACGACGCTGTCTCGAGGAATGTTGCGCTCTCTAATCCAACGGCCGAGATACTCCTCGCTCCTGCCCTGAGTCTGGGCTCGCTGAACCACCGGGTACATCTCCGCAGAGTCGAACAAGTTGATTCCAGCGTTGAAAGCTTGGTCGAGGAGGCGAAAGGACTCCGGCAGCGTGTTCTGCTCGCCGAAAGTCATGGTTCCTGACCACAATTTTTTAACTTTGAGGAACAGAAAATGCAAACACTAATGAGAATAGTAGACTAAGAAACAGAGTCGAACCCAAGCACAGCCTTGAAACCATCAGATTCGGAGCGAGGTTGTAGACCGGCACCGCCATTGGGTCGACTCACAAACTCACTGAGTGGCTCTCATCTCATCGGTTGTTTAGTGAATTTCAGAGGTTGGGTAAAATAAACGTGAGCAAGTCCCTGTTTACGGCACCCACTATTTTGCTGAGACTCGGTAAAATTATCATTTCAACTCTTTTTACAGTGTCGATCACCAGGTTTAGGGTTTAGTAAAAACCAGCATGATTTTGCTTTACTACCAATTGGGGGTACTATAATTTCAATTGACGTAAAACACAGAATACAAGGCAATAGATCATCTCATCAGAAACATGAACCATTCATCAGCACCAATATTTATCAAAAAACCATATTATATTTCACCAAAAATTCCCAAATTTTCTGTTTACAACCAATCAGTCCGAAATTTGTAATCAAAATAAGAAAACCCTAAAACTCTTGCGACGCCGATCCAATGTCCCCCTTGCCTTTCCCAGTCTTCTTCGGCAGCAGATTCTGATGAATGTTAGGCAAGACACCTCCATTAGCAATAGTCACAGTCCCCAAAAGCTTGCTCAACTCCTCGTCATTACGCACCGCCAGCTGAATGTGCCTCGGAACGATCCGATTCTTCTTGTTATCTCTAGCTGCATTGCCAGCGAGCTCAAGCACCTGTACACCAATCAAACCAATTCCCATTAGATCGTATCACAAGAAATATTCATTTATATATATATATATATATATATATATATATATATCAAATTGAAAAGATCGGAAGGGATTATGGACGAACCTCAGCGGCGAGATACTCGAGGACGGCGGAGAGGTAGACGGGAGCGCCGGCGCCGACTCGCTCGGCGTACTTGCCGGATTTGAGGAAGCGAGCGATACGGCCGACGGGGAATTGGAGCCCGGCCTTGGAGGACCTGGAGACGGATTTGGTGGCCTTGGGCTTGCCTCGGCCGCCCTTGGAAGTCGGAGAACTCATATCGGAGATTGGATTCGAAACCCTAGGAGTGAAATCGAAGCGAAAATATGGAGAGTGTGATTTGCAGGTGTCTGATGGCGAGAGGAGGATGGTTTATATAGAAGTGAGGATGCGAAGGGTGCTCTGGTCTGATTGGTTAAGAGGGCGAGGGCGCGGATTGCCAGCGTGGAAACTAATTTTTTGGGAAAATTAAAGGGGAAAAGAAAAAGAGGGAAATCTTTTTCGTGTGGAGGGAAAGTTTTAATTGGACGAGGGAAACGAGCCGGGTGCATTAAACGCAGAAAGTTGGGCTGGGCCGGGCCGGGCCTCGCTCTATTGTTTTCTGGCCCAAATCGATATTACTGAATTATTTTTTAGGGAAAATGGTATTATTATGCCTAAAAATTCTAGGACTTTGCTCGTCTTATATCAATCCCTATATATTTTTCTCTAGCGTTGGAGCTAAATAAAATAAATTCCTCTATAAGTTTTCTTCGGCCGCCATGAGAGGTTGCAGTAGTAGGAATAGTGTCATCTGATTCTCTTGGCCCTCTCTCTCTCTGTTGTGGGATAAATATATAGAATAATTTTTTTTTTTTGGGTCGCCATGAGAGGTGAAAAAGACACAACTATTACATCCGACTCTCTTGTTGCACCCTCTCAGTCTCTTTTTAATACAATATTCTTGAATATCTGTGATCTCCCTAACAGTTTATTGATTGAAATCCTTTGTCGACTACCTTGCAAGTTTGTTTTACGATGCAAGTGTGTGTGCAAATCTTGGTCGACTCTCATCTCCCATCCTTATTTTGAAAGCCGTCGTGCTCTGTATCTCCGAAACAATTGTGACAACGAGCAAATTCCCATGTTTGTCGTACATTCATACCCTTTGGCAGATAACACGGCAGAATTGCTTACAATTGATTCCAATCAGACTCATGCGGAGTTAAGAGCACTCGATTTTCTTCCCAGCAAGCTGGTTGTGGTAGCAACATACAATGACTTGATTTTGTTGTGTGAAAAAACATTGGGTTTTCAAAGGAAGTACTACTACATCTGCAATCCGTACACCAAGCAATGGGTTGCTGTTCCTCCTCCTCCCATTCTATTCCCCCAACAAGAAGTAGGTGTGGGATTTATCCGTGATTCCGACTATAGGTGCCGGATTGTACGACTCCTTGAGTTTGACGCAGAACCTGATGACTTCCGATTAAAGGTGGAGATGTTCTCTTCCGAGACTGGTAAATGGATAGAATCAGTTGTCCTATGCCCAAAGAGGTTTAGACCTCATCCTCTCCAGCAGAGTGCACCAGCCCTTGCTTACAATGGAACCTTGTACTGGTTAGGTCGTGGTGGGATTCTTATTGGGTTGGAGCCTTTCAAGCTCGACAATAAAAACAACCATAACTATCATTGTCATTTTATTTCCGGGCCTCGTTCCGGGTTTCCATTGTTTTATGATTCATACAATTACACCGATTGCCTGGGTGTCTGCCGGGGTTGTGTGAGGATGTGCCGGCTGTATACTCTGACACGTTTCATTCTTTTTGTGTGGGAGCTGAAAGAAGATAGCGGTCTTGAGGTGGATGGAGTTGGAGGCAAAAAGATGAAATGGTGTTTAAAGGAGAGGATCTTCCTGGACCAAATTAAGTCGCAATATATGGTGCCTCATCCCTACTGGCTTCTGGCTTTGGACCCAAATGATGAAGACATGCTGTACCTGCTACGGAGACCTAGCAGCTCCGATCCAAAAGACATTGTTAAGTGCAATATTCGAACAGAAACGCTAATTGACATCTCTCCAAAGTTGCCATTAAAGACAGACGTGGAGGCATTTCCATTTATGCTCTCATGGTGGCGGTGGCCAACACCAGTTCCTAAATTAGGCCATCACAACAATAGCAGCTGCCCACCGCAATAAGAAGAATCATAGATTATATTTGCGTTGTCTCTCTTCAGTTGCACTTTCTGCTTCCGCTTCTTTTATTTTGGGAAGGCATCTAGTATCTTGCATCAATTTGGTGGGAAAGTGCATATATTTTGTCCTCGTAAATTAACAAAACAGTTAATTAACCAATCATACAATTTGTTACTGGTGAAATTCCAAGTCCCCAACAAAAACAGATAAGATCCAGGAACAATGTACTTCTCAAATGTAAACTCTAGAGGTTTTGAAATGTTTAATCATAATACAAGCAACAAAACTAACAAGAAGAAACAAAGCCACATCCAGAAACGGATACTTTCATTTAACCAAAAGAAAGTTAAGAAACCCATTACAGCATTGCAAACTTTTCCATACCCACAGATTTACAAAACCAGAGATCTAATCTACCGAGGATTTCAGCCTACTCTTTCTTCTTCCCTACCAACAAAACCAAACCCATCTAGAATTCCTGAGACATAGACCCAATCTCGCCCTTCCCTTTCGCATTCTTCTTGGGCAGCAAGTTCTGATGAATGTTGGGAAGAACACCTCCATTGGCAATCGTCACAGACCCCAAAAGCTTGGTGAACTCCTCGTCATTCCTCACCGCAAGCTGGATATGCCTCGGAGTGATCCGATTCTTCTTGTTGTCCCTGGCAGCGTTTCCAGCCAGCTCCAAAACCTGATCCCAAAACCAACAAACCAAAAAATCAGCTAACAAATCAAGCGCAAAATGAAAAGCCCCCAAATTACAAAAATAGTCCAAAACGACGACGTACCTCAGCAGCTAGGTACTCGAGGACGGCGGAGAGGTAGACGGGGGAGCCACCGCCAACGCGCTGGGCGTAGCGGCCCTTCTTGAGGAAGCGGGCGACTCGGCCGACTGGGAATTGGAGGCCGGCCTTGGATGACCTGGAGACGGATTTGGTGGCCTTGGGCTTGCCTCGGCCGGCCTGAGCGGTTGTGGCGACGGCGGTGGTCATGGTGATCAAGATCTGGAGATTTGGATTGGAGTTTGAATTTGGCGAATTGGAAATTGTGAGATCCGTGAAGAGGGCTTAGGGGTGTGGTGGGTTTATATAGAAAGGGGCCGGTGGGTGGGAGAGAGCGCTGTGATTGGTTGGATTGGGTTCCGCGCGGATCGCCAGCGTGGCAGGGTAGGGCGGTTTAAGTGGGTTTTTGAAATGGTTTAAGAGACGAAATGTTCTGAACGCGGGAAACTGAAAATTGCAAATGAATTCAGGTTTAAAGTAGCGACGGCGTCGTTTGATGCGCTGCTGCTTCTGATTGGGTTGCGTTTCTTATTGGTTGACCTCTTTGGGCAAAATTGGTCGGCTTTCTCTGATGATTGAATGACTCCAAGCCCAAAGAGAACCATCAAGGTTTCATTCTTTTTTTTTCTTTTTTCTTTTTCAGAGGAGAAAAACAGTGAGCATACCTAGGGCTGTCAATGGGTCGTGTCCGGTTAAGATATTTGTCGTGTAGCAAAATATAAACTCAAACTCAACCCATTTAATAATCGTGTCAAAAATTTAAATCCAAACTCAACCCATTTATTAAACGGGTTACCCGTTTCCAACTCGCTTAATCCATTTAATAAATAGGTCGTGTCTTGTTAGACAAAATAACATATTTAAGCGTTAACAATGGGACCCATTTAACTAAAAAATGCATAAATTGATTGAATTCACTAAAAACTCCACAATACGAAGAATATAAATAATTATATATAATTCATAAATAATTAAATCCAATAATTAAAAAGTGAAATATTTCAAATTGTCTAATCCTATGATAAAATACTCTGAACGTCCAAAATTTCAAGAAGAAACATAGCACAATTGAGTTATACAGGTTCACTTCGTGTTAGCGAGCTGACCCGTGACCGACCCATTTATTAAATGGGTCATGACGGGTTGACCCACCGCCGACCCGCTTTTTAATCGTGCGGGTTCAACCCGCTTTATTTCATGCGGGTTTCGAGTCGTGTTATCGGGTCGTATCGGAATTGACAGTGCATACCCATAAAGCCATAACGAGAAAAAATCTAACTTCTGTTGAAGGAAAATCAAGTTTAGTGTGCCTTATCAAACTAGGAATAGGAATAGGAGAGAAGGTTCTAGATTTCCCAATCCTACACGGATTGGTATTCCTTGTAACATTAGATTATGCACTTTGTAATCCCTATATATAGGGCTCCTATTCTCTATAATGAAATACACTTCTCTCATCAATCTCTCTCAATACCAATATACTTAAACACGTTATCAGCACGAGCCCTAAACCACAAATAGCCAAAAAGCCAAAAACCCGAAAAGAATTTCATATCGCCAAAACTGCCGCAGCCCCTTGCCCGTGCTAGCATCGCTGCAGCCTGCCCCGCGTGCGCCCCTGCGCATACTGCTGCCACCGAAGCATCCTTGCACCTAGCCCCTTGCTAGCCCGCTGCTCCTGCAGCCCTTTCGGCCTGCAAACCTGCCAGCGCGCCCCCGCGCTCAATTCGCTGCCTTGCAGCCCCGCTCCCGTGCGTCCACCCTACGCTGCCCCTGCAGCGTCCCTGCTTCCCCGCGCACACCTGCGCACGCTGCTGCCCCGCCTACGCACCCGTGCACCTGCAGCCCTACACCACTACTGCTGCCCCTGCAGTTTGCCTCCGCTACTCCTGCACCACTACTACCACCGCAGCCCCTGCTGCCCCGCATTCGCTGCACGCTTCTACTCGGATTGCTTCGCTCCATCACGCCTGCATCGACACGCGCGTGATCCAAAACCAAAAAGTAAGTATCCAAAAGCGTAAGTTTTAAAGTTCCTAAATTGAAATTTCTTCTTTTCTCGGGGACTTAAAAACCTCCCTTCTTCTTCATCCCACCTTTCTTATAACGTGGGTTCGATCATTGAAAAGCGGAATCGTGGGGATTCACGCAATTAACGAACTAAGAGCGTTCGTAAGACTTCGGACTAAGAGCGTCCGCAAGCATCGATTTATGACCTAATAAACATCATTGTTTCGGTCTAATCCAATTTTCTTGGAAATCGATTTCTTGGTAGCATAGCTCGGAAATCTTAAATATTTAGTTGTCGTGGAAGTTTTAACTCCGAAACTAATATATTTCTTCTTCTTATTTCAGGATGTCGAAACTTGACTTTCCTGCACTTACCTCAACTGGCTCGGACTATCATAGTTGGGCCACGGATGTTGAGCACCATCTCACTTCAAAAAGGGATCCTACCCTTAATTCAAGCTCCTAATCCTACTCTCATATTTGAGCGTACGGCTACGAACAATGCCACCGCCCTCATCTTGATGAGGCGCCACATGGATAAATCACTCCGACTGGAGTACATGGCAATCAAGGATGCTAGAGAATTATGGGTCGCGCTAGAAGAGCGATTTGGAAATATCAAGGATACCCTCCTCCCTGACTTGAAAGTTCAATGGGGCAATCTACGATTCGCCGACTTCAAGTCTGTAGCTGAATATAATTCAGAAGTTCTACGCCTCAAAACCATGTTGGGGTTCTGTGGACAACCCGTCACAGAGCAAGAACTAATTGAGAAAACTCTCTCCACCTTCCCCGTCTCAGCAATTTTGCTCTCAAAGCAATATCGAACAGAATTCGATACTAGACGGATCACGAGATTTCATCAGCTCATTACTATTATGTCTGTAGCTGAAAAACATGATAATATCCTCGTGAAGAATTATAATTCAAGGCCTATCGGAACTAAGAGCGTTCATGAGGCGAATTATAATAATGCACCCAAAGGAGGGCGCAAGGAGCGGAACCCTAAGAATAAGGGACACAACGGACGTTCTGGTCCATATAACCGCCCTACAAAGGAAGGTACTCGTCAGAATGAAGGACGATCACGTGGCAATACATGGCAACGTGGGAGAGGAGGCCGTGGGGCTCCAGGACATGGAGGAACCACCCAGGGCCGTGGGAATGGCGCCAACTCCTATGGGGGACGCCACCCAAGTGCAAACAATGCACCTCAATTAAAGGGAGGAAATCACAATGACATGTGTCATCGATGTGGATCTAGTGAGCACTGGTTCAAACAATGCAACGCAAGCAAACAATTGGCTGCGCATTACAAGGCATTTAGAGACTTCAGAGAGCATGAAGCCAATTTTGCCGAAAATATAGAAGAAGATGGTGATGATGCCAACGTCAATCTCACCATAGCGGACTTCAAATCTGACAAAGAATTGCACAAGGATGCTGCAGATTTTGATTAGTATAGTCCTTTACTTTTCCAAGAATTATGTAATGGCAATTATGCCTTAAATCAATAAAATGACTTATTGTATTAACTCTTTCCCTCTAGGCGTACTCAAGAGTACTTGTGATGTCTAGGCAAGGTTTGATCTGAGAGAACGGTTTTAAAAGTGAGCAACGCTCCACCAAAATCTCGTCTTACCTTACCTGGTCACAACTAAATTGAAATTCCCGAACGGATAGAGTGACTACGATTTGTCTACGATTTGATTTTTATATTGGATTAGATTATGGTCACGAAACTTTGGTGTCATCATTGGATATTATTAATAAAGTATCGATTTATTTTATCTCATGTCGTAGACATGTTTTTCGAACTTTATTATTTCAAAGATATAAGAGCCAATGGTTTTCATGTGGAAACACATTGTGAGAATGGACAAGAGTTCCTTTGCATCACCTCTAATGACTACGGACATAAACGAGTCTTAGAGAAACTTATGTGTCGCTCTAGTGGGTTGTATGCAACCACTATTCGAGTCATTGAATCCAACCATGTCATGAGAGATGATTTATGGGATTCCGACACGTATAGGCTTTGGCACGACCGTTTGGGACACCCAGGTCGTGACATGATGATCCGTATATTAAAGACTTCACACGGACATCCCTTTTTCAGAACAAAAGGAAGTAAAACTCGAAATTTGGATCAAGGAGGAGCACCTGCGCCTCACGGTGCCTTCCCCCTTCAAGTCCGGCCACCACTAGCCGGCGCCGCCATCCCCCTGCGGCTCAAGGGTGGCTTTGACGCCACCTCTGCTCCTCTGACTCAAATTTCGACTTCTAAAGTCCATTGTGACTTCATGGCTCAACCAAAATCCTCATTGGTTATTTCTGGAGCCCATCATTCGTTCTGCAAAGCCTGCTCTTTAGCAAAGTTAGGATCGAGACCATCCTATGCAAAGGACACCAAAGAAAATATACCATTCTTGCAAAGAATCCAAGGTGATATTTGTGGACCTATTCAACCACCATGCGGACCATTTAGATATTTTATGGTGTTGGTTGATGCATCGACACGCTGGTCACATGTCATGCTATTGTCCACAAGGAACGCTGCATTTGCTAAACTCCTAGCACAAATAATTAAGTTACGGGCTCACCACCCTGATTATCCCATTAAGTCTATAAGATTAGACAATGCTGGGGAGTTTACATCAAAGACTTTTGATGATTATTGCATGTCCATTGGGATTGATGTTGAACATCCTGTTCCTCATGTTCATACCCAAAATGGTCTCGCAGAAGCCACCATTAAACGACTTCAAATGGTTGCTCGAGCATTGGTGATGCGCACCAATCTCCCTATTTCTGCTTGGGGCTATGCAATATTGCATGCAGCCGTGCTTATTCGTCTGAGGCCCACTGCCACTCAACCCTTCTCTGCGTCACAGATGGTTACTGGGTATGAGCCTGATGTCTCACACTTACGCATATTTGGGTGTGCAGTCTATGTGCCTATTGCGCCGCCACAGCGCACCAAAATGGGTCCTCAAAGACGATTAGGCCTTTATGTTGGATATGATTCTCCAACGATTATCCGCTACATAGAACCCTTGACAGGCGATCTCTTTACCGCTAGATTTGCGGATTGTCACTTCGATGAGACAGTCTTCCCATCGTTAGGGGGAGATAAGAACATCAATGTTCAACAGGAACGACCGGAATTGTCGTGGTCTGTCCCCACTCTGTCTCATCTTGATCCCCGAACCGCACAGTCTGAAATTGAAGTGCGGAGAATTCTCGATCTTCAGAACGTAGCAGAATCGATGCCTGATGCGTTTTCTGATATCGCTAAAGTGACGAGATCACACATACCTGCTGCAAACGTGCCTGCAAGGATTGATGTCCCTAAAACTAGAGGACATGACGCTAACTCAAGAGGATTTGAGCATGGCGCCAACGTCCCCTCTCACAGTGATGGTGACGTTGTGGCTAGGCCCATGGCTCCTGCCAGGAAGCACGGGAGGCCTATAGGTTCGATGGATTCTCGCCCAAGAAAGAAAGCGAGTTTGGCACAGAATAATCCATTAATCATCGATATAAATAATCCATCTCATGAGAATATTCCGGATTATGGTTATGTCCAAGAGACATCATTGGGGGACGCTCCAATGTCAGAACCAACTCCAGAGAATAGAGAGATCTCCATAAATTACACTAGTGTACATGAGATGATGGATAGAAATTCTATGGCGATTGATGATGCATTTGCATATCATATTGCGAAAGGGATTATAGAATATGATGATATCGAACCTCGCTCTGTTGAAGAATGTCAACGAAGAGCAGATTGGCCTAAATGGAAAGATGCGATCCAGGTTGAATTGGATTCACTAACAAAGAGACAGGTATTTGGGCCTGTAACGCAGACACCCCAAGTGTAAAGCCTGTTGGCCATAAATGGGTCTTTGTTAGAAAGCGTAATGAGAAAAATGAGGTGGTAAGATATAAAGCCCGCCTTGTGGCGCAAGGTTTCTCACAACGCCCTGGAATCGACTACGAGGAGACATATTCTCCCGTAATGGACGTTATAACGTTCCGCTACCTTGTCAGTTTGGTAGTTTCCGAAAAACTTGACATGCAGCTTATGGATGTGGTTACAGCATATCTCTATGGGGATCTAGATTCAGAGATATATATGAAGGTTCCAGATGGACTTCAATTACCCAAATCAAGTGGCTCTAAACCACGGAGCGCGTTTTCAATAAGATTAAAACGCTCACTATATGGATTAAAACAATCCGGACGGATGTGGTATAATCGTCTAAGTGACTACTTGATTGGGAAGGGATATATTAACAATGAAATATGCCCATGCGTGTTCATTAAAAGAACAAGTTCCGGATTTGCAATCGTAGCAGTTTATGTCGATGACATGAACCTAATTGGAACTCTAGATGAGTTAAAGGAAACTGCTAATTACTTGAAATCCGAATTTGAGATGAAAGATCTTGGGAAAACACGGTTTTGTCTCGGTTTAGAACTCGAGCACCGTAGTGATGGGATTTTGATCCATCAGTCTGCATATACTCAGAAAATTCTAAGGCGCTTTAATGAAGATAAAGCAAAGCCTGCGAGTACTCCCATGATCGGCCGTAGTCTTGAGCCCGGAAAAGATCCGTTTCGTCCAAGGGATGAGGACGAAGAACCCCTAGAGGCCGAAGTGCCCTATTTAAGTGCAATAGGCGCATTATTGTACTTAGCTCAATGCACAAGACCGGATATCTCATTCGCAGTGAACTTGTTAGCTAGACATAGCTCTGCGCCAACACGCCGCCATTGGATTGGTATAAAGACAATCTTTCGATACCTAAGAGGTACGATTGATATGGGCTTATTCTATCCCTACAGAGAGAAAAGGAATGACGGAAAATTGGGATCGGACCCAAAAAGGCAAAATGCCCCCGTCCATGGAATGGCCGCCGGCCATGTTGCCGGCGCCGGCGCCGCCGCCGCTCATGGTGGCCGGCGTCCTCCTATCTCCCTCCATCAAAACGACAATGATGTCTTGATGGGCTTTGCTGATGCAGGGTACCTCTCTGACCCTCACAAAGGTCGCTCCCAAACAGGTTATGTCTTTACCATGGGAAGCACTGCGATATCTTGGAGGTCTACGAAACAGACCCTTGTTGCTACTTCCTCAAATCATGCAGAGATTATTGCTCTACATGAAGCTGTACGTGAATGTGTATGGTTAAGGTCTGTAATTCGACACATTCAAGGAAGTTGTGGTTTGAAGTCTACCACAGATGACCCTACATGCATTTATGAGGATAATGCAGCTTGTATTGAACAAATGAAGTTAGGTTTCATCAAGGGTGACAACACCAAGCATATATCGCCTAAGTTCTTTTATAATCAGCAACAACAATCACTTCTAAAGATTGAAGTGAATCAAATCCGATCAGAGGATAATGTAGCGGACTTATTCACTAAGTCGTTACCTAAATCCACCTTCGAGAAACATGTGAAGAGCATCGGATTGAGAAAGTTATCCGAACTCCCACGATTGTAGCAATCAGGGGGAGATATCGACATCAGGGGGAGTTATGATGTCTACATGTTCGATCTCGAAGAGTGAAGGACGTGTTGTGCTCTTTTTGTCCTTCGACCAGGATTATTTTTGTCCCACAGGGTTTTTGTTACCTGGCAAGGTTTTTAACGAGGCAACGGATGAAGCGTCACCACCAAGTTTGAGCGGCACAAGGGGGAGTGTTGAAGGAAAATCAAGTTTAGTGTGCCTTATCAAACTAGGAATAGGAATAGGAGAGAAGGTTCTAGATTTCCCAATCCTACACGG
The DNA here is from genome assembly GCF_002994745.2 of Rosa chinensis. Taxonomy (NCBI): domain Eukaryota; kingdom Viridiplantae; phylum Streptophyta; class Magnoliopsida; order Rosales; family Rosaceae; genus Rosa; species Rosa chinensis. The sequence goes on along the minus strand of NC_037093.1, from coordinate 55,213,038 downwards.
ATTGGTATTCCTTGTAACATTAGATTATGCACTTTGTAATCCCTATATATAGGGCTCCTATTCTCTATAATGAAATACACTTCTCTCATCAATCTCTCTCAATACCAATATACTTAAACAACTTCCAAATTTTACGTACTCTAGCAATTTTGAAGTTGGTGACTTGGTGTATGCCAAAAGAAATAAAGCAAAACTCTGGTCACACGAATAAAACCCACAATTCGTGCCATGGGAATATCAAGTTCACAAAGTCGAGAAATGTTTGAGTTTATAACTCACTCTACGATTATATCACCAACCAAAATCTACTAACACCAACATGATTGGTTTTTTAAAGTCAATGAGAATCGGCCTTAAGTGCTTACAATTGCAGCCAAACCAAATTACCAACCCCTAAGGAATAGGACGTAGTAAGTTTAACTTGAAGAGACCAGCAAGAAAGTCAATATAGATTGTAATATTTCAAACATGAATCCTTAATTTACAACGTATTATCAATCTTGTTAGATTTTTATTATTTTACTGGACTTACTTTAATTTGACATGTTAAGATTTTTTCCTCACATTAAAGCTCAGAGTTGCGCAAATTTTCATTCTAAAAAAAAAAAAAAGTTGCGCAAACTTGCCTAGCTATGCAATTTTCAATACCAATAATAGATAAACGTTGTTAGACCATTGCGGGGAAGAAAAGTGCATCATAATGGGATTAATGGCACCATATCACGAAGGATAGTGGACGAAGATAAAGCGATGGCTAGAGGTCCAAATTTGACTTGCAAAAGGAGATTGATCGATTTCGAATTATAATCACTTGCCATCAGTAGCCAGGCTATACACAATAATGAACGAAACGAAACCTACTATGGCATTGTCGATATATGCAGTTATCAGTAACGCCACCTCCCCAACCCATTCACCCAACCAACTTACCTCTTATGAAGTTAATATACACGATTATGAAACTAGGTACAAGTTATCATAATGTTTCGAGTTTCCTTTGAAGAACTGATGATGAACGTGAACTCCTAAATCCTAATCGTTTCAATATTAATTATGTAATTTAAAAATTTATATGATGCAAGAGAATCATACAATGATAACGTTCTTCTAGACAAAGGCGTAGCTACATACAGACTCTGGTTGGCTACAGCCCACCCCAAATTTTGAAACAAAACATTAATTTGTAGCTTAATTTTAGTTTAACAAATTAAATATTAAAAATCAGCCCAACCCAAATTTTTTAAACTTAGCCCATATGTGGTTTACTTTTAATTTTTTTGGTCAGATATATGCTATTTCTTTTGAGAAGCAAGTTGATTATTTATGAGTCTGATGTACCTCATCATGATATGCAAATACTACTCTTTCTGAGTTATGTTGAGAATTTTTTGAAACAAAAAAATCACAGAGATATGAAATGATTGATCAATTGATCCATTTTGTTTTGACTTTGCTGGTTTCTACAACAACTATAGAAAGAGCATTTTCAATTATGAAACATAACAAAATAACATTGCGCAATAAGATGGAGAATGACTTTTTGGCAGGTAACATGATTGTCTACTTTGAAAAAGAGTTGGCCGAGAATTATGATACAGATTCAATAATTAAATATTTCACTTCTAGTCAAGAGTGAAGTGTACAATTTGAGTATATGTTCTTTTGTCTTAGACTTTTGTAGACAGGACCCGCCCCGGATTTCAAGGATTTCACCTTGAAATCCGAAGTGGCCCTGCGGGGCCCACCTTAGAAGAAATTCTACCAAAAATTTGGCGGAACTTCCCCTAAAATGGGCTACCCAAAACCTGTAGAAAGCATTTACACTTCTAAATCAAATCATCCTTATACTTCTGGAGCCACCCTGCTCCCCAACTCAACATCAATCTCCAATTCACAAAACACAAACCTCAACTTGAAAAACATAAATCCCATACGTAATCAGAGCAATTCTAATAAAAAGGTAAATAAGGACAACCTAACTCAAAGGCAAACGCGGAAGCCATGCTGTTGACTATGCCTCAATTCCGTGTACGCCCGACCTCACTAATTCGCCTGCAAACTGGGCATTTGAAACCGAAGGGCCCAGGGGAAAGTATTGAAAACACGTTAGTGTGAGTGGACATAAATAAGCAATTTTAAACAGAAGAGATTTTATACTTTCCCACATTTAATTTATTAAAAAAAAAAAAATCTCCCGATGCATGCACTGATTTAGGAAAACGAAACAAAAGGAGTTCCGCTCAAGAAAACCGACTAGCCCCGCTAGTCCCAAACAACTGAAAGGAAGGATGAAAACTCCGATACTCAACAGAATAAGACCAGCCCCGCTGGTTAAACGGAAATCAGATTAGGCCCCGCTAGTCAAGTAATGATAGGATATGGGGAAAAAAATATCACCATACGGGTAATGGAGCCTCCCAGGCTCTACCTACCCTCGACTGCCACTCACACATAGATTGTGCGAGGAGGAGAACTAATAACCTCGACTTCCACTCACACATAGATTGTGTGAGGAGGAGAACATTACCTCGACTGCCACCCACGTGAGGAGGAGAATACGTCACCTCTACTGCCACTCACCAACACAAAGTAAGTGAGGAGGAGAATAAGCTACCTCAACTGCCACTCACCAACACAAAGTTGGTGAGGAGGAGACCTAATCACATGACCTGCGTATGGTGAGGAGAAACCATCGAAAACCAGTAAATCCGTAAATCCATAAGGCTTCTACAAAATCTCTCAAGATAAAATCCATGTATTCAACGACGTGACCCCGCACTCCAAAATAGTCTCGAAATCATAAACAAATGGGCGAGAATTAATAAATCATTATAATTTCTTTAGGAAATCTCATTTCCGATAATATTTCAGAAAATCTCGAAATCATCATTAAGGCATTCCCAATGCCAAAACCCAAAAGTCGATAAATATATATAAGAAGTAAAACGATAACTCAACGGCGTGTCCCACATGCCAAAATTATTCTCGAGTCAATAATGAATCAGCAAGGAAGTTCAATAAGGAACTAATATTCCATCGAAATCCCATTTCAACAATCTTTTCAAAAATCTCATTAATAAAATAAATAGGAGAAAAATAAACATTTCAATGACGTGACCCCGCACGCCATAAAATCTTCAAATAATCATATAACCAAATCCATTTCCGAAAATAACCATATGCTCGAAAAAGTAAATTGATAAATAATTAGAGCATATTCAAATAAACAAATGCATGCATCATTTGCTTAAAAACAAAAGTCCACTCACAGTACTATTCCGGTGATCACGCATATGAGTTCCTTCGTCGAGCAATCGCTCGGTACGTCACCCTGTACATAATATATTCCGTGAATAATTATTCCACAAATTAATACAATTCCTCAAATCCATTCCTTATAATAACATCTCCACTTCTCGGATGCAACCCAAAAGATACTACTAATACCAATTCGTTAATTTAAAGGTTCCAAGGCAGAACCGAGAGATATCCGACGGCCGGATTCTCGTAATTCGATAATCGAAACCCTAAACTTCAAAAATTCATAATTAATTCCAAGCTTCTCCAAAATTCACCAAATTTCATATACAAGCTCTACAATATTTATAGGATTTAATGAGCTAAAAACTGGAATTAAAACACAGCCCAACACGCCTCCACGCGCCGCCAACAGTGGCAGCGCGTGGGCCCCATGCGCCGGCGGCCACTACCTCCGATGGCCACCATATTTTGACAGCAGCACCTACTCAACACACTGATCGATTTTCTCAACTACAACACAACCCAATTTTACCTTTAAACAGTCGAAACCGGCCGGTGAAAATTTTTCCAGAAAATCCCAAGAACCCTAGGATTTGAAATCTTCGATTCGACCTCTACACTGAAAATCTTCACTCGAGGATAGGGGCGAAATGATCCTTGGCAAAAACTGATCCTTCGACGCCAGTTTGGTGGCCGGAATCGCCGGAAATCGACGAAAATCTCAAACTGCTACAGTGAACTTCTCGGCCTTGGTTCGCCGTTTTCCGGGCAAAACTCGACGATTCATCACCGCATGCGCGTCCAGGAGGAGGAGACGAGTCTACTGACACCAAGCTTGCACCACCAGGTGGCCGGAAAAGAAGAGAAGGCCGGAGCTGCAGATCGCCGAAGGAGAGAGGAAAACGTGGGGAGGAGGAGAGAGAGAGAGGAAAAGAAAGTTACCAGCCCCCAACAGTAAAAATTCAAATTTATACTTTATATCAATGAACAGTAACTTTACTATTTCGCTTGTAACTTTCACATACGAACTCCGATTTTTACGTACCACATATGCACGCGCTCGGTTTAACGTTCTCTACAACTTTCATGAAGAACATTTTCTCAAATTTTTACCCGAACAAAAAGTCAACTTTTAGGGCCACTAAAAGTATCGAAACAAAGTAAAAAGTGAAAGTAATTGTCGTTTACCGTCCAAATGACTAGTAAACTGGTAAATTGAGGTACAGGACGTTACAAATATCAAATTTTTATCTTATCAGTTAGCTATATGATTATTTGATATGTGTTCAATTTATGATGTAGTTTAACAAGTTACTTGTAAAACTTTTTAAAAAAAAGATTAGTGAACTTTTTTTATAAAAAAATTTAACCCACCCCAATCTAAAATCCTAGCTCCGCCATTGCTTCTAGATGAAGTCCCTGGCTCAAATATCACGCTCCTTGGTGGCTAGGCTGGGTTTCCAGAATCCAGATTCAATTGAATTCATTACAATTTTTTGGTGGAAAGACTCAATCCCACTCTATATTATATTTCCATGGATGCGTATGCGTACGATTATTAAGTTGCTACATTAGATTCTAACAAATCCCAGGTCAACTTTTCAACGTGCAATATGTACCAATCAACCAAAGAGACCAATTGCATTTTACTTGTTGCAGTTCTATATCATTTATCAAACCCAGGTTTATAATGTTCTGGCAATTGTTTTTGTAATCAAACTTGGGGTAGATACTGTTTCAACAGGGCCAACATGTTACAAGTTCGTCTACATTGTTGATCGATTTGTTGGTCGTTGTGGGGAAATGTCTAACAATTAATGCTTGCATTCTTTTTTGACCTGAAGATATAGTTTGCTATTTCTACAACCTTTGGATGATAATTAGGTGCTTAACTTGCACAACCGCTTTATAAATCACATGGACAATGAAAATGTCTGTATTCAAATGGATTATTATGATTGCAGTTAATAAGAGAGTGATTTTTCACATACATATACGATATATACAATCATGTGTCTATCTCTCTCATCACGTGATTTAGCATGTGACGTATGATAAAAACGAGAAAAATTATCACACACAACTAATGACAAGAAAGAATCACTTACAGTTATAAATCAGGGTTGATAAAGTTCGAAAATCAAACTGTGATCGAGTCATCGTAGTTATAACACAACTAATGACAAGAAAGAATCACTTACAGTTACAAATCAGGGTTGATAAAGTTCGCAAATCAAATTGTGAGTCATCGTAGTTATAACAGTATGATTGTAACCACACGCCCATATCATGATTTCGCACACCATGTTTTTTCCAGAACTAGAGTGGAGTACTTATAGGAAGCATTTGAAACATCGATGATAGATAGAACTCAAGAAGCATCACTACTATATAAGAAAATCTCAGTTCATTCAACTTTGATCCCGGTAGTGTACATGAAACAGATACTATAGCTTCATATACCAATTCATCTTGGTCCTCTTGAGATGGAACTTTGCACTTTGCTAGCTGTAAGTGGAGTGCAAACACAAACCCTTATAAATCCCTCTCTACCCCAACCGTACCATTCAAATTCACCACAATGATCACCATCCACATTATACAAAAACATAAAATCAACAAAAGTATATACAAATTGATTGCACATTTGCATAACACGGCAAGAAAATTCATCCCAAACATATTAGTACTACTTAGTTTCCAATCTCAAGTTCTCTCCTGTTCATGACATACAGGATGGACAAGAGCAGGGTGGTTCTTAAAACGATCCAAGCTAACCGGCGACACAATGCCCTCGAGGCTCTTCACATTGGCTCGAGCCCCATGCGCAACCAACAAAAGAGCTACTTGTACATGCCCGGCCTCCACCGCGCAATGCAGCGGCGTGTAGCCTGCATCATCGACGACATCCAGCTGAGCACTGTGATTGAGCAGCACCTTGACACACTCGATTCTGCCCTTGAATGCAGCCCTATGCAAAGGGGTCCAACCATTTTGGTCCCTCCCATTCACCTCTGCCCCTTCCGCAAGGCAACTTTTTAGGCCGTGAGCGTCGTCCAGCCTCGCCGCCCGGAGCAAAAAGTCGTCGAATCGGAGAAAACAGAGCAAATTTAAGTGACCATTTTCAGCTGCGAGGTCAAAAGCTGTCTTTCCATTCTTGTTAACTACATATTTCACATTGGAGCATTCCAACAAAGACTTGATGGGCTCCAAGTGACCCTTCTCCGCCGCGCAATGGAGCGGCGTCCACCCCTTCCGGTCCCAAACGTCCGCATTACCGCCGGCCGAAATACAGAACTTCAACATCTCCACGTGGCCGTTCGCAGCCGCGATGTGAATCGGAGTCCGGCCATCGGAGTCAGCCCAGTTGACGTCAATTTCCGGGAAATTCTTGCACAAAATGTCCACCAAATCGACCCGGTTCATCGCCACCGCGTCGTGCAAAACCGAGTTATCGACTTTACAGCCGCACGCTATAAGAATCTTCACAACTTCAATACTTCCGCTCCGAACAGCCAGAGACAACCAACACCCGGAATCCGAAACTTTCGGATTCACATCTCCCCCGGCGTCGATCAAGCTCGAGACCAAGTTCGCGTTGCCGGAAGCTATGGCGGGTCTGAGCAGCTCCGTGAGCTCCGATCCAGAGCACCCGGAAACCGCTTTGTTGAAGAAGAAATCGAACCCAGAGATCTGGGTCCGCTGAGAAATGAGAAACTCCACCACGTGTGGGCCCACAAACGAGATGGGTATGGTGGCATCCCGGAAAACGTGCGGCCCTGGTCTAGCGAACAGACGGCGGAGACCCTCCAGGCCGGCCTTCCCTGTCGGCAGCATCGAGGCCTTGACGTTGATGACGTCATTAGGGACGGTGGTGGGGAGAGGGGGATGATCGGAGGGCTGAGAGAGGAGGAGGGTGTAGGAGGAGGAAGAGAGAGGAGGGATTATAGAGAAGGGCTGTGAGAAAGAGAAGAGAGATGGGTTTGTGGTGGTTAGGTTCACTGCGACGGACATGGTGTGCATGAGGTTGCTGAGCCTGAAAGTTGTGCCGCACTTCTGGTCCCTTTTGAAGCTGAGCTCCACTTCCTTCACGTCCGCCTTCACCAATCTGTCCATGGCGTTAGAGAAACTGAAACTCCGCGCAGCAGCTGAATCCCAAGATCACTTGTTTATTAAAATTGGGGAGTTGCGTTTGGTTTGGTATGAAATGAAGAAGATGAAAAAAACTGTGAGGTAAGCAATGGTGGTTTGATTAGCTTTCTTTCGCTTTCAGGAAAAAGGTTTTGTTACTATTTATATTTGCGGGATGAAATTGTTTATAGGGTTCGATTATATTATTGGCTTGCGTTGTTTAGGATTTGAACTTTTGGTGAGGTGGGGACTTTGAAAATGAGAGAGTCGTTGTTGTGGGCTGGGTTTGGTTTTGAATACGGAGGATCGAAGACCGGAACAACCTTTCTTCTAGGTACGGCATTGTCCATTTCTAGATCAGTAAATTTTGTGTTCAAACTTCAACTTCATGACCGAGTTGGAGGTTGTCTGGTTTCAAACTTCAAAGTAGCTCGCATTTTCTGATAAAATCCCACAAAGTCAAATCATTTTGTTTATGATTTAGGAAAAAATTCAGTGTACTCCCTGAATATTTGGCTTAAAATCAGTCTGGTCTTTAAACTTTTTTTTTAATCATATTGTTCTGTATACTCTCAAACAACATCACCCAAGTCCAAATTTTGAATCCGGGTCCAAAAATAACGTCATTGGCTGAGTTGGAGCCGACGTGGGGGCCCACACTTCAGCTTTTTAAACTCTGAAGGAAGGCAGAATGGACATTTTCATAATATTTTTTTTTTTAAAAATCTCAAAGGATTTCGTGTAGCTGGAAATCGGAGAAGCGTGGAAGAGATCACCAAACCTATCCAATTCCCTTTCCTTCTTCTTCTTGTTCTACCGAACCCATCAACACCCAAACTCAAACCCAAGTGCTATCAAATTCAAATCCAAAAACCAAACTCAAATCTAATTGCTATCAAATTCAAATCCACTGTCTTCGATCTCACCCTTGATGGCCATGAGCAGAGAGGGAGAGGATGGAGGAGAGAGAGAGGGAGCCAAAGAAGAAGAAGTGGGGCCCTGGTGGCCCAGGTCTCCAACGCCGTGACCCGGCTCAGGAAGTTGGTGATGATGTCCAATACGGGTCGGATTAGTGAGAACTCCAGTGTAGACGGTGTCCTACAGGTCGGCGGTGAGGCGCGTAGAGCGGATGAGGTTAAAGGCGAGCTTCTTGCAGACAGCGAAGGCAACGATTTCTTTGAAGGCAGACTTGACGAGGATAGAGATGTCGCAGTCTGAGATTTGAGAGGAATTAAGAAGGCTACGGCGGCATTGATGGCGAGGTCATGGAAAAAAGGTGAAGGTGAAACGCGTTAGCGTGGTCGCCAATATAGAGAAGATGAAAAAGAGTGGTGCCATCGTGGGAAGCAGGTGAAGGTGAAACGCGTAATCTAGTTGTCGGTATATATTAGAGAGAGAGTAGAAATTATATTAAATTAGAAATGTCCATTCTGCCCTCCTTCCGGGTTTAAAAAGCTGAAGTGTGGGTCCTCATGTCTGCTCTAATTCAGCAAGTGACATCATTTTAGACCCAGATTCAAAATTTAGACTTAGGTGATGTTGTTTGAGAGTATAGACTAATTAAAAGAAAAAATTTAAAGACCAGACTAATTTTAGGCTTAAAGTATAAAGGATACACTGAATTTTTTCCTATAATTTATTAGGTGAGAGAGTATCAACTAGATGGGAGCTGACAATGATGTTCAAGAAGAGAAAAAGTATCCTCTGGAATATGACGGAAATTTAAACATATATATCACGATGTAATGGGATCTGAGTCATCACACTTCTCAGCACACTGCTTGCAGTTGAATGGAGTAGAACTTGGTGCGCTTACAATACTTCTCAATTTTCTTTGGCAAGTGGTAAAATGATCCACTTAAAAGATTTGCTATCTCAAACTATAGCTCTGGACTGGTGAGTTTGTAAACTTCCTGTGAGGAATAATTTTAGATGGTTAAATGTGATCAGTGGGAGCATCAATGAAGGGGGGGGTACCACTCGGAAGGCAAAAGAGTATCTGCTCTGGCTTAATCTCGAATTGGCTCCATCTTGGATGACTTGTTTGAGCCGAACATGTGGCTCCGATACCAATTGCTAAGTGAAGCATCAATGGTTACTACCAACATGTTAATGCTCCTACTTTAGCTACCAAAAACAGGTGTGGGGTTTTTCCAAAGGTTTTGATATTAGCGTGTGTAAATTGATTTCTTACAAATTACAGATTAATATTCGACTCTTCACATTTTCAACGTGAGATGTTTTATTTCTCACATATTTAGCTTCATTTAACCACACATTCCCAACAAATGGCATGTACTAGTTACTAAAGTAGTTGAAAATGATACATATAAAAGACCAGTGATCAACTTTTGAAGCTACCAATTTTTTTTTTTTTTTGAGGACTATAATATCCTAGATAGAGTTCAAGAATTATATTAGCTTTCTCCCCAATTCGCATAAAAAAATCTCCTTCTCTCCAATCCCACAATCTCTATTTTCCCCTCAAATCCCACAATCTCTATTTTCCCCTCAAATCTCGAAAGAGAGCTTCTATTCAAACCTCCAAAATTGGCATTTAGACCTCTTTTTTTTTTTCTTTTTTTTTTTCAAATAATAGTTGACTTTGTCAACTCATATCAAATTACCGATAAGTACAAAAAAAGGAACTAAAAAAATAAGTTTTTTCATACCTCTGTAAACAATAGTAGAATTCAACTCGGAGGAAACCTTATCCTCCATCGCAAATCTTAAAATATTAAATATACATCTATAAATGACAGCTAGTAGACCACTGCATGTCTTGGATTATGAGATTATCTGACAAATTTGTGTAATACCTCGGGTTATGATTCAATGCAGGGGTTTCGAATTAGATAGTTGATTCTTTGCGCAATAGCTCAATCAAGAGGTAGTGGATCCGAGTAGCCATGAGTCCATGACCTGCAATTTTTTTTTTTTTAAGCCATATCCAAAATTATCTATCCTCTTCGGGTCCCAGGTTGAGTTAAAGTTCATTGGTGGTTGATCACCAGAGACCTTACTTTGTTTTCCTTGTTGGAATGCCACAGAGACATATCCATATATGCCAATTTTTGATTAAAAGTTGGATTGTTGTAATAAGTTGTTAACTTATCTGTCCATAAGTTTAGGGACTTATTAAGCGCTAAGATCTTGATCCTATAGGTGTTATGAAATTCAGTTTAATCCAGTTCAATCTAATTATGATTGGATTAGTTGTTAACTTTGAACGTTCAGTCATTGGATTGACACTTCTTGAAATTTGTTAGTTTATAGTCATTTTAGAACATTTTGCTTCCAGCTTAGGTCAATTAGCTCATTTCGTAGTTTCAATGAGAATCAAAGATTTTTATTGAAAGTTCGGTACTATTGAATTGGGGGATGTTACTCTAGTAATGGGAATAGAGGAGGTCCAACTACTGATTTAGGAGGTTTTAATAGAAAAAAAGACTTTTGTTGATTTTATTAGGGGATGGACATTATGGAAACATTAGGGAGGTTTAGATAATTAGTTTATTTGTAAAAGTAAGTTGGAGATCTATTAAGTTGGGAGATCCAAATATCAATTGGGCGCGGCTAGTGCCACCCTACCATTTTCTTAGTTCACCCTACAAATATTTGAATTATTGAAAAACTATATTACCTAAGTGCAAAATGACTAATAAATACACTAATTTTCTAAAATCTAAAAATGTGAGGAAAAATAAATACATAAGTAATTAATTAAATACAAAGATTACTTAATTTCTCATTGGATAACTTTAATCTTATCTTCTCCACCCAAATTATTTATTACTTTTTTTTTTGTCTTTTTGTTGCCTCCTCATCGTTAATTCGTTATTCAATTCACAAAGTCATAAGTGTTAACTTTATCAAAATCTTTGTGATACTATTTGTAAACACCGAAAGTAAAAATTTAAAACACAAAAAAAAAAAAAATCAATCTCATCTTCATTGCCCATAGTTCTAGACTGACTAATTTTTTTTTGTTTTAAGAAACGTACTAATCTTTTTACATAGATTGAAATAGAGAACACTGAAATTGAAAAGAAAAGAAAAAATTAGAAAAATGAAGGTAAATTAGATTATGATTTTATTAGGAAATTTTAATATATTTTAATTTTTTTATTGGTATAAATTAAATTAGAGATTTTCGTTAAAAACATTTTTTTCAATTGGATATGTCATATAAGGATATTCTTGGAAAAAGAAATAGGTTAGATAAGTAAATTTAATAATTGAAATTAAAATGTAGGCTTATTACACCGAGTAAGGTAAATAAATAAAATGGTAAGATGACAATAGCAGCCCCCATATCAATTTTAAAGATATAAATAAAACTCTCATCTCGAAATTATCTTTACTAGTGCTACAAGCCTACAAGTCTACAACATACAGTTGTGAATTGTGAAGATACAGAAATCAAACTCATTGAAACAATGAAACCCTTCTTGAATCTGGAAGCGTAGAGCGTGACATCTACTGTTTTGCTTGTTGGATTGTTACAAAGTCATCTCAACGTCGGTTCCATAAACATATGTGACAATCATTGCCCTTTGACTAGTAGGTGCATTAATTATAAACTTAATGAATAATAATACAATATGCTCTAAATCTAATGAGAAGCCGTCATCTCTTAAGAGCCACCTATCAAATTAGCATAAAAGTATATGTATGATGGACCACTCATTGGATGCTTCCTGTCAAGAAGCGACATCATTTTTTGTCTCATTTATCGGAATCCTGCCACTAATTATGTTTAAATATGATATATGACACTCATATTGTTGGTTTTGTATTGTTGCATTTCATGTTTGTTCTTTCTAATGATTTTAGTGTTTTTTGGTTAAATAGTTGTACACATAGCAGCATATTTAGCATATTCTATCATTTTAGAGATTTTTTGGTTAAATAGTTGTACACATAGAAGCATATTTAGCATATTCTATAATTGTAGTGATTTTTTGGTTAAATAGTTGTACACATAGAAGCATGTTTAGCATATTCTATGTACGGTTTTGTGTATAACGAGAGTGTTGCACTCAACTAACTTTAGCCGTTTGAGTTTCTAACGATGATTATTCTCGCCGACCATATCTTTTGAGGCTATTATCCAATAGTCTGGTGAGAGAAGCAATCGGTGATTTTTGTCATTGATTAAAACACGGGTAGATTGCAACGGTGATTATGGCTTGATGCTTTCGTCAATGCCAGTTTTTCCTGGGGTTGATGAAGCCACTTTAAGATCATGTGTTTAGGGGCGTCAAAGACGGCTTGAACAATGGAGATACGACAACGCAACATTGCTTGCCTGTGATGGCTGGAATGGAGGTCACCAGGCCCAACTTAGGGTTTTCTATATCAATCTAATTCTGATCAGATTCTGTGGGTTATGGCTTGGGGTATGCATGTCTGGTACACCCAATCTCTGTGACGACGGTGTAGATCGACGATGCTTCCAGAGTCACAAGGTGGTCCTGGCGGTGTTCTTTGGTTGGGTATGGTAGCAAGCATGTCTCGGCCTTGCTAGGATGACTTGTTTCCTTTAGGTGTGGGGCGTGGTCTTTGGGCCTCAATGCGAGTGAGTCACTTAGGAGTTTGAGACTAATATGCATGGTAGTTTGAAGAAGCTTAATTTTTTGCAGTGTTTTGTACACTTAGCTAAAGAGGATTTTGGAGAAATTGGAGGATCCTAGTGGATTGGCTAAGAACAAGTTCACCCGTGGGTCACCAGGTCACCTACTATTCACTGTTTTTTATGTGTATTTTCACTCTCTGGGTCACAGACACAGTGTATTTCGTGCCCTGAGTCCCCATGTGTCACCCTGGGTCACCCTGGTGACCTGCAAGCTAACATGGTGACCCAGGTCTTATTGGAAACTATGTCCGTGACTCAGATAGTGAAAATAAACACTAAAAAGCAGTGAATAGCACCACCCAGTGACCCAACGGGTGAACTTGCTCTAAGGAATCCAGGCTTAATTTTAATTTTGTGTTGTCAATAAGGACACACTTTGGTGAGGTGGCATCTTCCCATTGAAAGAGTAGGCCCAGCCATCTTGTACAACAAAAATATTTTTAAAACTCAAATTTAACTTCTATAAACCTCCAACCTCTTAGAGAGGGGTTTTGTGTTCAATCACTTGAGCTGGGGCAAAATATTCTAAAAATTAGACATAAAAGAAGAGCTCAATTAGGTATTAGGAAATAAAATGAGATATTTTAAGGGTGGTGGTGAAAATTAATAATTAACTCGAGTAAAGGGAGTTAATGTCCCTAGAATTAGGGAAAAGAGACATTTTCCCAAGAATTATTGGGCAGTACAATTAGTCATATTTTGGGATTTGGCTAAAAAGTTTCAAGAAACATTTCTTTTCTATCCCAATTTTTTTGTTTTTGATCAATTAATAAGTTTATTATGGAAGAAATCATTACAACTAGTATGAACAATACAATCATAAATCACTAACAGGTCTACTCATAACAAACGTTAGACCATCGGGCTTAAATATAACTTCCTAAGGGTTTTTTTTTTTTTTTTTTTGAAAGGGGGTTGATGCGGCTACTCTCAAGTCTTGATTAATGAAACTGCAAAATACACAGGAGGGGGGATGTGAAGCTTGAACCCCAAATTACAATAAGCATCGAGAGAACATCCTGAAATAATACAAAGAGTCTCTACAAAATCTATGTATTTCAACAAGCACCAATTAGCAAAGAGTGCACCAATGGCTACTCTATTTGATTTGACATAGCAGTGACATACCGGAAAGATAACTCTCTTATGAATAAGCATAATTACAAATAGCACAGTTTTCCCACTATGTTGTCTCACGGAAATAAATCCAGCGACACTTTGTTAGACCATCGGGCTTAAATATAACTTTCTAAAGTTCAAAAAGACAATATATAATAGAACCACGAAATCTCTGATTCACCGTGAGACTGGAAAAATGGTGATGTAGACTATAGAAACTTAGAATCTAACAAAGTGCCAACATTGGTTAAGGGAACGTCAGCATGCTAATCAGGTAAATGGCTTTGACCATAAATTTCGATCCAATAAGAAAATGAGAATCTTGAGTATCTCATTAATAGATCTCATGAGTCCCCAAGATGAGGCTAGAAATTGATACACTAATTTCTAACATGATTGCACAATGACTGTATATATTTGAGTATATAAAGTTGACCAATATCTATCTGATCAACTTGAACCACTCGAATTATTGTTAAAGAGTTTGAGATTTATAATTAACGAGTCAAGAATTTGCACTCCGTGAATATGTGCTTTGACATGCGTGAACAATTAAGTGATGTATAATAAAACCAGCCGTTCCAAAGAGTGGCAATTGCAGCAAAAAATTCAGGAAGAAAAGAATCCCTATAAATATAAAACGAATTAAGCAGGAGAGTCGATCAACGTTTACTACAGCAAATAGGAAGAAATAATCAATGCACTAGCTCGACTCAAGTTACCAACTCTGCACTTGGAGTCTATCTTAATGATAATTTCTAAACTCAAATAACGCTCTCGATTAAAGTCACGACTCATGAACTCTGACTCTCTGAGCTTCATCATCTTTGAAGGAGTTTTGTGAGAATGTTGGTTGGATCCATACCCATTTGAAACAACGGTTCTTAGATTCTTCATCGTTGTCGCTGATGCTCTCATTATAAATAAAATTGTTCCAACATTCTTTTGACGGTGTAATTGTCCCACAAGTAGAAATTGAAACATCCTCTGTCAACCCCAGCTTCTTCTTCATGTCCTTAAAATTATTCTTCAACTTCTGCATGACAAGAGTAAAATATTTTGAATTTTTGATCTTGATGGCTCGACATTTTCCTCAGTTTTTGCGGGTCAGAATTCAATACATTTCCATTCGATAGGTCGCTTTTCAGTAGATATGGTGATCATGGTACTGGAAGCAGCTCTATCGAAAAAGCAGAACATTCCCATTCCAGTGTGATAAACAGCACATTTGATTGTATCGGTGTGAACTCGGGAACGAGAATGCTTTGATTCAATCCAAGCCTGATCTTCTCCAAGGTGAAGTACCTTGGCTTCCAATTCAGCATCCCTGCTGCGGCTAATGACACAAACAACGCAATCTTGGGAAGTTGTCGAGGGAGGACATGAAACTGCTGCAACATGATCAGTGAGTTCCGGGACTGGGAAATCAGGAAGGTCTATTCTCTGGCCAGAGAAGACGTGGAAGAAGAACATGGTATGTTGCGAGGCAAGTGGTTCCAACCAGTTCAGGAAGACTTGTGGTAAACTTCTTACCACTTGCAGTTAGCAACTGACACCCTGAATCTTTATCCTCGTATAGTACGTAGAAACCAAGGTCCTTGGTTTACTTCATGCTTAACAATGTGAGCTAAAGCGGTGGAGGAAGCGGAGTTCCAAGCGTTGCAGACACGAAAGAAACTCAGAAGCCCGAATGGGCCTGCACGTTCTGCTATGAGTGAAGGAATAGTTCAGGTGGGAGATGAGCCCATTCCCTATTTTGCCTTTGCCCCGTAGTGTTGATTTTGTTTTTGTTCATCACATATCAGCCTGCTTGCTGTTAAATTTAAAGAGTCTCATTGGCAGGCCTAATTACAATCACAATATTTTTTAGCGAAGACATTTGTTTATTTCTATCCTTGTAATAAAACTACTCATGACTCGTCTAAACGGGTACGTTAGAAAGAACCTCTACAATTACACCTCCTCAAATGGTAACAGAACGAGAACAAATAATAACTACGAATCTTGGAACCAGTTGTAATGAAATTTTGAACCTAAAACTCGTAACAAACTGTAATAGCACTAAGGCCAAACAAGTTCGCAGTACCTTACTTGAGCTCAACAACTGGAATGCATCTTAATTTTTGATCCAACGGCTGTATATATGTTATTGTCTTTTGAATTTGTTCTTCTCTTGTAGGAGTTTTGACTACTTTATATCCACCTAATTGTTCTCTTTTTTGTTTAGTAAATTATTCTTGCAAAAAAGAAAAAAAACACAAGAACAATAGGTATGAATCTTGAAACCACTTACCATGCTTAAGAATCATAACAAAACCATGTGGTGTGGTGTGTTGGTCGAGTGGTCTAGTCTGGAACCACCAGGTATAGCGTTCGATTTCCAGCTCCATCTCGTGACCAGCATATTTGAGGGACCTTTGTTCATTAACACGAGGGTTCGTGCGTCTGTGGTGCAAACCTGGGATACACTGCATGAGTGTGTATGGTTACTACTGATGTCTAACACACACACACACACAAAATCATAACAAACTGTTTTCTCACAAAAAAAAAAATCATAACAAACTGTAACTCTTCTATTTACAAACTGGGAGGGGGAAGTGTTCTAAACTCTAAATTTATTAGAATTTGATCATGGATTTCTAAAAATTAGATTGAGAGAGCGATAGAGAGAACGAAATACTAATACCTTTGAGATTGTGTTGTAGAACCACTTCAGACACTCCATGCAAGCCATGGAACTGTGAGTTGCAGAAAACTCGACGAGAAGAAGAATATCTCTTTTCTAATGGGAAATCAAAGCTTAAATCTATAAAGCAACGAGTGAGTTTTTTTTTTTATGACAAACGAGAGAGTTATTTTACGGTTTTTACCTAGGAAAGAACAACATAATCAATTCGTAATCTAATTCCTAACATGCAATAATATGCTTGGACCTCATAAAGCTCTGTATTGAAGTCCAAGGAAAAATTGATCCAAAAAAGAAGAAGGAAAAAGCCCACTTAATTATGTTATCCTTATTATCCAGTCCACTTCATCTAAGGCAAAACCCCACCACCACCCACCTTTTCTTTCATCACACTCTAGCCAGCCTATTTTGGCATAACCACATTTGATGATGCATTAGATATGCGTTGATACTAGACTCGGTAAAAGACCATCACTGCATTATGGTGCAAAAGGGCAAAAGCCTGTCTCTGATAAAGACAAAACCAAAACTGGATCACCAACCAAGCAACTATATTATTTGCTTAATTGCCACTTTGTTCATGTCTTCGTTTGTACTCTTTCGGTAAAAATGAAAGCAAAAGCACTGGAAAAAACTTACAACAAACTATCACGGAATTTAGCTACTCGAACTGAATCGTCAATCAAAAATTTGTTCACGATTCAATCATTGTGACTGTATATTAAAATTACATTCTGGTTACATGTTGAGCACCATCCCCCTCACCAAAGTCGGCAATGAATCCGACCAGCTAAGAGCCACTACTATCCCTAATAATACCACCATTAACACTGAATCCATCAATATTTAGGTCTCAGTTAGGTAGGATTTAAATTACCGCTCTAATATACTTAAATACAAAAGGCATTCATTTAAATATCTTATTTTCATATGATAGTGATAAATGAGATTCATATTCAGCATATGGTTAACTAAATTAAATACTATTATATAACGTGACTTATAGAACTTAAAAAATACATATGATGACTTTAATATTGTCGCTTTTCACTTGCACGATTGTCTACAAAATACAAACAAAAACATCTATTCGATTATTTCTTAAACCGGAATTTCTCATCAAATCAAGTATTCTCATACTTTCCATTCAAATCGATGGATCCAATACATATTGGCTACGCGAATGATGATGATGATGATGAGTCATCCATATTCCATTAGAGATGAATTTGTACTCTCCATACATATTGTAAACGGGGGCATGCCCCCTTGTATTCAATATAGGGAATCACATCCAAGGCTGGCCTTGAGGGCTGCCGCCTCAAGCCACCACTCTCCGGCGGGCCTCCGCCAGTTTTTTTTTTTTTTTAATCTTACATATATATGTTGTATAATTATATATAGTTCTTTCCCCATATTAACCTATGTAGCCATGCTAGTGCAGCGGCAACATACTTCTGCTGTTGAGCACCAACGTTCAAAACACAATGGCCTCTTTTTTTTGTCTTTCTCAATTAGTTTCTTTGTAATAAAACGGTTTTTTGTTCATTCTTGTTCCAGCTTCTATGGAAAGAATATATTGGAATTGAATACTAATATATTTGCCCTTTGTTTTTTATTTGTAGTTAAATATATTTTGTTCTTTTTTTATTTTTTCAACTTCTAACAGAAAAATTACTTTAGAATTAAACACCTTTTAAAAAAAAAAAATACTATTAATGTAGGGGTATAATTTATATATATATATATATATAATTTGTTCGATTATATAATTTTTTTTTTATGTGAGGCCACATTTTAATTATTCGTCTCAGGCCTCCAAAATGTCAGGACCGGCTCTGATCACATCATTAATTGTTTGCCGGAGTCGTTGTCTTTTACAATTTTTTGTTTTCCTCATCCATTAATTTGTCATCCCTGTAATCATCAAGAGATCAACTTTGATCTCCATTTTTTTATTGCTATAGATTTGGAGATTCATTGATGTAGTTTATAATAATTAAGCAAGTTTGATAAGAACCAGTTCTTCATGCTATCTGGGATTGTAAGTTTAGTGAGCGAAGGTTGGAACTTGGAAGCAGTCTTCATGGAACAAATCTGGAAGGTAGCATAGCTCTTTTGTTAGTTGGGTTGCGTCGGTTATTCACAGTAGCCCTATTGTTCAAACTTGAGCTCTATCTTGCAATTTGCTGGCATCTCTGGAACGAAACAACTCTTGGCATGGAAAAGACCATCTGCAAACCTCATAGTACTGTCATTCCTCATGTACGTTCAACATCTTATCGAGGAGTTCACTGCTGCAAATAGCAGGATCCAACACCCCAAAGCAAACAGAAATTGCAATTGGAACTAGTCAAATAAGACACTATTGAGAGAATGAATTTTCTGATTTTCTATTACACCAATTTTGTGGTGTATATAAACAGATTACAATCGTACTACAATTATTGTGTACTACTGTACTACACAACATATACATGGTAAGTAGTTACAACAATATATTCCCTTATAATCTATTCCTAATAGGGAACGATGACTCACACTAACACTCCCCCTCAAGTTGGCGCATATACATCAACCATTCCCAACTTGCTTAGTGAGTCATAAAACGCCTTCCAGGAAACTGCTTTAGTAAGTAC
The DNA here is from genome assembly GCF_002994745.2 of Rosa chinensis. Lineage (NCBI taxonomy): Eukaryota > Viridiplantae > Streptophyta > Magnoliopsida > Rosales > Rosaceae > Rosa > Rosa chinensis. Next base: position 55,193,561 of record NC_037093.1, on the reverse strand, counting down.
ATCTGCAAGTCTTCAGTTGGAACAAAAGGAAAACTAATAATTTTGGCATCTAGCTTCTCCTTTATAAAGTGACGATCAACCTCCACATGCTTAGTATGATCATGCTGTACTGGATTCTGTAATATGTCAATAGCTGCCTTGTTCTCACAATACAACTGCATGGAATTTTTAAGTTTGAAACCCAGATCACGTAACAAATTTCTCAGCCACAACAATTCACACACTCCGTGAGCCATACCTCTATACTCAGCCTCAGCACTAGAACGTGCCACAACTTTCTATTTCTTACTCTTCCATGTAACCAAATTACCTCCCACAAAGGTAAAGTAACCTGATGTCGACCTCATGTCTGTGATATTTTCAGCCCAATCTGCATCTGTGAAGCCACAAACCTCAAGAATGTTGTTGTGTTTAGAAATCAATACTCCCTTCCTGGAGCTGACTTCAAGTACTTCAGAATTCGCATAACAGCATCTATGTGACTCTCACTCGGATTATGCATAAACTGACTCACCACACTTACTACATATGCAACATCTGGTCTAGTATGAGCCAAATAAATCAAGCGCCCAACTAACCTCTGATAGTGAGCTCGATCAGTAGGTACCAGATCTGGATACTCAGCTAAACAATGGTTCTGCTCAATAGGAGTGTCAATAGGTCTGCAATCCAACAAACCTGTCTCTGTCAGCAAGTCAAGAACATACTTCCTCTGGCACAAATAGATTCCTTCTCTCCCCCTGGCTACCTCAATTTCTAAGAAGTACTTAAGCTCACCCAAGTCCTTCATCTCAAACTCAGAGGCTAGCTGTCTGTACAGTCTATCCATCTCAACAGTATCATTACCAGTGATTACCATATCATCCACATAAATAATTAGAGTTGTTACCTTCCCTTGTTGATGCTTGAGAAACAAGGTATGGTCTGAGTTGCTCTGCCTGTAACCAACCTTCCGCATGAATTGTGAAAATCTTCCAAACCAAGCACGAGGTGACTGTTTGAGACCATACAGAGATTTTCTCAATTTGCATACAAACTCACCACGAGAAGCAACTACATACCCTGGTGGAAGGCTCATGTACACTTCCTCGGCTAACTGTCCATGAAGAAATGCATTCTTGACATCAAACTGTCGGAGTGGCCAGTTTAAACATGTGACGTCCCGAACCCGAATTTACCAGTTTACAAGTCTTTCGATGGGTAAACGACTTTTACATTTACTTTTTGGCTCCGTTTCGACATTTTAGGGGGCTCTAAAAGTTGACTTTTTGTTCGGGTCAAAATTTGAGAAAATTTCCTTCATGAAAGTTGTAGAGGACGTTAAACCGAGCGCGTGCATATGTGGTACGTAAAAATCGGAGTTCGTATACGAAAGTTATAAGCGCAATGGTAAAGTTACTGTTCATGGTAACTTTCTATAAATAGGACGAGTTACTGTGGTAACTCGTCATTTTTCTCTCTCCCCGATTTTCTCCCCCTCTTCCCCCGCGTCGCCTTCTCTCCTTCTTTTTCCGATTTCTTCACCGTCCGGCGTCCGATTGACTTGATTCCAGTTGTCCTTGGACCGTCTCTTCCTCCTCTATACGATGGTATCAGTGGGTATCGGCAATTTGGCCGGAAAACCCCGAATTTATGCAAGCACTGTTACTGTAGCAGTTTGCTTCCCCGGCGAAATTCCCCAGTTTTCGGCTATCTTCGGCGGTGAAATTGGCTCTATTAGGAGCGCCTCGAGTCACTGATCATCTTCCCTCAAGACTTCTAGTTGGAATTTCTACGTTTGGAAGGTGAATTTGAAGGATTTCCAAATTGGTGGGTTTGAAGATTTCCGGGTTTGTGTTCATCGGCAAAATTGGAGCATTTCAAGGTATTTTCTCACTTGGTCACAGTTATGAAAAGTGCTTAGAATGTTGAGATGATTCTGTGGTTGAAATTTGGTGGCCGGAGGAGGAGTTGGGCGCCGCATGAACAGTGGCACGCATGAATAGTGCGACGGTGAATAGTGCGGTCTATGAACAGTGATTTATATTCTGTTTTTTTTTAGCTAGTTAAATCCTATATTTGTTGTAGAGGTTGTTTATGAAATTTAGTGAATTTTGGAGAAGCTTGGAATTAATTATGAATTTTTGAAGTTTATGGTTTCGATTATCGAATTACGAGAATCCGGCCGTCGGATATCTCTCGGTTCTGCCTTGGAACCTTTAAATTAACGAAATGGTATTAGTGATATAATTTGGGTTGCATCCGAGGAGAAATGGAGATGTAATTATGAGGAATTGATTTTAGGAATCGTATTAATTTGTCGAATAACTATTCACAGAATATAATTGTGTACAGGGCGATGTACCGAGCTATTGCTCGACGAAGGAACTCGTATGCATGGTCGCCTAAATAGTACTGTGAGTGGACATTTGTTTTTAAATTAATTTCGCAGGCAGTATTATTATTTTCTTCCAATTGAGATTTAATTATGTTTTGAATATTTGAGCGTTGATTTATCGAGATTTATTTATGGATTACGAGATTAGTATTGAAATTCCTTCCCGAAGGTTTTTAGTAGATTTTTGAGATAGTCATTCATGAGTTATTGAGTTGGGAAATGATTTTCGGGAAGTGACTAATTCAGAAAATATTATGAGAATTTTTGGATTTCAAATATCGGTTTTTATGAGGATTCACGAGTACGAATGTTTCATCGAATATTTGAGCATGATTGATTTATCGAAATTTATTGAGCTTTGAGCTCCGCACTTATCAGCCTTGAAGTTAGATTGAGTTTTCTTTCCGAAAGCATTTATTGATTTACAGAGTATTTGATTTTATGCTTTCGAGGATGCTTTCGAGGACTTATTGAGATATTGAGGTTTGATTTAGCGAGATAATCCTGAGTTATGCTTTCGGTAAATTTTTAATGTTTTATTGAAGTAACAGCGAGTTTCTTTCTGAAAGCAAGTAATTGAAAGAGGTTGTTTCCAGTTTCCAGTTTATTGAGGAGGCTATTCAGTTTATTAAGGAGGCCAGTTTTGGCGCATGCGTATCTTACCTAGTTGGCAGTCCTTTCTAGGTAATAGTCTGGTTGGCAGTCCCTTCCAGACTACAGCTCGGTTGGCAGTCCCATCCGATGCGTCACCTGGTTGGCAGTCCCTTCCAGATGACATGAGGTAGTTAGTCGGCAGTCCCGTCTACTACCTGTGGTTAGTCGGCAGTCCCGTCTACTACTTGTGGCTAGTTGGCAGTCCCTTCTCTCCACCGCCTCCTATTCCGGTTGGCAGTCCCTTCCGATGCGTCATCTGGGTGGCAGTCCCTCCTAGATGGCATGAGATGACTAGACAGCAGTCCTTTCTAGTCATCAAACGAGCCTCATGAAAAGGATGTTTTTATAAGGATTGAGGATGAGATTTTAAGAGGTTTCAAGATGTTCTTGTTATGTGATTGAGATTTCAGTAAAGAGGGTGATTAAGAGTGTTTTCAAGATTGTTACTGCATGCGAGATTTTAGAGAATAACTTGGGAAAGCATTAAGTTTTACTTATACATTTGAAAGTACTTAATTTTCGTCCACTCACTCTAACAGATTTTAAATGTTTTCCCCTGGGCCCTTCGGTTTTAAATGCCCAGTTTGCAGGCCAGTTTAGCTTGAGGTCGAGCGTACTTGGGGTTGAGGCATAGCTGTCATAGCTTCCGCATTATAAGAGCATCGGTCATTTATCTTGCTTTCTATTCTCTTGTTCGCCTGTATATTAGATTGCTCTGATAACCTATGAGATTAATATTCTAAAATTCAGAATTGTTTATGAAATGAGAGATGTGAGATGTTGTGATATAGGGAGCAGGGTGGCTCCAGGAGATTAAGGATGGATGATTTAGAAGTGTGGATGTTTTTCTACAGGTTTTGGGTTGTCCATTTTTAGGGGAAGTTCTGTCAAATTTTTGGTAGAATTTCTTCTAAAGTGGGCCCCGCAGGGCCTCTTCGGATTTCAGGGTGAAATCCGGAGCGGGTCCTGTCAAAACAAGCAGCGAACGAGAGCAGAACCCGAATAGTATTCATCTTGGCAACAGGAGCAAAAGTTTCATCATAGTCTATACCATACGTCTGAGTAAATCCCTTTGCTACAAGACATGCTTTGTATTGATTCACTGATCCATCTGCATTATGCTTCACGGTAAACACCCAACGACAGCCTACAGCCTTCTTGCCTTGTGGTGGAGGCACAAGTTGCCAAGTATTGTTCTTCTGCAACGCCTCCATCTCTTCATCCATAGTCTTCCTCCACTTTGGATCCCCCAACGCATCCTGCACTTTGTTAGGTACTGATACAGCAGATATTTGATTCACAAATGATTTATATGACTTAGACAACCTCCTAGTGGACATATAGTTGGCTACTGGGTATTTTGATTTGACAGTAAGAGTAGGTTCGTATCTTTTGGCTGATTGACCTCGAGTGGTCCTATGTGGTAACACATATTGCTCAACATTAGACTCACTACTACTAGTATCAGTGGATGGACATACCTCAAATGGGTGATCTTCAGTACTAGGAAGCTGTGGGTCAGGGGTAGAAGCGATGGCAGGAGGGGCAGTTGTGTCTTCATCCTCATTCTGAGTGATGGAAACTGGTGCTTCTACTGCTGAAGGTGGCGAGCTAATAGTCTCAATCGGATCCGTCAAAATACCTCCTGGCTGTGTGGCCTCTCCTTCTCCTTCTGATTCCTCCCCCTCTCCATGATATAACTCTTCAAAATATGAATTCTCCCCTGAAGAGCTGTATCTGAAGAGGAGATATAACTCATGTCTTCAAAGAAAGTAACATCTATAGTGACATAATACTTTCTGGTTGGTGGATGATAGCACTTGTACCCCTTCTGATAGCCTCCGTAGCCAACAAACACACACTTAAGGGCCCGGGCATCCAACTTAGACCTCTGATTTTTTGGTACATGGACAAAAGAAACACAACCAAAAACACGAGCGGGAAGATTATGAAATGATGGTAAGGAGACATGAGAGGCGAGAACCTCAAATGGAATTTTTCCCTGAAGCACACTGGATGGAAGACGATTGATAAGATGAGAGGAAGCATGTATAGCATCGCCTCAAAGATACTTAGGCATATGAGCACTAAAAAGAAGGGCACGAGCCATATCAAGTGAATGACGGTTTTTCCTTTCGGACACATTTTGTTCTGGTGTTTGTGGACACGTGGTTTGGTGAACAATCCCATGATTTTTAAAAAACTCTTGGAATACATGGTTAACATACTGCCCCCCATTGTTAGAACGAAGGACTTTAATGGTGCTATGATATTGTGTTTGAACAAGATTACGAAATGTTTGAAAAGCAGGGAAGACTTCATCTTTGGTTTTAAGAAGAGCAACCCATGACAGTCTCGTACAATCATCAATAAACAACACAAAGTATCGCATACCCGATACAGTAGGCTCTCTATAAGGTCCCCAAACATCAGAATGAATCAACTCAAAAGGAATAACACTTTTATTAGAAACACTAGGAGAATAAGTAGCACGATGACTCTTGGCCAAAACACATGTTTCACAATGTAAAACTGACTCATCCACACCAATAAACAGAGTAGGCATGGCTTTTTTCATAAGACTAAAAGATGGATGCCCTAAACGGCGATGCCACAACCAAATTTCACTTAGCTTATCAGAATTCGAAGTCAAAGCGGCTCGGGACTGTACTCCTAGTTTCTCTCCTGCGTATGTCTGATCCAGATGGAACAACCTACCCCTCAGATACCCCCAATCGACTATCTCCCTGGTGAGAAGATCCTGAAAAATCACATACATAGGATAAAAGGTTACAGAGCATTTAGACTCAGTGTTCAATTGTGGGACAGATATCAAATGATGAAATAAGTCAGGCACATATAACACATTATGAAGTTCTAAAGTAGGGGTAATAGGCACTGACCCTGACCCTAACACAGGAAAAGCCTCACCGTTGGCATTGGTTACATAGGACACTGGTGGGGAAGACAATTCAGTAAAATATGATTTGTCATAAGTCATATGATCGGAGGCACCAGAATCAATAATCCATGTACCAGAACCAACAAAATTAGAAACCTTTAAAGCCATACCAATTTTACCTCGACCAACTATAGAGGCTGTAGGAGTAGCTTCACCTCTTGTATGATGATTTTGGCCAGCCACTCCATAGAAATCTGGTTCTTGGACCAATTGAACAGCAGCTACTTTTGCCTTAGGACAATAACCTTGGTTTTTAGGTTTGAGGTGCTGATTCAGTTTCCAGCAAGTCTCGCAAATATGCCGAACATCGGTGCAATCAGAACACTGAGGACGAGGACGATTAGCAAAGCCTGGTGGAGATCCTTGCTGATGAACTGGGACTGATCTCTGCTGCTGAAGAAAAGGTGCTGGTGCATGAATAGCTAGGCTGGATACTTCAACTTGTGCCTGTTTGAGACTTTCTTGCTGAGACTCATTCTTACAAATGTATGTAAAAGCTATGGTCAAGCTAGGAGGATCTGGCATTCTAAGCAATTCTCCTTTGGCACTGTTATGTTTGGCATCAAGTCCTTGCAAGAATGCATGAACCCGCTCAAGTTTCTTTTCTTTCTGGTACCATGCAATATCCTCTTGGTTCTTGATCTTGCAAGGACGCTTCTGATCAATTTCAGCTCATACATTCTTCAGCTTGGTAAAAAACACTCACACTGGTTGCTCATTCTGTTGCATTCCTGCAGCTTTGCACATCAATTCATGAACCTGTATAAAATCAGACTCATTTGTATAGAGATCTCCCAATGTCTTCCATATCGCCTCAACAGTTTCACATTCCTCCACCATCTGTAGCACATCATCAGTCATGGCTCAAAACAGAATCGACATTACAAACCCATCATCATCTTCCCACTTAGCATAGGCCTCTTTATCATCTTCACTAGGAGCCTTGATTGTTCCAGTCACATGCCCCATTTTGTGTATCCCACGGAGATAAACAGACATAATCTTCTTTCATGTTCGGAAATTGGTACCAGTGAGTTTGGTACCCCCAATTGGTCTTAGAACTCTGACTTTCACTGTCATCACCACCCATTGTAAGGATACAATAGAAAAACACACAAATCCCAAAGTATGCAATGGAAATAAGAATAATAGATGTCTCTCCAAACAAATAGTAACAGTTTTTTTTTTTTGAACCTGTTTGACTAAGCTGAATGGGGTGACCAAGTTGACTGAATGAGGCTGACCGAGTTGACCGAGTGAGGCGAGTTGACTGGGCGGACCGAGTTGAAGATGCAACAGAAAACAAAACTAGGTGAGCGAGTCTGAGCACGAAGCAGATTGGGGGACGAACGGAAGAGATTGATCTCTTCTCTGGTGTCTGAGGCAGACGAAGGCAGCTGGACAACGAGGCCGGTCTGGACTAGAGAAGCAACGGCGGTCTTGGGCTGAAGACGAGGCCGACTGGGCAAGAGGAGCAACAACGGTCTCGGGTTGGAGACGAAGCCGATAGAACTGACTGGGAGATGATGAAGTTGACCGATGAAAAAGATGATGACGTCTGGTGGAGAACAACGTCATCTAACCCAAATGGGTTCTAAGCCAACTGTCTTCCTCGTATTGAGTGAAGACTAAGGAAGAAAAACAAAGAGGCAAAGTCCTTTTCGGATCTTTGCTCTGATACCAAGTCAAATAAGACACTATTGAGAGAATGAATTTTTTGATTTTCTATTACACTCATTCTGTGGTGTATATAAACAGATTACAATCGTACTACAACTATTGTGTACTACTGTACTACACAACATATACATGGTAAATAGTTACAACAATATATTCCCTTGTAATCTATTCCTAATGGGGAACGATGACTCACACTAACAGAACCCTCCTACAATACGAGGGAAGGTACAAACTGAACAGAAATGCTGCCATGGTTAAAAGTGATAGAAGAGGACTGGGGGCTGTGATCCGAAATGAAAATGGTCAGCTTATGGGAGCAATTGCTCAACCTATTAAAGCTAGCTTCTCTCCCCTAATAGAGTTATTGGCACTCAAAGCGGGCATTTGTTATTTTGTTTTGCTCTTGAAACTTGTATTCTACCTTTGGAAATTGAAGTGGCTAGGTGCCTAGGTCAATCAACTGTGATTACCTTTGTTGGAGTGAAGAAGGGTGTTTGGTAGAAGATGTCAAGACACATGCACGCTTGCAGTACCAATAACGTTTTGCTCCAACCGAGTGAAACAAGGTTGCTCATGGCCTTGTGATATCCATTTTGTATGAAAATGCAAGTCTACTGTTTAGAAAATGGGCCGGAATGGCTTGTGAAGTCAATTTAAACCAACTTACTTGATTGTAACATTTCTTCTCGTTAATGGTTGGTTACATATTTGAATAAAAATTAAAAAAATTGCATTTGGTTACATATTTGAATAAATAAATAAAAAATTGCGTTGTAGAAGTACTTCCCCATGCAAACAACAGCAATCTAGCCAAGTCCAAGACTCAAAGCCCACAATTTCAATGAAAACAAACATCAAAAGCCCACTTAATTATGTCACCCGTATATGGGAGCTTCAGCTAGTAGCTTGTATATATTTATCCACTTAAATTAGTTTTTTTTTTTTTGGTACAATCGAGGCAAGAAGCCTAAACAAGAAAAGACAAACTAGTTAAGATGGCTTTTACGTATCCACTTAAATCAGTTAATCCAAGCAAAACCTCTCCACACCCATCATTTCTTTCCTCACAGATCACACTCGGCTATCCCCTTTTGTTACAACATAATTTGGTGCCGTATTTTACATTGCTACTCAACGTCTCAACTTGGTGAAAGATATCATGACAATGTTTAGATGACGTATAGATTTTATGAACTTCAACGAACTTCATACTTATGAAAGTTGTAGGATATGAATTCAGCTTTCAATATCTTAGTTATACATATTAGCAACGTGTGAAACACGTTTTTCTTAAATAATTAAATAAATGATATATAATCATAAAATATGATATGTAGAAATTAATTGACAAACAAATACAATTACTCTAGCCTTAATTCATCTTGCTTGGCGCGTTCTAACAATTATGTACAAAATACATACAGGCACGTCCAATGGTAGATCTTTCAAACATCATAAATAAGTATTTACATACTTTTTATTCAAAATGATCGATCCAATGCAAGCTTTTTTTCTTCTTCTTTTCTTCTTTCTCTGTGGGTTACACAAAAGAATTGGCTCCATGAATGATGATGATCGATGATCCATTTATATTCCATTGAGAGATTCATTTCTACTGTCCAGACATATTGTAAACGTGTACGCATCCCATGTACTCGATGTAGGGAACCGCATCATCGTTTGCCATAGTCGTTTTCTCCTACTTGATTTTATTTTCTCATCCATGAACTCGTCCATCTGTCATCATCAACTTTGATCCCCATTTTTTATTGCTATTGATTTGGAAATTCATTGCTAATTTGATGTAGTCTATGATTCATAATGTCTGCTCCTCTGACTCAATCCATCATATATATAATTAATAGCAAGATTATTAAACAAAGAAAGGTTGAACATAATGATATATTATCTTGGAGGAAGGAAGAGTGTTTGTAGCTATTGAGCTCGTAAGAGCTGTCCATGTTACTAATTGTTTGTTGATGCAATGCAAAAACAAAATCCGAAACAGAAAAAGTCAAACAATTTTCTCTCTTTTAAAGAAAAAAATTTATAAAATATAATTCTACAGTTTGAATTCAATGTAAATCAGTTCAATTCAGGGTGGTAGCGCCCCGGATTTGGGAAAGATTGGTGGTGGTCCTATGTGCAGGTCCTCCCAATCTTTTCTACTTGACAAACCTTTGATTGAGGATGACAATGATGTGCCTCTTGTCACTCTGAAGAAGAAGACGAGTAGACCGTCGGAAGTAAGAACAAGAGCCAACGTCCTAGTATCTACAATTGGAGGTTCAATTTCTAGCCTTAGAGATAAGGGCAAAAGAAAGCCTTAGGCTCTCCTGGTCTCTTGTCTACCACTTGAAATTGGGTCTTCTATTACTTTTTTCTTAGTTTACTCTAGTTGTACACTAATTGAGATCTCTAGGCGACTAGGTTTACTTTTTAAAGAGGAGTTAGTAGTGAGGACTTGATTTCTTGTTGTTTAGGCTCAATAAGTGAGCGTATGTGTTAACAGTGAGGATCACCTGTCTTTTGCTTGGCGGCTTATGACATTTAGTTTTTTTGGTATGAGACAGCATCTGATGTACGTGTCTTCTGACCATGGATAAGTAATGAAGTTATCTATTTTCTCAAAAAAATAAATCAGTTCAATATAATAATAAATCAACATGCGATTTATATTATATAGACCAGTCTACTACTCTACTATTAACTCTCATTATTACATGAACATGGTTTACCATTGTATGTATTAAGGAGAATCTACATCAATTTCTCAATTATTAATATGTTTTACGAGAACCCTTTGTGAACAAAAAGCAGTAAGAATTTATATTTCATACCCTCACCTTCAATGACCAAATGGACTGATTTCATATTTCTGATTTTTTTTTTAATAAGAAAAGACTAGATACAATCCTCTTTTATATCTTTGTTTTTCTGCTTTCATATTTCTGCTACGACTTAAGAAAGTTTTGGATTATCTGGACTACAGTACAAAGGTTAGTAAAAACTTTCCTCGAACCGTTGTATTTTCTCTCTTATTTCTCTAGACTTCTGGGTTTCTTTTTTTTGATGACAGACTTTTGGGTTTATTGTAAGGTGAAGCTAGTGACTTTTTAAAGTATCTGAACTTGGTTAACCAACACATGCTTTCAGTAAACTAATAATTTAGTTGGGACATAGAGACACTATGTCAACCATCATCTATATTATATCCCATAACCACCTGCCAAAAAAGAACGTTTATTAATTTTATTTGGGTAAAATAAGTAAAACATGGATGATTACATAAATGAGATCACATTAGTTCTAGTTCTACCTTCTACTCAACTTTTCAAATGAGACATTTAACCGAAAAAAATAAATTCAAATGAGATATTATTCTAACTTATTGATACAAAAAAACAAAAACTACAGGAAAAAGTATGAATCATGATTTAACATAAGAGTGACTATGAGAAGCAAGAAGATTAGACAATTTTGAGTTAGGCGGTCTGACCACCGGATTGGTCGATCAAACCAATGACATTAATAAAGACAATTCGACAAAAGTCAGAATACCATTAGAACTCCGGACCAAATGTAGGGTTATTTATAATCTCTTGTTTATTCATTTGTTTATGTGGCTATTTGAATTGAGCCCAAGGGCAAAAATATATTCATCAAAGTCAGAATAGGCCATTACATACTCTTCCGTTGTCATCTAGACAGACAAGAAGATAGTAGTAGTACCCACAGTGATACATAAAAAATAAACCAACTCATTGTACAATCAAATACCTAGACCTAGCAGGATCCCCCTTTGGTACTAAAATCAAATACCTAGACATGTGGCTACTTCTTGTTGTCTAAACTGACATGCTAAAAATTAAATCGAAAAAAGAAATTCAAAAGCTAATATATACATTTTATGCCTATTATATCTTCTTCAAACATAGAGAGAAAGGACGTGGCTCATAAAATTGTTCGTTTCACTATTTTTAAGAAATCTATTTTCCTTCAATTAGAAGAAGAGTATTGATTTGTAAACCCAAGTTTACAAGATCTTTGTACCCATCGATGTGATTAAATGCCTCGCCCGGTACATTTTTCTTCTTCATATGATAACCTGTAATGTAAGTGTGAGAGATCAGCTTCCCGACCAAATTAGTTTTCAAGCCTTTTTCCTAAAAAGAAAATAAATAAATTAAAAATTACACAAACTACCTAACAATCAAAGCGTGATCCATGGCTTTTTAAAGCTTATTGCTTATGTGGCTACTTCTTATTGTCTAACCTAACATGCTAAAAATTGAATCGAAAACAGAAATTTCAAAGCTAATATATACATTTTATGCCTATTATATCTTCTTTAAATATAAAGACAAAGGACGTGGCTCATAAAATTGTTCGTTTCATTGTTTGTAGGAAATCTATTTTCCTTTAATTAGAAGAAGAGTATTGGCTTGTAAACCCAAGTTTACAAGATCTTTGTACCCATCCACGTGGTTAAATGCCTTTCCCGGTAAATTTTTCTTCTTCACATGATAATATAAGCCTGTAATATAAGTGTGAGAGATCAGCTTCCCGACCAGATTAGTTTTCAAGCCTTTTTCCTAAAAAGAAAATAAATTAATTAAAAATTACACAAACTACCTAACAAACAAAGCGTGATCCACGGCTTTTTTAAACTTATTGCTTATGTGCCTACTTCTTATTGTCTAACCTGACATGCTAAAAATTGAATCGAAAACAGAAATTCCAAAGCTAAGATATACATTTTATGCCTATTATTCTTCAAACATAAAGAGAAAGGACGTGGCTCATAAAATTGTTCGTTTCACTATTTGTAAGAAATCTATTTTCCTTTAATTAGAAGAAGAGTATTGGCTTGTAAACCCAAGTTTACAAGATCTTTGTACCCATCCATATGGTTAAATGCCTCGCCCGGTACATTTTTCTTCTTCATATGATAATATAAGCCTCTGTAATATAAGTGTGAGAGATCAGCTTCCTGACCAGATTAGTTTTCAAGCCTCTTTCCTAAAAAGAAAATAAATAAATTAAAATGTACACAACTAACAAAGCGTGATCCATGGCTTTTTTAAGCTTAGGGAAGTCGGGAAGACGCATGTAGACACACATGAAGCTATATTCACTTGAACTATATACTTAGAATCTAATCATCTAACAATACCTTATACAATGTACATTCTGTCTTTTGTTTTAATCATAACTAACATTGATCCCACATTCATTGTACATGGGCATTCTTCTTTGTCTCAATCCATGGAACTTGGTAAACATAGTGAATGTGAATTTATTCCAACCCTAAAGAGAATAAAGCCTTGTACAAACCTCACTAACTTTTGTTGTTTTACTAGTGTGAATAGCAACATATTTTAACTTATCTGTTTCGCTACACATTAATGACTTTGAATTAGTAGAAACAATTTTTTAAAGTAGGGATTATTCTCTTCAAGATCATCATTGACCAAAACACATGCCCTACTTATGGAACAACATACCTAAATATCATTAAGTATACGCATTTGCCGACCAAGGATACAGAAAAATAGAGGTGTCCCGTTTTTGTTGAATATAATATAGTTTTTTAGGGTTGACAATAAATATACGTGTGCCTTTGTTATTAAAGAATATTAATTCTCAATCGATGATTGAATCATGGTTGTGCTGCCCTAATACGTAATTTTGTTTGGGATTCGATATCGACTCTCCTATGTCTTCCCGGTTTGTATGGGTGTTGCAAGTTTCTTTGTCTAACGGTGGCAGGAATATAGGTCTTTCTTTCTTTACTTCTTCTGTTCCGAGTTACCTTCGAAATTCGAGGTGGAGGCAAGTTTTGGTTCGGGGGATCCTAATTCTTCAACTATGAGGCTGAGGCATAATAATTGTCTGGTGGCCTATCGAGAAGTCAAAACAAGCTAAACCCAAAGTTCAAACTTCAAACTGATGACTCTTCATATCTTACTTCTTCCTTTTTTCATTTCAACTTTTGGCGAGGTCTACCGATCATCATAACAAGAGACAGGGGACAATGTTGTTGCCCATGTTAATAGTCTTTTGAGACGTCGCATTAAGATTTAGATCACGAGTTCATTTCTCTGTTCTTAATGATTCAATACTCTATTTTTTGTTTGTTTTACTTTAAGATATATGACTCAATTTCTCGATTCAAAACTCAGTTTCTCATTATTGTCAGATAAAACAAAAATAGTGAATGACATATGGGATGATGATTTTTCTAGAGTTTGCTGCTATCATAGATAAGCGCGACCGATTTGATAACGAATGACATATGGGATGATGATTTTTCAAACAAAGAACAAAATTATTGACGTAAGACAATTAAATGGAGATTTGATTGAAAAGAGATTCCATTTCTTAACCAAGACTCAACTTCTTAATATTGTTGGAGAAAACAAAAATTGCAAATGACATATGAGATGAGAAATTTTCAAGCGAAGAACAAGACTGTTGACATAAGAGAGTTTAGATTGAGAAGGTATTTTCCTCTAGGTGATGGTTTTGGATTTTCTAGTGTAGGAACACACACAAAAATTCAATCCCTTCTTTAGTGGGATTGACCATTATGGCCGCTAGACGCCAAAACCTGTTCCTAATTGTTGACCTAATGCACAAAATGCCAAAACCCCCGATGTGGGCCGCACGTTCCCACATAAATCCAACTCCCCGCTAAAATCCAAAACACACTCCAGATTATCCTTTTCAATTAATACGACCCTAGACTCTCCTCAAATACAAATTCATAGTTTTTTTAAAAAAAAAAATATTACATTTGCGAATGTAAATTTAGAACCTCATCCATACTATCGTGTGATTGTGTAGTATGAGAAACCAAATACTAATCTAAAATTTCTTCATCAAATACAATATATCATTGGACTATCTTAGTCTCGATAAAAATTCAAAGTTTAAAGAAGAAGAAAAAATTAAGAAAACCAAAAAATTTCAAAAAGAAAGAATAAAAGGTTGCAAAGTGTAGAGCACACGGCATTGCGTTTGGTACAGTTTGTTTGAGTGGGTTGTGTGGCACATGCTTGGCCACCTCTCAAATACGACAAGGAATGCATTCATATAAGCACTAAATATTATTCTTGCTTTTTAGTAAATTTAATTTTATTATGTAAGGATTTTGGACTGTTGTGTAATTTCCTGGTCCTCAAGAACAAAAGCATTAATATTATCGGGGAGGGATTTGGGGGAATCAGTCGGGTCTGAACGCTCACACCGTCTGCTAGCTTTGAGGCTTTGCCGGTGTTTGTTAATGGAGGGCGTCATTGTACGCGGCCAGTTGGCGGTTTACTATGTATAACTTTAGGGTGGTGTCACACAAGAAAAAGTTTTGTTTTATGATCAAGTTGTTGTTCATGTGGTCAGAGTTTGTTACATGTCTTGTATAATAAATAAGATATGGTTCCTTCTTATCCTTTTTCTTTTGGATGAGGTATGAGGGTAGACTGGGAAAGGGATCATTAATTTGTTGAAATGACTAATTTGAATTTTTCTTTATTACTTCAATTACACTATGGTAGTTGAGTCTTGGTGTCGAGCTCGTCTTGGTCCTAATTTTAGTATATAAGCACTACAAACATTGTGCCAACATCTAGCAAATGTTGCGACCATCTGCAAGCAAGTGAGAATATACCGAAAGTTTATGTAATACAAACTAAATTATAAATTTAAAAAAAAAGATAAAATCGCTTTTGTCAACTTTATCTTTAAAGTCTCTATAGTAGGTGCCGTAAATTTTTCGAAATTATTGATTTCACAGACATCACCGCACTAACTTTCATAGATAGTAATTAATGGAGAAGCATCTTTCGGTAAAAAGAGGACAAGTATTTTCCACACAAAAAATTATGATATCCTAAGAATCTTAGAATACAATAAAAAAAAAAAAAACAACGGCAGAAAGACCACTCGTGGTTTAAGAAAGAAAAGGAAAAAAAACAAAAACAATGTTCTCCTCTCCACAGTGTACCCATCACTTCACTAGTTCACTTCCCTCTTTTTGTCCAATAAGTTTTCCCCTGCGCCCCGCGGCCTAGGACCCTCCGATCAGAACCCGAATCCAACGGCCGAGATCTCCAGAGCTGTCCCGCATCAAATGTCACCTACGAATATCTAATCAATCACACCCCATAAAAAGCCTACCGCGGGAGACACGTGGCGGGCTCGCACGGCTTAAATGGCCATCACGGGGAGCTTTGGGCTGGGCCCCGCGACGGAGTTCGTCGTATCAAAACGTGACCCTATTTAGGTCGCCACGTGTCCGTTGCCCACGATGGAGGACCGATAGAGAGAGAGAGAGAGAGATGGCTTCCAGATAATACGACAAAACTCAAAGCCCACGTTGGAAATTAAATTTCGGTTATTTTTCTTCCCACCTTATCTTTTTGGGCCGCCGGGCTCTGACAAAAGACATGTCGTCACGCGCTTCCTTTTTCCGCTACCTGACAAAAGATGTGTCGTCGTCAATGGTAGGCTCGTGAATTGAGGGCCGTTAGAGGGGCATGTTGGTACTTTCGATCCCGGGGATTTGGCAAAAAGGGTCGAGACGGAGCCTTTTGTCGCTACTCGCTACGTGCCTTGGCGTCGGCCGCACGCAGAAAACTCTTGTCCATCCCTCTTGTTCTTTATTTCTCTCTTCTTCTTTTTTTTTCTTTTTTCTCTTGAGAAATTAATGAGAGATGGATTTTGTGCCACTTTTGATAATTGTTTTTTTCTGAATAATAATGTTAAATATTTAATTCTCTTGGATATTTTTACCCGCCACTTTTGTGTTAAAAAATAATAATGGTGAAAGTAATTGGTGGTCTAGTTTGACTTGTGTGGAGGTGCCTTGGAGAAGGTTGGTAACAATGCAATGCACTAGGAGGAGGCACTCTGTCGTTATTTTGTATTTTATTAGCAAATAGCGATTTGCATCCACAACTCACAATGAGAAGCTTTGTTATTTACACTTAGATCTCCATAATTTTTTTTAACATACTGTTTTTTTTTTTTTATTAACATACTGGTTACAATTTAGTGATTCACCAACTAACAAAAGGGGAAAAAAAAGACCCATAGTCTAGTTTAAATGAAATATTTATTTAACAGTGGTGTTTAAATGGTTAGTAATTGAGGAAAGAAAATACGTTCAATCACTCTTTTTATATTTGACTGTGGTGTTCACATGGTCAGTAATTGCCTAAAAAAGTATGATCAATCACCCTTGGATGTAAATCTAATAAGAGAGTTTCTATTGGGACCTCCAAATCTGCTCACTTGACCTCACTCTATTTTGAATTATTAAATGACATATATAACCTACTATAAAATAACTATTAAGGACAATAATTATACCAAAAAAATATTATATTTATTTTATGTAGACTTTCCGATCCAATAATATTAGATTGTATTCCTTATTATTTTCCTTATCTATTTTCATTTTCCAATTTCACTACATACTCATTAAAGCATTCATATATATTTAATAATAATTAAATATATAAAAATGTATTAAGATCATGTGAAATAAAAATGTATGATATATATGTTGAACGCATATTGGTGAGGGTAAACAAAATAATTTCTCTTATGATTTATGACCTAAATCTAAGTCAATCTATTATATTTGCAACAAAAAATAATTATTAAATTAATCATGTGGTACAAAAAATATAGAAAAAAATAAACATTAAAAAAACGAATGATTTTTTTTTTTAGAATAAAAACAAATGATTTCTTCATTTTTTTTATTTTGCACAGCTAAAATAGAATTTTTTAAAAAAAAAAAAAAATGATAGTTCATGGCATTTTCTTTTTGATTAGACATTAATTTTTGAAACTCAACTTTAATTAAGAAATGTGATTTATAGAGTGATTAAATCAGTGAAATGACTAAATTTTTTATTTTAAAGATAATAATTTATTTGCAAATTATATGAGTGAGGTTATTTGAGGAAGTTTAGTGAGGTTTAGTGAGCAAATTTAGTATTTGAAAATTTGATAAGAGGTGTAAAAAGCATAGAGGTCAAGTGAGTAAATTTGGAGGTTCAAATAGAAAAAGTCATCTAATAATTGAAAACAAAACAACTCAACTTAAAAATAACACTTTCCTCTATTGGATTTGAGTCCAAGAATGGTTGAGCATAATTTTCTTGGTCAGTTACTAACCCAGTGAAAATGCTCGTTTATTTTAATAATATAAATTTTTATTTCAATTGATCAAAAAACACAAATAGGGGTGGGATCGAATTGGGAGAATGTGGTTTGCAAATTGGTGAGTGCAATTTTGATTATATATATATAACTCGAGGAGAGGATGTTTTGAGAAAATAAACCTCTTTTATATATTTTTTCATCCCTCTAGATGGGTTTTGTCTTAGTATGCACGTTGTGTGCGTCTTATTCGATGTAGTAAGATGATGAATTGTTGTCAAATAGACACAACCTTCTAGTGACAAGATGAAGTGAAGTGTCGCCGGTTTATTTTTGGTTGGTTTAGCTGTATTATTAGTTTTTGTCAGCTTTATTTTTCTTGTAATTCATTGTTATTGTAAAGCAAATAATAACCAATAGAACATATTTTACTAGTTGGTGCATTTTAAAATACATAAAACTTCATAGACACTCATAATATTATTTTTGACATTCTCTCAATGCTTATTGTAATTAGGGGTTTAGGCACCCTGTCTCCTCCTTGTATTTTGCAGTTTCAGTAATCCAGGTTTTAGGACAACTGAATAAGCCGTTCATTTTTTGAAAAACTCTCCTGACCATTAATGAAATGAATATTTTTAAATTGGGGAAATGATTATTTACCCAATTTTGAGGTTAATTAACCCCACTTATCCAAACATTTTAAGAGATTGCCCATTTACCCAAACACTCTAAGAGATCATTTCCCTAATACCCGATTAAGTTTTTTTTTTATTCTTTTCTATTTATTTTTAGGACAATTTTGCCCTCTCCTTCTTTGTCACTTAGAGAGAGAAGTGATCAGAGATCTTGCTGGACTCCGGTGACCAGTGGCCAGCCGCGGACTCCGGTGACCAGACTCTGGCGACGGGAATTCGGCGACCAGTGACCGGATTCGAGCATCTGATTTTATTACCTCCCAATAATACCCAGTAATCATATTAATGCTCCCCAATAAACATATTAGTGCTCACCAATAACAAGTTTATTGGGAGATCAATAATTAGTGAAAAATGAAGTTGTTTTGAATTTTGAAAACTTTCGGAGGTTTATCCAAATAAATAATTTGATTATTGCCCCAATAAACATTTTATTACCCCTCAGTAATCTTATTATTGCCTTCCCAATAATCTTATTATTGCCAACTAAATCATAATAAAAAAAAGCAATCACTACTGGCAAAATTTCCTTCCATTCTCAGAGTTCACAGTTTACCACAAAAAATAAAATTTGACCACCCAGAAAATGCTGTGGGTAGCAAAAAAATAAAAATAAAAAAGCTAGAAATTGATTTGGGCACCTAGAAAAGCTCTGGGCACCCAATCACCATCTTTGCCGCTCTCTTGCATCAGAAACACTTCCTCCCAAGTACGACAACACTTGCAAGGAGATCTTCAAGGGCTAGAATTGCATTTCCAGCAACAAATCCAACGGCCGCGAACTCGTCAAGTGGAGGTGAAAGCCTAAGCACTGTGATATGGTGAATCTCCGGCCCTAACGGCGAGGGGATTGGGGTTGTGCGGTCAGAGGCGGCTCGGGGGTGCCATGGTCGTTGCGGCGCGGTCGGGCTCTGCTTGGACAAACCCGATCTGGGTTGGTTTTCGTGGATCAGATCTGGAGAAGGCGTTGTTTGGCTGGGGTGGTGATCCATGGCGTGACGGTGGTGCAAGGATGATGAAGGTGGTCTGGCGAAACCGGCGGGGCGATGCAGTTGGCCGGAGGTGGAGAGAGAGAGAAACTGGAGGTGGAGATCGGGGGGAGAGAGAGAGAGAGAGAGTCTAAGAGGAGAGAGAAGGATGTGTTTCAATTTAATTAATAGAGGCAAAAATGTCAATTTATGTAAGATTGGGTAAATGGAGTTAAAAAACTCTTAGTGGAGTGGAGTAAGTGGACAATTTTTAATCTGAAATTGGGTAAGTGGTCACAACCCTTTTTAAATTTTCAAACTGATACTGGACCATAATATGCGAAGCATTTTCAACATTTTTGATCAAA
This sequence comes from Rosa chinensis, assembly GCF_002994745.2. Lineage (NCBI taxonomy): Eukaryota > Viridiplantae > Streptophyta > Magnoliopsida > Rosales > Rosaceae > Rosa > Rosa chinensis. Next base: position 55,173,681 of record NC_037093.1, on the reverse strand, counting down.
ATACTGTCATACTGATCATCATTCATAATCAACATGACAATATCTTTGTTTGATTTCCCAGTGTACCTAACATAGCAGGATTTAAGATTAGGAGTGACAAACGACAAATTGAGATTTTCTAGAAACTACATTCGTTACTTCGCTGGCAACACATGATAAATATTGCTTTCCCAGTGTTCCTAACAAGCATTACAATTATTTAAAAAAAAAAAAAAAAGAAAGCAAGCATTACAATTGCGCAAGGTTCTAAATCTCTGCGATATTTCCGATATATCCCCCGATATCTCATTTTTTCGACAGACCGATATATTTAAGGGGGTAAATATCTTATCTGTCACTGTTTCTGCGAAATTTCTCCGACATCGTCAAATATCTCCGATATATTAGATATTTGCGATATATCCCGATAAAGTGAAGAAATATCAGTAAAATTTGAGGTAAAAAAAAAAAACTCAGTAATTCTCTAAATGAAAATATTTGTGAAGAGAGATTTCCTAAAGGCAAATTTGAGTGAGGAGAAATCCCCTCAAGGCGAATCTAGGTGAGTAGAAAATTCCCTCAAGGCGAATCTAGGTGAGGAAAAAAATCCCCTCAAGGCGAATCTAGGTGAGGAGAATTGGATAAATACCCTCAAGGCGATTTTGGGTGAGAAGTAATTATCTAAAAGTCTAAATGCAAATCTGTGTGAGGAGAGATTTGGTACTGTGTAGTCTGTAACTATTTTCTGTAACTCTGTAGTTGAATAATAGAAAGAAGATAAAGCCATAAAGGTTCAATTATTCAAATGAGGCCAAATGACATTGCAGAAGGAAGTCAAGGAACCATATATGGATGACATGATGAGAAGAGAGTGCAGAGTACGGAGTATTAAATTTTGGCTATGCATCTTGAAAAAGTGAGGAATAACGAATCTACTGTGTAGTCTGTGTCTCAAACCTGAAATATTTTTTGGAAGTTGTCTCTTGTTTTAGTGGATCAACATAATTAAAAATAGAAAGTGATATATGATATGAAGCAAACTACAGACGGTTAAATAGTTAAATGTAATTTACCTTTTTTATTGATTTTATTTTATTAAGTGCAATGTTTATAAAACTATACAAAGGGCCCCAAATTGATCAGGGCCCCAAAGTGCCACCGGAGATCAAAACAGAGGTGATAGCATGGATAAAGAGAAAAGATTCTATTAAGCAAGAATAGGCAGCTATTCAAGATGATATTAGAGAAGAACTCCGCAATGATTATTTTGGCAATCAAACAAGTCTGTACAATGACGATGATGACAATGATGATGATGATGATGGATTTCAATGTCCACTAGACATGCACCCTGCAGAACGACAAGATTATCGTGCTGCAGTAAGACGATCAACTGTAGATCGTGATAAGAACTCTCAGTTTAGTAGAAGTGCAAGATTTCCATTTCCAAAACAATCGAGAGGTGGTAGTAGCAGTCAACAAACACAACAAGTTGATCGATCAAAAGCCTATCGGTACTCATTTCCTGAGCCTCTAGTAGCAATGCCATCAAAAGATAATCGATCAAAACAAAGCACAATTAAATCATTACTAAAAGGTGGTAGAGAACTATTGGCAACAATGGTGTCCAAATACCACATATATGATGCTGTCCTTTTAACAAAGCTGATTCTCCACATTTCCAAAACATGTTGACTACAGCTGGAAGTGGAACAGGTGGTGGAGGTGAAAGATATGAATATGGACAATCTTCTGTGGATGGAGGATTCCAATTTACCTGTGAAGGTAATTTTGATCATGCCACCCAAGATGAAGACCACAGAGTGAGAACAGCTGGTCATGGTGCTCAAGAGAAGACCCGAGATGAGAAGAGGACTAGAGGTGCAACTGATGATCAAAGTACCCCATCTGATGTTTCTTCAATTGCCTTAAGTTTTGACTCTATCAGTTTACGCATAGAGCGCAGTGGGATCTCAAATGAATCTCATGAAAGCAACAATCAATTTGGTTATGATTCTTATGGATATAATCAATATGGAGAAGAATATGATCAGTCATCTAGTTGGGTTCATTCTTATTAACCCCTTATAGGGGAAACAGTCGGCAGCTTTAAAGAGATCTATAACTATCATGTTCATCACTATAATTCGCACTATATGGGTCATATGTCTTGGTCTGATTATTGCATTTTCGTAGACCAGCGAGCGGTTTTCAACCGCCTAGAGTCTCTTTTTGAATGTAGATGAAGTTGACATTCATATGTATTTATATGTAGTTCTAAATTTCTAATAAATTGATTTTTTTCAAAAACGATATTTTCGTACACTGTATCCCCGATATATTCGATATCTCCCTTTTCCAAAGTACCGATAGATATGAAAATACCGATATTTAAAACCTTGCAATTGCGAACCCCACAACTATTCTGTACATCACAACATCAATTCTTTATTTTGATAAAAAAAAATAAAAATATTCCGACCAAAAATAGTTTGTACATTTTTTTTTTTGGACAATAATTTTTGATAATTTTATGAATTAAACAATGATTAACAGTACAAATACAGTGAGTATAAGCCAAAATAGGCCTGTCTGTGGTCATTCCAGCCATTTCTTAACCCATTCGAACACACTGACCTCTCTCCTCTCCCACTCTCAAAAAAAGAAGCAGAAAGAAGAAACCGTTTAAGAGATATAGAGCTGCAATCAGAAAAATGGAAAAAACAATTAAGCACCCAAAGAAAAAGAGAGAGAGAGTAAAATCGCATGTGGGTTCCCACCGTCCACAGTTTAATCCAGCCGCCCGCTTTGTCGTCTCTCTCGTCTCCGTCCTTACCACCGTCGTTCATTTGCGTTTGACTCTCTCTCTCTCTCTCTGTCTGTTAAATCTCTCTCACTATTTCTTTCTATAATTTCTTAGTTTCTCTTATTTCTGTGTTTTGTACTTTCTCTTCTTTTTCACTCATAATCTCTGATCTCTCTCTGAGCTGTCGTCTCTGCCCTCTCCTCTCTCTTATATTTCAGAAAGAGAAGTGTCCCTTTTAATCAAAAAAAAGGAAACAGAAGTGTGCCTTCCCTTCTTCCCTGTTCAGTTAACCCAAAACGAGGAATCCGAAAGAGGTACAAAACCCATTAACCAGAAGAAGAGGCAGAGTGAGATTAGGGACAAAGTCCATTGGTTATTTACCCTTCCCCCAACCAAACCCATTAACCCCTCTTCCCCGCTTTGTCACCTATTATGAGCTATAAAGAGGGTGTCTTGCTCTGGATCATTGTTGGGTTCTAAGCGTCTTCTTCTGTTTCTGTTGAATCTTTTGCTTTGTTGAAAGAAGGAAAGAGAGAGAGAGAGAGGTAGTCATGGCTGGTAGTAATGAAGTCAACCTCAATGAGTCCAAGGTATTGCCACCCTTGATCAGTTTCAGTCCTACACTCTTGTTTGCTTTTCTGGAAAGAATATATATATATAATGATTTGGTTCATGGGATTCCCTTAATTTTGTTGAATTTGTATGGTTTTGCCATATTGGATTTGGATCATTTGGGTGAAAAAGGTTTAGCTTGATTTCTTTTTCCCATTTGGTTTGGTTGGGTTGGAGTGGTTTGTATTCTTTTTATCAAGAGGCATTTCTATCAGTCTCTTTGTTTAACTTACTTCTCTGCATAGATTGTGATGGTAATATTCTTGGATTAGTTGGGTTTTCATGCTTCTTTCTTTTTTCTTCCTTGTTCGGTCCAAATTTTTTCTAATTCTGGAAATTACAATTTTTTGATTAGTTTGAGTTCCATTTGTTATAAATTTTTTTAGTTTTTTACTTAGATTTGAGGTGAATTTAGGCGCTATATATTCTTTTTTGCTTTTTGTACAAATTTTGTCTCAAATTCCTGCTGGCCTTGTTTGGGGTTTACACTAGTCAGCTCTTTTTGTATCTTCGTGTTCTTCTATATGCATCTGAGAATATGACCAATCTAGTTGCTCGTACCCTTCCAAAAGAAGTACCATCTAATCTGTTTTCATTTTCCAGAGGGTTGTTCCACTCAATACATGGGTACTGATCTCCAATTTCAAGCTGGCGTACAATCTCCTCCGCCGCTCCGACGGAACATTCAACCGTGAGCTGGCGGAGTACCTTGAACGCAAAGTCCCTGCAAACACATTCCCAGTTGATGGTGTCGTCTCCTTTGATCATGTCGACAGAAGCACTGGCCTCCTCAACCGGATTTACCAAATGGCCCCCGCAAACCATGCTCAATGGGGCATTGTGAATCTTGAGAAACCCTTGAGCACCACTGAAATTGTGCCTGTCATAATATTCTTCCATGGTGGGAGCTTCACTCACTCCTCGGCCAACAGTGCTATCTATGACACTTTCTGCCGCCGCCTTGTTAACACCTGCAAGGCTGCTGTGGTGTCTGTAGACTACCGCCGATCACCTGAACATCGGTATCCCTGTGCTTATGATGACGGCTGGGCAGCTCTCAAGTGGGTTAAGTCGCGAACATGGCTTCAGAGTGGGAAGGACTCTAAGGTTTATGTGTACTTGGCTGGAGATAGTTCTGGTGGCAACATTGCACACCATGTTGCTGTGAGGGCAGCTGAAGCTGAAGTTGAGGTTTTGGGGAACATCCTTCTTCATCCAATGTTTGGCGGGCAAATGAGGACTGAATCCGAGGTTAAACTAGATGGGAAGTACTTTGTAACGATTCAAGACCGCGATTGGTACTGGCGAGCCTTTTTGCCTGAAGGAGAAGATAGAGACCACCCGGCATGTAATCCATTTGGCCCCAGAGATAAGGGGATTGAAGGGCTCAAGTTCCCCAAAAGTCTTGTTGTTGTGGCTGGTTTGGACCTTATGCAAGATTGGCAATTGGCTTATGTTGAAGGGCTCAAGAATTCGGGGCAGGAGGTAAAGCTCATTTTCCTGAAGGAGGCGACAATTGGGTTCTACTTCCTGCCTAACAATAAGCATTTCTATTGTTTAATGGAGGAGATAAGCAACTTCGTCAATCCTGACTGTTAATAGCCTATTCTCTCCACTTAACTTTACCAGCCATACATAGCGAAAGCTTGACTCTTTACCCTGGTGCATCCACCCCATCTTTTGCAGTGATCATCATCGGTGTGTAGTTGTAAGATTATCCCATCTATTATTACTACGTCTTACTATTTACTCTTGGTAATTTGAGAGTTCTGGGGATAGTGGTTGTCCTGAGAAGACCGTCTTCGGCAGCCAGCCAAGGGGCATCAGAACTCGCTTATGCTATATCGGCGGAAGAGCTACCATTGATAATAGCTTATCCTAGAGGGTAATGCTTGGTGGTTTATTGATCATATAAATCTATTTAGTAAATGGATTTTCATGTACTAATTTCGGAACCTGGGGACTGGAAGATCATATCTTCTACTTGTTATGAACACAAGTGTTATACTACTCCGTGTACTACTAGTAGTCGGCGGAAGAGCTACCATTGATAATAGCTTATCCTAGAGGGTAATGCTTGGTGGTTTATTGATCATATAAATCTATTTAGTAAATGGATTTTCATGTACTAATTTCGGAACCTGGGGACTGGAAGATCATATCTTCTACTTGTTATGAACACAAGTGTTATACTACTCCGTGTACTACTAGTAGTAGGCTTAAGTTAATCAATATAAAGATTTTGTTTGCTACATCTATCATCTTTTTGGGTTTCATTAGTTCTTCCTCTCATGAAACATCTACAGCTGCTTACTGTGACCGAAACTAAATCTTCACAATGTCTCATTTTTTGAGGAAACTACAAGTCCATATCCATGGCTTTCTTCTTCAATCAAATGTGTAATGCTTTTTTCTCAGTTGCTTTTTTGCGTCTTTATCTGTGACAGTTAGAGATTACATGCGTGCTTTGGGTGCCCATCTATTCCATGACTTTATGCATCGTGTTTTTTTCCCTGTGGGAAATTCTTGTAATCAAACAGTGATAGATTTTGTTAGATCTAAAGTAGATTTCCGTATCATACTAACAGACTATTACTGTTCTTGTCTGTATAGAAGAATCAACATCAATAATGGTATTTGCAGGAACATTTTCCAAGTGTGGGAAAATTAAGAAGAAAAGAGTGGTGTAATTTGTTCTTTGCCTTTTTTTTTTTTCTCTTTTTATGTGTCCCATTAGGGATTTAGACCTCATCAAAAAGATGGTTTGGCTAAAGTTAAAATGGAAAATAGAAAGATGGATTTTTTTTTACTTCCCCTTTTCTCTGGGCTGTTATAATTATTGGTACTGCAAGACCTCGCATTGGCGGACCATCCCAATATCTTTCTTTCTTGCCCAAAAAACCAAAACCAAAACCAGAGGCCATCAGAAAAGACATGAAAATGAAGTGAGAAAAATGATTGGACCAAAAGAGGGAGTTCTAATCATGGATTTCACCATCTTTCTCTATCTGCTTTGTTTGTGGTTTAATCCTTATCATTCTGCCTGATTGAATAGTCACTATTCTTCTAGGGGAGAAAGGGGAGGGATTTGGTTAGGCTAATGTGGAATTTGGGATTTAGTAGCAAATCCAAGAAATGGGTGTTTGTTTTTTCATGGTGAGGGAGATTCATCTGGTTGGTAGTGGTTGGGAATTTTGGAAGTATTATTCCAAAGGGACCACCATTTTGGAAACCCAATGGAGAAAATTACAAATAAACAAGTGAATTTTATAAGAATTTTGGGATTGCTTTTAAGTGTTTAATGGCCACTAAGAGGCAAGAACAGCTATGCTTTGGACAAAGACATGGAACCCTGTCTTTATTTGGCTTTCCAGGTTTAGAATGTAGTGGTGTAGGCCTATGCTTTTGCTTAGGTTGCATCTGCCTCCTTACCAATGTGTTTACTTTGGTATTCCATTCCACAACTTTAATCTTTAGGGTTTAGTTTACTTTAATCTTATCAGTTGTGACTGTCATGAGTGTTTTAAAGCGAATGAGTTAAATTTCAAAACCGCTTACCACATCATTGCAGTTGATTTTGAAAATTTGAGAGTTTAAGTTTAAGTAAATTTATGACGCTCAAAACCTCTTGATATATTGAACCTTATTTTTTGATTATATATATATATATATATATATATATATATTTTTAAAGGGGTTTGGAACCCAGCCTAGCTGGGAGGCTCAGCCCTATGCCTGGTTCCATTTATTAAATTAATAGTATAATTTTGCATCAGGGGAGGGGGGGAAGGGACATAAAACATGAACCCCGAGTTACAGTAGAACAGTTGCAATAATCCTTATAGAGAACATCCTGAATGATTGCATGTGTCTCATCTAACCATGCATCATCAATAAAACCACTACTAGCAAGGTGAGCAAGTCTATCAGCTACACCATTTGCTTCACGGTAAATATGACGAATTCTAACGGATTGAAAAGCAATAATATACTCCCTACAATCATCTAAAATTCGACTTACCTCAGAGAAATTCTTCTCTCGACTATTGAGAGCAGAAATCAGGATAGCAGAGTCGCTTTCAACATCTATGTCAGTCCAACCTTGGTGAATACCAAGAAGTAAGCCATCCCTACACGCCTCCGCTTCCATATTAAGAACCGAGTGTGCATGTAGAAAAGTCCTGGCCAAAGCAGCAATACCCATACCAGCATCATTCCTGACCACTACCCCAATACCTCCAGTCCCCTCCTCAGCTCTACAGGCCCCATCAACATTGATTTTCAGACGACCACTTGGAGGATTTTGCTACTTAGTTAGAGGCCTTCGCTACTTCCTAACTGCCTTCGGGTGGTACATTTGAAAATCCTCAAGCATTTGAGTAGACCACTGGATCATATGCACATGCTATAAGTGAACATCATTCCACACCAGCTTATTTTTTTATTATATTCTTAAATGAACTTAAAGTACACATTACGTAGCACAATAAATGAATGTATTCCAATAAAAAAATTTATGTAATTGAGAACGAAGATCAAATTATGAAGATAATAGAAAATCAAATTCATAAGATACATATAACAATATAATTACGTATGAAAAAACTTCAGACTTCAAGATCATAAAAGAAGAGAAGAGTTAGTATGACACCACAACTATAAAGCGAATGGAGTAGCCAGAAGTGCACTTTTCGCTAATTAGTACTTGTTATAATACATATGCTTAATTGAGACTCAAGTTATTATTCCATGATGTTCTTTTGATGTTCATTGTATTTTGGGGTTTATGCACAATGTCCTCTCTATGTATTCTGCATTTTTATTAATGGTCAAGACTTGAGAGGAGCCATACTGATAGTTTCAACAACAAAAAAAAAAGAAAAAAAAGAAGAAGAAATTTGAGTTGAAAGTTGAAAATGTCGTAGAGAAACTGAAATTGGGAGAAATTCGCTATGTATTCTCATTGATAATAAGTGCCTCTTTATATAGAGGATTACAATGCATAGAATCTCAATCATACAAGATAAGTAATCGTACATTGAATAGGAATCTAGATCCTTCTAATTTAACTCTATTACTACTAGGTCAAGTAACCTAGAGTTTGGGCTAAACATAAATTAGGGTTTACTTGAACACTGCCCCTTGTGTTGCCCAAACGCGGTGCCTCTCTTGTTGCCTCGTTAAAAACCTTGCCGAGTAACAAAAATCCAGTGGGACAAAAATAACCTCGGTCGAAGGGGAAAAAGAGCACAACACACCTTTCACGTTTCGAGGTGAACATGTAGACATCTCCCCCTGATGTCTGTGCCTCCCCCTGATGACTACGATCATGGGAGTTCAGATAATTTCCTCAAGCCAATTATTGCCACATGTTTCTCGAACGTGGATTTGGGCAATGACTTAGTAAACAAGTTTGCCACATTGTCCTCAGATCGAATCTGGTTCACTTTGATCTTGAGGAGCTTTTGTTGTTGCTGATTGTAGAAGAATTTAGGCGATATATGCTTGGTGTTGTCGCCTTGATGTAGCCTTGCTTCATTTGTTCAATGCAAGCAGCATTATCCTTATAAATGCTTGTTGGCTCATATGTGGTAGACTTCAGACCACAATTGCTTCGAACATGCGTAACTATGGACCTAAGCCATATACATTCACGAACTGCTTCGTGAAGAGCAATAATCTCTGCATGATTCGAAGAGGTAGTGACTAAAGTCTGCTTTGTAGACCTCCAAGATATCACGATCTTTCCCATGGTGAAAACATAACCAGTTTGGGAGCGACCTTTCTGTGGGTCAGAGAGGTACCCAGCATCAGCAAAACCTTCCAAAACACTTATATCGTTTTGGGATGGGGAGAGGGAACGCAGTCCACCATATGTGGTGTCCCTGACACTAGATGGGTCCGAATCCATCTTCTCTTTATAGGGATAAAACAAGCCCATATCAATCGTACAACTTAGGTATCGAAAGATATCTTTAACACCAGTCCAATGGCGTCGTGTTGGCGCAGAGCTATATCTAGCTAGATAGTTCACAGCGAATGAGATATCCGGTCTTGTGCATTGTGCTAAGTATAATAATGCGCCTATTGCACTTAGGTAGGACACTTCTGCCTCTAACACTTCTTCGTCGTCATCTTTTGGACGGAATGGATCTTTCTTTGGATCAAGACTACGGACGACCATTGGGGTGCTTGAAGGCTTAATCTTGTCAGTGTTGAAACGCCTAAGCATCTTTTGGGTATAAGCTGATTGATGAATCAGGATACCATCTCTACGGTGCTCAAGTTCTAAACCGAGGCAAAACCGTGTTTTCCTAAGATCTTTCATCTCAAACTCGGATTTCAAGTGTTGAGTGGTTTCCCTTAACTCTTTAAGGGTGCCAATTATGTTCATGTCATTGACATAAACCGCTACTATTGCAAATCTGGAAATTGTCCTTTTTATGAACACACATAGGCATAGTTCATTGTTGACATATCCCTTTCTAATTAAGTAGTCACTTAGACGGTTATACCACATCCGTCCGGATTGTTTCAATCCATATAGTGAGCTTTTCAATCTAATCGCAAATGCGCTCCGTGGTTTAGAGCCACTTGATTTGGGTAACTGAAGTCCATCTGGGACCTTCATGTATATTTCCGTATCTAGATCCCCATACAGATACGCAGTAACTACATCCATAAGCTGCATGTTCAATTTTTCGGAAACTACCAAACTGACAAGGTAGCGGAACGTTATTACGTCCATTACGGGAGAATAGGTCTCCTCGTAGTCGATTCCAGGGCGTTGGGAGAAACCTTGCACCACAAGGCGAGCTTTGTATCTTACAATCTCGTTTTTCTCATTACGCTTTCTAACGAATACCCATTTGTGACCAACTGGTTTAGTGTTGGGCGGTATTAGTACAACATTGCCAAATACCTTTCTTTTCGCTAGAGAATCAAGTTCTGCCTGGATCGCATCTTTCCATTTTGGTCAGTCAGCTCTACGTTGGCATTCATCAACGGAGCGTGGTTCGATATCATCGGTCTCAATAATCTCACGCGCCACTGAATACGCGAATACATCATCAATGATGATGGAGTTTCTTTCCCACGTCCCATGTACGCTAGTGTAATTAACAGAGATCTCTACGTTCTCAGGGATAGGTTTTGACATTGAGGCGTCCCCCAATGATGTCTCTTGGACATAACCATAATCCGGAACATTCTTATGGGACGTATTTTGAGTATCGATGATCAAATGATTTGTTTGTGCCTCATTCGCTTTCTTTCTAGGGCGAGTATCCTTCGAACCAATCGGTCTATCGCGCTTCCTTGCAGGACTTGCGGCCATAAACGCCATATCATTTCCATTCTGGGCAATGGCGCCATTTCCTGGTGTCCCATGAGTGACGTTATGTCCATTATTCGGAACATAAATCCTTGCAGGTACGTTTGCAGTAGGTATGTATGATCTCGTCACTTTGGCAACATCAGAAAACGCATCATACAGAGTGTCTGCTACGTTCTGGAGCTCGATTATGCTTTGCACTTCAAGTTCGGACTGTGCGGTACGGGGATCGAGATGAGACATATGTGGGTACAGACCACGACAATTTCTGTCGTTCCTGTTGAACATATGTGTTCTTATCTCCCCCTAAAGATGGGAAGACTGTCTCATCAAAGTGACAATCTACAAATCTAGCGGTAAAGAGATTGCCTGTCAAGGGTTCAAGATTCATATCCAACGTAAATGCCCATTCGTCGTTGTGGACCCATCTTAGTACACTGTGGTGGCGTAATAGGCACATAGATGGCACACCCAAAAATGCGTAAGTGCAAGATATCAGGCTCGTACCCAGTCACTAGCTGTAACGTAGAGTAAGATTGGGTTGCAGTGGGTCGTAGACGAATTAGCGTCGATGCATGCAATATTGCATATCACCAAGCAGAAACAGGGAGATTGGTACGCATAACCAATGTCCACGCTATCACCTGTAGTCGTTTGATAGCAGCTTCTGCGAGACCATTTTGGGTATGAACATGGGGAACTAGATGCTCTACATCAATCCCTAGTGACATGCAATAGTCATCAAACGTTTTCGATGTAAACTCCCCAATATTATCAAGTCGAATCGACTTAATAGGATGATCAGGGTTGTGATCCCATAGACGGATAATCTGGGCGAGGAGTTTAGCACAAGCAGCATTTCGAGTGGACAACAGCGCGACATGTGACCAGCGTGTCGACGCATCAACCAATACCATAAAGTATTTAAAAGGTCCGCATGATGGTTGAATTGGTCCACATATATCCCCTTGGATTCTCTGTAAGAACAGAATGAGTATTTTGGGATCCTTTGCGTGGGACGGTCTCGGTCCTAATTTCCTGAAAGAACAGGCTTAGCAAAATGAGCGAGGGGCCTTAGAAGCAACCAATAAGGATTTTGGTTGGGCCGGGGCATCTGAAGCGCTATTAGAAGCAAAATGTGTGACTACATCTCCCATTATGGCGTTAGAGCCATGGAAATTGGTGTGTGTGGTGTCATGGCCACTAGGAGGGGCAACCATGGCGTCATGCTCATGAGTGGTGCCATTGATGGCGTCATCACATGAGACTTGGGCGGCCCTATGGCTCCCCAAGACGGCTGCAGCCCCAGGTGCTGCAATTGTTGCGGTCTTGCTAAGTCCAGGAATTAATTTTTGATTCTTGCTTCTTTTCACTCTGAAGAATGGATGTCCGTGTGAAGTTTTTAGTATACAAAGCATCATATCACGACCAGGATGCCCTAGTTGGTCATGCCAAAACCAATATGTGTCTGAATCCAAGAGATCTTCTCTTATGACATTATTAGATTCAATTGGTCGAATTGTAGTGACATAAAGTTCACTAGATTGACACATAAGCTAGTCTAAGATGTGCTTTCGTCCGCAATCATTAGAGGTAATGCAAAGGAACTCTTTTCCGTTCTCATTATGCGTTTCCGCATGGAATCCGTTGGCTTTTATATCTTTAAAGCTGAATAAGGTTCGATTTGCCTTAGGAGCGTAGAGAGCTTCAGTGACTTTAATCAAGGTGCCATTTGGCAATAGAAATTGGGTCATTCCATGTCCTTTAACTAAACCTGATGGCCCAGCCATCGTAGTCACAGAGGAATATGTAGGCAACATCTCTAAGAATAATTGCCTATGTCGTAGAATGGTGTGCGTAGTTGCACTATCCGCAAGACATTGTAGTTCATCCATTCCTAAAAAAAAACTCATAGTTAAAAAGGAGTCATAAAGAAAAGCACTCAACTTTTATTAATAAGCCAAATGGAATTACATCATCGTTTCTTTAACAAAAAAGAATCTAATCCAATAAACTAGCTAATGCAAAACAATGGTAGTCGTCTAACTCTTTTTGGTAATTTCAATGCCAATGTGACCAAGTGAGTAGAGAGATGTCGGTGGAGCAAAGCTCACTTAAGTACCACTTATCTCAAAACCTTCCTAGACATCACACTTACATTGAGTACGCCTCTTTGAAGAAAGACTAATACCATTGGCATCTACTATAATAATATGGCAATTGCCTACATCTCTTGGAAAATAAAAAGACTTAATCAAAATCGCCATTTTCTGGGTCTTGATCCTTGTAGTCTTCCACCCTTAGATCGAGATCGCCATCTTGATCTTCTTGTTCCATGTAATTTTCCTCCCTTGCTTCATGAAACATCTTGTATGCATTTGCAACGTTCTGGGATGCTTTACATGCCCTTGCCCAATGTCCAGTTAGTCCACATCTGAGACAAGCATCATTATGGTCAGGTTCCCTTGATCGAGGCGCTTTGTGAGCGCTATGAGGACGGTTATTGCCTTTGGTGGCGTCACCACCATAACCGGAGGCTTGGCCTTTCTCTCTTTCACACGTTTACCTCCACGGTTCTGTGCACGCATATCTTAGCAGTTTCCTTCCTCTTTAGGGCAAGAATATGGACCAGAACGTCCAGAATTATCCCTATTCTTAGGGTTTCGCTCCTTGCGTCCTCCCTTGGATGCGCGACTATAATTAGACTCCAGATTTGACTTGGTTCCCAGGGGTCTAGAGTTATAGTTCTTCACAAGTATGTTGTCGTGCTTTTCAGCTACGTTTATGGCACCAATTAGCTCATGAAATCTTGTGATGCGTCTAGCATTGACATCAATCCGATAGTTTTTGGCTATCATCAATGCAGAGACGGGGAATGTGGAGAGAATCTTCTTGATCAACATCGTATCAGCGATTTTTTGGCCACAGAATTCCATCATAGACTTGATACAAAGTGCTGCTGAATTGTAGTCAAGTACAGACTTGAAATCATAGAAGCGGAGGCTATGCCATCTCACTTCTAAGTCTGGAAGCAGGGAATCATAGACGTTGCCAAAACGCTGCTCGAGTTCTACCCATAGTTTTCTTGGTCTTCCTCATTGAGGTACTCATTTTGGAGCGCGTCATTCATGTGCCTTGTCATGAGAATGATGGCTTTAGCTTCATTTGCCTCTCTCTTCGCTCTATTTGCTTCAAAAGTAGCAACTTGTTAAGGAGTAAACACGTCCTGACTTGGCTCTTGGATCGTACTCAGGATCCCATCAGCCTTAAGATGCTAGCGCACATCACGGACCCACTTATGGTATCCTGCACCTGTTGTCTCTAGTGGAGCGTAGCTCAACTTGTTTAGGTTACTCATCCTGAAAAACAACAAGAAAATAGGGTTAGTTTCGGAGCGAAAAGGGCTACCATGAAAAACCATAAAATTTCTGAGCGTAGTCGCTTCCAAGAAATTAGGGATTTTCTGAGCGTAGTCATTTCCAAGAAAATCCAATTCCAAGAGGGGTTTTGGATTTAGATCGAAACAATGATGTAGGTGGTCGATCGTTTTTCTTCTCAACAAACTCTAAGTTTGGAGGACTCTACAAGCTCCAAGCTTGGAGTGAGTACGAACCCCCACAGTTCGACTTTTTGGTCTCCCCTATGAAGAAGAAATGGGGGTAGAAGAAGGGATGTTGGAAGTCCCCGAGAAAAAGAAAAGGAAAGTAACAAAAACTTCAAAAAAGGGGAACTTTTAGAAAAGTTTATCTTGAAAAATTGCCGGAAATCTTGACCGGAAAAGTCGTCGGAAAAAGGTTGACCGGTTGTTGACTGATGTTGACCGATGTGCTGACGTGGCAGGCTGACTGGGCGCTTGCGTGTCAGTGGGCTGAGAGGTTGGGCTTCAGGCCTTCAGTGCTTCTGGGCTAAGGATTGATGCTAGGCTGTGGGCTGCACCTCAGTTTCTGGGCCTAGGGCTGCTGGGTTGAGTTTTCTTCTGGGTTGGTGGTTAGGCGGCGGTTCAGGGTTATTGATCTTCAGGTGGTCAGTTCAGGTATCTCGAGGCCGGTTCAGGTGATGATTTTTTGGCTCCGGTGATCTGGGTTCAGGCTGCAGCTTCTGGTGGAGTATGGAAGCAGTAGGCAGGGAGGAAAGTTTCGAATCGGGCAGAGAGGTTTTCGGTATTTCCGGGGGTCGGTTCAGGTATTTGCTGGCCTGTTCTGGAGGAGGCGCAGCCGGTTCTGGCTTTTTGGGACTTGGATCTTCAAGGTAGGCGATAGTGGTATCTGGAATTTGAAGGCTACGAATATAGGGATTCAAGGTTAGAGCTTCGTGCTGATAACTTGTTGTAGAGAAACTGAAATTGAGAGAAATTCGCTGTGTATTCTCATTGATAATAGGGGTCTCTTTATATAGAGGATTACAATGCATAGAATCTCAATCATACAAGGTAAGTAATCGTACATTGAATAGGAATCTAGATCCTTCTAATTTAACACTATTACCACTAGGTCAAGTAATCTAGAGTTTGAGCCAAACACAAATTATGGTTTACTTGAACAGAAACTAGAATTTCTAATTATTATTATTATTATTTTTTATAAAATTTGGCTTATTAAAAAAAAATAATAATAAAAAAATGGTGAGCGTCCGTCATCTTTAATTTTGTTCATCTTTTGAAGTTTCAATAAATCTAAACGATAAGCTCCAAACTGGGGGTTGTTCGTATTGTCAATGAGCTTTCTTGCTCGGATTGGCACGGTTTTTTGTTGTCTTATTATGACCTGTCTCTTGTAAATCAGCTGTTTATGTTTTGAAGTTATTCCCACAAAGCGACACAACACCAAGTCCTTGTCAACAACTTTGGCTTTTTTCTTTAATGGAAGAGTTTGGGAATTTGAGACAAAACCCTTAATTTGTTTGGTAACCACCCTCCTGCTTTAGCTCATCAAATAATATAAACCCTTTGGTGGGTCATTTGATGCGATGCGCGTTCACGTCTCATTCATGTCTTTGATCATTTGCTGCCCTTTGTTGTTTTCTGGTTTTTGTTTTCTTGCTTTTGGTTCTTCTGCAATTTCTGTCATCACCAATTGGATGAGGCTCTCTGGTTCTTAGCCACCAACAAAGACGAAGACGAAGACGAAGACGAAGTAGCAGTAGTCGGTGTCTTTCATTTGGGCTTCCTCGTTTTGTTCGAAAGCTTCTGTGTGGAAGAGATATTCCACAAGGTGACATTATTCTATTTTTTGCTCCGTAGATTTGGTAAACAGTAATTCACTCATCATTGGTCATGAAAATTCATGATGATCGAATTTTGTCCCAATTTTGGTTAATGTCAACCATTGGATTTTGATGACACATTGTGTAATAGACCAAGTACTTTGCAAAATATCCCAACAACCGCTACATAAGTGAAGAAATTTTTCTGTGTTACGATCTTTGAGACTACTAGACGGGATGTTATGATCTTTGAAACACCTCAATGGGATGTTATGATCTTTGAGACTACTAGATGATTGTCATGCAAATTTGAAAAGCAATTTAGCATTTTAAGCTGTGTTAAAGACTAATTTAATCATTTTACTTGGACATATATTTGTTTCGGTTTCTCAATGAATTAAGTAGAGGGGAATGGGGGAAGGAGAAAAGGTCGTTTTCACAATACGTAGTTTGTGAGCTCATGGACAAGAAGTTCAGGCGTGCTGGCACCGTTTATATAATACATTTTTGTTTTCTTCTTCCTGTCTGGTCAAAATCTAAATGTGGGGTTCTCATTTATAAGGGGTGGAGTATGTCACTGCAATATAACAAATAGCTGTGCCTGAATCGAGAAGATTACACGCAAAGGAAAACAAAAAGAGAGAGAAGAAGCTAGAGACACAATAGCAGAATAACCATCAACTATCTGAACACAAAAAAGAAGAGGGAAAGATGGTGCAACCAAATGCGACAACGAAAAGAAGTGGGGATAAAGGCTTGGAACACTGATTCCATTAAATCTTCACTATTCAGAATCTTAAATCAACAGCCAACAATGTTTCTTGTTCTTTCGGCAAAGTAAACAGCTGAAGAATGTATGATAAGAATGCGAAGTATTTATTTTTTTTTAGTATTCATACACATGGCATCCATAGTTCCAAAGACATGCAGATACAATTAAGCTGCAGCTGGATGGATCCTACTTGAAAGAACAATTATTAAATTGAATTGGCAGCAAAATTTTTGTTTTATACTATCAGAAAGTACATGCAAGAATCTGGAAAATTACTTCGAATATTACCTTGGTCTTGTTTCAGATGTAATTTGTCGCATCATCTACAATCCCTCATCTATGGCAAGGTCTGTCTCTTTGTCAATCTAATTTGCTAAAAGATTAGTTGATTCAATCACAAATGCTGGGATTTTTTTATGGAACTCTTCGATGACTTGGTGGAACTTATTTGGATTTCTATAAGCATTCAGCATTTTGACAGCCATGGTCCATCAAATAATGTACTGATTCTGCAACCCAATGTAGTCAATCAATTGTGTGTATATAGGGTACTAATGGCATATAGACCGATGACAGGAAACTGAAATAATAGTGTCAAAAGCAATCATGTGATTCAGCTTCACATTAAACTAAAATAGAAGAAGATTAAATATCACTTGATTCAGTTAGGCTTACAAATTATCGAAGGAGGAAGTAGACTGTGAAGGCATCATTTTCCTATGTCACTACCTTATGGAGGTAAATCATGCAATGATCATATATATGGTAATCAAGGAAGTTGAGACGCCTTCCCATATCAGTGACACCCAAAAACTTGCTTAAAGTTACCTAGTGGCTCTTTTTTTCTTTTGTGAAATGGTTCCCTTGAACTGTTCAAGGTAATGGTCTACACTACTACACTTTATTCCAACCAACTTAACCAACAATATCAACCATCAGCTCACCTTAAGGAACTCCTCCTTGGAAAGCATACTACATGAGATAAGTGTACACATTCAGTTTTGAATCTACTTAATTGACAGTTTTATTGTCAACGTCAAGATAACATATCGACAAACAGTAGGTTAAATAGATCTCGATATGTCTCAGCCATCATATTTGATCTAACAGTTGGAAAAACATCATTTACACGCTTTATAGAACCTTGTTCTAGGGAGCATTATTTTTATAGTCATTTCTCCTAAAGTTTTCAGTTAAACACATATATCCTATCCATTAGGTAAGATATGAACAACCATGAAATGAGATGCATCTCAACCGTCCTTTTTTGATCTAATGGTTGATGGCCACACTTGAGAACCTCATTTTAAGGGCCATAGAAAAGAACCTTTTTTGGATATATGAACGAATTATGTTTGACAGAGGAAACACTGTCCAATTGATTTATTGTTTTTAATGAATCCAGGGTGGGATGCAGTCAATTAGAAGGGATTAACAGGGTTCTCAGCCTCCTGTCATTTTGGAAAACCGAAGAAGAGGCCACTAATAACAATAGATAACAATAAGATTTTAATTGCTCAATGGTGGTGCCTAACATCATGACTAATCAGCAATAATGCCAACGAGAATTCAGGCTCCTGACTCCAAGAAAAAAGTAAATATGAAAGACATTTGTGAGGTGGGACGTGTACCTGAGAAAGACGTTGAACCCCTGTTGCGTATTAGACGCAATGAACCTTTCACGAATATTGCTTTATGCTATTTCTGGCATCCAATATGTTCTACCGTAGTGAAAGAAAGAATCATGATGACAATACCTCCAATGGAACTTCATAACCATGCTTCCACATTGATCCTAATACTTGTGCAACCTTATTTCTTTGACCACAACTAGAGTAGGCATGATACAATATCCAAAATGTTTTCTTCGTGCGGTCCAACTTAAAACACGCCATCTCACCAAGGACATTCTCCATTTCTTCTAAGCGCTGTTCTGATGCATACATGACCATCTTACAGTGATATAGGGACCGGCAAATTCTCCACCTAGCACATTCTGCACGCTTCACAAAATGTGCTAGTCTGTCCACCTCTTTGCATCTGAAATAACTCGCAACTATAGATCGCATCAAACCGGCAGTATGTACGGAGGTTTTGCGCTCAAATGCTTCATTTATTGACCTCTCCATCGCCTCAAAACAATCCTCTTGAGCATAAACCCTAATCAGCATTACATTCAACCAAGGCCTGTATTGATTTTCTGGAATAAGGTTCATCAGTGTGTGTATTTTTTGCACTCTGTCTGTGACAGAACTCCTGCAATATGCACATATCATAGCCCTTATCAATGGGATTTCCTTGTCGTTTACATGATGTTTCACCAACTCATACGTCTCCTCCATCTTTACCAGATTACCTGAATGAGCATATCCTCGAAGCATTAACAAGTAGGTGCTAATATTAGGACTAACAGGGCCTGCCTTCATCATTTCGAAAGTTTTTTCCATTCTATCCCACATCCAAGCAGTAATGTATCCAGCAATTAAATTATTGTATGTGCCTAAATTAGGGGAGAGATCTGATTCCTTTAACCTCCGAAGAGTTGCCTCCATATGATCAACTAGCATCAATCGACCAAAGACGGAAATGAGAATGTTGTATGTCACAATGGTAGGTGTGATATACTGTTCCCTCTTGAGGTCCCGAAACAAAGACTGACATTTAGCAGTATGGCCATTGAGCACATAAGCACTCATGAGTGCATTATACATAGAAGTTGTCTTGATCCGCTTGTTTACAGCTTCATCGAATAACTCAAGGGCAAGTTGAACATTTTTAATTTTACCTGCAAATGTAATAGCCTTGGTATACTCCTCAGCCGTCATAGGAGTGCCACCATCCGCCTGATTTCTTCTCCAATTAAAAACCTACAACACAAGCGACAAAAAAGAAGGTTAAAAATCCAATATTACTTGGGACATCTTTATCTGAAATTGACATAGATTCAACATGGTAAAAATTAATCATCGCTGATATTCTATTCTATGTACTGTTAAGTCTTTAAAGCGCCCCTGGCGGCAAAAACAAAGCCAAAAACTTCTGTTGGACCTAAATCTAATAGCATGCTAGGAAAGTATATGTCAGCGGCATATGTATATGATCCAAGCTATCCTAGTATGCCTCAAATACAAGCAATCTTTTCGGAAACCAAATGGAGCAGACAGAGTTACCAATATGCACAACAAATGCTCCATAACAGTACATAAACTCGAGTAAGACAATCGAAAACCAACACAAAATGTTCATCAAACCAAACCATTCACTGCATTGCATTCAACACCCAAAACCCACAAGATTCAAACTTTACATATAAAGTCTCAGAAGAATTTAAACTGGGGAAAATACCTCCAGGGCCAAATGAGGCCAATGACGCAACTGATGCATAAGCTCCACGATAGGAATTACATCCTTAAAATTACTGCTCCTCAAAAACTCACAGCCCTTCTCCTCCAAAACCCTAACAATCTTCTCGGAATCGCCGGCGCTCTGAACCAGCTCCGCCCTCAGCTGATTGACCTTGAGGGCCAGATCCTCCCGGGCCCTGATCTCTTGTGGGCTGGGCTGGTCGGTGAAGAGAGCGATGACGCTTGAGAAGGAGTTGGGTGGAGGAGAAGAAGGAGAAGGGTTCTGGGCATTGTTGACAACGTCGCGAGTGAATCTGAAATTGGCGGAGTTGGTGAGAGTGTAAGTGTAGGGAGTTAGGGTTTTGGGTTTAGGGGAGCATCGGTGGCGGCTGAAGAGCTCGGATTGGGCCGCGTCGGACAGCCTCCATATTCGTTTCATTGCTCGGCGACGACCGCTGTGGGCATCTTTTGGGGGGGTTTTGCCAAGGGTTTTGGCTTCACACTCGGGGGATAAGGTAGTGTAGTACACTGCGGTAAAAAAAAAAGAAAAAAAAAAGGTAATATGTATATTTACTCCTTACACAATTGTGAATAAGATATGTAAGAATTTTCACTCGCAAATATTTCTTATTTACATTCTATTGTTTGACTTAGGAGGGTGCATTGTATTTGGATTTGTGCAAACTTTTTTTAAATGACATAATTTTTGAAAAGTACATAGACTCTTTAAAAAGTTGATAGACTGTTATGAATTTCTTAAAACCATTTTAGCAACAGACTTTTATTGATTCATGAAAATCTATATATTTTATTATGAATGATTTCTACAGATTTCCTAGAAAAAAAAAAAAACAAAACAAAAACAAAAATAAAATAAAACAAATGCAGCCCAAACACAAAACAAAAGAATAATTTGTTATCTCTTCAATGCTTCAGTATCTTTTAATAGAAATTGACTAAAATAAATGACTGTTAGTCTGTCTAGGAGTTTGTTCTCATTCCTAATCTCCCAACAATATAAATATACAATATAGATCACTTGATGTTTATGGTTAATTATTCTCATCAATTTTGTTTTCGCCGATTAACATATATTGTAGCAATATTGGTCAATGTCTTGATCTATAATCAATCAATTGAAATTCAATTGTTCAACCTTTTTTTGAACCATAATATAAATTCAAATTAATGAGAATAATTAATTAATAAGATAAAATTTAGTATGGTTCAAGGTCTTAGGTTTAGACCACAATATTTGAGTTTTAGGGTTTCATAAATCATTTTTATTGCTATTAGGGTTAGAAGTATCACAATTGAAAAAAAAAACAAAACAAAACAAAAATCACATTCAACAACTACAATAAACATGTTGGATATCAAAAAAGGTTGATATCATAAAAGATTAGAGAAAAGACAAAAAATTAAGAAAGAGAGATGATGAAGGACAAACTTCTTCGTGCATAGAGAGAAGAACTTTGATAGACCTTTTTTTTTTTTTGAAGAGGAAACTTTGATAGACTTTTTGAAATCTTTGGTCTGGAGGCTGGAAAATTATTGGAGCAAACACTACAAAGTCCATGATTTTCTAATTCCATAAGTATGAATGATATTTTTAATACCTCTGTACTTTTATTTATTTTTAAAAGTCCTAATTGAATACCCCTAGATTTTGGTGGAATTCATGAAGTCTTTAAAAATCCTAATTAAATACCTCAAGACTTTCATGGACTGTTAAAAGTCTATATTGAATATACCCAAACTTTTAAATTCCATAGATTTCTTTAAAAGTTCCACTAATTCCATATACAATACACTCCCTTTAATCTGTTTGGCACTGAATCAGTGTTGGCTTTCGGCTATACCGTCATATTCTCTTGCAGCCTACTTTTGGTTTTGAAATTGAAAAGCTGACTCTGGCAAAATGAAAAGTCATCCAACTTAATTATTCATCGTAAAATGAATTTATAATTAGGTGATTCTCCCTGAATTTCATTGCAGTACAGTTCGATAAAACACTGTATGTATAGATGTGCACCAGTACTATATCAAGACTCACTACTTGAGTAAAGGTAATATAAAAGATGTCATAGGATTTTGTCATTTTGTAAAACCTCATCAGTTTGATCCTAGATAGATTTGTTCTCTAAATTCTAGGGTGACAAAAGCGAACAAAACCTTCCTAAGCGGCTAAGCGATGCCACGTGTACTGTCATTTGGTGCTGACCAAGAGAGTGAGCCAGCCTCAGCCTGCAGTGATTGTCACCGAAACAATAGCTGCATTATATACAGATACAAAAAAAAAATGAACGACGTAGATGAAACTCGACCACACCAACCCCCTCAACTCTTCTCTCCAATCCATCAATAATTTACAGTAAAGCTTCCATCAATCCAATTCAATGATTTGCTTCACCAAAAAGCAACCATATATAATACGCAATTAATCCGTTTGTCATCTCCACGTACACTGAAAGGTTGAAGAAAACTACCTGCAATCCGAGGTCAGTGTCTTCTTCTTCTTTGTTGTTTCGATCTAACTGGTGATTATTCGTGTGAAAATGATTTTGTTTGATTGAGGATAAGGGTGTTTCCAAGGTTGTTGGAGGTAAGTCGTTGTTCTTGTAGGTTAAAGATGTGTTGTTTATGTGTAGGTTTGACATGGTTGGTATATTGGCTCTGAGCTTAAACTGAGATGTTTGTAACATCAATTGATGATTTTGATGAGATGGGGTATTCACTCAGTAGATTGACTGCAGAATCTGACTATTTTGATGATGGGAGTACCAACAATGGATCAGTTGAGAGCATTGATGGACCCAACAAACCGTTTGATAGTTTAGACCATGAAGTAGCTCAGCTCACAAAGCTGAGATCAGCACCCAATGAGAGGCTTAGGCAAGTCGGACAGGGGAGGCGGGGCCGACCTGTTTCGACAGTGAAGATGCTGGAAGGGAGAGAAGGTAATTATTCAGGAAGGGGAAGGTTCTCTTCTGCAGATTGTTGTCATGTTTTAGGTAGATACTTGCCGCTGAATGGTCCTTGGCTCGTTGACCAGATGCCTAGCCGAGCATATGTCTCGCAGTTTTCAGCAGATGGATCTCTTTTTGTTGCTGGGTTTCAGGTCATTTTTTATTCTCGTTGAGTTCATTTGGTTGCTGATAAAACAATGCAAAAGAACAGAGTAATAAATATGGTTTTTTGGTTTTCCAAGTTATGATTCCGAGAAATGTGAGCTTGGAATTATGATTTATATCTAATGCATTGATTGTTAGTGATTCTGTAGTAGGCATGACTTTGAGTTGTTCTATGAGTGACTGTTGCAGGGTAGCCACATTAGAATATACAATGTGGATAAAGGGTGGAAAGTCCAGAAGGACATTCATGCCAAGAGTATGCGATGGACAGTGACTGATACATCTCTTTCCCCAGACCAACGCCATCTTGTGAGGCCCTGTATACTCTTATCTTTGTTTAATGTTAAATGCTGCCTTCGCCCTTGTCTTTTTGGACCTTCTGTTATAACTTTCTAGAAACTGGATTCAGTTAGCATACATTTTTTGTGGCCTCTTTAGTGTTTAACTTGCGATGTGGATGCAAACCTTTCTACTTAATATGTACACTTTGAGAATAGGATTATGCATCCATGGTGGATATACAGGAAAAGTAAGGATACATGTATACCAAACTACTGCATAAATATATCAAGTGCTAAATGGATGGTATCAATGTTAAATTTCTCACTAAAGCAAGAGACCTACAGATCAATGTTATGATTTTACCTTTAATCAATTTGTACTATGCTATTTCAGGTCTATGCGAGCATGTCACCTATTGTTCATATAGTTAATGTGGGATCTGCTGAAACAGAATCTCGTGCTAATATAATGGTATGAACTACAATCGACCACTCACCATTTTCCTTCAATGATATGTTTGCTCAGCATCTGAGAATGATTTCTTATGTAGGAAATCCATGAGGGTTTGGATTTTTCTTCTGCTGATGATGGAGTATACTCCTTTGGTATTTTCTCCATAAAATTTTCAACAGATGGACGTGAAGTTGTTGCTGGAAGTAGTGATGAGTCCATATATGTTTATGATCTTGAAACTAATAAGCTCTCCCTTCGAATTTTGGCTCACACGGTATGAGCATTGCTTAACTGAACATTTCTATAATGTTCTTGATTTCATTTTCTTATCATTTGTTGGTTGTTAACTTCTTTAGTTACCTCCATAGAGGAAAGTGGGGACGGGTACCTCAACTCCTTGAGTGATCCTTAATGGCACTCTGGTCACTAATTTTTCTGTGCAGTCTGATGTTAACTCTGTTTGTTTTGCGGATGAAAGTGGCCACCTCATTTATTCTGGGAGTGATGATACTCTCTGTAAGGTACATTTCCATTATAGCACTTGCAATATTGCATTTCTCTACATGGTTCATCATGGCATCAGTAAATGTTATGTGTATTTCACAGAAGTCACCTTTCATAGCTTGTCGGACTACATTTTTCTCAAAGTTGTAGGAATAACGAAATTGTTGGGGAAGTTTTTGTTAATTGATTGATATGATCATATACATGCGAGAAGTCATATAAGGTATACTTTTGCCTAGGTGTGGGATAGACGTTGCTTTAAAGCTAGTGGGAAGCCAGCAGGAGTTTTGACAGGGCACCTAGAAGGTATTACATTCATTGACAGCAAAGGAGATGGTCGTTACTTCATTTCAAATAGCAAAGATCAGAGCATAAAACTTTGGGATATCAGGAAAATGTCCGCTAGTGCTACTGCTGCCCGGTATGTTAACATCTGGCTGGCTTGTCATGGCTCTCTTGGAATCATATATGCACAGGCTTTTCTTATATGTTTTTACTGGTTATCCGTGGTCATGAAATGTTGTCTGTATTCATTTGCACCATATGTATGTTATTTGTTCCAAACATTATTGTTTTTTTTACGTCTAAATACAAGGTCAGCATGGTTGTCAAACGGCTGAGTTATATTTATTGTGAATGACTGGTTTTCTGGTTCTGCATCAAACTATGACTGTTTGCCCTGCAATTTCGAATTTTGTGTTCAGAATGTATTACTGTGACATGAAAATTGCAATCCTTCTATTTATTCCAGCAATCCAGGGCCTAGGTATCATGAATGGGATTACAGATGGATGGACTATCCACCTCAGGCAAAAGATATGAAACATCCATCTGATATATCAGTGTCTACTTATAAAGGTCATTCGGTCTTGCGTACACTTATTCGCTCCTACTTCTCCCCGGCGTATAGGTAAGTACTACTCTCAATCTTTTTGTTCATATGTCTCTAGAGGTCAGCTGTTTCCTGATGCTACACGAGTTTTATTTTTCTTTTCTTCAAGTCTGCTTGGTTTCTGGTTGCAGTTAACCTATTTTCAGTAGTCTCAATTTTTTCTTTAATGCTATTAAAATATTACATCTCCTTGAACTTTGCAGCACTGGTCAGAAGTACATCTACACTGGATCTCACAATTCATGCGTTTATATATATGATTTGGTATGTGATACGTGTATTTTTGTTTCTGCATTTGATTCCAAACCAGTTGAGGGATTGATTTGATGCTCAAGTGCCATGTCTGTGGCTTCAGGCTTGTTGCAATCTGAAATTCTCGCTCTTTCTTTATAATCTATGGTAATTTGGTTACTTGATTGTAAATTGTAGGTCAATGGAGCCCAAGTTGGAAAATTGGAGCATCATAAATCAGCTGTAAGAGATTGTAGTTGGCACCCATATTACCCTATGCTCATCAGCTCTTCCTGGGATGGGGAAGTTGTTAGATGGGAATTCACAGGAAATGGAGAATCACCACCACCTTTCACCAGCAAGAGAGCCTGGAGGAGACCATATTCACCAACACCAGTTATGATATTATAGTCCGTCGACGCATATTTCATTTAGGTAAACAAGCATGAAGCCAGAGACTTAGCATTATACACCTGCACGCTAGCTATTGTTGTTTTTCTAAGCTCATGATTGAAAAGTTAAGGGGATTATGCACAAATTCGGTTGTACATAAGTAACAAATTATGGTTTTGCGTTTCAGAAAGAAAGAAAAAGAGGTTTATGCTTAATATGAATGTTCATAAACTCATAGTATGCTGTTTTAGCAGCATATTTAATGTGTATTTGCGGATGTGTGTATGTGAGAAATTCACTTGGCTTCTCATATCATAGTTTCGATCAGCATATCTCTCTCGAGTTCTGTCTTTTGGTTTAATAATTATGAAAAGATTTCACCATAGAACACTGACTTCCATTATTTTCTTTTCTTGGTGAAAAATCTAGTGTCTTGAAAATCCAAATAAGTTGGCCTTGAAACGCATTTTATTCCTGTAGTTTCAAGGGCTTCATCAGTATTACAGTTGGGGGAAAAGTTACCCTGGAGATGCAGATCGCACAGTTGTAATTAGCTAATAGTTCTTCATCCGCTAGCTTGTATTTATACAAGTAACAAACTCATTCAGAATGCCTTAATTTCAATCAGTAGTTCCTCTCCATCCTCTACTTACATTTGCAAAATCACAAAGAGGCAGGACAAAAGTAGCAACAAAATGATAGCACCCACCATCAACCATTACAACTCGACTCAGATTCTTAGAACTAAAAATGTTCGAGTAATCTTAGAATTAAATGGCTAACAAATGGTTTTTCATTCATAGCCAAATAAGGATTGCAAGATAATTCAAAATTACTAACAGATGGTTTTTCATTCATAACCAGATAAGGTTTACAAGGTTTAGGTTTTTCATTCATAACTAGATAAGTGTTGCAGTTAACCTAATTTTGGTGTGACTGGTCCAAACAGGAATATGAATCTTTATGTAATAGGGAGGGTATATTTAGTCATAGATTTCCTACCCATATTTTGAATAGGATTCCTTGTTATATTAGATTTAGATCCTATGTAATCTGTTTATATAAAAGGCCATATTATCAATGAAGAAGTATGCATTATTCTCTATGAAATTCTACATTCTACAACACATTATCAACACGAACCCTAACCCAAGCACCAAAAAGCCAGAAAATCCCTGAAACCCTAAATCCCGAAATCATCACCGTGCGCACCTTCCTAGCTCCCTAGCACCCTCCTCTCGCCTCTGCCTACTTTGCTCGCCTCCCACCGGCCCCTACGCCTCAGCGCATCTTGCTCACTGCCAGCAACCCCTCAGCACACCTGCAACCTCCTGCCAGCTCCTTCACTCTCCTAGCCACAAGTTTCTTCAAATTACTTCGCGTATAAGAAATTAGCTTCAAAAAATCAAGATATGTCAAACTTGAAAAACCTCGACTTCGCCCCATTGGACACTACTGGCCTTGGATACCACAAGTGGGTCCGTGATATCAAAAATCACCTCACCGCCAAAAGGATCCTAGGAACGATCCACCCTGCCAACAATGATTTGACTGCGCAGGGCCCCGATGCCAACAAGGCCAAGGCCCTCATCTTGATGAAACGCCACATGAACGATTTGCTTCGACTCGAGTATATGGTTGAAAATAACCCAAGAAATCTATGGGTTGTGCTTGAAGAGCGCTTTGGGAATGTCCAAGACTCCCAAAATCTCCGCTTCGTAGACTATAAGTTGAACAAGCTCGACTTCACCCCATTGGACACTACTGGCTGTGGATACCACAATTGGGTATGTGATGTCAAAAATCACCTCACTGCCAAAGGGATCCTAGCAACAATCCAGCCCACCAATGATGATTTGATTGTGCAGGGCATCAATGCGTACAAAGCCAAGGCCCTTATCTTGATGACGCGTCATATGGACGATTCGCTTCAACTCAAGTATATGGTTGAAAACAACCCAAGAAATCTATGGGTTGCGCTTGAAGAGCGCTTTGGGAATGTTCAAGACTTCCACCTCCCCGAATTGCGGGAGAGATGGCAAAATCTCCGTTTCACGGACTGTAAGTCAGTGTTAGAGTACAATTCGGAAGCCCTCAGCATCAGATCAATGATGCAAGTTTGTAATCAAACTATTACAGATGAAGACCTAATTGAGAAAACTCTCTCCACCTTCCCCATCTCTGCTAGGATGCTAGCTATGCAATATCGAATCAGTATTCAAGCAGGACAGATCAAGGGATTTCATCAGCTGATTACAGCGATGACCGTAGTTGAGAAACACGATAATATTCTCATGAAGAATTATAATTCCCGATCTGTCAGAACAAAAGCTGTTTCAGAGTTGAATTATAATAACACTCCAAAAGGAGGCTGTGGCCAGCAAAACCCTAAACTTAAGGGAAAACAATTTAGACGATTTGGTCCGTACAATCGCTCAGTGCAGGAAGAAAAGTGCCTTAACCATCAACGTGACAACCGCCGTGGTCGTGTAGGCCGTCGCGGACTAAGAAAGCCTCTTTAACAGAGGGAGTGATGCAGCTAACGTAGTTTTGGTGTGACTAGTCCAAACTGGAAGAGTATATTTAGTTATAGATTTCCTATCCATGTTCTGAATATGATTCCTTTTAATATTAGTAGATTCTATGTAATCTTTGCACTCTTGCCCCTATATAAAGGGTTCTATTATTAATGAAGAAGTACGCATTATTCTCTCTCGAATTTTCTCATTCTACAACAAGGAGTAGCATCGTTCCCACCCCCCGCCAAAAAAAAAAAAAAAAAACAAATCTGACAGATAGCAATTGTTGTAACCCAAAATTTAGACATCTCCTACGATCTTATATGGGGAGTGGGCAAAAGAACAGACTGGTGGGACGTTCAGCAGCTCGGTAGTTTCCTTTCTCCACA
The DNA here is from genome assembly GCF_002994745.2 of Rosa chinensis. Taxonomy (NCBI): domain Eukaryota; kingdom Viridiplantae; phylum Streptophyta; class Magnoliopsida; order Rosales; family Rosaceae; genus Rosa; species Rosa chinensis. Next base: position 55,144,836 of record NC_037093.1, on the reverse strand, counting down.
TACTCTCCCATAGTCCCTACAGAATATGAGATAAAAAAATCTGCAGAATTATCCTTCAGAGTGTTTCTATGGAGGGCATTCAGCCAATTAATGAAAGAATCATTCCAATTCAAACGTACAGGCCAGTTAGTAAGCTTCAACCAAATTGTTGAGTAAAAGCCTAAAAGGTATGACCTATGGATTCATCACTTGAATTATAGAAAGGACAGAGAGGGAACATTACAATTTTATAACACATTAAGCAAGTTTATCTTCTCCCCTTTACTGTCACAAATGATTATTTGAATATTTGACGAGACATGTGAAAACAGCTACAATCAAACCTAAACCAAAGCAATTCAAATGGAACTTCTCATAGACTATAGCGTGCCAGTAACATCAAACAAAAATTTATAATGCATTGAACCCCCACCTTTCAACATAAAACCAACACTCCTCCGCGTTCCAAAAACTCTAATACACAGATTCTTCAGTCGGACTTTCTTGCTATTGATTACATTTTCAAGACCAAAGAGCATATAAGAGGGAATTGAATAGAGACCTTAGCAAGTCAGGTTTGGAAATGAAGATATGGGCCTCGAAACATTTAGCATCCAACTCTACGGGTGTACTAATCAGGTTGAAGTGGATACTTGCTATTTTACTGTGCTCAAAACTTACAATTATCTACATCACAAGATTTGAACATGAAAACCTCAAGGTCAAATCAGCGTATGTAAAATTGGGTGACTTAGCTCAAGGTTGTAACAGTAGTATTTACCAACAGAACAAAATACCAAAAAAGGCGACACGACCTCACGGGAACCCTACCGTTTACGCACTCAAATGGCAGTTATACATTTTTTTTTTAATTGTTGTACGATTCGGGCTAATCTTGTATTTATTTTGAATTTTTTTTTTTCAAAGAGGTTTTGACTCTTTGTCCCCTTGTCCTCCCCTGATTGTTTGTCTCTTTTGTTTAGTGAAATTTTTCGCCAAAAAAGGAAGACTTAGTTAGTTTTAATTTGTAAACATCTTTAGGTGATTGATTAGGATTGTGATGAGACGAGCCCTACTTGGGTGATCGATTGAAGAGAAATGTCCCTAAAGAAGCATAATCAAGTAGGAATCTTACTTGGAAAAGAAACTAAATGATGCTCAACCTTTACAATAATGAAGAAATTTAACAGTCCCCTCTTTATGTAGCAAGGCACAAGTTTTACTACTCACTTAGGCCTACCCACCTCTTTATGAAAGAAGAAATATTGATTTATAAAAAGTATTGTTGGTATATATCTAATATGTTTCGTTTCATACTTAAAAAGTTCATAATCTTAGTTGAAAAGTATTTTCATCGTCAATATACATTTTTCTATATAAATTTTATTATTTTGTGTAAATTGAAAATATTTATCACAAATGCAATTCTAATTAGTTGGTGAAAGAGTGAAAAACATTTACACTATAAATATAAAATCTTTTGAATAACTTTCCGAGTCTAGACAATAAGAACATACATAAGAACTACATACATTTTTCTATTTAAATTTTATTATTTTGTGTAAATTGAAAATATTTATTACAATTAATACAATTCTAATTAATTGGTGAAAGAGTGAAAAACATTTGCACTATAAATATAAATCTTTCAAATAATTTTCCGAGTCTAGACAATAAAAACCATAAAAACTTTTGACCTCTAATGCCAAAAGAGCTGATCATTTTTTTTTATTTAATTAAATAAGGGATGAGGCAATATTAGCTCATCGGAAGTAGACGATTTAGGGAACAAGTCCCACCCTCAAACCCGAAGGTGAAGGGTCTACCACACTCTGGGAGCCCACCGCCCGTCCCCTTATTTATTTTTTATTAATAATAAAGCAAAATACAAAAAAGAGAAGGGAGGACAAAAATCAAACCCCAAAAGTACAGACATGACAGATGGAAAACAAAAAATTCCATCATTGGAACAGAAACAGAATAAAAATAAACTCCAGGAAGCCCAAATCAACATCAAGAAGAAACACGAGAGTAAGGGAACCCCTGGTCATCCATTCTCAAGTATGGAGAGATCTCGGGTGGAGGTGAGGCATGCCAAATCAGAGATGAAGGAGCCAAACCCAAATTTGTTAACCTATCTGCCACAGAATTGCCTTCACGAAGAACATGAGAGCAGTGAAATGTCATTGAGCTGATGATTATGCTTTCAAAGCTGAGCATCATAAAGCTAAATCGTACACCTCGAAACAAGAGGAGACAAGAAGTAAGTCCGGTTCTTCTACCTTCTCTTCTTTTTGTTAAAGTGTCACTAGTCACTTGTGCTTCTCCTCCTTCCATTCCATGTGCCTCAAGCTTTTTATTTAACTAACCCCATACCTAATCCCAGCTACATTCACATGTCCTTCCATGGCTTCCACAAGAAGCAGAAGATAGATATCAAAATCAAGAGCAAAGAGACAAGTACATCTATTGATCTATACACATTGGCTTTGACTCCTCATGCTTTTAGGTAATGGTTTAGTTCAGTTAAATGATTAAAATAGGCATGCCTATGATGGATGTTGGTTCCTCTTTCACTCAATTAGAAGCTGTAGCTGGCTTCAATCATGAAAGGTTTGGTCAGAAGCTCGTGCATAACAAAAGCCGAAAAGCAGAGAGAAGTAGCTTTGGACTTGTAGCCCCCCCCCCCCCCCCCCCCCCCCACAAACAACTTCTTCTACTTATCTTCTATCGATAAGTGAAAAGAAGAAAGCAATGAAAATGAAGAATGCATGCTTCTGTTTCCAATAGGAAAGTGTTGGACATAAGATTCAGATCGAGCTTGCTCATCAAGACTAGACAAATTTGTTCTTTGCAGAAGCAGAACATGAATCATAGCACAAGTGCACAACCCAATTTTTAGCTTCCGTTACAAGCTACAAGTAATAATAGTTTCCGGAACCCATTAATTTCCGCAGACTAGCATTGGGGTCCTAGGCAGCTGCCTATTTAGTCTATGACTCTATGCACAGGATCGGCATTGCCCATTACAATTTACAAATATCTAAAATATAGTCGGTCTACAAAATAATTCGAATTAAAATAATTTATATGTGTTATACTCATCGTTGTGATAATACAGTATAATTTTTGTAATTTATAATAATATCAAGTGTAACATGCTAATTATGTCCATTGACAACCTTTACTCAACTTCAATACCCATCATCACATTTGATATTAGCACATTATCAATTCTAAACACAAATAATGCACAACCCTAAATGAGAGAGTACCAATGTGATAATTGCTAAAAGTACCATTGCACAATCATGAACGTATAGATCAATGACCACAATAATAACATGTACCAATATCACAATAGTCGGTAATAACACACGCATATTCCAAATTCTTTTGCCAAAAAAAAAAAAAAAGTGTTCATATTTGATGGTAGAGCACAAATTAAATTAATTTTCCCCCTACACAAGTTACACTATTTCTGAGATATCCACAAATCTTCTTTATTATTCATCATTTTTACCTCTCCCCCCCTATTTTTCCACAAAAATAAATAAATGAATCTCAAAGGACCCCCAACAAAATAAACATAAATAGTTTACTCCTCCATCCATCTGAACTTCCCATAATACCCACGAGTATAATCCGAATTTCCATCTCTACCCTCTCCACTCGTTACACTGCGCAGTAGGCCTCGTCTTCTGCTTCCCGGACTTCAACGGGCACGGCGTCTCCACCGGCGGGACCATGCAGTTGTACTGCAGACACAGCGAGCTGCTCAGGGGAATCTCCGCCGTCGGTTTGATCTGAATCCCCGTCAGAAAGTTGTGCTGGAGATACAGTATCTGAATATTCGCCGCCAGCAACCGGTCCACGAAAGGACCCGGGACCTGACCCGTGAACCGGTTGTTGTTCAAGTAGAGATTCTGGACGGTGGAGAACAGCGGCGAGATTTCGCCGGAGAATCGGTTGTAGCTGAGGTCAATGGTGGGGATCGAGACTTGATCGGAGGGCTGGACCGGGCCGAAAAGGAGGTTTCTCTGGAGCTGGAGGTTGGTGATTGGGAAGGTGAATACCCGACCCGGAACTGTACCCGTGAACTGGTTCATGCTGAGGTCGAGGTAGTTGAGCTGGTCAAGCCGGTTCAGGAGGCCGTAGACCGGGCCGGAGAGGCGGTTCCAGGAGAGAGAGAGGTACTGGAGTGAGGGAGGGAGGGAGTTGGGAGCGAGCGTACCGGACAAGTCGTTGTGCTTCAGGTCGAGGCGGGTTAGGGATTTGGAGGTGAACGGAGGGACCGGGCCGGAGAGGCGGTTGTGGCCGAGAATGACGTTGGTGAGCTCCGGTAGGGTTCCGATGGAGGCGGGGATTGCTCCGGTGAAGATGTTGTAGCTGAGGTCGAGAGTACGGAGGTTGCGGAGCTGAGAGAGGCTGGCCGGAATCTGGCCGGAGAGGAAGTTGCGGCTGACGGCGAGGAAGCGGAGGCTCTTTATCTGGGAAATGGACTGGGGGAGAGCGCCGTAGATCCGACCAGGGACAATGGAGAGCTCGGCGAGGGCGGAGAGCTTGCCGATGGAGGGGTCGAGCCGACCGGTTAGACCAGGAGCGCCGGCTCTGGGGTCGCCGAGGTTGAGAGCAATAACCTTGTCGGAATCACAGTAAACGCCGGCGAAATTACAGGGGTCGGAAGTGAAATCCCAGGAGGCGAAGTAATTAGACCCGGGCAAATCGTCGAGACCTTTGCGAATGGATTGCAGAGCCAAGAAATCAACCGGGTCGAGAATCGCGACAGCAATGGAGTTGAATTGCAAGTAAATACAGAACACAATGCACCAATATTGCTGCAATAGCCCAACCCCATTAATCTGCTTCTCCGCCATTGCAGCTAGCCTAGCCTACTGAGTGTGAAAGACTAAGGCTTTTATATTTATAGTAGCTGCAAAGGGTTCAGAGAAGAACGCTTTTCCGTGAGAAGAAGAAGAAGGTACCAACTTCTCGTGAAAGCTTTGAATGGCGATGATGATGAATTTGATCGAGCATATATATAAATGATGGCTTGGAGAGGAAGCGAGATTATTGAATCTTGTATTGTATTCTACGGCTGGGGATTTTCTGAAAGCCTTTTGCTTTTTTGTGTCTGTGTGATTAGTTTTTGGGGGAGGGGAGGGTGTTGGCTTCTCTGAGAAGACGAGTGGCGAGTCTGTGTTGTTACTGGTATTTGCTCTCTCTGCAATTTTGTTCCGGGTTTTTTCGTTTTTGTTTACTATATTATTTTACTGTTATTGTTTCTTTATTGGGGTTTGGGTTGGGTTAAACGGCTGTCCGAGCCTACCTGGCGGGCCTGGCGGGACGACTCTGAGGCTCGGGTTACCAGCTTGGCAAATGTGGGAGGCGGTGGTTCGTTGGGGTCACGTGAGGTTTTGCGGTGACGGCAATCCGTATCACGTGCCAAGGTAGAGGTCGTCCTAAATGTAGGGCTTCGGTTGGTTTAAGGTGTGTGTGAGTGCCAGCTGTGGTGCCTGTTGTTGGTTTCTCTAACGAAAGTGAAACTACTTGTCGTTTCCGTAGGAGAGAATATTTGGCTCCAAAAGGGTAATATTGTCATTTAATTAGCAAGAGTTGTCTTTCGTTTTTTTGGTTACAAGCAAGAGTTGTCATTTTCATTTCACTTTTCACTTTTTCAGGTTAAGATTTACTAATTAACATACATTTCGTGTTTTCAATTTCGACAAAAAGCCCATCTAAACTAGATAACATCATGCAATTGAGTTTCTTGTGTTATTTAAAAGGTCACTTACATTTGTTGCTGACATGTTTTTGAGTTCAGTATTTTTTTAAAAAAATTTTAAAAAATATTGTGGAGAAGTATGTTTTTTATTCAGAATAAGACACTCATCATACATGTATCACGTTAACAAAATTATGGATTTTATAGAGCCTAATTTTACATGAAACAAGACTACTAAGCGGGAAAGTGGGACTACATAAGTTACTAGGTTCTAGGAGTAATATATCAGAATTAAAAAATAAAATAAAAATCAATATGGCATGGATCGGGTTTTTGGGAAATATTTAAGGGAGTGCAAACTCTACCATCTTTGTTAGATACATGGAACTCTTAGTAATTATAACTGAGATGTGATTTTGGATTGTGGAGTACATGAAAACTCTCAAAAGAGTCCAATTCCCCACTAAAGAAACAGATTATTATGGCCTCTCCCTCTTTATCTGCGCAAGTATGATGATGGTATGGGCAACATTTACTTTCAGTTATTTTTCCATTTATGTGACCTGCCAATTAAACATCTTCAACAGCTTCTTCTAATATATTAAACACAGCTTCTTGACTTGATCTACTTCCATTAGTATTCTGCAAAACTGTTATTTTCTGAAGCAGCATTTATATATTATATCTGAGTCTTTAATTAGGGTTTTCCGTGAAAATATAACTCCCGAGTTCGCAATTTACTATTCTGCCCATCCACACCGGTACGAGCCAAAAATTACAGAATTTTCCAGTCAATTTTCATGGAGTTCTTGCAGCCAGAGAAAGAAAGGTACAGGGCACAAGAAACCAGTGCCTCTGAAAGGCGAGTTTACATCACCTAATTAACGTGTTCACTACTCCTTATAGTCGTCCTTTCTTGGACTCAGAACTCTTGCTGGGAGTCAAAAAGTTACTCAGGAAACCACACTTCACTGCCAACTTAAAGAGAAGGAAAAGTGTAACCTTGGTTTTTCATATAATAATCACAAGAGTATTTGCCAGCAATTTCCTTTTCTCATTTAAGCCTTTTCGGATTTTTTTTCTGTTTTTTACATTAGTGTGGATTGAATATCTGTCACAACCTAATCATAACTCAATTTTCCGGTATAAGGAATCTAATTCTGTTTTTCTTTTTTTATTTGATTTTAATTATATAACTTTGCGAATTTTAGTTTTGGTTGATCTCTTCTGGAGAAGATGTAATAATCTTTAAAATGAACAAATCTGATAAGAGTGCTCTACCCTAAAATGAGAAAGGAGACAACAAAGATCGACAGGAAAGGTTGAAAATGAAGTTTGAATGTTTGATACACATTCTTCTCCACCAAAATATGTAACTTCACTGCTATATAAAAGCAATATGCCAACAATGATATAATATCTATCGTCTACCGAAGCATGGTAGAAGATCTCATATAATGGATGACCTATCATCTCTAACGATATCTAATATCCTTGGAGGTGCATATATTGAGAGCTTAAAACTTCACCAGTCTATATGTCAATGGCATTAGTTTGGGATCCCTGAAATGGGAATTGGGCAGGTAATATTGAGCAACCCAATCTCAAATGACGCCCCACACACCCACCCCAACAACTAAAACATCCCCACTTTCATTCATATAGTTTTGCAAAATGGGATGTGGTACATTATCAATACGAAGCTGTTGGGGTGGCTTTTTTTGTTTCCTTCCATCATCAATATCGTACCAGCATAGCATAGAACAGAGTATGAAGTTAAATGAGCTTGCTGTGCTATCATTTTCGTCCAACTACACCACCTTCCCACCCAATAAGCTCCCCTTTTCTGAGTATTAGGTGTATACGCAGTTAGTCAATCAAGCTTACTAAGTGCCCATTGAACTAGAATATGAAGCACGCATCAACAATCTGCATTAACCTTTTTCCTATCTAGAGTTTCAGTGTCTTATTTGCACAGATCATGCTAGTAGATACAAAGAATGGCAAACAACTGCTCAAAAAATGGTTTTGTTTTTGATAGGGAAGGGTTCACGTTATCAAGCACATTGTGTGGATTTGATCGAACTGGATTATATTGGCATCACAATTGGGGCCAAACCTTCAAACCAGAGAACATAGTATGCCATTCCCATGAGTAGTTTAATAAGGAAAAGGCTTTAAGAATAAGAATGATGATGAAATGTTGCGGGACTGATGAACATTGCTTCATAATAGAGCCTTACATGATGAATAATCTAAGAAAGTTACTAAGCAACATATCCTACATTGTCACATGCAAACTCATGATAACGCTAGGGGGATCTAAGAAATTTCCTTTGTTAAGTCAAAGTAAGATCAATCTTAAGACTAAATGACTGAAATATCATGTGGAAGCCATAGTTGTGAATGTCTTTCCCAGCAGCAGGGCATTCTGTCTTAGAATTCATTCCATAACAGGAATTGATCCACCAGCAGCCACTATCTGTTGCTCCAACTACAGCAAGCAAAGGGGGCAAGGTCAATGGTCAGTCAAATAAACATAGATAGTTATAATTTGAAACTGAGATTGATGAAGGCAGAATTCAAGAATGGTTTTGCAGATCCCAAGGGCTGAATGTGTCAAGAGAAGAACATGAGTAATCTTCCCCAGGTCGCAGAGGGGGCAAGGTCAATAGTCAGTCAAATACACGTAGATAGTTATAATTTGAAACTGAGATTGATGAAGGCAGAATTCAAGAATGGTTTTGCAGATCCCAAGGGATGAATGTGTCAAGAGAAGAACATGAGTAATCTTCCCCAGGTCACAACCGTGGATTATTCCAAGGTTTTCATATACTCACCCTAAACAAGTTTTCAAGATTGTTCTTTAATGCCAAGCATTCTTGTCGTACTTGTTGCAAACACCCCAAACACCTGCATCAAGCAGTATTCAGTCAGTCACATTTGGGTGCAATCATCATGGTTACGGCCCTGTCCATTACATGATACGAACTTCTCTTTTAGATAATTACATGGCCTTAAATTCAATAACAATGATTTCCAGGGTTCTAGCCTTGAGTGTATGATTGATCAAAATCAGAACATTCCCAATGACTGATTTCTAATTTCTGCAAACTCATAAGTCCCTCGATCTCAAAGTAGCAAACAGCCGGACAGATTGATAGTCATAAAAAGAGAGAATTTTCAAGCTTGAAGACATCTAACTAGGTTTTAGCATTTCTAGCATGTCGGCATCTCAAAACCCTAACTGATGCACCACTTTCTCAAGTATTAACTGCCTAAATACTAACGATTGTAGTGAAAGATCAACAACGGAAAAATTTTACGAAGTGAGAATACTCACCCCTCAAGGTTCTGCGCCTCACAATAATTTCTGAAGTTGATGCATACATTTTTAAGTCTCATTGCACCTATCCTGTAAACCAACAAAACATAATGTACAATATTAATATGCAATATCCAACATAGGTAATCAAAGTCTCAAATGACAAGCATAAATTTCAAAGCTCATATAAGCATATTGCTGCGCAGTTTTCATCAGAAGAGAAAAAACAATCAAATAATTAGAAAAGAAGCAGTTGGAATTATACCAGGCACTGCTACCCTTGAATTGATGGACACAGGCATCTACTTGTTTGAAATCTACAACATTCTGCTCTCTGCACGAAAACGGAAAAACCCATTTAACATTATTTACACACACATCACTACAACCACAAACCGAAATATCCAAAATGTAATCAAAGATGGATAGTAAAGGTTGAGACAAAAACTCACAGAGCCCTGGCCATATTGTTGAGAAGCTTCTCAGAATCTTGAAAGAACAGAGAAACAACCTCAACCACGAAATCTGGGCTGTTTTCATCCTGGAGCTTCTTCAGTTGTGCAAACTGATCATCCAAGAATCCCTTTTCACCAAAAAAGCAAAAAACCCATCATCAAAATTCATCAAAGTATCAAACATCCCAAAGCAAAACGGAACAAAAAAAAAAAAAAAAAACAGCTTTGAACATAATTCAGGGAAATTAATGAAAATGAACCACTCATTTCTATAAAGACTTCATTAATGAAAAGATAACAGCTTTGAGAAATAGAAAAAAAAAATCTGTGTATAGAGATAGCAAAAGAAAATGAAAATGAAACCACTCAATTCCATAAACACTCCATAATTCCACTAGAGAATGAAAGTTCCTATCTTTACACAACCCAGAAACATATTTCATGGAAACAAATGTTTAGGTTTAGTTTTTAGAAGAGGGAGGAATGTTCAAACCTCTCGTCGCAGATAATGGGTGTAGTCAAACCACTGGTTCCGCCACTGAGCCACAGCATCCATGGTGGCTTTGCTCTTTTGCTTTCTCAGACTTTTGACTGAAAATTGATACTATGTGGAACTGGAGGCAGATATCCCAAATGGGTTTGACTTATATATATGTCATATATCAAAGCCCCGACAAACACTTGGTAACTGCTCTCTGGTCAACAGTTATTCTAATACCCAATAAAGTCTGTCTCTTTTTCTTGAAAATATTCAGTGTAACAGATATAAACGGTTTTTTATTCTAAAAAAAACAGATTATATATAAATATATCAACGGCTGAAATCTACTATATCTGTTAGTTCATGTTTTTTTTAGCCAATTCTTTTTCGAGTAATTATATAGACACATTCATCTTTTATTGATACACACCCCATAAAAAAAATTTCGCCAATTATTTCCCATGTTTCCTTTCCTACCCTTCATTTTTCTCCCTCATCTCTCCCCAACAATTTTATCTCCTTTTTGTTTTTTGATTTATTGTGGACTTAATTGCTAATTAATTTTGACACATTAAAATGGTGATTACTAATCATTATTTTTCTTTCTCACATCAACAAGGTTGATATATAGTTAATTAGAAGATTTAATAACTTAACTTTATTACCTTTATTGTTCTTCTAATTGAAAAAATTGATGCCTCTAAGATTTTAAAAGATTCAATGTTAATATCTTCATGATCCATATAATCATGGTCAATATTAAAATTGGTAAAGAATGAGCCAGGGTGGTTGTTTTGCAAACCAAGTTGATGATGATGTATTCATGTCTCTAAGATATATTTGATGGTTTTATAATCTTTTTCAATATGTTTCAACCAATCTAGTTGCCGGCTAATTCTACATGTGGATAAGTGGATTACAATTATTTCATCTGCTATTGACGTCCTTCACTTATGATCTTGAAGCGAGATCGACTGTATCATACAAACAATGAGAAAATTTAACCCTATAAGAATATCTTTAATTAATATTTTGATATAGAAAGCTCTTATTTTATTTTGGTGAATTGTTGTTTGTTTTCATTTTTATTTATTTATTAATGAGGGGTATAGATGGAAGTTTGATGATAAAAAATGTAGAGGGTGTGCATTAAGTAATTAGGGATGTATATTTAAAATTTCACTTCTTTTTCTCCTATAAAATAAAGTTCAAAGTGGTCATCTATCTTAATTTTGTTTCTTATATATAATATCTGGTTAACTTTTAGTTGAACTTAAAATCTCGTACCTACATTGAGAAACAAGTGAAGCAAATAAAAACCAAATTTTTTTTTCTGTAATATTGATTGCTTATTCACAAATAAATCGGAAAGGTAGACAAACACATTTAATTTTACTGCAGACTGCGCGCCACTAGATCAAATGGTCATTATATTTATGAATATTTTATTCCTTAATTATCTTTTTTTTTTTTTGGGAGATTATGTTTTTGGGTTTTTCTCTTCCTTAGCGTCTGAAGAGAGTGATCCATTTTCCATTTAGGTTGGACAAACCCTATGAGGTAATTTTTAGATTCATTCCCTGGTTCACTCCTCTTTGCAATTGACAAACTTCATACCTTCACTTTCCTAATCCAAAACATTTCTGTTGATAAATATCTCCGAATAAATTATCCGTTTTTACCACCAAAGTCGTATAAGGTGTCTTTGCATCAAGTTTTGCTTAGCAAAATGTCCTTTCGTGGAATGCATAGAGGATCCGTATCGAAATTAAACAACCACAAGTCCACAAGATGTGGTTTTGATGCCTACTACACTATCCATTTTACCCTTTTGGTTTTATCTTCTTTCGCATGAAATGACATATGTCAGACCCATGACCATATCATGCTACTTTCTTTTTTGGCAAAATCATATCATGCTACTTTCTTTTTTGGCAAAACCATATCATGCTACTTTGGTTAGGAATTGTTGGTGGGTTTTGGTAAAGAAACTTATCCCCGGTATACATATGCCAAGCATTTGTTCTACTTTTCTTTCAGTTGCCTTTTGCACTTACAAGTTAAATACTCATCAAAATCCAGCTTTAATGAGACAAAATTTTTGTGAATCTTATCTTCATGTTATACGGTGCTTTAAAATTTTAATATTTTGAAATCGAAGCTGTTGTATTAGTTTATTGAGTGAGATACATTAAAAGTAACTAATAATTTAACAATTCCCGATTTCAAAATTTTATTAGAGAAAATGTTACAAACAGTACCCGAACTAAGGCTCATTCTTAACTTCAGTACCCGAATATGCAAAACTATCACTTTGGTACCCCAAGTTTGAAGTCCGACTTAAAAATCGTACACGCCGTTCATCACGAAGGGATCACAAAGACAACAACCAAAATGTTGTCAATTTTGTGTTGCACGAATGTGTCGAATCCATTGTGCACTATAAACTCTCCAAGAAGCGAGATCGAAGATGGCGCATGCGTTGTTGACTTCAGACAAACAATGGAAGATGTGTAACACAATGGAGCACAGAATAATCCGCTAGGACACGATGGTTGTGGTTTGAAGTCTCTGCTGCATGGTTGTGTAACGCAACGGAGCACAGAATCGGATCTCAAATACAGAAAATAAGACTGAAAGGTAGGAGATGTTTGGTAATTCTATTGGATCGACCATACAAGAAAAACAGAGAAAAGGACAACAAACACAAGGGAAAGGAAAACAGAACAAGAAAAAGGAGGCCTCTAGCCTCGGATTGGGGTCGGAACTCGGGCAAAGAACGCCCACGAAGCCGTGATGGCTAGTCCATAACAATAAGAACCAAGAATACAAACTGCAAGGGAAGAAGAAACCCGTTTACAACTACAAGCAGACTAGCCAGTTTGACATTCAAATAGAAAGATATTCAAACACAACTCCAAATTTATATTAATTTTCTCATTTTTTTTTCTTTTCCAAATACCATATCAGAAGAATAAAAGTGACGTTATACAACTTGGAGAGAACTGGTTCACACAAATTTATCTGCTGTACAGTACCAAAAGAGGATTGATTGAAAAGTTCAAAAAGGGGAAATAGCAGTTCCAAATCCACTCATGTACACACTTTTCAACTTACCCATAGCTACCGCAATTCATAATTTTTTTTTTCCTTTTTACCGATATATATATACAATATGTACAATTGCATCTTGAATTTATCGATTAACCTGCAAAATGAAAAGAACAATAAGGCTATCTCAACAAAAGAAAAGAACAATAGGTGCAACTACTGTGAAGCAATCATAGATAGAAGTGGCATAAACAATTTTAGATTTTAACCTTCATCAGAAAAGGCGAACATGCCTCCCAGCATTTCGCTATTTTCTTCATCGTCAGGTTTCCCCTTATCGCATTGGCTACCATCACTATCATCGGTTATGACTCCAGATAGGCATCCATTCTGCTCCAATGCCTTACAATGCCCCTCCTGGAAAAACTGCGAAAGATCTATTGGACGCTGCAGATTGGAATCCCCCTCTGTCACAAGAACAGTACTTGAAGCATGTTGATCCGTGTATAAATCTGTGTCCTCACTCATCCCAATTGTTTTCACTGACAGCCCTTCTTCAGCACAGAATCTACCTACTGGGAGAAGCTTACTTTCTAATACAGCGCAACTCCTGACTTGAGAACCAATGTTCTTAAAATGTTCAGATGGAGCACACAGAGTGCCGAGAGATGTATGGTTTTGAAATGAAGACTCAAGAATAGCATTTGCTCTTCTTTCCGGGCAATTCAAAGTCTGAAAAATGGGAGAGCGGGGTAGATCACTGTTGATTTGATCAAAATCCAGTGAATGCTCAATTCTTCTTGATGAACCTGATGGGAATTCCACATAACTCAATTAGTTAATATGACTAGGACAGAAAATTAGCCATAGTAAATAAAACAATAATATCTACATGCACCACCATCTGGATGTATATACCCAGAATTTACTCAAAGAAAGCATGGCAAAAGCAGAATAGGTTGCATTTCTGCATTTTGACAAACAGTTAGTCTTCAATAGAATGTCCTTTATTTTACATTAAAAAAAAATCATGAATCAATGCTATACCTAATAAAACTTGTCAGAAAGACAATAATGGACAGGGTGAAGCTTTTTTGCTTTTCAGTGGAGAACATAGAAACATGAAAAATTGATAAGAGCATCAAATTTTCTAAAATTTATACTATACCCCCATCTGAGCTTTCTGTGGAGCTAAGTGATGCAGGGTTTGAGTGACAAATAACAGTCTCTTCTGAGATCTTGCCTTCAGCTTGATGAGATTCTGACGAAGAATGATTTGAATTTTTTCCAACTAGAACTCTGAACCATACAACCAAGCAAACACATAACAAATATCAGAACTGTGGGCGAAGGGCAAACGCATGTAAGCAACACATACATGAACTCATGCATGACAAAATAGTATCTTCCCCCGACACCTGAGAAGCTCAGAACAACCATAACTAGAAATATTAACAAGATACAGACACACTAACATCTCAAAAAAGGATTGAAACAGTTAAACAAGTGGTATTTATAAAAATGTGCATGGAACTCTAGATAAAATGGTACTTAGTTCTTACCTATCATTCCAGCTTGATTTGATGCTATGGAATTGGTGAAAAACAGGCAACAATTCCTTCTGTCTCATTTCAATTTCATGAACAGGGACTTTTTCAACTTCAAACTCTCCACCAGAAAAACTATCAACTCCTTGACACTCCATTGTATAAAAACAAATCTAGAACATGAAAAGAAAATTAAGACCAAAATATAGTAATGACAAGTGGAAACGTAACTTTACACAAAAAATACCTTCGACTTTTGCCATATTGGTAATCTGAAAGAATTTATTTGCACCTCTGCATTAGAAATATTCCTGGACCTATGCGTTTCCAGGTTCCTTTTCCCCTCAACACCACCATTTAAGTCAAGAAACTCCAATGCATAAGTACCATCAGAACCTGATTTACTTTGAATTGTTTCAGCCACATCTTGACGATCAGCGTTAATTCCTAAAATACAGTCCTCTCTTTCTGGCCAATCTGATCGTCTGCATACATCCCACCACTGTATAGGTTCAACTTTCACTCTCAGGTCTTCCTCCTGCATGTGCATGTATGTAGCTGTCTGGGTATTCAAACCACTATGACTTTGTTCTACCCCTACTCTTGGCTGAAGTTCATGTTGAACTACATGACCTGATGGAGTATAAACTAATAGATGCTCCAAGGTACCAGCCCTTGAGTTACTGTGCTGAACAATTTGAGAAAGGGAATTATGAAAAACAGCCGCAACAGCACCTGATGGTACAAATACCTTTCCTGTGGTGGAACCAGCGGCATTGTTGACTGTGCTAAGCCATCCAAAACTACTATACTTTATTCTGCTCACAACTGAAAGAACAACAGGCGGTGGGGGTGGAAAAGATTGTTGACTCATGATGCAAGAAGAAGTAGACCACCAAGGAAGAGATAAAACTGGATATAGTGTGGGTTCTTCACCCTGGGAATGTTGAACCTGAAATCCAGCATCACCACCAAAAGGGGATAAAACAAAAACATGGCAGGTTCCCTTGGATGAAACAATTGCAACCCATTGAGAATAATGACTGAAGCAAATGTCCTGGATCATCTGCCAGAATAATAAAAAGTTAGAACGATGCGAAAATACGACAATAAACAAGATTACAGGGAGATATTGAATGAACTCAAAATGAATACTAACAGCTGATGTTATTCCACGATGCAGTTTGTATAGATGCACATGAGACGAGCTCCAATTCATGTTCTGAACGCCTGATCCATTGCGTTTGCATAAAGGCATTATCCGAAAAATATTAATGTTATTTCCATATATTGAGGCAGTAACAAGAAGGGTCCCACTGGGATCAAAACACAGTGCAGATATTGGACTAGTATGAGCTTTAAACTGTGATATAACAGCTCGGGTAACAAAATCTTTGACAACAACCTGCAATCAAACCAAGTAATGAATCAGAACTCTTCAGAACTTATGGTTCATCAGCTTAGATATACAACAAGATTGTCCGGAACATCTGATAACCATCACATAATAATATCATATCTCACTTAGTTTTCCAGTTTAAAGTTTATTTCTCACAGGCTAAAACATTAAAAGCTCCATGTACTATTATGATTGAGACTGGAAAACATAGAGAGGGCATCTATAATGATGCCATGGAAAGAGAAAGCAGTGCTAGTGTGAAAGGTTTGTATCATATAGAAACCCTACATATCTAAAGATAATGTAAGTATTGGACTACTGGTAGATGCAGCAAATTAAGAATTGTTACAAAGTAAAAATAAAAACTCCCACATTATTATGCTAAAGCACACAATTAGAGTCACATCCACCACTTCCTGGATAAATAATAAACAGAGCTTCATTATTTGGAAGAAATCATTCAATTTCAAAGGATCCATGCCTAAACAGGGGAACAATGTCAGATTTCCATAAAGTGATTGATATACACTGTACTTGACTATTCATGGTGAGTGAAAGACTAACCATCCCAGCACTATCCATTTCTGTTCCGGCAAGCCTGCTAACTTTCCAGCCTGAATTTGATGATACTGGAGAACTAGACCCATCTGGGAGGAGCTCTTGACAGTATTTGTACAAGGTTTTGCATCCTATGTCACCCAGGTTGATAATTCCAGCGGCCAGCTGTTTACTAGACTCCATTGCACAACGAGCCACGTAACTACCATTACCAGGTGATGTAGATGGACTAACTCCTGGAGAAGGAGTAAGATTGTGGGGACCTAAGCGACTTGTGTTTGACATGAGTGAGCTGTTGGAAGCATAAGCTAGCCACCTAGGACCCACAGCCATTGGGCCATAACCTACGTTAAACCCAGAGGATCCTTGTCCTGCTAGCTGAGGAACAGGATAGGTAAGAACACTGAATTTATTTTCGAGGGTGAGCGCATCAAAGCAATATATCTGCCACCAAATATAAGTAAGGTAAGTCAGTACTATGCATTCTAAAGCATTCTATTTCATAATTCAAGTATATCGCATTCTAGTACTTGTCCCATCTAAGTGGGTGCTTACTTGACTTGCAAGACCAACGGCTACTATCCGAGGACTGCATCTAATCATACAGACAGCAGACCGAAATCTCAGAACATGCACATAACTGTGGGACCTGAGCGAGTAAAACCGAACAGCTGTAGGAGAGCTGAAATGGTTTCCTGGCCGAGACTCCAAATGACCATCTCTTCCTAAGCCTCCCAAGTTGCTGTGATTTTGAACAACGCCTGAACCATTGGTGTCATCTCCAGCAACAACCAGCAACATAGGATGAGAAGCTCTAAATCCCTCCTCATCATCAGAAGCTGCAGGATAGGGCTGCATCTGTAAGAACGAAACTGGGCCATCACGCTTTGAAACCAGTTCGCTGTAGTTAGAGGCATCCTCGACATCAAAAACTTGAAATCCATTCTGATAACCAAGCAATAGAACGCGTTTGAAGGCAGAATGACCAAGCTCTAGCCTGTCAAAGCCAGCCCAGGTTACCTGTCCACCAATACAAGTTAATAATGAGTTAATGACACCTTCCAAGCAACAAGTACACACATAAACCACACAACTCAACAATCAAAACCACACTTAGCATATACATTACCCTAACCACCAAAACTAAACAAGAATTTTCCTAATTCACTCGAGTCAACATGAAACTGAACTAAAAAATCACCTTCAACCTAACACCAAAATTAATTCCAGAGAATCCAAACTGCAGTGAAGTAAATTCAATGCACATTCTCACTCCCGCTCTATTCTCTCATAAATAAACACCGATCAGCGAAACTAAAATTCATCAATAACCTCCGAAAATTTCCATTAAAAAAAAAAAAAAAAAAAATCACTAAAAGCCACAAACGAAAACCGATAAAAAAATTACTTCATATAGAACCGAGTAAACTCGAAAGAAGTAAAATCGGTCTCTACCTGATCCTTCTGATCCTCGGAAGCAGAAATAGAAGCAGCGACGGACGCACTGGCGGAGCGAACCGTAGAAGCGACGGTGCTGGCATTCGTCGAAACAGTCTTGAGGCACGACGAAATGATCCTCAGAGAGCTCGGCAACAAGCCGCCGTTGTTCCTCCCCTTCCCTTTCTTCATCCTCCTCCTCCTCTCGCGAATTCTCTCTCACTCTCCTCCGCCTCCTCCGCCGTTATCCTCTTCTCCACCACCACCGCCGACGAGCATCTCCGATCGCCGACGATCGGATATACCATTCGCTGACGCAACCTCAAGCAGCAAAGAGAGTAGTAGCGACGACGATGGTCTTCGTGAGTTGGACTTGGGAAAAATCTGTTCAAACAAACGAGAACGAGGTCTGGTTCTCCGTTCTCAGCGAGAAGCTCTCAGTTTTCTTCTTCGTCTGCTTGTTTTTTCTTTCTCATGATTTTTGGTATTTTCAGTCTGTTTTGTTTTGTGGTGACAATCTGATTTTTGATTTCGAAGTTAAAAAGTGATTTTTGTTTCTACAGAGTCTCTGAGAGAGAGACTGTTTGTGTTTTTGGCTATCGACTCTGATCACTCTTTTTAACGCGTCTTTGGCTAATCACAATTTTAAAATGGGCCCATAATTGAGGATAATTATAGAGGTTGAATCGAAATTGCAAAAATGCATGGTGGAGTCGATTATTTTTAGAGATTTGACATAATGATGCCATAATTTTCGGTTTTTTTTTTTTTTTTTATAACATAATGATGCCATGATGGGATAATTTCTTTTTCTTGTCAGAAAATATATCAATTTTTTTTTCTTTCCTTGAAAGTTAAAAATGATATCACTTTTATCGTTTATTGAGAAAGTTATATCAAAACATTTTTGAGTTTTTACGGGTTTGTTTTGATATAGTGTTATTTGTTTATACCGTTTTGATAATTTGTTTGGCAAGTGAGTTTCTTGGACAATGATAGATAGATATGCGATTGAAAATCGTCTTTTGTTCGGCTTTGCTCCTCCATGGCTTATGAGTTTGATGGATTGCTCAAACTTATCTAAGATTTAGTCGTATGAATCATCAAAAATGCTATTATCCATGGCTTATGAGTTTCATGGATTGCTCAAACTTATTTAAGATTCAGTCGTATGAACCATTTATTATTATTATTATTATTATTATTATTATTATTATTATTATCATTATTTTGTTTGAAAAGTGAGTTCATTGAAACAGTTAACGATTACAATATCGTTATGAATGATAATCTTTTATAATTTCGGGAGCTATGACAAACCCTAGAGCTAAGATAGAACAAACCAGAAGGTAAACTACAACAACAAGTTGTCCTTGTACAATAAAACACTACTTTGAAACACTTATAAAGAAACTAGCAAAAGCTAAAGCTGAATCTTCAACCTCCTCAACATAATTACCAGCAAGATAACTATTGTCACGACCACGAGATTTGTAGATCAAACCATTAGAGTTAGCAATTCGAGTATGCAAGAAATTAGCAGACCAATCAACTCTAGACTCGTCCCAGCCTATAAAACATTGCTCATTAAGACACGCAATTGTGGTACTCAAAATGTGATTACACTGAAACTCTTTATAGAATGTAGAGAGAATCAATCTACCCGAAAAGAAAAATAACACGTCCAGAAAAGTAACTGCTGTAAAATTGAGCACAAGAAAAACACCTCATGGGTCCCAAATTCAAATCCTTAAAGGAATCAAGCCAACTGGGCTCTACCTTAGGCGCAAAAACAGCCCAACCACAATCCCCCGCTTTCTTATCCGGACACCCAAACACTTGGCACACGAGCATGGTTGACCCACCCCAGCCACGTTTGGACCTCCACCAAGTAAGCCACCTCATCCATCAAGACCGCCTGTAGCCGCTTGCGCCCGACCTTCTCTAACCTTCTTCGTCCATATTTGATCCACACCAGCCTCCACAACAACCTTGCCACCCGTGCTCTTGGGCTCGATGCCACAAAACCAATCCCAAAGATCATCGCCGTGTGTGACCTCCGATCTCGATGTCAAAGCACCGTTGCTCACCTTTGACTGGTCAACTAAAACGCGACGAGGGAGACTAGCATAGAGTTTTATTTTTATTTTTATTTTTTATTTTATTTTTTCTAATGACATCTTTTTGCTATTATTTATTTGAATTGCATATAACCATACTTTATTTCTTGACAATCTCTTTAGTGTTAATACAATTATGTCAATTTTTGCTCCAAATAAATATAAAAATACAAAAACATCTTTCGAGTTTTCATTTGTAGTTGAGATGATTTAACTTAACTTCATATAATATTTTGCTATCAAGTAATGTTATATGAAAATCATACATTGATTTGAGTCAAACTTAACTCTAATAGTTCAGTTGTATGATAATAGTCGAACCTTATATGTGACAAAACTACTGGTTCTTCTAATATTGTTGAAATCAAAAGTTTAGTTTTGTGTTATCTTTTGACTGGTTAGAGAGACTTGTTTTGTAAGAGCATATTTAACAGACTCTTTATTTTGACTTCTTAGTTATTTTAGAGATCATGTTTAGCTTTTTATCTATTTTAGCAGCTATACCATACTCCTAAGCGACACTAAATTATAACTTTTAGCTATCTCGCTCCTAATATAGAAAGAGAGCGAGATGAGACTCTCTATAATTTAAAGGGGAAATGATTATTTACCCAATTTTAGGCACCAAATTGCTCACTTGCTCCACTAACATTTTTTAACCCCATTTACCCAAAACACTCTAAGGGATTATTTCCCTAATACCTAATTAATTCTTTTTTTATTTTTTTTAGGGACTTTTTTGCCCTCTCCTTCTTTCTCACTTAGAGAGAGAAGCTCTCTCTCCAGACGACGTCAGATCTCTCTCTCCCTCCCTCCATCCCTCCAGCAGGTCGCCCACAACGTCAGCTCTCACCATCGCCACGCCGAAACTCATCTTCGTGCTCTCCGCGGCCAGGCTCGACGCGAAGCCGACGGTCCTCGTCGCTGAGAAGCTCGGCGAGGCCAGGTTGGACCTTCTGAAGGAATAGTTGACCGCCAGAAGAATTGGGTACGTCTTCGATTTGCTTTTGTCTCTCTCGCCGGCGACTGATCATCACGGAAATCGCAACTTGATTATATCTCTGGTCCCAGGCTGCAACCAGAGTCGTTGCAATAGGAATCAAATCAGTGTAAAGGCAAACGGTCAACCGGAATTGTAGCAAAACGACTGGAATTGTGGGCAAAATCGTCAACCGGAGTCGAGATTATTGTGGGGGGGGGGCAATAATCTTCCTATTGGGGGGCAATAATGTGTTTTAATTGTTATAAAGTCTCTAAAATTGTATTCAGTGATATTTTCCTTTGTGTTAAAGACTGCTTCTAATGTGTTTTGGTATTTCTGATATATTATTGGGCGGCAATAATCTGTTTATTGCGGGGCAATAATATATTTTTTTGTTATTTTTTGCATGAATATGGGTGATCCTTTTGTTGTTAGGGGCATTTATTCTTGTTAAGAGGCCACCCGAGAGGCCTAGGGTGAAGCAGTTCAAGTGAAGTGGAGAGTGTGAAAAAAAGCCAATTCGTTGTGGACTTAAATTCACCAAGTATTGAATTTGAATACATGTACTTTTGTAAACTAATTCAAAACCAAACTGAGTTACTTTTGACCATCTATAAAAAAATTATTGGGGGGCAATAAACTTTTTATGACCCCCCAATAAACCTAATTATGTTGGTTAATGAATCTATCAGCATTTTTTTGAAATGACATGTAATAAATGAACCACAGTTAAGACATTATTGCGGGGCAATAATCTGTCTATTGCCTCCCAATAGACCACCCCAAAAATCACCAGTTTCTATTATTGACATATTATTGTACTTTAATAAACTCAAAACAACATAAGACTTATCAAAACTCTAATTTCAGTGATTAATTAACCACAGTTAATAAATTATTGGGGCGGCAATAATCTGTCTATTGCCCCCCAATAGACCACAGTTTTGACGTTGTCCGAGACCTGCAAGCGAAACCCAGACTCGATTCCGGCTTGGAGCTTCGGAGCTTCCCGGACATCTGACAAACAAAACTGGCGAAGCCCAGACCCGATTCCGGCGTGGAGAGTTTCTCGGACATCTGACGAACAAAACAGGCGAAGCCCAGAGGGGTTGGGATCGTGGAGTTGGATGGCGTCATCCTCTGGTGGTCCGACGGTGGGACAGATCAGCGGCGGTGGAGGCCAACATCGACGGTGGAGTGGTGGGCGTGATGGCTTAGAGAGAGAGAGAGAGAGAGAGAGAGAGAGAGAGAGAGGAGAGAGAGATATGAGTGTAATTTGTTAATTAAAATGGGGCAATACTGTCAAACACTGTTCGATTGGGTAAATGGGGTTAAAAAACTCTTGATGGGGTTAAAAAACTCTTGGTGGAGTAAGTGGGCAATTTTTGGGCTAAAATTGGGTAAGTGGTCACGGCGCCTAATTTAAAACATTCATTTTGAGTTATTTTATGTAATTTATAAATACATTTAAATTATTTAATGATCATTTCAAAAATAATATAAATTTAAAATTAGCTAAAATAGAGAGCACTGAAGCGTATTTCTAAAGTGGCTAGTCAAAATAACTTTTTAGCTACTTCGGCTAAAATTTGACTCAAAACTGGTTAGCATTGCTAAAGATGCTCTAATACTAGCCATTCTTTAGTCAAATTTTAGCCGAAGTACCTGAAAAGTCATTTTGGCAAGTTATTTTTAAAATATGTTAGCATCAGTTCTCTCTATTTACTAGTTATATATATATATATAATTTACTGAATGAAAGAAAAAATAGTTAAAGTGTATTTATAAATTACATATAGATATATAGTAACTTAAAAATAACGACTTAAATTTAACAAAAGGGTTTTTGTCCATTTACCCCATTTCTAGGGATTTTTTTCCCACTTACCCTATTAAGTATTTTTAATTCCCTCTTACCAAATACACTCTAAGGGCAACTCCAACCATTGGGTGCCAAACTAAAATTTGGCCAATTATGAGACTTTGCATCTCCAACCATGGCTTTTTGGTGGATTTGGTCTTATAAATATAAGACTTGGGCTCATTTGGAGTCTCATATTTGAGACTTCTCCAAGACTAGAACCGGCTACAGTGACACGGGACCATAGAAATATCAGACCCAGCCCAATAAAGCAACTAACGCGCTGGAGAGAGAGATTGATTGAAAAGCGCTGGGGTTTACGTCAGGCGAGGAATGCACGCGCGAGACCTGCGCTAGAGAGAGAAGAAACACGACAAATGACAGAAGATTAGGCCCCGCGCTGACTGAAGCTATCGGCTCTTGACCGTTGGGATTTACAACGGTCTTATAATGAATGGCCACGATCTTTCCATTTTGAATATGGACAACTTTGATGTCGTCCTATAATTTTTTTTTTAATGTAACAAATATATTTGTCATCTGACGGCTCCGATTTGAGGAAAAATATTTATCCACGGCTCTTATTAAACAGTGGGTTAGTATTCATTTTTATTCAAAAAAAATTAAAAAAATTCAGAAAATTGAGGAAAAATATATACTCGTTGGAATAATAAAATTTAGAAAATTCTATAAATACCAACCCATTCTTTTCTATTTCCTCACACCAAATATTAGAGATCTCATTTTTCATTCTTTCACCCATCTTCTTGTTCTTAAATATATTTTTTTTCTTTTCTCTTGGAAAAAAATGGCTCCAAGAGGGGATTCTTGGAGGCACAATGAAGAAGTTATTCTTTGCCGAGCTTGGATCACCGTTTTTTTTAATTCATTAAATAATAAGAATAATTTTTAACTATTATGATAAAATGTTAAATTTTTTTACCTTATTTAATTAAATTAACATATTTTTACTATAATATTCATCAAAATTATACTCATATTATATTTTAGTCAAGAATAGTAAAAATAGCACCCCCATATAGCACCTCATGGTTGGAAATGAGAATTGAGTTCTATATGAATAGTGCAACAAGGGGGTGCTCAAATGAGAATAGTACCCCTAAATAGAGCCAAGGGTTGGAATTGCCCTAAGGGAGTCTTCCATAATACCCCATTAAGATTTTTTTTTAATACCATTTTACCCCTCACCTCTTTGTTACTTAGAGAGAGAGAAAAAAAATGGAAGAGAGAGAAACCATAGGACACTTCACCGGAGCCCATCACCGGCCGCTGGAATGCGGCCAACTTTCGCGGGATTCCAGTCACCGCCCATCGAACCTTTCAGAAAGCCTCACCGGAAATGTTTATTATCCCAATAGACATCTATTGCCCACCAATAAAGGGGCAATAGAGCAATAGACCTCTATTGCCCCCCAATAGAACTTTTGGTCTATTTCCCCCCAATAGATGACTATCAGCCATGTATTGCCCCCCCCCCCCCATAGGACTTTCAGTCGCCAGAATAAGAACTAATCTTCCTAGATTTAGACAAATAAAACTTTGATTAAAGAAAAAAAAAAAGAATATTACATCAATTCAAAACGTCTATTGCCCCCTAATAGACTCTTAACACACTTCTTTTGGGCCAATAAAACCTTTTTTTTTCCTTCATTTTTTCTTCCATTCTGGGCCTTCTGCCCCATTTTACCAAAAAAAAGGAAAAAAAAGCTAGAAATTCACTAAATATTCCTCTGATACAACACCA
Organism: Rosa chinensis; assembly: GCF_002994745.2. Taxonomy (NCBI): domain Eukaryota; kingdom Viridiplantae; phylum Streptophyta; class Magnoliopsida; order Rosales; family Rosaceae; genus Rosa; species Rosa chinensis. The sequence continues at coordinate 55,120,151 of NC_037093.1, read as the reverse complement.
CACTAAATCAAAACCCAACACACAAAACCAAGCAAACCAATCCAAAACACCTGAAAATTCAAAGACAAATACACACCATTATAAACAAGAACATTCTTATTCAAACTTATCAATGGCTAAACTACTAGGTTCACTCCCCTGAGCTGCAAAGTAGCTCCAAAAAAGTGCATATAAGGTGTTCGACCATTTGCCGCAGAGAAGCTGTTGCTGAACTCCTCATCTACTCCAGACAAGATTTCGGAACCTGATGAATGAAGAAGAAGAAGCTTCCTGCTGCCTAAGCTATCTGGGCCCCTCTGCCGTCGTCAATCATTTCCTGGCCGAACTGTTTCACATCTTCGCAGAGCTTCTCCACTCTCTGCCACTGGAATTCCTCGTTGCGAATCGCCGGCCGCTCTGCGACGGCCATGGAGTCCTCCGTTTCAATTTCATTGTCAGCGAGGTGTCGAGAGGCCATTGACGACGTCGTCTGGTTGTCCTTATCAGCTCGATGGTGGTTGGACGAGACCGAGCTTACCGGCGAGCTGCAGAGAAATCTGGGCTAGATGTCGAACCGCGCCGGAGCTGGAGATCGGGGAGCGAATCAACGCCGGCTGGAGGTGGGATGGTGGTTGGACGAGACCGAGCTTACCGGCGAGCTGCAGAGAAATCTGGGCTAGATGTCGAACCGCGCCGGAGCTGGAGATCGGGGAGCGAATCAACGCCGGCTGGAGGTGGGGAGAGAGAGAGAGAGAGAGAGAGAGAGAGAGAGAGAGAGAGAGAGAGAGAGAGAGAGAGAGAGAGAGAGAGAGAGAGAGAGAGAGGGGTTGATGTTGATGACATCATTGTAATTCTTTAATTAGTTTGAGGGCAAAATGATCATTTTCTATTAATTTGGGTATGTGAGAATAAAAATCTCTTGGTGGAGTAAATGAGATAATTTTCCCTCATTTTGGAGTTTTGGGTCAAGAACCTAGTAAAATATGTGATTTTTTTTTTTGTTATCAATCACATAATCTCTCTAAACGGATCATAGTTTCATAGATGACATACCGTCATACCCTAAGATTCTAACTTGGGTGATTAAATTCTCAACCATAAGAACTGAATGGTAAAAATTGACACTTGTGTGAAATCATAAATATAATGACAATTCTTTTTCCCATTAAAAAGAAAAAAGAAAAAATCATTTGGATAAAGAGTGTGAGAGGTTGACGACTTTGGTTGATTCACGGCATCGCCGCCTCTGGTTGCGTGCCACCGTCAACATCAGGACAAAAGTATGCCGAAACGACTCTGTTTAATATGTAGTTGTGTACTGCTGTACTGCCTTACCCATTTATTAGCTTCAGTACAGACATCCATTATTTCATCATAAATACTACTTATATGAATATCAGAATTTCCAAGATTTAATGTGAAATAAAATTTGAACAACTTCATTGCAGAATTTATTTCACATTAAATTTTGAAAATTCTAAAATTAATAAATTCTGAACAACTTCGATGCAGTCTCTGTTGCCTGTTGTGCGCCTCACGTTGGAGGGAATAATCCGGCTCTATTGGGACACCCTCCATAAGTGTGTATGTTGCTAACAAATGCTAACCTCCCTCGATATTTAAAAAAAAAAAAAAAAACTTCAATGTATCATTATGAAAAATTTCACAATGAGCTCTTAATTTGCCATAATATTGGAGCAGGTTATTTATCATGAGCATGTCTCGGACTCGATTTACTGGACACAAATTCGCTTAATTAAGTTGAGTTTTTGAAAAACTAAGATGAGTGCAACACGAGTCATTAAATGAATAATATGAACTTGATATTTAGTCATACGTATATCACTATAGCAAAAATACCAACCCTGGCTTAGCTTAAGCTTGTGCTTACAGTAATAACTAATAACTTACTCATATACTTTTCTTTGATTGTAATTTTTGTATAGGAGTCTATTATGTACATGGATTGGAAAACAACATTTCCTGTTGTTCCCTGAAATCAACTCTTAGGTTGGGGATCATATTAATTTCCCCTTTCCATGTCCAATTCCTTCGTTGTGAACCCGGCTGGAAAATGCTGGTTAAGATGTTGCGTGTTAAGGGTCTTCGATGTTGTTGACGATGTCTTCTCGAAATGCCTTTCGGAAAAATGGCATTCGGCTTTTCTTCATGTACTTCAAGCAGCAAAGATCGCCATTCAGAAGTAGTAACACCTGCATAGGAACCTTTGTTAGTTTGTTTAAGTACTATTCTAGTTGTACCAAGCTTCAAAATCAAGCTTTTGGTTAATGTAGGAAACAGAATATACCTGATTCATACTAGGCCGTCGTATTGAGGATCGTTGTATGCACAACGAAGCAGCCAACAAAACGAGATTCATCTGTAGAGGGTTGTAGTCATTGGCTAGGGAAGGATCAACCAAGCCTTTGATTTCATTCTTCTTCAGCAAGGGCTTTGCCTAATAGAGTAGAAAATTCGGATTATTATGATGAATACTAAAATCAATGAATAGACGCAACATATGCTCACTTGTGAAGATTTAAGTAGGGAACGAACTTCAGCTACATACCCACAAAACAAGGCTTTGTTGGGAGTAATCTAGAGCTCGGCGCCCGGTGACTAGTTCCAACAGCAGCACACCAAAGGCAAAAACATCAGTTTTTTCATCTACTATACCATGCAATAGGAACTCAGGAGCAAGGTAGCTGTGAATGAATTCCGATAACACCATGAAATTAGGATTAAGGCTAGTTAAAAGTTTTTAACTGATAAGTGAGGATGAGGAAGGAACAGAGGTTCTATACCCGAATGTGCCTTCAAATTTTGAAATGGTGTGGTGAGTCCAACTCTCTGGCAGCCATTTTGCAAGACCAAAGTCACAGATCTGTATAAAAGTAACTCATTCAACAAAGGCATTCAAAATTATTTTCAAGCTACAAAGTATAAAGTTCAAAAGCGGTACCTTGGCCTCGAATTCCTCAGTGAGCAAAATATTTGCAGCCTTAATATCTCTGTGGATAATCCTCCTCTGACAACCCTCATGAAGATACTGTAAACCCTTAGCCGCACCTAATGCAATTTTGTACCTGACCTCCCACTTAAGCTTCACCTTTGAACCTATAAAAATAAATAAATCCATCAGTAAACAGTTAAACACGGATAATTTAACCATCTGCTAAATTAGAACAATTACATAAAAAATTACTATGGACTAACCATAAAGCACAGAAGCTAAGCTTCCTTGTGGAGACAATTCAAGAACCAAGTGCATCCCTCCTTCAACTCCATAACCAATCAACTTTGCAGTATTGGGATGATTCACATGTCCCATGATTCCAATCTCCGATAAAAAGTCGCCGGTGATCTCCTCCGGCGTTCCCCTGGTTAGCCGTTTGATTGCCACAAATTGCCCATTTGATAAACAACCCTTGTAAACCTCAGCATAACCCCCTTTTCCGATCATATTTTCTACACCAAAATCAAGCAAGCAAACAAACTCAAATTACTACCCAATTTTCCAAAATCGAATAGGCAATAATAATGTAAATGTGAAATTTGAAGCACACTACAAACCTTGGCTGAAATTCTTTGTTGCAGCTTGGAGCTCATGAAGGGAGAAGTTCTTCCATGGTGACTTGAAAGGGTATTCGGAATCTGACTCGAGTTTTGGCGTTATAATCTCCCTCATACTACTGCTCATTTTCTTTGAGAGTTTCCACAGAGGATGCATTGGGGCCAAAGACCTCTTGGATTTTGTTCTCAGCAATTGAACAAGTCCATACCACCTGGAATTTGCCTTTGATTTTTGGGTGATTTCAAAGTCCAGATTGGGCTCCTTGGTAGAGCTTTCAGAATCTGAGCTCCTAAAGAAGTCCTCAAGAACTCCAACGGGAGAACAAGTATCAACCTTCTCCCTCATATCTCAAGGATCACAACCTATTAAAAAAGACCAGATATCTATGGGTGAAAAAACCAAACCATGAATAAACAAATCGAGAACTAGAAGAAACCCATTAACAAAGAACTCACACCATGAAAGTGAAAAATCCATAAAACCAGAGAAGATAAGCATATCACATGCAGATAAAGAAGGGACAAACCCAGAAGCACAAAAATACAAGCCTTTGATGTAAAAACAAAAACCCAATACCAATTATACAAGAGGAAAAATTAAAAAGCTTGGAGATATATATTGAGCGTACCATAAACACTGGAGAGTGAAGGTTTCTCAGGTATTTTTCATACACAGCAAAACAGAGTACGTATAAAGAAAGATTTGGGAGGAGGAAGAAGAATGAAAATAGTTGGACTTTGATCCTGAATTACTCTACCGCTTCCAACTGTGACCCCCTTTTCAATGTTCCCCGGGAAACTATTCACAAAACCCCTCTTGATTTTCCTTTTTATATCGGTTTCGAAAATTATTCTCAAAAAAAAAAAAAAAAAAATCTGGAGGAAATATATAAATTCAATTCTGTTTCCGTTGTCTATGTGGAGTGTGTATTTATGAAGTCATTGAAGTGTATAAATGTAGTTGGGTCCCGCTTACCTAAATGAAAGAAGACAACAAGATTAGTTTGGTCCGGCCGTGTGCCGTGGGATTTAGGGGTCAAAACCTAGTTTTCCTTTGGTCTTCTTTAGGGATATACGTGTGTTGGATAAGATTCTGGCACGTGGAATTTGACACTTGGGATTTTACTATTTTACTTGGCGAAATTGCGATTGACTGAAGGAGAAAATTTTTAGTGGGGCGGTACCCGTAATGATCTGAACGTCACGTGAAAAACTCTCTTCTTGTAGAATATGGAATCGGGTTTTGAATTCAAATCTTTTAAATTATTGATTATCTAGTTTAAGTATTAATTTACTAACATATGTATCTTTAGACAAATCCATTGTATAAGAATTCTTTATACTGTATGAATTTGAATTTGCACCGCATAAAAGTTTCGCTAAACATTGCGAAGACTATATCAAATTAACTAGTTTGATTGAATTACTCTCCCTCACTCACTTTTTTTTTTTTTAAGAACTATTGTGATTGAACTAACTTATATGGTAAGTGAAAAATACCATAAACACTTTCATCTTGTGGTTATGAACTACATATTTCTATCTTCATCCTTACATGATAGAATTTTTTTTTTCACACGATAGACTCGAACTGATGTAACTAGTTCAAGTAGTCATTTTTATTTAGTAAACAAGAAACTGGATTAGGGCTTAGAGTGTAATACATTATAATCGATTATTGTAATGCCAATATGCATAATCTTTATCGTTTTTATTGTATCAAATTTGACCATTTATTCCTATTGAATTATGGAGTGATGCTACCCTTTGTATAAGACTAGCTCATAGTCAATTCAAATGAACACAATTGAGTAGGGTTCTCACTTATGACCTTTGATGGAATTAAAACACAATCACAAAGAAACTCCTTATCCTTCAAACGTGTCACCACCATATATAAAACACTAAGAAATGAAAACCAAGTGTAATTATTATTAGTATTTGATTGTAATCATTATAAATATACATGCAAGGAAGACATGTCTTGATGAAGACTTGGATCATAAGCTGGTAGGCTACCGTCGTTTGCTTTATCTCAAGTATAAAATGACTTGTAATTATAGAGATACAGACGTAGAATTAAGGACATCTAATTAATTAGTAATCAATTGCTAAATGTCGATGCCTTATATGATGATCATGACTACGGTACGCAGATTTTTTTATTCTTTTATTTTTCGATGACTAAAATGTTATTGACAAAAAAGGGCCTAGTGTTACTAGCAATTATATAGGGACCGTGACCACTTACCTAATTTTAGTCTAAAAATTGCACACTTGTTCCACTAAGAGTTTTTTAACCTCATTTACCTAATCTAATATCTATTGACAGTATTGCCCTCATACTCTCTCTCTCTCTCTCTCTCTCTCTCTCTCTCTCTCTCTCTCTCTCTCTCTCTCTCTCTCTCTCTCTCTCTCACTCAACCACCTTCTGTCGTCCTCCACCGTCGACTCGCGCCGCTCACGCTTCTGCGACTTCGGGGAGGGGCTGCGGTGGTGGTGGCGGCGGTGGATGTGGTCGGTGTCGGGGTTGGACTGACTGCGTTCTCTTCACCGGATTCGGATCGGGTAGTGGCTGCGTCGTCTTCTTCAGCCACCGGTGGTTCCTCTTCTTCTCCGATATGTGGTTGCATGTTCTCTTCTTCCGATACGGCTTGGATAGTTGCTGTGTCGGAATGCGTTTTCTTCTCCGGATTCGGGTTGGATCAGGGATGCGTCCTCCTCTTCTTCTTCCCTCGGTGGTTGCACGGTTGTTGCCTCCTGTTCTTCTTCCATCTGAGGTGGTGTTGTTGCGGCGGTCTCGTCTTCTGCCATTGATGGTTTGCAGGGGGTTGGTCGGCGAACTGGCCAAAGAATGAGAGAAAAAGGGGAAATGATTAGGGATTTGAAATGGTGGGAAGTAGTCCTCTTTAAGTTTCGTATAGACAACAACGCATTTGGAGAGATGTGTTTTTTTTTGCTTTGGGTGTTTATACAATTCACTTGAGAGCAATAATATGATTATTAGAGGGTAATAATATGATTATTGGGGGGAATAATATAACTATGGGGAGGTAATAATATGATTATGGGGAGGCTATAATATTATTATTGGGGGCAATAATATGATTATTGGGGGGGGGGGGGGGGGCAATAATATGGTTACTGGATATTATTAGGGGGCAATAAATTCAGACACAAGAATCTGGTCACCAGTTCGGTAGCCAGATTCGAGATTCCGTCACCGGTCGCCGGAGTCGGCGGCCGACCATTGGTCACCGAAATCCGGCAAGGTCTTCAATGACTTCTCTCTCTAAGTGAGAAAAAATGATAGGGCAAAAAAGTCTCAAAAATAAATAAAAAAGAATAAAAAAATAATTAATTGGGTATTAAGGAAATAATCTCTTAGAGTGTTTGGATAAGTGAACAATCTTTTAGAGTGTTTGGGCAAGTGGGGTTAATTAACTCCAAAATTGAGTAAATGCTCATTTCCCCTATATATTAATAGTTAAACGGATGAAAATATGGGGGAGTGAATGTAATCATCCTCATTAAATTTTTGTTTGAGCATTGTAGTATTAAACCACTATAAATGTATTTTACTTTTTTCTGTATTATACCACATATTGCGGTGTAGGGAGAGCGAGAAGCTGCCCAAAAAATTAAAGAAACTCAAGGCATTGAGCGAATCGCCAGAAAAAGCCTAGGGTTTGATACGTTTAAGGACGTTTAAACTAAACATGCAAAGCAAGCTGAAACTTACACTTTTGAACTTCTTCTCTAATTGTTTCATACTACGGATGAATTGGTTCATTTTCATTCTTCTCGGTATCGTGATAGTTTTTTCTTTTTAAAACTTATTAAAACCCCAGAAGAAACCGTTATTTAACTAGCTAGCTAGATAGCTAGTTGATTGCTTGATAATTAATCATTGTGGATGTAAATCATGTAATCAGATAATATGCAAAGCATAAAACAAAACCCTCACGCACGGAATTAGATTATGGGAATGATTATGGACATTCTTATAATTCAATTTTAGTTTCTCTTACATGATTATTTCGCATATTAATTACATAAATACAGTTAGGTATACACAAATCATGTACTTTACAGTCCATAACTTGCATCTTAAGATTATCGATTGCAACCAATCAACAATCGATATATAGGTCAAGGAAATAATCTCCGCATTATGCTTTAGATTTGTGTTAGTGGTAGGTGGTAGAATTCAATCCCACCTTCTTTAAAGTGTCACCACCAACTCACTTTTTCCTTGCTTCTCTTTTTGTTTTGGACTTCATAGATCATTAGAATTATTTACCAAGTAATTAAGCACCATTAGTTGACGTTGTAAAAGTATAATTAGAAATAACTATTGGGTTCTGAAGCATCCTAGCTAAACCTATGTGAAAGTACGTAAATTTGGGACTTAACACTGTGAGAATGAAGTTTAGGCCTTTAATTAGGACATGTTTTACGAGAAGAGACGTAAGAAAAAGTGACTGAACTTCAAAAATAGCAATGTGACTAAAGTCTTAAGGTTCATGGATTGTGACATTCTGATTGTTGAGTTAAAAGGGGAAATGATCATTTACCCGATTTTAGGTTAAAAATTGCCCACTTGCTTCACCAACTGTTTTTTAACCTTATTTACCCAAAACACTCTAAGGGATTATTTCCCCTTTACCCAATTAATTCTTTTTTATTTATTTTTGGGACTTTTTTGCCCTCTCCTTCTTTCTCACTTAGAGAGATAAGTCATCCTCCACCTTGCTGTGCTCCGGTGACCAATGGCCGGTCGCCGACTCAGACGACCTGTGACTGGACTCCGGCGACTGGTCACCGGAATCCGACAACCGATGACCGGAATCCGGTCACCAGTAACCATATTATTGCCCCCCAATAATCATATTATTGCCCCCCAATACAAAGTTCAATGTCTCTACTGCCCCCCAATAGACCACCAAAAATGCACCATTTTGTAGGATTCACAGATAATTTGACTTTAATACACAAAAAACAACAGGTAACTTATCAAAACACCACATTATAGTGATCCCTGTCCCTCATATCAAAGTCTACTGGGGGCCAATAATGTGTCTACTGCCCCCAGTAGACCATCAAACAAACCTCACAGTTACATTACAACTCATCAACACCAATCCCAGAGTAGCAGGTCAAAATAATCCATGCCATCACCTTGAGACGCGCAACACCAGAAGGCATGACCACCTCGAACGCCAGCCGCTAGAGAAGAAACCATAACAGTAGTGCCACGCAGCCATTCACCAATCTGAGAGAAGCAGAATGCGCGGCCTCCATACTTGACCGCGCCAAAGGAGGTAGCGGTCCGAATGACCGGCTGGCTCCGACAGCGTCGCGGCACCGAGATGGTTGCTCCGATTGCTGTACTGCTCCGCCAATCGGATCTGACAGAGACAGAGTTTCAGTCGGATTCCGAAGGCCTCGACATCACCACCATTAGAGAAGTGAAGGAGGTTTGGTTTTCGTGACCGGAGACAACGGCGACGAGGATCATCACCGGGCTGTACTGCTCCGCCAATCGGTTCTGACAGAGACAGAGTTTCAGTCGGATTCCGAAGGCCTCGACATCGCCACCATCAGAGAAGTGAAGGAGGTTTGGTTTTTGTGACAGGAGACGACGGCGAAGCGGATCATCACCGGGCATCGAGGCGACGAGGATCATCACCAGGCATTGAGGTTCTGGGCCGTGAGCGTGAGGGAGGGAGGGATGGAGCGAGAGAGAGAGATTAATGTAATTTATTAATTAAAATGAGGGTAATACTGTCAAACACTGTTAGATTGGGTAAATGGGGTTAAATAACTCTTGGTGGAGTAAGTGGGCAATTTTCTGTCTAAAATTGGGTAAGTGATCACAGCCCCTAAAATAAAATCACGCTTTCTAATAATTGAAGTGAGTAAATATAACAATATATTGTAGTCATTTTGTTAACGTAAACGATTAAGCTTTTTTGAATTGTTAAATCATTGCATCATACTATTATTCCGTTAATCCTGAAATTAACCTTCTTTGTATAAACTAACAAGAATGTCAACCAAATCTTGATACTGTAGCTTAAGTCTTAAGATAAGAAGCCAGATCTTGTCTATTGTTTAACAAATGAAACATAAAATCAGTTTAGACCCATGAATTTCAAATTATCAAATAGAAAGTATAGCAGAAAACCCTCTTAACTTATATTTGACCTCCAATATTAATGGTTTTGTGCCACAAATATTAATTGCTGTTCTGATGTGTTTCTTGTATGAGAAGGAATTGCATGTCACAGTTTTCGTGTACAAGTTGGCATAAATTCCTTTATGTGATGCACAGTGAATTAACTCGCACGCAATAATCAACTTGTGGGGAAATGATATGATATCAATCCATCAGATATGCATTGGCATTTCATATATATGGGTTATGGTTTACTTCTTGGTCTACATATTGAGGCAATCAGAAGCATAAGATGAAATGATTGCTGATGAAATTACTAGTTTAGCAGAAACCCAGGTCCACATATCATGCCGAGATGATTCTCTTGAGCCAAGTTGGGTGGGTGGTTTGGTTTATAAGGTGAAAGAGAGCTTCAGAAAATGGGAATGAGGCTGCAAGCTGTTAGTGATGTAGTAAGGTTGAAGTACGAAGTTTCAATAGAGCAAACTCCCCAAAGGTGGCAACCCCACTCTCCATCCTTGATCACAGGCGAATCCTCTTGTGCTGACGGTCATTCCTTGCGCGCGTGGATGATCTTTACACACCCTGTTACTTCTTCGGAAAAGTCTTTGTTTTGATATCCTAATTTAAGCCTACAATATTTCTTCAATTGCCAAAAGATGTATCCAGTACCTTACTAGAGATTTGGAGAGATATTATCATGGCAAATCATGTCCAAGTTGGTTTGGTGTTCTGGGATTTAAGCAAGAAAGCTTATAAAATTAAACACAACCAATAAGCCGATCTCCACCCCATTTCATATCTAAACTTAAAACATGATCCAAAAAGCAGACATGCACGGATTGAAAAGTAGACTAATCAAAGATCTTCGTGTAGCTACAATATTGTTTCAAGCAAACACAACAGAACATGTTCTCATGAAAATCTAGCTTTGCTAATGAGCTAAAACCCTAAACTGTACACAGTTTGATCTCAGTCCCCAGCAGAACCATTACTTGATTGAACATGAAAGACCAAACAGAAAAAGAGATTCCCGCAGAAAGCTCAACGGGGAGGGCAACACCGAGTGGGAGGAGAACAAAAATGTTAGCTGGGTTGCGGGCTAAGCGTATACTGTGCTATCGTTCCAATTTTATAGGACATCCAATAAAATTGGAACGATAGCAGAGAGATTAGCCCTCTGCCGGAGGATGAACCCCAAAGCTGAGGTTGATGACCACCACACACAAGACAAGGAAATTGTGTCGCGCTTTGCGGCTGTATCCAAGTCCCTAACTTGGACTCCATGGATGGAATCACTTTGGTACTTGAATTTGGTGTATTTGGAATTCTGGATATGGGTTCGTTCACCGATGATGTTAAAGCGGGAAAAATTTCATTCTAAATGATTAAAAAGAGGTTTCTAGTTGAATTCCACCATTTGCTTAGCAGTTGGTACACCTTATTTTTATGTTTTCTCCCACTAGTTTTCATTTTTGTTCTTCAACCAAATTTAATTTCAATAACAAGAAAGTTATTGCATACTTCTGAATCACCACGTGTCCATGACTTATTTGAGTCCTCGCTGGACTAAAATATTTTTTTTTCATTTTCAATATGATCACTTCCACCAAAATGTCGTGACCCTATTGACGGAACTAAAACTTGGCAATACCACATGATCATCACCCAGGTGCACCTCTTGCCCTCTTCTTTGGATAATATTGATGGAGAATTTGGTCTCGAGAGAACACGATTTGACCCTAAAGACAGTTCAAAAGGACTCGTCTAAATGCGGGACTTGAGTTTAGTCAGATTATTTAAGCCACTTGAGAAGAATTTAAAGATATGACTTGAAAATTTTCACATAACTCGAGTAGATCAACTATCATCCTACGCTAGTGCTTAAGCTTTTGCGAACAAGATGAGAGGCAATACTATTACTGACTTTGGAAATTAATATGAGCCCAGTTACAGACCAACAAGCCTCTCATCAGAACCTGTATTGCCTCATGTCCAAACACTAACATTAGGATTGGTTCATGTTCTTAGTGACAGTTAGAAATAATAGACAATGACATGTCCCTAACGGCCATTATAATCGTGATGTAGAATATGTTAGGCACACAGATGTTGAATTATTAACTTTATTTTCTTTTCTTTATATTTTTGGTCAATAATACTGTATATCTACTCCATAGTGGCATTATAGTTTGTTTTGGAATTTGGGGACTCTAGATTCAATCTAATATTATATATGTAACAGTAGATTATAACGAACTCTATGGCATAAAAAATAGTCTTTTGAAGATGCTTCTTCTAGACTCAACTTGTTACTTGTACATGCATCTCTCTCCACATTTTCCCTTTTTTTAAACATGATATATTTTCTACTTGAGTATGGTGAAATGTTTTAAATGTGACACTTTGTCCAAATACCAAATTGAATTGAATGAGACAAAAGATAAAAAGAAGATAAATTGAATTGAAGTATACCAAGATTAAAACAAAGGGGTGGTGTGAAAAAACGGCAACGAACTACGCCATGGGAAATTCACAAGGATTACATTGCTGACCAAATGTGTATCAACAAGGATCATTTATATAACAAATTTACTAAAATAAATACAACTTGATCATCTGTTATCTACAAACGTAGCAAGTTAAAATTAAAATGATAACAATCAATAACCGTAATCATTGGTTTACACAAATGAAAATAGAGACGAGAAAATTGAGTTTGACAACAAAAGTATTCATTACTGTAGTCATAACACATGATATGTCTATCCAGCTAATCACAACTCAAAAGTATCAAAAGTGTACAACTACCATAATCCTGCTTGTTGTCGTACAACACCCTAACTTTTCTCGTCTAAAAATTGCACACGTAATAAGATTTTACGAGATGATCGAGGCTATGTTTGGGGGGGGGGGGGGGAGCTTTTTAGCTCCCGTGCTTATAAGCAAAGCCCAATTTGGTGTTTGGTAAACTCTCTAACAACCTGCTTTTATTGGAAGCCCTGGCTTTCTGAGAGGAAAAGCGGAAGCAGGCAGGAGGCTGCTTCTGGCTTCTAAAAGCCGTGCGGCCACTGTAGCGAATAAATGAACTTTTCAAAATACCAATGGGTACCCTTATGAATTTGATGTAATTACACGACCCAACCTCCACCCCTACCAATGAGACGCCCCTTCTCTAGTTCTCTTCCTCAACTCTCCGTCTTCTCCGTCAACTCTCTCTCTCTCTCTCTCTCTCTCGGTGCTCTTAAGACGTCGTTCCTCCATCTTCGTTCTCCCCGGTGGTCACATTGAGTTCGGTAAGAGGTTTTGTTAGTGATTTTGATTTCAAGGGTTTGATTTCATTTCTCTTTGTCCCGAAAACCTGAAATTTTTGGTGGATTGGATTTGATAAAATTTTGGGTTTTGTTTTGTGATGGGAATAGATGAACAAGTTTGTATATTTATTGGAGAATTGGAAATAGATGAACAAGTTTTGTTTTCAGAATTGAGAATTGAGAATTTGGTTAAATTTTGTTTTGTAATGAGAATAGATGAACAAGTGGGATTTGACGAGATGGAAGCCGGAGTCTTTTGTAGCTTTATCTTGTCAAATGTTTTTTTTCAAAGATTTATGATTGCTGATGGTTCATATCCATTTTCTTAATAGTCTGCAAGTTTTATCTGGAATACCCAGTTTCCAGTTTCTAGACTTCCACCCAGTTTACGCCTGCTCGTGGTCCAGATCACTTTTTATTTCAGGTGAGCTATCTCTTCAGAATTACACCCAGCAAAGTAGTCTAGTTTGCTTGCATTGCATCATATATTAACATAGAGTTTTGTGATAAATGACAGGGTATATAAATATAGTGGAATTGGGTCACGGGGAATCACCAACAGCATCAACATGATGACCAAGATCAAGACCACTGTAATCAACTTACCAACCCCTTCTTAACATCATGGGTTAATTAGTAAGTTGTGTAAAATAAAGAAAGAATCATAGTATTCAGAGCTAGCTACTTAATCAATATCGTGTGGCAGATCAAATTAGTAAAATGTGTTAGTGTGAATGTTTTCAGAATAAAAAATCACCATGTTCCATCAAAGTTATCAACTTGTGTATGATCCATTAAAGTTTAGATCAAATGGATAAGTTTTCAGAATAAAAAATCATCTATGATTCATCAAAGTTAGCAACTTGTGTGTGATTTTCTTGCTTGGCTTGTCCATGAACTTTGTTGGGTTTTCGATTCCATGTGAATTTCAGGCTTTGATTTTGCGTAATTGAATTCATGAACTTATGAGTTTAGCAACTTGATATTGAATATCTATTGTTTTGTTTGACAAATTGTTGCTTGGTAAGGTTCATGGATAGCAACGATGGGAGTCCTCCTCACGGTGGAGATCCTGCAATGGATGCAGGGGATTGGAGGAACCAATTGCAGGCGGATTCGTGGAAAAGAATTGTCAATAAGATGTTACTATGCTGAAATTTAAGTGAATTGTCAATAAGTGCTCAAGTGAATTATTGAATGATATTGTTCATGTTGCGGAGATCATTGTACCTCTGCTATGATCTTGAAATATATCACTTTAGAGTAAGTTTCACATAGCGTTATATGGAGTATAGATCACATCAGCAAAGGAAGTTGATTGATGCTCAAGTTGTCTTACTTGTCATGTGGTGAAATGAAGCTAGATGATACTGATTTTGCCAATTTTGAGCTTTGTTTCCAAAGTGGGAAACCAATGTTACTGGACTCGTGATGATCTTTTATTTTATAGTTTTTAGTTTTGATCCTTGGTTTGAGCTTGATGTAGAAGCACAAGTATTCTGTGCTAGTTATGTATAGCATCAAATAAGAAATGTTACATTCCCCGGGTAATGGAATGGAGGTGGTTAACCACCAAAGATTTTATATGTAAATTCTAAAGGTTACTAATCGTTCAAGTTCTTCACAGGAAAGGGAAAAGAAAAAAAAAAGAAACAAGAGCAATGCAACTACATTATATAACCACATAATTAAGCAAAAATTCTTTCATGTCCAAATTGGTCATTTCACAAATAAAAAGCACAAGCCAGTTTGAGTTTACCAAATACTTTGCCACTGCTTTTGCCACTGACAGCACTTATAAAAAGCCAGTTTACCAAACACTCAGCTGCTTTGCTTTTCAGCCACTTATTTTCAAAAATAAGAAAAAACCAGCTTTTCTTCAAAGCACAGCCATACCAAACACACCCCTAGAGGTCCAAAAGATTGTCCGACCGTCCTACAACTCCGAAAAATCGTCCGACCTCCCGTCGCGTCGTACGAGAGTTTGGATTTGGGCCTCTAAACAGACACAGACTCAAAAAAGTGACAAAAAGAAATGGGCCAGTACAAGATCCAGTAGGCGCAGGAAGCTACCTGACAGGTACCCCAACTAAAAACCTGACCTTTTTCACTTTCTTCTTCCTTTCAACCGTCAAACCGCCTGGCGTGGACTAGTTCTCTCTCTCTCACTCACCATACCACTTCAACTTCTCCACCTCCATCTCCCCCCCCGCAATTCTCCATGAAACCCTAATCCCCACTCTCTACCATGTCATCCCACACCCCCCTCTTCCTCTTACTACTCGCTTTACTATCCTTGTCAGCTCCAGTTCTCTCCCAGCAAAACGTCACCGTTCCGTGCCCGCTCAACTTCACGATCCTGCAGCAGTTCGACCCGGGCTCCAAGCGCCCCCAAATGAACCAGAACATGGAGTGCCAGTACATCCTCCAAGGCCTCCGCCTCGTCGATTCTCACTACCTCCAGCTCACCGGCAACTTCCTCCCCCCGCCCAACGCCTCCGACTCCTGCTGGTCCGCCTACCAAACCCTCGCCGACCAATTCGTCGCCGGCTTCGACATTCGCTCCACCTGCGGCTTCGACACCTCCTGGATCTCCCAGGGCTGCATGAACATCACCACCAAGGCCCAATTCGAGGACCTCGTCGGCCAGACCGCCCTACGCGACGTCGTTTCCAACTGCAACCAGTCGCTCGAGAACAACTCCCCCTGCGCCGCCTGCACCACCAGCCTCTCCAGCCTCTCCGCCACCTATTTGACCGGAGAATCCATCGGCAACGTCTCCGGCTGCACCGCCTACCCGTCCATTTACGCCGCCGCGTTCGCCAATCCGTACGGCCCGACCGATCACGGCAACGCCAAGTGCTTCTTTCAGCTCGATTTCACCACGGCCAGCTCCGGTAAGAAGACAAGGACTCTGATTTTGATTGTGTTGGTTGCTTGTGGTTTCGGGTTGTTGGTTTTAATCGGTGGGATTTGGTTCTCATGGCACAAGTACGAAGACTATATATTCAACAAGAGGCGAAAGGCTGCTAATGATAGAATTGAGTCGGGTTTGGGTAATGCATTAGAGTCCATTAGTGGGAGTACTACTTTGGTTAAGTTCACATTCGAAGAGATTAGCAAGGCTACTAAGAATTTCTCTAGAGATAATATAATCGGGAGGGGAGGATATGGGAATGTGTACAAGGGCACTCTGGCTGATGGCTCTGAAGTTGCATTGAAGAGGTTCAAGAATTGCTCTGCTGCCGGTGATGCGAATTTCGCTCACGAGGTTGAGGTGATTGCGAGCGTTAGGCATGTGAATCTTGTTGCTTTGAGAGGTTATTGTACTGCGACGACGCATTTGGTAGGTCACCAGAGGATCATTGTGTGTGATTTGATGAAGAATGGGAGTCTCCATGACCATTTGTTTGGAACTTTTGAGAACAAGCTCAGTTGGCCAATTCGGCAAAGGATTGCGCTAGGGACTGCGAGGGGGTTGGCTTATTTGCATGACGGGGCTCAGCCGTCCATCATTCATAGGGATATTAAAGCAAATAACATACTTTTGGATGAGGATTTTGAGGCCAAAGTGGCGGATTTTGGACTGGCAAAGTTTACGCCTGAGGGAATGACGCATTTGAGCACTAGGGTGGCTGGAACGATGGGTTATCTCGCTCCAGAGTATGCATTGTATGGGCAGTTGACGGAGAAAAGTGATGTTTATAGCTTTGGTGTTGTGATGCTTGAGCTTTTGAGTGGAAAGAAAGCACTCCATGTGAACAATGATGAGCAGCCGTCACTTGTGACGGATTGGGCATGGTCCATGGTGCGAGAAGGAAAAGCGCTGGATGTCATTGAAGATATGCCAGAGAAGGGTCCACCTGAAGTTTTAGAGAAGTATGTATTGGTTGCCGTTCTTTGTTCTCATCCACAGTTGTATGCTAGACCAACAATGGATCAGGTTGTAAAAATGTTGGAAACAGACTTGTCAGTTCCCTCAATCCCGGAAAGACCAATTCCCCTTGTGGCCGAGATTGATGATATAGAAAGATACAGTAGCAGTGGCTCAATTCAGCTCTCTAGTACAGGAGGCTTCCAGACTTACACATTTGAAAGTAGCCTTCCTCGCGACCATAAGGGAGACGGAGAAAGTTCAGGTTCAACAACAGAAGGGAGGTGACTCTGGCAAGAGATGAGTATTGACTCTTTGACAGAGAATTTCCACTAATTGGTATGCTCACCCAATTTGTTTGTTGGTTTTGATTGTATTGTTTCTAAGCTTGTATCAAACTTCCCACTGTAAAGATAAATTAGATGTATGATTAGGGTTGATTCTTTTAGGCAGAATAGTTCAAGTTCCACATTTTTTGCGATCAGACTTGTCGATGTCAATGTCAATATCACATTTGTACCATATTTGGACGTGATTTAGATAGATAGATGCACAACATTTTTCTGGAGTGAATTTTCTTGAAATTTGATGCCATTCTTTGCTGCATATTTTACTGAGATGTGAACCTTTCGTATTCGATCTTGACTGTTTAAAATATCGACTGGCTGGTAGGTATACACGTTGATTAGGGCCGTTGGGACAAAAACAACGCGGAGGAGAAGGCTGGTAGGGTCTCATGTCTATCATTCTATTTTCTAATATTTGATAGGGTCTCAAATGGCTTCTAGTTAACATTGAATAGTCTCAGAGCTGGCCATGCACTACTTTAATTCTGGGGTTAGAGCTCTGTCTCTGTATCTGTATGGCCAGTTTATTCCACCACGTGCGTGATTACGAGCTCTCCTTTTCAAACAATCACTGTTTCAGTCTTTTTTTTCGAGTTCGTTTAGGTGACCCAAGTGGACTAAAGACTATCTTCAATACTGCGAATCTAACATCGTGATCATAGATGTGTAACTCTGTCAATTTACTTGATTTGGGTTTCTATCCTACTTGTAGCCTGGGTATCTGACCTTGCCAGAAAGAGGAAATTCACAATAAAAATATCCTATTTAATTCCAAGTTCCAAGTCTAGTAGTCTGCTCAACAAATCCGTCAGTTATCGTCTGTTTCATGTAAGGAAGTAACTTTGATCATGATAAAACAACTATCGTACAGTTGAATATGTTTTCTGGTTCGTTCTTGTAAATCCCAAAACTGAGCTTTAACAAACATCAAAGTTTGCAGTAGGTGTTAGCTCAGTGGTTAGAGCATCCACTATCTATGTACGAAGTAATGAGTCTAAGTCACCACGAGAGCAGGAGTGAAACCTTTGATTTTTTTATTTTATTTTATTTTTTATTAAAAAAAAAGTAGCTAAGGAATGGTAGGTACACTTCAATGATTGACACAGAGTGAAAAGTATAAGTACTAATATACATGTTATATCCCAGCCTGGTATATCCAGGTGTGTGTGTGGATTGGATAGCATCATGTTTGATCCTCGATCAGAAATGATTTGTCCGATGACATAACATGTCAGATATTTAATGAGTGATTAGTATTCTTAAGACAGTTTCTGTGCCTAAGCGCCTCTGTTATAGGAAGTTTGCCATTATTTAGAACTTGCTCTGCTAAAGCTAATATGGCAAACCCAACGCATATTCACTGCACATTAGAAAGGGACGGAAAGGGAAATGTGGATGGAATTTTAAGAAATCCAGCTTTGTCTTAGCTTTCCGTGAGCAATTAATCGACCCGAAAATTAATTCCTCCAATGAAATTAAGGGGCACAAAGGAATTTATGGGTTCTCTTGTTTTGATATTGTTTGACTTTAACCAAGCCTATGACTCTTCAAACGCATAGAAGAGAATCCCATCTTTTCTTTAATCCTTTATTCTCATTCAGCAGTGCTTCCGTGAAAGTTTGAATCTGTTTTCTTATTTTATTTGGAATCAAACGACAAAGATTTATCCACCACAGCAATTATGCAAGTATTACGTAGCAAACTTGAGCAGGTAAGTTTTTACTGATTGAGAACAGCAGAATTCCCTGTTTCATTAATATCAGTAACTGTCATTCATTGTAGATCAAACTTACAGGTCTAGAATATGTACCTTCAGTAGAAAAGTTTGGATTATTCATACACTGCAATGATGTGTTCTCTGTGTATGTCTGTTTGTCTATAAAGAGGATAATGATTCCTTGGCTTCCATAATCTCATACTTTTTTGCTCACTGAAGTCATCTCTTTGAATCTTCTCTTTGCCTCTTTTAGAGATTCAGATACGTCGTGAGAGTTGTATAAATCGGGAAGCATGGCGATCAATGAGGATGTGGAGAATGTTGTGCAGGAGAACATAAGGGAGCCACTCATGAAGGGTACTGGAGAGGGATCTGGTCATGGAAGCAGCAAAGAGGATCAATGGATGGTTTACCTGAGCACATTTGTCGCAGTTTGCGGCTCTTATGAATTCGGATGCTGTGTAAGTGCTAGTCTGCATATTTATTTAACTTTTCATTGGTTCATCATGAAAGCTGTGATCTATGTATAAGCAGAATTCTCTTCTTAGATTGTCTGGTTGGCTTCCAGGTGGGTTATTCATCGCCTACTCAGTCTGCCATCACGGAAGATCTCAATTTATCAGTGTCGGAGGTATGCAAATGATTAGAGCACTTATTTTTCAGTATGTATATATGCTTTTATTGCTGCTGGAGTGTGACTGAGATTTTGCACTGTGGGCACTTGTCATTTGAGTGGTTCATGGCTGCTGAGCCATTGCAAGTAACTTTTCAGTTAACAACTTCTAATTTTGATCTTGAAGAGTTCCAAACTGAAGTTTCTTCTCTCTTCATTATGCAGTACTCAGTGTTTGGCTCCATTCTCACATTTGGTGCAATGATAGGTGCTATCACAATTGGACCCATCACCGATTTTGTTGGTCGAAAAGGGGTATGAATTGGGAACTATGTTGCCACTCATTCCGAACTGTTTCCTTGATAATCACTACCTAACAATATCTTTACTGCAACATTGTATGCAGGCCTTGAGAATGTCCTGTGCTTTCTGCGTTGCAGGTTGGCTTGCTATTTACTTTGCTGAGGTTAGTATTCTGCATGTGTTTGTACCCTACTGAGCAAATTTCTCCTCACATATGTGACCTTATTCATGTTTCACATCTGACTGCTATTTAAGGGTGCTTGGGCTCTTGACATTGGGAGATTGGCAACTGGATATGGAATGGGAGCTTTTTCATATGTTGTGAGTTTTCGCCATCCTCTGTAATTTTAGATTATGAGACCACACTATAATGGAATTTAATTTGACGCTGAGGAAGTACCTTAAAGATGCTATGTGAATATACGTTATTAACACAGTTTGATGAAATATTGGATGGATGACAAGGTACCTGTTTTCATTTCTGAAATTGCACCCAAAAATCTTCGAGGAAGACTAACTGCTTTAAATCAGGTAAACAGTTGACGAGAAATGAAAATGGTTATTAACAATATTAGATAATTTCAATAACAAACTAGAGGGATTTGGATCATTTCTTATTATTTTGAATTTCCCTTAATGCTCTTTCTTTCGTTATCTGTGTCACAGTTAATGATTGTTTCTGGAGTCTCTGTCTCCTTCATAATTGGGATTGTAGTAAGTTGGAGGGCTTTAGCACTAATAGGTAAATTTCTTAGACAAACTGTGCTTGTTAGTTAGAAATTAGAATACCCTATGCTGTCTAATACAGCAACAGAGGGCTCATTTGTGCAGTGAATAATTGCAGGACTAATTCCGTGTGCTGTGACCCTTTTTGGTCTCTTTTTCATTCCCGAGTCTCCAAGATGGTTGGTGAGAAACTACTTCTATTTTCTTAAATTGTTTGTGATTTTTTCTCTCTCTTAATTTTCATGCATGGTTTCATGCACGCAAAATAAAGACATACCTCATCATGGGTGCAGGCAAAGACAGGACGCCACAGAGATTTTGAAGTTGCACTACAGAAACTTCGCGGGAAAGATGCTGACGTATCTCTTGAAGCAGCAGAAATCAAGGTTTTTATTTCAAATTCCTGAAATTCATCTCTTCATTGACCATATCATAGAGCATTTGGAAGATCATATATCTGATGAAATACCATGTCCCTTCATTGACAGGAATATATAGCAACTATTGACAGTCTCCCTAAAGCCAAATTGCTAGATTTGTTTCAAAGGAGATACTTGCCCTCAGTCTTGGTAATAGTTTCTCCCTTCATTTGTGAGATCAGTTTGAGCATTCTTTATCTTTGAGTTCACTCTCCTTTGCTGTCAATTCTATTGTATTAGATAGCAGTTGGCTTGATGGTCTTTCAACAACTGGGAGGAATCAATGGCGTTTGTTTTTATGTCAGCGATATTTTTGAGCAAGCAGGTAATATAAATTACTTTAATGATCTGAACTGCTAGCCTGAAGCAAGTAGCCGTGTTCTACAACCGAAATCTAAATCTTCTATTTAAATTTTCTCAGGATTTTCTTCCACTGTTGGAACTATAACCTATGCTATTCTCCAGGTTTAAATTAGTTCTTCGACAGCACACTTACAATCTCTTAATTTGTTTCCATTAGTAGTAACCTGATGCTGTTATGTTTTACAGGTTGTGGTAACTGGCATTGGTGCATCCATAATGGATAAAGCTGGACGAAAGCCTCTGATTTTGGTAAAGCAGTGCACAAAAGTTTTGGTTCTGAGAATTTTTTGAGATTCTTTTTCACGTTAAAAAGTTTTAACACTTTCCACTTCATTCTAGAGTTCTGCATCAGGATTGCTACTTGGCTGTGTAGTGACTGCAATTGCATTCTTTCTCACGGTGATCCTCAAACATTGACCTTAATATCTATAGTTTTAGGTTTTATCCGATAGTATAATGACAATAAAGCTCTTTCTGAACCAGGCTCAAGAATTGGCTCTCAATGTTGCTCCCGTACTTGCTGTAACTGGCATACTGGTAAGTTCATCTGCCTAGCTTGTCAAAACATATTCTCTGTCACAGATTGGTCTTTTTGGTAATTGAAGTTCTCATTTTTTTTACTGTAGTTTTACTCTTTATTAACAGTTAGTTTCTGGTTTCAGATCTTTATAGGAGCCTTTTCAATTGGAATGGGAGCAGTACCTTGGATTATTATGTCTGAGGTACAAATGATTCACAAGATTTACTCAATTATTCATCCATGGTTTGATAATGTGACCTATCTAAAGTAACTGCTATGTGCTGCAGATATTCCCTATAAATATTAAAGGGCAGGCCGGAAGCTTAGCCACGCTAGTGAACTGGTTTGGTGCATGGTTGTGTTCCTACACTTTCAACTTCCTTATGAGTTGGAGCACCTATGGTAAATTGAATCATTTTCCTTGCTTATGATATCATGAAGATGTAACATCATAGTAGACGAAGCTAACTTCACATGATTTGCAGGTACCTTCATTCTGTATGCAGCAATCAATGCTTTAGCTATAGTTTTTGTGATTTTCTTTGTACCTGAAACAAAGGGGAAAACTCTGGAACAAATCCAAGCAGCCATAAGCAAAGAGAGAAGTGAAGAAAGATAAAGAGAAGAAATGGAGAGCATTTTTGTGGGTAGTTCTCATCGAGATAATGGGATCTTTTGCAACTCCATCGCCGAAACTTGGTAGATGGACTATGCTTCCAAATAAGAAGAATATTGTATGGCAATATTGAACTCCTATGTTCTTATTAAGAATAATGAGGACAAAAGCTGTCGCTGATGTTTCTAGTTTTGTGCTTATTTACCCCAAAAGAGCCGATACAAGGTGATAAAATATGTATTATTCAATTTTGAAAACATATTGAAAGCATTATATGCTGCATTTGCAGTTGGATCGAGTGTATCATTGTAACAGTACATTTCATGTTTACCGTGTGATCATACTAGGGTTTTCTACAGTAGTGAGTAGTACCCTATAGAGGCTATTCGATCAGCTTTGAGAGGTGCATTTCTCAATCAATGAGATTTGATAAAAAAATAAATAAAAGGGGCTGATACAAATGGTAGAATTAATTAGATCATGTTTAAGAATAATAGAATTGAGAGAGATTGATGAGAGAATTGTGTTTTATTATTGAGAATAGGAGCCCTATATATAGGGATTACAAAGTATATGTTCTAATGTTACAAGGAATACTATTCCGAATAATCAAATATGACTAGGAATTCTAGAACTTTCTCTCCTATTACAACCATGAAACTAATCCTAGTTTGATTAGGCACACAAAGTCGATTTTCCTTCAACACTCCCCCTTGTGCCGCTCAAACTTGGTGGTGACGCGTCATCAGTTGCCTCGTTAAAAACCTTGCTCGAGTGAAAAATCCTGTGGGACAAAAACAAACTTTAGGAGGAGAAAAAGAGTACAACACGTCCTTCGCTCTTCGAGATCAAACATGTAGACATCATAACTCCCCATGATGTCGATATCTCCCCCTGATTGGATTTGATTCACTTCAATCTTTAGAAGCGTTTGTTGTTGCTGATTATAGAAGAACTTAGGCGATATATGCTTGGTGTTGTCGCGCTTGATGAAACCTAACTTCATTTGCTCAATACAAGCAGCATTATCCTCATAAATGCATGTAGGTTCATCCGTGGTAGACTTCAAACCACAACTTCCTTGAATATGTCTAATTACAGACCTTAGCCATATGCATTAACGTACAGTTTCATGTAGAGCAATAATCTCTGCATGATTAGAGGAAGTAGCAACAAGGGTCTATTTTGTAGACTTCCAAGATATCGCAGTGCTTCCCATGGTAAAGACATAACCCGTTTGGGAGCGACCTTTGTGAGGGTCAGAGAGGTACCCTGCATCAGCAAAACCCATCAAAACATTGTTGTCGTTTTGATGGAGGGGAGTAGGAAGACGCTAGCCACCATGGACGGCGGCGGTGCTGGTGGCCGCAACATGGCCAGTGGCCAACTCTTGGACGGTGGCTTTTTGGCTCTTAGGGTCCGATCCCAAATTTTCGTCATTCCTTTTCTCTCTGTAGGGAAAGAATAGGCCCATATCAATCGTACCTCTTAAGTATCGAAAAATTGTCTTTACACCAATCCAATGATGGCGTGTTGGCGCAGAGCTATGTCGAGCTAACAAGTTCACTACGAAGGAGATGCCCGGTCTTGTGCATTGAGCTAAGTACAGTAATGCGCCTATTGCACTTAAATAGGGTACTTCAGCCTCTAATGATTCTTCGTCCTCATCCGTTGGATGAAACAGATCTTTTCCGGGCTCAAGACTACGACCGATCATGGGAGTACTCACAGACTTTGCTTTATCTTCATTAAAGCGCCTTAGGATTTTCTGAGTATATGCAGACTGATGGATTAAAATCCCATCACTACGGTGCTCGAGTTCTAAACCGAGACAAAACCGTGTCTTCCCAAGATCTTTCATCTCAAATTCGATTTCAAATATTTAGCAGTTTCCTTTAACTCATCTAGAGTTCCATTTAGGTTCATGTCATCGACATAAACTGCTACGATTGCAAATCTGGAACTTGTTCTTTTAATGAACACGCATAAACATATTTCATTATTAGTATATCCCTTCCCAATCAAGTAGTCACTTAGATGGGTATACCACATCCGTCCTGATTATTTTAATACATATAGTGAGCATTTTAGTCTTATTGAAAACGCGCTCCGTGGTTTAGAGCCACTTGATTTGGGTAACTGAAGTCCATCTGGAACTTTCATATATATCTCTGAATCTAGATCCCTATAGAGATATGATGTAACCACATCCATAAGCTGCATGTCAAGTTTTTCAGAAACTACCAAACTGACAAGGTAGCGGAACGTTATAACGTCCATTACCGGAGAATACGTCTCCTCGTAGTCGATTACAGGGCGTTGTGAGAAACCTTGCTCCACGAGGCGGGCTTTATATCTAACCACCTCATTTTTCTCATTACGCTTTCTAACAAAGACCCATTTATGGCCAACATGTTTTACATCTGGGGGTGTCTGCGTTATAGGCTCAAATACCTGTCTCTTTGCTAGTGAATCTAATTTAGCCTAGATCGCATTTTTCCATTTAGGCCAATCCGCTCTTCATTGACATTCTTCGACAGAGCGAGGTTCGATATCATCATATTCAATAATTCCTTTTGCAACATGATATGCAAATGCATCATCAATAGCCATAGAATTTCTATCCATCATCTCATGTATACTAGTGTAATTCATGGAGATCTTTCTATTATCTGGAAGTGGTTCTGACATTGGAGCGTCCCCCAATGATGTCTCTTGGACATAACCATAATCCGGAATATTTTCATGAGATGGATTATTTACATCGATGATTAATGGATTATTTTGTGCCAAACTCGCTTTCTTTCTTGGGCGAGAATCCATCGAACCTATAGGCCTCCCGCGCTTCCTGGCAAGAGCCATGGGTCTAGGCACAACGTCACCATCACTATGAGAGGGGACGTTGGCGCCATGCTCAGTTGCCCTTGAGATGGCGTCATGTCCTCTAATTTTAGGGACTTCAATCCTTGCAGGCACGTTTGCAGTAGGTATATGTGATCTCGTCACTTTAGCTATATCAGAAAACGCATCAGGCATCGATTCTGCTACGTTTTGAAGATTGAGAATTCTCCGCACTTCAATTTCGGGCTGTGCGGTTCAGGGATCAAGATGAGACAGAGTGGGGACAGACCACGACAATTCCTGTCGTTCCTGTTGAACATTTATGTTCTTATCTCCCCCTAACAACTGGAAGACTATCTCATCAAAGTGACAATCTGCAAATCCAGCGGTGAAGAGATCGCTTGTCAAGGGTTCTAAGTAGCGGACAATCGTTGGAGAATCATATCCAACATAAATGCCTAATCATCTTTGAGGACCCATTTTGGTGCACTGTGGAGGCACAATTGGCACATAAAGTCATAAACTGCACACCTAAATATGCGTAAGTGTGAGACATCAGGCTCATACCCAGTCACCATCTGGGACGCAGAAAAAGGTTGAGTGGCAGTAGGCCTCAGACGAATAAGCACAATTGCATACAATATTGCATAGCCCCAAGCAGAAATAGGGAGATTGGTGAGCATTACCAATGCTTTAGCGACCATTTGTAGCCGTTTAATGGCGGCTTCTGCGAGACCATTTTGGGTGTGAACATGAGGAACAGGATGTTCAACTTCAATTTCAATGGACATGCAATAATCATAAAAAGTTTTTGATGTAAACTCCCCAGTATTTTCTAATCTTATAGACTTAATAGGATGATCAGGGTGGTGAGCCCTTAACTTAATAATTTAGGCTAGGAGTTTAGCAAATGCAGCGTTCCTTGTGGATAAAAGCATGACATGTGACCAGCGTGTCGATGCATCAACCAACATCATAAAATATCTAAATGGTCCGCATGATGGTTGAATAGGTCCACAAATATCACATTGGATTCTTTGCAAGAATGGTATATTTTCTTTAGTGTCTTTTGCATAGGATGGTCTCGATCCTAATTTTGCTAAAGAGCAGGCTTTGCAGAACGAATGATGGGCTTGAGAAACAACCAATGAGGATTTTGGTTGAGCCATGAAGTCACAATTAACTTTAGAAGTAGAAGGAGGAGTCAAACAATGGTCCATGGCGTCAAAGTCATGTTGTTGCCGTAGGGGGTAGACGGCGCTGGCCCTAAGTGGCCGGTCTTGCACAGTCTTGGGGCCGTGAGGGGCAGGTGCATCTCCTCGAACCAATTTTTGGTTTTTACTTCTCTTCGTTCTGAAGAATGGATGTCCGTGTGAAGTCTTTAATATACAGATCATCATATCACGACCTGGGTGTCCCAGACGGTCATGCCAAAGCCTATATGTATCAGAATCCCATAAATCATCTCTCATAACATGATTGGATTTAATGATTCGAATAGTGGTTGCATACAACCCACTAGAACGACACATAAGTTTCTCTAAGACTCTTTTGTGTCCGTAGTCATTAGAGGTGATGCAAAAGAACTCTTGTCCATTCTCACAATGTGTTTCCACATGAAAACCATTGGCTCTTATATCTTTGAAGCTCAAAAGGGTTCTTTCAGCCCTAGAAGCGTAGAGAGCTTCAGTGACATTAAGGATTGTGCCATTTGGCAACAAGAATTGAGCTAGTCCTCAACCATGAATTAATTTAGATGACCCTGCCATTGTAGTCACTGAAGATCGAGTAGGCGTCATCTCAAGAAATAACTGCTTATTTCGAAGTATGGTGTGCGTAGTAGCACTATCCACTAGACATTCTAGCTCTCCGGGAAACATACTTGAATGAATAAAGTTCGAATCAAAATCGACACTTTATTTTAATGAAAGCCAATGATTACGTCAAAGTTTCTAAATTTAATCCAAAAAGGGTAATCAAGCTTAGACAAGCAGTAGCTACTCAATCCATTTGGTAATTCCAATTTGGTTGTGACCAGGTAAGGTAAGGCAAGATTTTGGTGGAGCGTTGCTCACTTTTAAAGCCGTTCTCTCAGTTCAAACCTTTCCTAGACATCACAATTACTCTTGAGTACGCCTAGTGAGAAAGAGTTATAACCACTGTCTTTGTTGATAGTTTCCAAATTTTTGGATTTGGATTGAAACTAATGACGTTTATATGGTCAAATTTTTATGCTTACGAACGCTCTTAGTCCATAGTCTACGAACGCTCTTAGTTCGTAAAAATCGATGCTCACGGACACTCTTAGTCCGAAGATTATGAACGCTTTTAATTCGTATGTAGTGTGAATCCCCACGATTCCGCTTTTAGCAAATTGAACCCACGTTACAGAAAGGTGGGATGTAGAAGGAGGGATTTTGTAAGTCCCCGAAGAAAAGTAAATTTAAATTTCAAAAACGGGAATAACTTATTTGTGAAAACTTACTCATGAATTTCGGAACTTGAAATTCTCAATACATGCGCGTGTTGATGCAGGCGTGCTATCGATCCTGGGTCGGGGATTGCAAACTATCTTTCAATCCCTGCTGTGTGGCCGATACAGGTCTGGCTGAGGTAAGCCAAGGAGCTGGCTGACGGATGCGTGAGCAGGGGCACGTAGGCGCTGCAGGGGCAGGCACGTAGATGAGGCTGGCGTGGGCTAGGAGCTGCTGCAGCGATGCTTGAAGGTGGCAGTAGCGGTTTTCAAGGATTTTTTGTTTGAAATTCGGAGCAGATTTGCCTCTTAACAGCTTTCACTTTGATTGGTGTACAGGTCTCAAAACAACTCTGATAAAGCTGAAATTTTGAAGTCAGATAGAAGAGACAGAGACGAACAACTTTGATGAAGGAAGAATTTTGATCTGAGGTCCCTATCAAGACGTTTACTGGCTTGCAAGCAGGATGATCTGCACAGGAACGAGCGTCCTGCTGTGCTGTAGGGGCAGCAGCTGTGCGGCTATGCTGAAGGGGCAGTAGGTGGCACACGGGTGCGTAAGGGCTGCAGGGGCAGCGTGCGGCTCAGGGGCCTGCCAGTGGGCAGCAGCGGCTAGTCTAGCACGGGCTAGGTGCAACGGTGAAAATGTGATGTTGAAGAATTTTCTGTTTTTAGATTATTGATCTCAAGGTTAAGACTCGTGCTGATAACGTGTTTAAGAATAATAGAATTGAGAGAGATTGATGAGAGAATTGTGTTTCATTATTGAGAATAGGAGCCCCTTATATATAGGGATTACAAAGTAGATGTTCTAATGTTACAAGGAATACTATTCTGAATATGACTAAAAATTCTAGAACTTTATCTCCTATTACAACTATGAAACTAATCCTAGTTTGATTAGGCACACAAAGTCAATTTTCCTTCCACAGTTCAACAATAAATTAACATGATCTACTACAAAACAATAATCCCTGATTTTATCATTGCCTTCAGGAACTTATCCCCGATTCAACAACTTAACAATAGATCAAGAATTAGATTCTGTGGTGGGAGTATGTAGGTCCCCATGCCTTCAGGGACTTATCCGCAATTCATCTCATGATACTTGCATCACTTAATCAGAAGCACAGTGCAAGTGTGCGTCCAAGTAGAATCACTTTCATTGACTTTCAGCCACATGCAACTAATTGTGACAACCCCACCTAGCATGAACAATATAAAGATAGGGACAGAAAATAAAGTATCAATGAAATGTCTTAGAAGCTTTGATTTTCATAACTTGATACGTGTGTCTAAGTAAATTGGACCACAATATTAATTTCTATATATGAAATAGACAGTAAATATGATAGAAATTAGAAAACCTGCACTGGCGGCCGCCGGTTCATAACAAAAATTTTCCACCAACCAATATATCAGCCATCATTGTATTTTTCTTTCACCATTTTATCTTCATTCTCGGATCTGGGTCCTATTGTTTTTGACTCAGAATCTTCAGAGTCCGAGAAAAATAACCATATATGGTTTTTATTTTAGGGGCTGTGACCACTTACCTAATTTTTAGCTAAAAATTACTCACTTACTCCACCAAGAGTTTTTTAACCCCATTTACCCAATCTAACAGTGTTTGACAGTATTGCCCTCATTTTAATTAACAAATTAAACTCATATCTCTCTCTCTCTCTCTCTCTCTCTCTCTCTCTAACCTCGTCTCAGGCTCTCTTTCTCTCTCTCTCTCTCTGAGCCACCACGCCCACCACTCCACCGTCGATGTCGGCCTCCACCGTCGCCGCTCCGTCCCACCGTCGGACCACCAGAGGATGACGCCATCTAACTCCACGATCCCAACCCCTCTGGGCTTCGCCGGTTTTGTTCGTCAGATGTACGGAAAGCTCTCCACGCCGGAATCGGGTCTGGGCTACCCTTGCAGGTCTCGGACGACGTTAAAACTGTGGTCTATTGGGGGGTAATAGACAGATTATTGCCCCCCACTAATTTCTTAACTGTGGTTAATTAATCACTAAAATTAGAGTTTTGATAAGTCTTATGTTGTCTTGAGTTTATTAAAGTACAATAATCTGTCAATGATAATTAAGTGAAGGGTTCTGACTTAAAACGAAGACATTATTTGGGGGGCAGTAATGTGTCTACTGCCCCGCACTAAACCATTAAAACTTGCACCAGTTTCAAGGATTCACGGTGTATTGCACTTTATCACAAACAAATCAACAAGAGATGATTACTATCTCCTAAGTAAGACATTATTGGGTGGCACTAATGTGTCTACTGCCCCCCAATAGACCATCAAACATTACACCGCTTCTTATGTTTCACAGATTATAGAAGTTATTCACACTCAAAACAACAGATAATGTCTAAAAACCCACATTTTGAGGGTCAATATTCTGTCTACTGCCCCCACTAGACTGACACAAACCACACAATTTTTTTCATTTATCGACTACTGCAATTTAACACTACATTTACTTTGGAATAGTAGTTTTCAGTCCGTTAATAAATAAAGCAGTCATCATTGGCCCCCAATACAAAGTCTACTGGGGGGCACTAATGTAACAACTTTTATGGTTATGACTGCACAACAGCAGATAGCAGTTTTCAGTCCGTCGTCGATTC
The DNA here is from genome assembly GCF_002994745.2 of Rosa chinensis. NCBI lineage: Eukaryota > Viridiplantae > Streptophyta > Magnoliopsida > Rosales > Rosaceae > Rosa > Rosa chinensis. The sequence goes on along the minus strand of NC_037093.1, from coordinate 55,089,655 downwards.
CTTCAGAAGGTCAACCCCGGCCTCGCCGAGCTTCTAAGCTACGAGGACCGTTGGCTTGGAGTCAAGCCTGGCCACGGAGAGCACGACGATGAGTTTCGGCGCCACGATGGCGAGAGCAGGCGTCGTGGGCGACCTGTTCGAGGGATGGAGGGAGGGAGAGAGAAATCCGACGTCGTCTGGAGAGAGAGAGAGAGAGAGAGAGAGAGGGGGGGGGGGAGAGGGCAAAAAAGTCTCAAAAATAAATAAAAAGAAGAAAAAAAGAATTAATTGGGTAAAGGGGAAATAATCCCTTAGAGTGTTTTGGGTAAACGGGGTTAAAAAACAGTTAGTGGAGCAAGTGGGCAAATTTTAAGCTAAAATTGGGTAAATGAGCATTTTCCCTTTATTTTATTTATCCTTTTCATCATTCTGTTGTGTCTTTGAGCAAGTTGTGAATGTACATGTTGATCTTATTTTATTAACTTCTACACGACAAAGATTTATTCCATAGATAAGCAGAGTTTTATATAGATATATTCCATTTTTACAGAAGTGATGCCACTGACGGCCTTGTCAGCTAACGCAGTTGAGTACCCAACATGAGCAAGTCAAGTTTTTACTGATTGAGCACAAGACTAGCCTACGCTTTAGATTTTAGCTTTTTCTTAAATATCAGCAACTGTCAGTCAGTCACACACCAAACTTACAAGTTGAGGAAATCTTACTTTTGTAGCAAATTCTTGCATCAAACAATTCCTGGTTTCCATATTCTGGTACTTCCTTTCTTGCATTGCTCAACTCTTTGGATCTTCTTCGGTTTTCCGCTTATAGAGATAGTGGGATCGAGTTGTATAAATTGTTGCAGACATGGCCAACAAAGAGGACGTAGAGAATTCAAGAGAGCCACTCTTTTTGTAGAGAATGCTGTGTAAGTACTTGGTATGAATGTTGTGATATTTGAACGAGCATATTTTCTGGTTCTGACACTCTTTTTGGCTTCCAGGCAGATTTTTCGTCTCCTACTCAGGACGCCATCACTGAAGATCCCAGTTTGTCATTAGCAGAGGTATGAAAGTGAATAGAACAGCAATAACTGTTCCATTGATATTACAACAAGAACTGTATTTTCAATATGTAAGCTCATGAACAGAAATCTATATAAGCATTTTGGAACTAATTTCTCTACTCATTAAGTGGCTTCAAGCCATTGCTTTCTATGTGAACAATGATAATCAGCCGTCGATCACTTGTGACGGATTGGGCATGGTCCATGGTGCGAGAAGGAAGGGCGCTGGATGTCATTGAAGATATGCCAGAGAAGGATCCACCTGAAGTTTTAGAGAAGTATGTATTGGTTGCTGTTCTTTGTTCTCATCCACAGTTGTATGCTAGGCCAACAATGGATCAGGTTGTAAAAATGTTGGAAACAGACTTGTCAGTTCCCTCAATCCCGGAAAGACCAATTCCCCTTGTGGCCGAGATTGATGATATAGAAAGATACTGTAGCTGTGACTCCATTCAGCTCTCAGTACAGGAGGCTTCCAGACTTACACATTTGAAAGTAGCCTTCCTCGTGACCATAAGGGAGATGGAGAAAGTTCAGGCGGTTCAACAACAGAAGGGAGGTGACTCTGGCAAGAGATAAAGCATCGACTCTTTGACAGAGATTTCCACTAATTGGTATGCTCACCCCAATTTGTTTGTTGGCTTTGATTGTATTGCTTCTATTAAACTTCCCACTGTAAAGATAAAGTAGATGTATGATCATAGAGTTGATTCTTTTAGGTAGAATAGTTTGAGTTCCACATTTTTTGCTATCAGACTTGTCGATGTTAATGTCAATATCACATTTGTACCATATTTGGACGTGATTTAGATAGATAGATCCTCAACATTTCTCTGGACTCTGGAGTGAATTTTCTTGAAATGTGATGCCATTCTTTGCTGCATATTTTACTGAGATGTGAACCTTTCATATTCGATCTTGGCTGTTAAAAATATCGACTGGCTGGTAGGTATACATGTTCATTAGGGGCGTTGGTACTTTGATAAAGGAAAACAACATGGAGGAGAAGGCAGGTAGGTATCATGCCTGTATTTCTATTTTCTAGTAATTGCTAGGGTCTCAAATGGCTTCTAGTGTTCTTTGAATAATCTCAGAGCTGGCCATGGAATACTTTAATTCTGCGGTTAGATCTCTGTCTGTGGCCCCGTTTGGTCAAACTTAACAGGTTTAGAATATATACATTCAGTAGAAAACTTTGCATCATTCATATGCTGCAATGATGTGTTCTCTGTGTGTGTCTGTTTGTCTATAAAGAGGATGATGATTTCTTGGCTTCCATAATCTCATTGTTTTTTGCTCACTGAAGTCATCTCTTTGAATCTTCTCTTTGCCTCTTTTAGAGATTCAGATACGTTGTGAGAGTTGTATAAATCGGGAAGCATGGCGATCAGAGAGGATGTGGAGAATGTTGTGCAGGAGAACATAAGGGAGCCACTCATTAGCGGTACTGGAGAGGGATCTGGTCATGGAAGCAGCAAAGAGGATCAATGGATGGTTTACCTGAGCACATTTGTCGCAGTTTGCGGCTCTTATGAATTCGGATGCTGTGTAACTGTGTAAGTGCTAGTCTGCATGTTTATTTAACTTTTCATTGGTTCATCATGAAAGCTGTGATCTATGTATAAGCAGAGTTCTATTCTTCGATTCTATTGTTGGCTTTCAGGTGGGTTATTCATCGCCTACTCAGTCTGCCATCACGGAAGATCTCAGTTTATCAGTGTCAGAGGTATGCAATTGATTAGAGCACTTATTTTTTTATTTTTATTGCTGCTGGAGTGTCTGAGATTTTGAACTGTGGCCACTTGTCATTTGAATGGTCCATGGCTGCTGAGCCATTGCAAGTATCTTTTCAGTTAACAACTTCAAAATTTTGGTCATGAAGACTTCCAAACTGAAGTTTCTTCTCTCTTCATTATGCAGTACTCAGTGTTTGGCTTCATTCTCACATTTGGTGCAATGATAGGTGTTATCACTATTGGACCCATCACCGATTTTGTTGGTCTTAAAGGGGTATGAATTGGAAACTATGTTGCCACTCATTCTGAAATTATAAAGTATAATTGTTCTGTTTCCTTGATAATCACTATCTAGCAATGTCTTTACTGTAACATTGTATGCAGGCCATGAGACTGTCCTGTGCTTTGAGCCTTTGACTGCTTTCTCTGTTGTAGGTTGGCTTGCTATTTACTTTGCTGAGGTTAGTATTCGGTATGTGTTTTTACCTAGAACAAATTTCTCCTATGTGACCTTATTCATGTTCCACATCTTACTGCTATTTAAGGGTGCTTGGGCTCTTGACATTGGGAGATTGGCAACTGGATATGGAATGGGAGCCTTTTCATATGTTGTGAGTTTTCGCCATCCTCTGTAATTTTAGATTATGAGACCACACTGTAATGGAATTAATTTAATGCTGAGGAAGTACCTTAAAGATGCTATGTGAATATACGTTATTAAAAAAGTTTGATGAAATATTGGATGGATGACAAGGTACCAGTTTTCATTTCCGAAATTGCACCCAAAAATCTTCGAGGAAGACTAAGTGCCTTAAATCAGGTAAACAGTTGACGAGAAATGGAAATGGTGTTAACAATTTTTGATAATTTCAACAACAAACTAGAGGGATTTGGATAATTTCTTATTATTTTGAATTTCCCTTATGCTCTTTCTTTCGGTATCTGTGTCACAGTTAATGATTGTTTCTGGAATCTCTGTTTCCTTCATAATTGGGATTGTAGTAAGTTGGAGGGCTTTAATAGGTAAATTTCTTAGACAAACTGTGCTTGTTAGTTAGAAATTAGAATACCCTATGGTGTCTAATACGGCGACAAGAGGGTTCATTTGTGCGGTGAATAATTGCAGGACTAATTCCGTGTGCTGTGACCCTTTTCGGTCTCTTTTTCATTCCCGAGTCTCCAAGATGGTTGGTGAGAAACTGCCTCTATTTTCCTAAATTGTTTGTGATTTTGTTTTTCTCTTAATTTTCATGGTTTCATGGTTTCATGCACGCAAAATAGAGACTTACCTCATCATGGGTGCAGGCAAAGACAGGACGCCACAAAGATTTTGAAGTTGCACTGCAGAAACTTCGGGGGAAAAATGCTGACGTATCTCTTGAAGCAGCAGAAATCCTTTTCTTATCTCAAATTCCTGAAATTCATCTCTTTATTGACCATATCAGAGAGCATTGGGAAGATCATATATCTGATGAAATACCATGTCCCTTCATTGACAGGAGTATATAGCAACTCTTGATGGTCTCCCTAAAGCCAAATTGCTAGGTTTGTTTCAAAGGAGATACTTGCCCTCAGTCTTGGTAATGGCATCTCCCTTCATTTGTGTGATCAGTTTTGTCATTCTTTTCCCTTGAGTTCACTCTCCTTTGCTGTCAATTCTATTGTATTAGATAGCAGTGGGCTTGATGGTCTTTCAAGAACTGGGAGGAATCAATGGTGTCTGTTTCTATGTCGGTGATATTTTTGAGCAAGCAGGTATATAAGTTCATTTTTACTAATGACCTGAACTGCTCGCCTGAAGCAAGTAGTTGTGCTCTACTATCGAAATCTAAATCTTCTATTTAAATTTTCTCAGGATTTTCTTCCACCATTGGAACTATAACGTACGCTATTCTCCAGGTTTAAATTAGTTCTTTGACAGCACTCTTACAATCTCTTAATCTGTTTCCATTTGTAGTCCCCTGATGCTGTTATGGTTTACAGGTTGTGGTAACTGGCATTGGTGCATCCATAATGGATAAAGCTGGACGAAAGCCCCTGATTTTGGTAAACTAGTGCACAAAAGTTTTGGTACTGAGAATTTTCTGAGATTCTTTTTCACGTTAAATTTTTTTAACACTTTCCACTTCGATCTAGACTTCTGCATCAGGATTGCTACTTGGCTGTGTGGTGACTGCAATTGCATTCTTTCTCACGGTGATCCTCAAACATTGACCTTAATACCTATAGTTTTAGGTTTTATCCGATAGTAATATGACAATAAAACTCTTTCTGAACCAGGCTCAAGAATTGGCTCTCAATGGTGCTCCCGTACTTGCTGTAACTGGCATACTGGTAAGTTCATCAGCCTTGTCAAAACATATTCTCCGTCACAGATTGGTGTCTTTGGTAATTGAAGTTCTCATTTTTTTTACTGTAGTTTTACTCTTTATTAACAGTTGGTTTTTGGTTTCAGATCTTCGTATGCGCCTTTTCAATCGGAATGGGAGCAGTACCTTGGCTTATTATGTCTGAGGTACAAAAGATTCACAAGATTTACTCAATTATTCATCCATGGTTTGATAATGTGACCGATCTAAAGTAACTGCTATTTGCTGCAGATATTCCCTATAAATATTAAAGGGCAGGCCGGAAGCTTAGCCACGCTAGTGAACTGGTTTGGTGCATGGTTGTGTTCCTACTCTTTCAACTTCCTTATGAGTTGGAGCACCTATGGTAAATAGAATCAATATTTTCCTTGCTTATGATATCATACAGATATAACAAAATCACTGAGGAAGCTAAACGTAGTAACGTACTCTATGTCTGCAGGTACTTTCATTCTGTATGCAGCAATCAATGCTCTAGCTATAGTTTTTGTGATTTTCTTTGTACCTGAAACAAAGGGGAAAACTCTGGAACAAATCCAAACAGCCATAAGCAAAGAGAGAAGTGAAGAAAGATAAAAGAGACGAAATGGAGAGCATTTCTGTGGGTAATTCTCATCGAGATGATGGGATCTTTTGCAACTCCATTGCCGAAACCTGGCGGGTGGACTATGCTTCCAAACAACAAGAGTATTGTATGGGAATGCTGAACTCCTATTTTCTTTTAAGAATAATGAAGTCAAATGCTGTCGTTTATGTTTCTAGTTTTGTGCTAATTTCTTAAGAATAATGAAGTCAGATCCTGTCGTTTATTTTTCTAGTTTTGTGATTTTATTTACCCCGAAAGAGCCGATATAGGTGATAAAATCTGTATATATTATTCAATTTTGATATGAGTGTACTTTATCAGTAACAGTGCATTTCATGTTTACCCTGTGAAATTTGATAGGAAAAAAGGAAAAAAAGAAAAGAAAAAGAGGTGATACAAATGGTAGAATTAATCAACAATAAATTAACATGATCTGCTATTCAACAATAATCCCTGATTTTATCATTGCCTTCAGGAACTTATCCCCTATTCAACAATTTAACAATAGATCAAGAATTAGGTTATTATGTGGTGGGAGTATGTATGTAATCTAATCCCCATACCTTCAGGGACTTCTCCGCAATTCTTCCCATCCTCTATTTCAGATACTTGCATCACTTGGTCAGAAGCACAGTGCAAGGAGAATCACTTTCATTGATTTTCAGCCACATGCAACTAATTATGACAACCCCAGCTAGCATGAACAATATAAAGAAAGGGATAGAAAAGAAAGCATCAATGAAATCTCTTAGAAGCTTTGATTTTCATACCTTGATATGTGTGTTAGAATGGACGACAATATTAATTTCCATACATGAAATGGACAGAAAATATGATAGAAATTAGAAAACCTGCACTGGCGGCCAGTTCGTAACTTATTTCCAAACCAACCAATATATTTGCCATCATTATATTTTTCTTTCACCATTTTACCTTCGTTCTCGGATCTGGGTCCTATTGTTTTTTGACGCAGAATCTTCAAAGTCCGAGAAAAAGCATGTTTTTCTTTCCAAACCAACCAATATGTTTGCAATCATGTTTTTATTTTATTATTATTTATTTATTTATTTTTTAAAAATCCTTTTCTTCATTCTGTCGTGTCTTTGAGCAAGTTGTGAATGTACATGTTAATCTTACTTTGTTAACTTCCAAACGACAAAGATTTATTCCATAGTATAAGCGGAGTATTATATATATATATATATATATATATATATATATATATTCCACTTTTACAGAAGTGATGCCACTGACGGCCTTGTCAGCTACCGCAGTCGAGTAACTTAAGCAAGTCAAGTTTTAACCGAGTGAGCACAAGACTTGCGCGCCTACGCTTTGGCTTTTTCTTTAATATCAGCAACTGTCAGTCAGTCCAGACCAAACTTACAAGTTGAGGAAACCTTACTTTTGTAGCAAATTCTTGCATCAAACAATTCCTGGTTTCCATATTTTGGTACTTCCTTCCTTGCATTACTCAACTCTTTGGATCTTCTTTGGTTTTCCGCTTATAGAGATAGTGGGAGTTGTATAAATTTTTGCAGACATGGCCAACAAAGAGGATGTAGAGAACTCAAGAGAGCCACTCATGAACAGAGATGGATCAGCTCATGAAGGGCATCAATGGATGGTTTACCTCAGCACATTCGTTGCTGTCTGTGGCTCTTATGAGTTTGGATGCTGTGTAAGTACTTGATATGAATGTTATGATATTTGAAGTTCAAATTTTGAACAAGCATATTTTCTGGTTCTGACACTCTTTGTGGCTTCCAGGCAGGTTTTTCGTCTCCTACTCAGGACGCCATCACTGAAGATCTTAGTTTGTCATTAGCAGAGGTATGAAAGTGAATAGAACAGCTATGACCGTTCTATTGATATTACAACAAGAGCTGTATTTTCAATATGTAAGCTCATGAACAGAAATCTATATAAGGATTTTGTAACTAGTTGCTCTAATCAATACGTGGCTTCAAGCCATTGCTTTCAATCTATGAGGAGTTAGCAGTGAAGCAGACCCATATAGGGTGAAAAGTTTTGGATTGATTCCTGAAATGAACAAAAGTACTAACAGGGAAGAATTTTCTTGAAGGGATTCGGAAACTTTAGCATATATAACACTTGAGCCAATTTTTTCCTTCAATTTTCTTGACAACTTTTTTGAAACTGAATCTTCTTCTCTCTCCCTCTATATTTGTATGCAGTATTCAATGTTTGGCTCCCTTTTGACATTTGGTGCAATGATTGGTGCTATCACGATTGGTCCCATCGCTGATTTCATTGGTCGAAAAGGGGTAAATATGTCGAATATACAGGGAACACCACCTATTTCAGAACATCCAGGACTAAACTAGTCCACCGCTTTTCTCAGTCTAACAATATCTGGACTGTATAACTTGTATGCAGGCCATGAGACTGTCCAGTGCTTTATGTGTTGCAGGTTGGCTAGCTATATACTTTGCTGAGGTTTGTATTATGCCACTCTTGAAATCATCTGTGCTTTATGCTTGTGACCTTATTGAGTTATTCACCTTCTACATTTTTTGCTATTGAAGAGTATTTGGCCTCTTGACATTGGGAGGCTGGCAAATGGTTATGGAATGGGAGCCTTTTCTTACGTGGTGAGTGACTACTTCCCTCTATTGTTGTTTGAGCATTTTGAGAGACCACAGTATGATGGATCATAGAAGTACAGAACACAACACTCCTAAGATAAGTTAACAATATATGCTACTTCTATATATGTTTTTAACGAAGTTTGTTGCAACATAAGGTACCTGTTTTCATAGCCGAAATTGCTCCAAAAAATCTTCGAGGAAGGCTAACTGCTGCAAATCAGGTAAACATGTAATAAGAATGTAATCCTTGAAGCTACTAGTACCTTTATTTCGTAAGTTGGCTTTGATTTTTCAGCAAGCAAGAGCAAACAAGTGATGGCGACTCTTGTTTGTTTTACAGTTAATGATCTGTGCTGGAGTGTCCGTTTCATACATAATTGGGATAGTAGTGAGTTGGAGGGCTCTAGCATTAATAGGTGAATTTCTTCGACTTGTGCTTGTAATTAGAATACTGTATGCTGTCTAACACAATACAGCAGAGGGCTCATTTGTGTGGTGATTGCAGGACTTATTCCGTGTGCTGTGATCATTTTCGGCCTCTTTTTCATTCCCGAGTCTCCAAGATGGTTGGTAAGAGACTACTTTCATTTCTATTATTCTATGTAGTTTATGGTAAAGTCCAATAAAGTGACATAGATTATAGCCTCACCTCATCATGAATGCAGGCAAAGACAGGAAAACACAAAGAGTTTGAAGTTGCACTACAGAAACTTCGTGGTGAAGATGCTGATGTATCTCATGAAGCAGCGGAAATCCAGGTTCTTATTCATCTTCCTAATATCCACATTGAAGATACGTTGTAGAACTTGCAACATCATAATGTGAATAAATTCCATCTACTATGTACCTCTGCAGGATTATATAGCAACACTTGACCATCTCCCGAAAGCCAAAATGCTCGATTTGTTTCAAAGGAGATACTCGCGCTCAGTCATTGTAATAGCTGCTCTCTACAGAAACTTTAAAGTCAACTTTCATCCTCCCCTGCCTTTTCAGCTCAATAATTGCTCTATTTTTTATTTAAAATCAGATAGGAGTTGGGTTGATGGTCTGTCAACAATTCGGGGGGATCAATGGGGTCTGTTTCTATGTCAGCAGTATTTTTGAGCAAGCAGGTACAGAGACCCAATTATAATAAAGCTGACACCACCTGTAACATGCAACTATAACTGTCTACCTTCTCTAGCTTACATATTTTTTAGTCCAGATTGTTCAACAACTAAAATCTAAAGTATTCAATTTACACCCCTCAGGATTTTCTTCAAGCATCGGAACTATAACCTATGCTATTCTTCAGGTTTTAAATTCTTACCGTTGAATCTCTTGGAATCTTCCCATCTCTCTCCATTAGTATCATCTTGATGTGGTCATGTTTACAGGTTGTGGTTACAGGCATTGGTGCAGCTGTAATGGATAAAGCTGGAAGAAAGCCTCTAATTTTGGTAAATCACTGCACGAATGTTTAACTTCTGTATTTCTGAGACAAATTCTTATTCACATTTAACAAAGTTGAAATTCTTCCTTTCCAGATTTCTGGATCAGGGTTGGTACTTGGCTGTGTCCTGACTGCAATTTCATTCTTTCTGAAGGTACTCCTCAGAGATTGATAATACCAAGTCCCTAACAGCTATCTGTTTAGTTTTATTGCAACAATTAAATGACAAGAAAGGTCTTTGTGTACCAGGTTAATGACTTGGCACTCGGTGCAGTTGGTGCACTTGCTGTAACTGGCATATTGGTAATTCCCTAGCCCTATCAAAACAAATTGTGGAAGAACATTGGATTTTAAGACTGAGATTTCATTTTTGTTCATTGAATTCTGTAACAATTAGCTTTTGGATTCAGGTCTATATAGGATCATTTTCAATAGGAATGGGAGCAGTTCCTTGGGTTGTGATGTCTGAGGTAAATAAAGCTTCCAAAAATTATATATGCATCGTTCTGTGACTGGTCATCTCACCAATCAAAAGAAAATCTCTATCTCTTGCAGATATTCCCAATCAATATTAAAGGACAGGCTGGAAGCTTAGCAACGTTAGTGAACTGGTTTGGAGCATGGTTGTGTTCCTACACTTTCAACTTCCTGATGAGTTGGAGCTCCTATGGTAATTATAATCTACATTTTCCTTTCCTAGTCTTAATAGGAGTAAGATTTAGTAAAGTTAAAAGCAAGGTTCTTCTGTTTTATAAGGTAGTTGCTAACTAGTGTGTGAATTGCAGGCACCTTCATTCTGTATGCAGCAATTAATGGCCTGGGTATAGTGTTTGTGGTTTTCTTAGTACCTGAAACAAAGGGGAAAACCCTTGAACAAATCCAAGCCGCCATTAACAAATAGAGAATTGAAGGAAGATCAAGAAAAGGAATTAATGAAGTTCACGCTTTGTTTGTGGTTATCGGTGCATTCAAACGTTTTACAGCTGAGATTACAAGCAACTTGGAAGATGATACCGGGGAATAGCTTGGAAACGAGGTTTGCACCTATGTAATGAAAACAAAACATATCTGTCATCATATGACCTAAAAATGTGTTTCATCATATCTATTTACTTAAAAACCAACCTCTTTTGTTTTGGCAATTGATATTGGGGTCTCAAAATGTGTACTAGCTAGCTTACTATTAATTTCTGAGTGTGAGAAAAATCTCATTGTCTATTTCTATTGCTGAATACAGCATTTGTGTCAGCTACACTGCAAATATGTGTTGCAGAAAGCATTCCGCTAAGCAGGTAACAAGCTTTGGATTTTCTTAGCTGGAATTCCCTCCCCCTTTACATGGACTACACAATTTTGGGCCTTGTTAATATTTGGGCTTGGCAGTGATTTACCGAAAGAGAATTATATCTAGGATTGTCTTTCAAGCCCTTTGATGACTCAACATCTAGGTTAGGTTAGTCGTTTTGTTTAAGCCTCTCTCATTCTCTTAAAGGAGCACACCAAGTTTTCTTTTCGCCATGAAAAGTGATGCTACTCTTAGATCCCAATCTCTAGGAGCAGCCTCTCATCAGTCTCTCCCAAACACAATATGCTTGAACAAGATTGATGATCTCCCAGAGTTTTTATTGGTTGAAATCCTTTGTCGACTTCCATGCAAGTTTGGTTTACGATGCAAGTGTGTGTGCAAATCTTGGTCGACTCTCATCTCCCAGCCTTATTTTGAAAGCCACCGTGCTCTATATCTTCGAAACAACTGTGACAATGAGCAAGTGTGTGTTGTTGAAATTTCATTCCTTGCTGATGGACATTTTAGAGAGCAGAGTTATTTACGATTTCCAAGCAGTCTCATCCGGGGTTAAAACCACTCAATTTTGGTCTCAGCAGCCTCCTCCATTTAGATGAAGAGCCTATTGTGGTAGCTACATACAATGACTTTATTTTGTTGTGTGACACTTGGCGTTATCAAAGGAATTACTACGTTTGCAATCCATACACGAAGCAATGGGTTGCTCTTCCTCGGGTTCCTCGACGCCGAAAAGATGTGCATGTGGGGTTTACCTGTGATTCCGACATTAGGTGCTGCAAGGTTGTAAGAATTCTTGGATTTAAAGTAGAGCCGGAGACGCATCCATTGGAGGTGGAGATCTTCTCTGCTGAGACTGGTAAATGGATAAAATCAGACCTTGTATTACAAGGCATTAACCCAACTCTTTATTACTATGAACGTATCAAGAGGAGAATTTCACCGGTTGCTCACAATGGAACATTGTACTGGATGACTGCTGGTGGCTATCTTATTGGGCTGGAGCTTTTCAATAAGTTGAACATTAATAGCACTAAATGTCATGGTCGTTTTATTTCCAACCCTCATCCTGTTGATGAAAACTTATTGAATGAAGAGATGGTATGTGTTTGCCAGGGGTGTGTGAGGCTATGCCGGTTATGTAGGGGACTTGGCAGATGCAGTCTCTATGTTTGGGAATTGAAAGGAGATGATGATCATGAGGGGGATGGAGGTGGGAGCGAATGGTGTTTGAAAAAGTTGGTTGACCTGCGTCCAATTATTTCGAGTCTCTGGGGGAGCTATGAGCTTCTGGCTTTCGACCCAAATGATGAAGATATATTGTATCTATGGCGTATTAACTGGGAGAATATACGTAAATTGACGGTAATTGAAATCTCTCAAAAGTTTTCATCTTCTTGTCTGTTAAGAACCTTTCCATTTGTGCTCCCATGGTGGCGGTGCATGGCCAACACCATTTCCTAGGTATTAATCATCCGCCCAGCTTCCCACCATAAGAATACTTTTTTTTTTCCCTTTCTTTTATTCTTGTTTAATTTCTCATTGGAACAAAGCAATTGTGCATTTGTACTCGGGGCGTGACCACTTACTCAATTTTAGCCTAAAAATTGTCCACTTATTTCATTAAGAGTTTTTTAACCCCATTTACCTAATATAACAGCGTTTGACAGTATTGCCCTCATTTTAATTTATAAATTACACTCATCTCTCTCTCTCTCTCTCTCTCTCTCTCTGCCATGGCAGCTCCGGCGCCCCACCACTGGCTTCAGGCCAACACATCCATCAAGTCTCCACCGCCATCAGAGACGATCTTAACTGACATGGGTCCCACCCCAAGCTAGCCCCAAGATCAGAGCACTGAATCCGGATCCGCATTGAACCTCCGAGCGCCGCCGTCACCCAAACCACTGATCCAACACCCATTGCCACAACTCAGCCCCAACGGGGATCCGATTCCGATCCCAGCCTGATTTGACTCCGCTCCCCTTGCACAACCACGCCCCGACCACTCCTTCCAACTGAGAAAGACGAACACGACCCGACTCCAGTCTCCCGGCTTGAGATAAACCAATCACCAGCTAGTTCTCCAACCCAACTCGGTCGCATCTTCCGCCGCCCAATCCAGTCACGACCTCAAAACCGCCACCGGGGAAGCACGGGCGAAAAAATCAGCCAGCCTCACACTCCGATGGGTGCCCAGAGCAATTTCTGGGTGCCAATAGCACTTTGTTTTTTAATATACTTTGAGCTCCGAGAATGAGGAAGGAAAAAAAAAAAGTGAACGTGTACAATTGAACATATAAATTGATCAATTGTGTCTGTAGTGTATTTATTTTGGTTTTAGTAGTTTATGCAATGAGAGCTTCTATTCATACCTCCAAAATTGGTATTTAGACCTCTCTCTTTTTCTAAATTATAGTCAACTCATGCCAAATTACCAATAAGGACACAAAAGAGGAAAAAAAAAAAAACCCTTTTTTTATTTTTATTAACCCCACCCCACCCCTCCTCTCCCATGATGTCAGTGAGGTTTGAAACTGTGATATCCACGATATCGGTTATTCTAGATAACCAACAGGTCACGGCTCACCAACAAAAAAAGAGAGAGTATTTTCTTACCTTTACAAATAGTATGTTTCGATGTGGCAATTCACAAAATTCTAAGCAGTGCATTGCCTATTATATTGCTGCTTGCACTTTTTTTCCAACTAGAAGTAATTAGTAAATATGTCTCTCTGCAAGCTAAGGAGCATTATGTTGGACCATCTTTGGAACACCATGACCACTTTCAATACGGGCATCTGTACGTAAATCATAATTAAGTGATGAAAACTTTGAATCCAAAAACTCAGTTTAATTAAAAATTTTGAGAATTGGGAGTACTATCTAAACATCTCAGATAGCAGTATACCAACGTCCTTCTATATTCAATTAATTTAATGAAAAAATACTGTATTGACTACCAACTAGAGATTTTTTTTTTTTTTTTTTTTTTTTTTTTTTGTAGCTTAATTGTATGAAGGGTAAAATAGGATTGTGAAATCTTCAAAAATTGAATGAGGTTTGACTACTGATTTTGGAGGTATGAATAGAACGTAAAAGAAGAAGTTTTTATTGATTTTATTGGACGATAGGAGTTGTGGGAAAATTAGGGAGGTCTAGATAGCAAATTGGTTATCTATAAAAGTAAGTTGGAGGTCTATTAAGTTGGGAGGTCCAAATGCCAACTTTGGAGGTATGAATAGAAGCTCCCTTATGCAATTCACTTGAGGGCAATAATAAGATTATTGGAGGGCAATAATAAGATCACTTGAACCCACCTGTGATATCCAGAGCCAGATGTTCCCAATGGAGCAAAGTCCAATTTGTTCAGGTTACTCATCCTGAAAGAGAACAAGAAAAAGGGTTAGTTTCGGAGAGGAAAAAGCTACCACGAAAACATATAAAATTTATGAGCGTTATCGTTCCCAAGAAATTAGGAATTTTTGAGCATAGTCGCTTCCAAGAAATTTAATTCCAAGAGGGGTTGGATTAGATCGAAACAATGATGTTTGTGGTCGATCGTTTCTTCTCAACAAACTCTAAGTTTGGAGGACTCTACAAGCTCCAAACTTGGAGTGAGCACGAACCCCCACAGTTCGGCTTAATTAGGTCTCCCCTATGATAAAGAAAGAGGGCGGAGAAGGGAGTTTGCAAGTCCCTGAGAAAAAGAAGAGAAAAGAACAAAAAATTCAAAAACGGGAACTTTTAGAAAAATTTATCTTGAAAAGTTGCCAAAATTTTGACCTGAAAAGGTTGCCGGAGATGATCGGAGAAAATGGTTAAAGATGGCTGGAAAAAGGTCGCCGGAAACTGGTGGCCGGCGGTGGTCTGCGATGGCCGGAGCTAGGTGGGGTTGCTGCAGGTGCTGTGCGAGGCTCGTGCAGGGGCTGTTGGCAGATGCTGCAGGGGGCTCGACAGGTGTTTGCAGCAGGCGCAGGGGCAGGCGAAGGCGAAGGCTTGAGGGGCTGGTGCGCAAGCTGTTGGCAGGGGTCAGCAGGCACTCGGCAGCTACTTGGCAGATGTCGGCAAGTGTCGTGCAGGCGTTGCGGGGCTGTCGGCAGATAAGCGCAGTGTTACACCCCACACCCGATTGACCCTTTTACTGAGTTACACGAATCACTGTATGTCTTACTATACGTGGTTATAGTTTTATCTTTTAGGGGGGTGGCTAGAAGTTGACTTTTTATGGGTTAACAATTTGAGAAAATTTCCTTCATGAAAGTTGTAGAGGACGTTAAACCGAGCGCGTGCATATGTAGTACGTAAAAATTGGAGTTCGTATGTGAAAGTTATAGCTTAAAATGTGGAAGTTACTGTTCATGGTAATAAAAATATATATATGGAAAGTTACCACTGTAGGTTTCCATTTTCGGAAACCCACGGTAACTCTCCCTCTCTCCTTCCCCGACCCTTTCCCCTTTCGGCCCGAGTTGGTTCTCCTCCGATTTCTCCCTCCTCCGGCCGACCCACGGCGAAATCCGGCTATCCCCAATCTCGTCTCCTCCCCCTTGACGCATCTGTGGTGGTATTTTGGGGAGATTTGGCCGGAGAAGCTTGATTTCGAGCCGGGAAGGTAACTGTTGCAGTTTGCGAGTTTTGCCGATTTCCGGTCACCAGACCGGCGTCGAAGGTCGGGTTTTTGCTGGAGATTATTTCCCCTAAGGTCTTGCTTCTCAATTTGCAGTGTGGAGGTCGAATCGATCAAACCCGATCCTAGGGTTCTTGAATTTTTCTGGAAAATCTTCACCGGCTTAATTGGAACTCTTCCAGGTAAAATTGGCACTTGTTGTAGTTGAGAAAGAGATTGGGTCTGTTGTGTAGGTGGTGCTGCCAAAATTTGGTGGCCATTGGTGGTGATTTGCCGGTGGCGCGTGGGCCCCACGCGCAGCCACTGTGGGTGGCGCGTGGAGCTGCAATTTATTTTCTGTTTTGGCTCCATAAATCCCTTAACGATTGTAGAATTTTATACATGAAGTTTTGTGGAAATTGGAGGATTTACGAATTGATTATATTTGGATAATTATCGATTTACGTGAATTCGATCGCCGAAATTCTTTCGAATTCACTTTAGAATTTGTATGTCGATGAATGAATATTGTTGGAATATTGTGGATGGGTTCGTTGTGAATTAAGGAGTTGGATTTTGAAGGGGGACGTTTTGAATTTCAATTTCTAATTATCGTAAAGTTAATCTCCGTCTTGTAAATATATTTTTACGAGTGTTATTCGTACAGGACGAGAGGAATCTTCATACGAGGAAAATACCGAGCGACGTCAGGATTGACTATATACTGTGAGTGGACTTTTATTTTCAAAGAATGATGCATGCATTTATTTAATCGGTTCCAAGGTTATAATTTATTTATCGTATTACTTTCCCGAGCATATGGTTAGCTTCAGAAATGGTTTCGGATAATTGATTATTTGAAGGTTTTATGGCGTGCGGGGTCACGTCATTGGATTATGCTTATTTTCTTTTATTTATTTATTTCCGATGTGATTTCCGGATTTATACTATTTATATTATATTTATATCCGGCGATTTGAGAATTTCGAAATGAGATTTCGATGGAGTTAATCTTTATACTTATTTATCTCCTATTTATTTTTGAATTGAGATGATCCTGGCGTGTGGGACACGTCATGGGAAATTCATTTACGAGAGTTGGGGAAGTTTTATGGATTTACTTGGTTTTCGGATTTTCTTTTGCCATACTTTGGGTGACTTATCATTGCTAGCATTGATTTTCCGCCTTTGTGGCGCGGTGATGGGATCACCGTAGCCCTCCGCCTTTGTGGCGCAGGTTACTGACTTTGTCACAGTAATTCTGTAGCCCGGTATCCTATCGCTACACTTAGTGGCGTAAGGGTATATTACGGGAGTTATGGGAGTATTTTAGTCTGGGAGGCTATCACCCAAGCTTGGGAGGCTCACTTGTATGGCTATCGCCTTCCCCTACTCACTTTACTACTTAAGCTAGCGGGGCTAGCTCGATTTTCGTTTAACCAGCGGGGCTGGTCTTATTTTTCATTGAGTAGCAGAGTTCCAAATTTTTCTTTTAAATCGTATGTGATTAGCTGGGCTAGTCGGTTTTCATGAGTGAAACTCCTCTTCTTTTATTTTCGTTAATCACTGCATGCATCGGGAATTTTTAAAGAAATAAACGTGGGAAAGTATAAAATCCATTTGGTTTAAATTTGTTTATTTTTGTCCACTCACGCTAACGTTTTTATGTACTTTCCCCTGGGCCCTTTGGTTTCAAATGCCCAGTTTTCAGTGTTGCTGCTCGGCGTTCGGGAGTGAGCCATAGTGACCGCATCTGCTTCCGTCATCATATTTTGTAGGTTATCTATTTAGCCTACTGTATTCTATGTTAAATTTACGTTCCTAGAATTGCTCTGATTACTATGAGATTTGTGACCCAGACTTGTATGGAATTTATATTTGAGGTCTACGACCGAACTTTGTGAATTGTAGTATCTTAAATCTTGGAGTTTCTTAGACCTGAAGTACTTGTTAAATTATTATTATATTGGGCTTAAGTGGTTGAATGATGGGTGCAGGGTGGCTCCAGAAGTTTGTGGTTGGATTATTAGAAGTGAAATTTGTTTTCCATAGGTTTTGGGTTGTCCATTTTTAAGGGAGGTTATGCCGAAATTTTTGGTAAACCTTCTTTAAAAGTGGGTCCCGCAAGGCCACTTCGGATTCCAGGGTGGAATTCGGGGCGGGTCTTGTCACGCAGGGTCCTCGGCAGCTTCTTGGCAGATATGCAGGGGGCAGGCACAAGGCAGGGGCCGGTCTGAATTTTCCAATGGCCGGTTCAGGCGGATTCCGGTTGGTTCTGGTGGTTCCACCTCCGGTTCTGGGCTCCTTGAGACTGGGGCTTCAAAATGTGAGGCGGTGGATGCTGGGATTTGAGGGCTACAAAATTAGGGCTTCAGGGTTAGAGCTTCATGCTGATAATATGTTTAAGGAAAACTAAAATTGGGGGAGAATTGAGTCGTGCTTTCATTGATAATAGGGGCCTCTTTATATAGAGGATTATAAGGCATAGAATCAGAGTTGTACAAGGAAAGATAATCGTACAATTAATCGGATATCTATGAATATCTCCGAGAATATCTCTAATTCAAAATCCTATTAAAACTAGGTCAAGTAACCTAAAGTTTGGGCTAAACACATATTCTAAATTTACTTTAACAAGATAAAAATTATCATGGCAATCATGGAGGTGGCCAACGATGCTTTATTGCAAACTTGAAAATTTCTTTATTGCAAACGTGAAGCATCAAACTCAAATCCCTTGTGGTAGATTCTTGATTTTCGGCCACTATGTAGGCCGAATTCTCAAGCTCTACATATGTACTTGAATCACCAGCTTCGACTTCTACTTTAAATTTAGCCGATTGTGATTTTTCTAAGTCGGCTTTATTTCCGACAACCATGTCAAAATGTTCAATCTCTTCAACTAATTGGATTTTCTTCTAGCACACTTGAATGACAAATATTGGCCTTGATCTTTAGTTCAGCCGACTACAGATCTTTTCACTTGGGTTTATCTTCCACAACTAAATTGAAATCCTTCTCGTCATATTGGATGGATGGATGAGCTGGGCAAGACACCACTGAAATCATATATGCATTTTGTTGTGCTCGATATTCTTCCTCGGATTTCCTCCTTTTCTCCATTGACTCTTCCTCATACCTTTGCCAATCATCGTCCAGCTTCTCTTTGTGCTTTCGAAAGTATTCATCCAACTCTTCTTGAGTTCTTTGGGAGTTTTCATATAAACTCTCTGTATTCTTTTATATTGACTCCATGATTTTCCAACAATTTTGCTGGTGATCCGAAACAAGTTCAAGCTGTGGATCGACTACATATCCAGCCATTTGGTTAGTCCATATTTCATCCATGAAATGGCCATTAAAATCATAATTACAATAATTATGATTATGTTGGCCCTCATAATAATTTCCGCAACTATATTGAAGTTGCGTTATTGGTGTTTGTAAGTTGCATGCGACATGACTATTTAAATCAACAATGTTGTTGTACACAACGTAGTTATATCCACCATTAACATCATATATTGAATTAGAGCCATTTGAATCCGGCTAAAAGAAACTTATTGTGAATACGCCTAAAACATTAGTGTCCCACCGGGCGTGCCACAAGGTGAGGGGGTAAATTGGTTGAAATAAAACCTAAAAGAGTAAATTGACAGCATGCGCAAACCTCAGGGGGCAATTTGGCATTTTAGCCTAATTTTAATATGATTGTGGTTTTCATCATTATTGTAATCTTTGTTGAAGAAAATTAGCTTTGTGTGCCTAATCAAACTAGGAGTAGTTCCATGATTGTAATAGGAGAAAATGTTCTAGAATTCCTAGTCCTATTCGGAATAGTTATCATTGTATCATTAGAACATGTACTTTGTAATCCCTACATATAGGGTTCCTATTCTCAATAATGAAACACACAATTCTCTCAATTTCTCTTATTCTTAAACACGTTATTAGCACGAGCCCTAACCACAAAAATAAAAATACTCTTCACCATTACCTTCTCCACAGTTGCACCTAGCCCGAGCTAGCCTAGCCGCTGCTGCCCGCCTACGCGCCCCTGTGCTATACGCTGCCCCTGCAGCCCTTACGCTCCCGTGTGCAGCCTACTACCCCTGTAGCATCACCGCACGTCTGCTGCCCTTACAACACAGTAGGACACTCGTTCCTGTGCAGATCAGCCTTCTTGCACGCCCCAAAACGTCTTGATCGAGACTTCAGATCAAAATCTTTCCTTCATTAAAGTTATTCGTCTCTGTCTCTTATATCTGACCTCCAAATTTCAGCCCTATTGGAGTCATTTTGTGACCGGTACATCAATCGAAGTGAGAGCTGTTTAGAAGCGAATTTGCTCCAAATTTCAACAAGTTTTTTAATTAAAGTTCCTGCTTTTGAAATTTAATTTCATTCTTCTTTTTCCTCAGGGACTTGCAACCTCCCTTCTTCTACATCCCACCTTTCTTATAACGTGGGTTCGATTCTTGAAAAAGCGAAATCGTGGGGATTCACGCTATACGAACTAAAAGCGTTCGTGAGCATCGAAATATTACGGACTAAGAGTGTTCTTAAGCTTCGGACTAAGAGCGTCCGTAAGCATCGATTTATGACCATATAAACATCATTGTTTCGGTCTAATCCAAATATTCTTGGAAATCAATTTCTTGGTAGCATTAAGGCTCAAAAATCTTATATTAGTTTTCGTGGCAGCATTGACTCCGAAACTAAATACGTTCTTGCTTTCATTTCCAGGATGTCAGACTTGAATGAGCTCGATTTTACTCCATTAGATTCTACGGGCACGGGATATTTTCATGGCTCATAACGTTGAGCTCCACCTAATTACCCTTTATTTATTGCCTACAATCTAGGAGCCTTGTTCTAAAGGAGCCACTCAAGGTTCTCAAACTGAGACAGATAATTCCAGGGCATTTACCCTGATCAAGTGCCACATAGAGATGGCCCTCAGTTTAAGTACATGAATGAGGATACCGCTAAGAACCTTTGGGTTGCGCCTCGTAAACGTTTTGGTAACGTTCACGATTTTCAGAACTTAGAAGCACGATGGAATAATATCTGCTTCTCTAAACTTTGAAAGAGTTATGAAATATTGTTCGGAAGTTCTCCGCATCAGATCATTGATGCATGATTGTGGAAAATCACAAAAGAACAAATTGATTGAGAAAACCCTAACGTGACCATAGGAGTCATGACGTTGAGGGTATAAGGTTGGACACCATGACACCACTTTTGGCCATGGTAGCACTATTCCAACGCCATTGGTCCTAGGGACCATATGTATTGCGTCAATACATCTCAATTAAGAGAGCATCCTCTTCATGGTATTTTAAGGAGTACCTGATCAATGGTGATCATGATATCGAGCTATGGAAGACTTTAAATCTGGCGATAGACAAAATGCCGCAGATTTTATTAGAATAGTTTTTATTTTTCCAAGATTTATGTAATGGCAATTATGCCTTAATCAATAAAATGACTTATTGGATTAACTCTTTCTCACTAGGCTCATCTAATTAAGTATGATGTCTAGGAAAGTAGCTTGAGATTAGTGGTACTTAAGTGAGCCTCGCTCCACCGACATCTCTTCCTACTTACCTGATCATATTTAAATTGGAGTTACCCAATGGATTGAGTGACTACAATTTATCTAAAGTTTGATTTTTACTTTGGATTAGATTATGGTCACGAAACTTTGATGTAATCATTGGCTATTATTAATAAAGTGTCGATTTATTTTATTCCATGTCTGGGACATATCTTAAATTCAAACTTTATTATTTGAAAGATATAAGAGCCAATGGTTTTTATGTGGAAATACATTGTGAGAATGGACAAGAGTTCTACGAACATAAACAAGTCTTAGAGAAACTTATGTGTCACTTTAGTGGGTTGTATGCAACTACTATTTGCATCATTGAATCCAACTATGTCATGAGAGATGACTTATGAGATTCTAACACATATAGGCTTTGACATAACCGTTTGGGACACCCAGGTCATGATATGATGATCCGTATATTAAAGACTTCATATGGACATCCATTCTTCAGAACGAAGAGAAGTAAGAACCAAAAATTGGTTTGAGGAGCTGCACCTACACCTCATGGCGCCATGACTGTGCAAAACCGACCACACATGGCCGGCGCCGCCTACCCCCTGCGGCCACTATATGGCATTGATGCCATACCCCCTAATTCGCCTACTCTTGTTACTTCTGCAGTCACTTGTGACTTCATGGCTCAACCAAAATCCTCATTGGTTGTTTCTAAATCTCATATTTCATTCTGCAAAGCCTGCTCTTTAGCAAAATTAGGATCGAGACCATCCTATGCAAATGACACTAAAGAAAATCCTCCATTCTTACATACAATCCAAGGGGATTATGTGGACCGCTTCAACCAACTTGCTGACTGTTTAGATGTTTTATGGTGTTGGTTGACACATAGACATGCTGGTCACATGTCGCTCTATATATCGTCCACTCATAATGTTGCTTATGATAAACTCCTAACCCAGATCATATGGCTATCGGCTCACTACCCGGATCATCTCATTCAGTCAATTCAACTTGATAATGCTAGAGAGTTTACATCGAAAATTTTCGATGACTATTGCATATCATTGGGGATTGATATTAGGCATCATATTCCCATGTACACACCCTAATGGTCTAGCGGAAAAGCCACCATTAAACTACTATGATGGTAACCCAGACATTGGTAATGCGTACTAATATTTCCGCTTGGGGTTATGCAATATCGCATACAGCTATGCTAATTCGTCTACGACTCATAGCCACTCAACTTTTATTTGCGTTATAGCTAGTAACTGGGTGCAAGTCTAATATTTCGTACTTATGCATATTTGAGTGTGCGGTTTATGTGCCAATTGCTCTGCCATAAGCGCATCAAAATGGGTCATTGCAACGAATGCATTTATATATATATATATATATATATATATATGTTGGATATAAATCTCCAACTATCTGTCCGCTATGTAGAACCCTTGACAAGCGATCTCTTTACCGTTAGATCTGCAAATTGTCACTTTGATGAGACAGTCTTCCCGTCGTTAGGGGGAGATTAGAACGTCAACGTTCAACAGGAACGACAAGAATTGTCATGTTCTGTCCCCACTATATCTCATCTTGATCCCCTAAAAGTGATGAGATCACATATACCTGCTGCAAACATGCTTGCAAGGATAGATGTCCCCTCAAGAAGACATGGCGCCATCCAGAAGAGATGGGCAAGGCACCACCACCATGGATGATGGTATTGTGACGTCACAAGGTGGCATAATGGCGTCATAGGCCATGGGTTTCGCTAGAGAGCGTAGGAGACCCATAGGTTCGATGGATTCTCGCCCAAGAAAGAAAGCGAGTCTGGCACAAAATAATCCATTAATCATCGATGTAAATAATCCATCTCATGAGAATATTCCGGATTATGGTTATGTCCAAGAGACATCATTGGGGGACGCTCCAATGTCAGA
Organism: Rosa chinensis; assembly: GCF_002994745.2. Classification (NCBI taxonomy): domain Eukaryota; kingdom Viridiplantae; phylum Streptophyta; class Magnoliopsida; order Rosales; family Rosaceae; genus Rosa; species Rosa chinensis. The sequence goes on along the minus strand of NC_037093.1, from coordinate 55,066,448 downwards.
ACCAATTCCAGAGAATAGGGAGATCTCCATGAATTACACTAGTATACATGAGATGATGGATAGAAATTCTATGGCTATATATTGATGATGTACTTGCATATCATGTTGCAAAGGAATTATAGAATATGATGATATCGAACCTCGCTCTGTCGAAGAATGACAACGAAGAGCGGATTGGCCTAAATGGAAAGATGTGATCCAGGTTGAATTGGATTCACTAACGAAGATGAAGGATTTTGGGCCTAATATGCCAACACCTCCTAACATAAAACCTGTCGACATTAATAGGTCTTCGTTAGATAGCGTGATGAGAAAAAGAGATGGTAATCTCACCTTATGGCGCAAAGCTTCTCACAAAACGCCCTGGAATCGACTACGAGAAGACATACTCTCTCGTAATGGATGTCATTGCACTCCACTACCTTGTCAGTTTGGTAGTTTCCAAATAACTGAACATGCAGCTTACGAATGTGGTCTCTACGTATCTTTATGGGGATCTAGATACAAAATATAATGAAGGTTCTTGTAGACTTCATTTACCCAAATCAAGTGGCTCTAGACCACGGAGCGCGTTTGCAATGAGGTTGAAACGCTCACTAAAATGACTACTTGATTGGGAAGGGATATGATTAACTATGCTCGCGCATTTCCATGACAAATTTCGGATTTGCAATTGTTGCGGTTTATGTTGATAAATATAATTGGAACCTTTGAGAGTTAAGGGAAACCGCTGAACACCTAAAATACTAGTTTGAGATGAAAGACCTTAGGAGTACATGGTTTTTGTCTAGATTTAGAACTTGTATACTGTGTCAATGAATGCTTTGGAATTTTGATAAAGTCAAGATGCACTCCCATGGTCATCTGTAGTCTTGAATCTAAAAGGGATATGTTTTGTCCCAGGGATGATGACGAAGACGTATTAATTAGGCAGAAGTGTCTTACCTAAGTGCAATAGGCACATTATTGTACTTAACACAATATAAGACCGGACACCTCATTTGTTATGAACTTGTTGGCTAGAAGTAGCCCTGCACCAACACGTTGCCATTGAATTGGTGTAAAGACAATCTTTCGATACTTAAAAGATACAATAGATATGAGCTTGTTTTATCCCTACAGAGAGAAAAGGAATGACCAAAGAATGGGATCGGACCCCATTAGGCATAATGCCGCCATCCATGGTGGCCAGCGCCATCCTCCTCCTCCTTCCCTCCATCAAAACGACAATGATGCTTTAATGGGTTTTGCTGATGCAGGGTACCTCTCTGACCCCTACAAATGTCGCTCTCGTACAGGTTATGTCTTTACCATGGGAAGCACTGCGATATCTTGGAGGTCTACAAAATTGACCCTTGTTGCTAGTTCCTCAAATCACGCAGAGATTATTGCTCTATATGAAGCCGTGCGTGAATATATATATATGGCTAAGGTCTATAATTAGACATATTCGAGGAAACTGTGGTTTGAAGTCTACCACGGATGAACCTACATGTATTTATGAGGATAATGCAGCTTGTATTGAGCAAATGAAGCTAGGTTTCATCAAAGGCGACAACACCAAGCATATATCGCCTAAGTTCTTCTATAATCATCAACAACAATCACTTCTAAAGGTTGGAGTGAATCAAATCTGATCAGAGGATAATGTAGCAAACTTATTCACTAAGTCGTTACCTAAATCCACCTTCGAGAAACATGTGAAGAACATCGGATTGAGAAAGTTATCCGAACTCCCATGATTGTAGTAATCAGGGGGAGATGTCGACATCAAGGGGAGTCATGATGTCTACATGTTCGATCTCAAAGAGTGAAGGATGTGTTGTACTCTTTTTCTCCTCCTCGAGCTTATTTTTGTCCCACAGGGTTTTTCACTCGAGCAAGGTTTTTAACGAGGCAACGGATGAAGCGTCACCACCAAGTTTGAGCGGCATAAGGGGGAGTGTTGAAGAAAATTAGCTTTGTGTGCCTAATCAAACTAGGAGTAGTTCCATGATTGTAATAGGAGAGAATGTTCTAGAATTCCTAGTCCTATTCGAAATCGTTTTCCTTGTATCATTAGAACATGTACTTTGTAATCTCCATATATAGGGCTCCTATTCTCAATTATGAAACACACAATTCTCTCATCAAATTCTCTCAACTTCTCTCATTCTAAACCAATCTTAATATAATTGTGGTAACTTTTCATCATGTGTATGGTAAGGAATGGGATTCCGGTTGAATATTTGGGGAGAAGAATTCTGATGAAACTTGTATACTCATGAAATTACCCCAATCACACATTCACACACCCAAAATCATAAGGGGTTGATGACTAGATAGCTGTTAAACAAAATTAGTAACTTGATGGCTGGTTTTATTACCCCATCAAAGTTTTGTGTGTAATATAAAGAAGCAATAACAATTCCTTTTTTTGTTTCTTTTGGTCATGTATAGCATAAAAGGTTTGAATCTTGTGGTAACTAGGTGAGAGCCACTTACATGAAGAAAATGGCATGGGGATATGCATGTTTTACCAGAAGAAATTGGCATGGGCGTCATGTTTCTCTCGCTACCTATTTTCTCACGTTGATGTAGTGATTCTCATTGTGGTGTAACATGTTTCACAAGAAATCACTCCTCATTTCACGTGGTTCCTAAATCTGAGTAATGATCGGTGTTAATAAATTTTTGGGTTGTTTCCAGTTTTCAGATTTTCTGCTAGAACAAATATGGCATCCCCAACTAGCATGCACAAAAAGCTTTGGATTTTCTTATCTTGAAGTACCCTGTAAATGGACCAGAAGTGATGTTGCATTACTGTATTTTGTTTCGGGTCTGATTTGACAATAATGATGTACCAAAAATGATTTGACAATAATGATGGATGCCTCAAATTTGGATCTTTATTTACCTTTCTTCACTATTATACAATCAATCTCGGCTTATCTCAAGTGATGAAACTCTGTAAGAAAGCGAGGATCGTTTCCAAGATTCTGATGTCGTGGTGGCAAATTCTGGCTACCTTTCGACCCAAATGAGAGATTCTGAAGTCCTGGTTGCAAATTCTGGCTTTCGACCCAAATGATGAAGATATGTATGTGTGGGCTTGGACCTGGCTTCTTACTCACATCGTCAAGTGTGATATCAGTGAGTGACATCTCTGAAAAGTTTCCATACTCTGATTGTCGGATAGAAGCTTTTCCATTTGTGCTCCCATGGAGGCCGTGGCCAACACCAGTTCCTAGACTAGGCTAGACTACCACAACATTAATCATCCACATGCAAGCAAATGTACTAAAAAAGAAGAAGAAGAAGAAGAAGAATAATCGGTAGGCATGCAGATGTCCCTGGATGGAGACTCTGCTTCTCACTTGGGTATTGTAGAGATGTAATAATAGTCCTGTCGAATAGGAGCAGAATCATAGAGGCGAGTTTAGTGATTTCTTCCATATCATTTTTTTTTTATAATTTCTCATTGGAACAAAGCAATTGTACTCATCAGTTTATCCGTCGATCAAATTAGGGTCATGTATGAACAATTAATTTTCGTCCTTTTAGATAGTAAGAAGCTATACTTTTTCTCTTTCTATTGATGATCATATCGTTTCAATACGTTACACTAAATTTTATCTTAAAAGATTAGTGAATAAGTCATAAGTGAAGGCAAATTTACATAGTTTTGGCCGGTTACGTAGACCAAAAAAAGTGTGATCGATCTTGCAGTAACTAGGTGAGATGGAAGAAATCACAGAACTCACCTCTCAGGTTCTGCTCCTATTCGACAGGACTATCACGGCTCTACATTACCCAAGTGAGAAGCAGAGTCTCCATCTAGCTTGGGACATCTGCATACCTACCAATTTTTTTATTTTATTATTATTATTTTTTTATATTTTTTTTTAATTTTTTTATTTTTATAGTGGAGAATGCATACCTACCAATTCTGCGACCATGCATGTTTGGAAATTCTTCTTACATGAATGATGCTATGGTAAGATGTATACCAGAACAATGGCTGCCGCGATGTGAAACTTGTTGACCACCTCGAATATGGCTGGAAAAGCTTTTTGAGCGACATTGTGGTCATGGAGGTTGGTGACTTTGAGGATGCAGTAGTAGATACCTTTATCAATTCATGTCTTCATGGCCATTGCATTCATATTTCAGGTAAAAAGACTAAGGTCGATCACTAGCTCGTTATTGTTTTACAAAACAGAATACGTACTGCATGCGTTATTTATTGACAATTTGTAATCATGGGATGAAAGTGTATATAGTTGTCACTGAATCATGACCAATTTTATCTAGCAAGGGTAAATATCCTTGCTCTTATTTCAGGACTCATTTCCATAGGGTATTGGTGGATAACTAAATATTGGGTGAAAGGATTTAGAGGGTATTCATTTTTCAACTGATATGATTTTCTTGCACATGAGTGTGTGAGCTTTCAAACAGGGACTGTATTCTTTAGTCAATTGGAATTTTTAACACCTTACACAAAAGTCTGTAAACTCAACAGGGCTCTTATTAGAGTCAACTAGATCAATGAAATAGAAGGGGATTTTTTGTTGATCTTGTAGAAGGAATAATCATGAAATCATGTATGCCCATGAATAAGTGAACCGATATCACACCCAAAATATAAGGAATGGATAACTGGTTGGTAATAAAAAAGAATTGGTACATTTTTTTTTTACCGAATTGAAATATTGTGTTTGATGTTTTTGGTTGCATGTAAAAGAATTATGTAATATAAACAACATGAGCACAGCAACAAAGAATATAAAAAAAGTCACCAAATTTGTTTTTTGGCCTTTAATCATGTAATGCACAAAGGTTAAAATCTTGTGATAACTAAGAGCTTCAATACATACTGGAAGAAATTGGCATGTGCATCATGTTACTCGTGCTACCTATCTTATCATGTTGATATAGTGATAATTCTCATTGTCGTACGTGTAACATGCTACATGTTTCAAAAGAAACCAATCCTCATTTCACGCAGTTTCCTAAATCTGAGTAAATATTAATGATCAGTGTCAATAGTTTTTTTTGGGTTGTTTCTAGTTTCTAATTTTCAGTTTTTTCTGCTCGAACAAATATGGCATCCCTAAACTAGCATGCATAAAAAGCTTTAGATGGTCTTAGCTTTGAAAATACCCTGTAAATGGATCACAAGATCAATTGCATTAATGCTTTGTTGTCTCTGGGTCTGATTTGACAATAATGATGTATCAAAACTGATTTTCCAATAATGATGGATGCCTCAAATTTGGATCATTATTTACCTTTTTCACTATTTACCATCACTCTCGGTTTATTTTGAAAGTGTTCAACTTATTATTTGCACTTCATATATACAGTAATACAAAATGTTGATCGATACAATACCACTCAGACAAATACAGTCCAAATCAGTAACTATAAAAACAAATATACCAATTTGTGTAGAATTCTACTAATCCAAATCTTGTCATTTAATCCAAATTTTTTGAAAGATCACAATCTAAAAATCTCTTCTTTCACCGTAATATCATTTAATTAAGAGGCATAGATCTTCACTTTATAAGTGGAATGTCAGAAGACAAGTTGTTGTACATCTAAGTTGTTGATGTAATCAAAAAAAAAAAAACTTCTTTCTTCGGAAATAAATTTACCAGAAACACATACCCACCACCTAATTATGACAAAGTCATGAGTTCGCGTCACCATGAGGGTAGGAGTGAAATACTTTGATCATCTTTAAAAAAACAGAAGAAGAAACACATGTATTTGCCAGAAAAAGCAAGGCTGTGTCCTCTTTCGTTTCAATGTCTGTTTCCTTATCTCATCTGCATGCAAACGACAAAGATTCATTCAATACGACGGAGTATATTACATTGCCTCCTCTTCTGCTCTGCCTCGTCAGTAATTATCCGATTAGTTGCAAACGTGCTCAAAGTCAAGTTTTAACAGATTAGCACAAGAATTGCCTACTCTTTAGCTCTTCTATATATTTTCAATGCGCATGTCCAATGTAAGATTCAAACTTTAAAGTTCCCAAACAGAGACTTCCATGTAAGTATTGATATATCCTCATGCATATATAACTAGATATAAGAGATTTCCTGCGTACGTTACTCATCTCTTTGAATCTTCTTTCTTTTTGCCTTCAAAGACATACTGGGAGTTGAGCTGTGTATATAACTAGTAAGGCAAACATGGCCAGTCGTGAAGAGAATTCTGCACATCATGAGGTAAGAAAGCCACTCGTGGATGGAGGATTGGATCATGGAACCAAAGAGGATCAATGGATGGTGTACATGAGCACATTCGTCGCAGTTTGCGGCTCTTATGAATTCGGATGCTGTGTAAGCGCTTGGATAATTTTCATTGCCATCAGAGACTTGTGATCTTTGCACCTGAAATGTGTTCTGGTTTTGTTTTGATTCTGACACCTTGTGTGGATTCCAGGTGGGTTATTCTTCGCCTACGCAATCAGCCATTAGGGAAGATCTCAATTTATCATTAGCACAGGTATGAAACTGATAAACTAGAACACATTTAACTGTTAACTGTTCTATTTATGATTTGTATCAAAGCAGTGGTTTAATGCTTTATATGCAAGTTCATGGTGATGTAGAAATCTATATAGGCCTATTGTAGTCTTAGACTGTACAAATTGCCAGCCAAGTCTTAAAGAATTCTTCCTGCTTTCTAGCCAAGGCACCAATAATACAGCCAAAACCTCACAGCCATGACCTATTATGCTTCTCACAAGGAAGAGAATACAGTCCCCAATAACAGGACTGTAAGAAATCTACGCACATAAGGATGCAAAGTTTGGATCCAATGAACAAAATATAGAAAATTATTCCTGAAATGGAATATAGAATTTGAGAGTAAAATGGAACTTGCAGTATCGATAACTTCCATGCTGAACTCAATCTGTGAATCTGTATGCAGTTTTCAATGTTCGGAGCCATCTTGACATTCGGTGCAATGATAGGTGCTATCACAATCGGGCCGATCACTGATTTTATTGGTCGAAAAGGGGTACGTGTTGGAAAATTGTACTGTGCATACAAGGGACACCACTTATTCAGTAAACTAATCAATTTCCACTGTTCTTCACTATCTAACACCTATACTATGTAATTGTATGCAGGCGTTGAGATTTTCCAGTGTTGTCTGTGTTGCAGGTTGGCTTGCCATTTACTTTTCCAAGGTTGGCATTATGTTACTCTTGAAATCTTTCTATAATTTTACGTACTAATAAATATAGTCTCCTCAAAATTTTTAGCTTATTCATGTTCTACATCTTATTTTGATCAAAGGGAGCTTTGCTTCTGGACATTGGGAGAATGGCAAAAGGATATGGAATGGGAGCCTTTTCATACGTGGTGAGAATATTATGGAACCACTGAACTTTTTATTATTCCTGAGACTTATTGCTATTTCAATGCATGATACTAACAAAGCTTGATGCAATATTGATTGCATGAATAGGTACCTATATTTGTTGCTGAAATTGCACCCAAACATCTTCGAGGAAGTCTAACTGCTTTGAATCAGGTACCTTGAAGCTAGCAACAATTTTTGTTAGCTAGCTTTGTTCTTCTAAGTAAACAAGAGCCAAGAAATGATACCAATTATTTGAAAAACATATTATATGGGTTTCAATCATAGTATCATACCTACATTCATCTATCCCTTTATTTTTATTTTTTTACAGTTGATGATCGTTGCTGGAGTGTCAGTGTCCTTCGTAATTGGGGTAGTAGTAAGTTGGAGGACTTTAGCATTAATTGGTGAGTTTCTTAGACAATCAGTGCTTGTAGTTAGATCAGATGACCTGTCTAATACAGTGGAAGAGGACTCATTTATGTGGTGAATGGTGATTACAGGACTTATTCCCTGTGCTGTGACCATTTTTGGTCTGTTTTTTATTCCCGAGTCTCCAAGATGGTTGGTAAGAAATTTAGAACTTTTGTCATCTGTTTCTATTTATTTAATTGTAATTTTCCATAAATGAAGACTTACCTCCTTGTGATTACAGGCAAAGACAGGAAACCAAAAAGATTTTGAAGATGCACTGCAGAAACTTCGTGGCAGAGATGCCAACATATCTCAAGAAGCAGAAGAAATCCAGGTTCTTATCTCCTACTCAACTGCATCTCGTATAGATCAAAATATGTTAGCCAATTGGAAAGATCACATATGTTAAAAAGAAAAAACACCCCTAATTCCATGACAGGATTATATAGCAACTCTTGACCGGCTCCCTAAAGCCAAATTGCTGGATCTGTTTGAAAGGAGATACTCACGCTCTCTCATTGTAATAACTTCTCCCAACTACTTTTCATACGGTCACTTTAGTTTTCTTTGGCTTTGAGTTAACTTCTATAATCAATCTTTATCAGATATCAGTTGGCTTGATGATCTGTCAACAATTGGGAGGAATAAACGGGGTCTGTTTCTATGTCAGCAATATTTTTGAGCAAGCAGGTACAATTTTAGTAAGAAATTGCTTGCGTCTTGAAACTATTCCAAACTATAATTTTAGTAACTACATTATCATCTTATTATCTTTCATTTTTTTGAATGCGAATTGAAACATTCACTTAAAGCAAATAATCTTCTTTTACAATTGATTTTTGTATATTCTATTTGAAATATCTCAGGATTTTCTTCCAGCTTGGGAACTATAATCTACGCTGTTCTTCAGGTATGGTTCTTATATTCCTAAAGTGACAGATCTTGGAATCTCTACTTTCTGTCCATTAGAAGCATCGTCATGTGTTCTGTCTTTCAGGTTGTGGTTACTGGCATTGGTGCAGCCATAATGGATAAAGCTGGAAGAAAGCCTCTAATTTTGGTATATTAGTGCACAAAAGTTTCAGTTCTGAGAATTTTTTGAGACAAGGTCTTCATATCTGGAAGGTTTAACATTTTTCCACTGTGTTCTAGACTTCTGCAACAGGGTTGTTGCTTGGTTGCGTCCTGACTGCCATTTCATTCTTTCTGAAGGTAATCCTAAAACTTGACCCTAACTAAAATCTCTGTCTAGTCTATCAATCAATGAAGTGACAAGAACACTGTTTGTGAACCAGGTTCATCAACTGTCAGCCGAGGCAGTTCCCATACTTGCAGTAACTGGCATATTGGTATTTCACTTGCCTTGTCAAAAACATCTTATCCAAGCAGATTGGTCCTATTTAAGATTGAGTTTTATATTTTTCTCCTTTGCATTGTTTAAAAATTAGTTTCTGGTCTCAGGTATTCATAGGATCCTTTTCAATAGGAATGGGAGCAGTTCCATGGGTTCTGATGTCAGAGGTATATAGTTTTAGGCCATTAGAAGTTTACTCATTAATGCATGCATGATTGATCATGACAGTAATCTAAAGAAACTGCTATATCTACTGCAGATATTCCCTATAAATATTAAAGGACAGGCAGGAAGCTTTGCAACCCTAGTGAACTGGTTTGGTGCTTGGTTGTGCTCCTATACTTTCAACTTTCTTATGAGTTGGAGCTCCTACGGTAAATAGAATTAACATATTTTCGTTTTTTTAGTCTATTAATAAGAGTAATATTTGGTAGTGTAAAGTTACGAAGCAAGCCGACCATACATGGTAATGACAATTCTTCTTTTATGAAAGTTATGGATATGAAATGAAAATGTGCAATATAATAGAAATCACTGGCTTACTGAACTATTTAGAATCACAAAGAATTTGAACAGGTTAAGTGTTCTGGAATATGAAAGAGTGTTGGCCAAAAGCACAGAAGACATGTGAATAGAGTTTTCCAGATTCAAAAGTGTCATTTCACAGGTTGTGGGTATGATCACAACAAGTTGTAAGAGCTGTTAATTAACTATGTGGATTTTCAGGTACCTTTATTCTGTACGCAATAATCAATGCTCTGGCCATATTGTTCGTGATTGTGATGGTACCTGAGACAAAGGGTAGAACCCTGGAACAAATCCAAGCATCCATTAACACCTAAGGAGTTGGTGGAAGTATGGAAGATACGGATAAGAACATGTATTAAAATCCCAGGAATAACATACTGCCTTTCGATCTACAACAATTAACTAAATCGATTTGCGTTGGAATTAGAGTTTCAATTGTTATTAAGAAATGTTTGCTGATATTATCTTAAGCTTTCATTTACCCCGAGAGATGGTACTATTCTAGATGATGTGGACTAACGACACCTCTAACAAAAACAAAGAAAAGCCAACCTAAACATAAACCAGCAAGTAGACAAGGTAAGAGACAAGTTCGCAGACTGTTATAATTTTAAGAACTAATGCAAGAATCAAGTTCACAAAAATGTACAAATTCTCTATCATAGCTGTGTCTGTAATTTTGGGTTCAAGATGAGATATCATACAGCTATTATCTTGACGAGAGCAAACCTTTCAACATATGGTAACAAGAGCTTAGACTTGAAGTAAGTGAACAAGTTCACGTTTTATTATGATATTGGGTGGCTTACACTGAGAAGCTGATGCTCCATTGGCAAAGGCTACCTGTGATGGTCTATCAAAGCAACCGGGCTTTACAACAGATAATATCAAAAGGACCTGCTTCACCTCTATCTCTCTGTACATTGTAAATGTCTCCCAAACAAGATCCTCAAGGGAGGAACTAACACTTCTTCAGAGCTACAACCGATTCTTCCTGCAGAAGCATGGTTCCCTCTTTAAATTCTACGAACACCATCGACTGTTTAATTAGAACTCAAATCCATGTCAATGAAACTAGCTAGCAAACTCCGTAATATCTGTTGCCATCACATCTCCACGCAGAAGCTGAAAATTTTGCATTGCAGACATTAATCTCAGTTATAATCTCACCGTAACTCCCTCTCAGTTATAATCTCACCAAGCCACCAGGACTTTCAGCCCTCTCATCACATATTCCACTAGTGGATGATAAATTATAAAAACCAACAAACCTCACTACATCACCCAAATGGTATCTTTAAATTCCTCTGTAAGTAGTCATAAGCACTTCGTATATCTTCCCACTTCGAAACCTGAAACATCAACTACTTCTCTACCGCAGTAGTCTCACCCCCATTCATATCAAATGGAAGAAACTCAAAATAGGCTGCAGTTGGAAGCAAAACGAAACGGGTTTTCTCAGGAGGTTGCATTATATCCAAGTTAATACCCACACAGCGTTCTGAAGCCAAGAAGTCTCCACCTAACAAAGGTATCTCTCCTGCATAGTACTAAAGTTTTGGATAATACTGCGCCATAGTTCTTGACAAGAACTTCTTGTGGTAACACACCTAACATAGCGACAATTTGGCCATAGCTTGCTCGCAATCCCACCCCAATTCCTTCCCTCACACACTGCTCGAACTCTCTTTGCCAAGTCCACTTGAGGCCCACCGAGAACCTCAATTACAGAATCCCTCATTTCACTATAAGAAATCTCCAAACTCGGGAACCCATGTTCAAGATCATAACGTAGTTACTCCCACTTGGACTCTAGGAGGCTAAACACTCTGATCACGCTTATTGCATAGAGTGCTATAGGAGTTCACAGGGCCACAAAGCAGATGATCGACAATACATTTGGTGCTCAACATTGGACCCAAGAATGACTTCCTTCGGACTAGTAATAAATCTAAGCAGAGACCAATCTACATTACCACTCTGCAAAGGGTATGTAGAAGCAACCATGACGTTAATACCACCTCTAGTAGTTGTTACATTGTCAGCATATATTTAAGCCATAGTTCTTATTGACCGAGGGCCTTGGAGGGAACAACCTAATTTAATCGTAACATCAAACCAATTACGCAAGAAGTCTTATGGGATTATTCGGATTAAGCAGATCAAATAATTCAAACAATTTACCTTGTGAGAATTGCAAGACTGCCTAAGAAAGCTATGTCGGAGTAATGAGGTTGATAACGATAAGGCTTTTCTCATGACCAAGTGAGTTTGGTGGAAGGCAAAGGCCTTTTGAATGCAAACCACAGTTTTTGAAGACATGAGACTCTTTCACCTTGCTAAAGAAAAATGTGAAGAACACCAAAAATGATATGTCATGATTTAGAATTCAATTATGAAACGAGAATAAGAAAAATAGTTTCAACATCTTATAAAGACGGTTCATGATTAAAATTGACGATAGATCAAGATTCTATATATATGGTGTTAAACCACCTTAATCATCTCCATATTTCTTGTTGTTTGCAATTACTTCACTATATTCAACCAAGTCTAGATTCAATTTATATGCAGTAGCTATTAATGTTACGTAATTGCTTGTGTTTAGCTATATGTTTATTTCTTTCCTTAACATAACACTTTTGTACCTATATAATTAAAGTGCTCCTCTCAAAGAGATGACTAGACATTCTGAAATTCACAAACTCTTTCATATGGGGGTAGTGACAACAAATCTAAACCAGAATGACTCTTGTGATACTCGATGGTCAATTTTGTTGGGAAATTCAAAATTGAACTCTCCCTTTTCTAGTTAAGTCTCCATTTGCCAATCACGTTTATATACGATTATACAAAGGATTCAAATTTGTTCACCATCAATACTTTGGTGGTGATACTGATACTACAACTCAAAATAAAACTGCCTCGTGTTATAAAATATAATTATAGTTTATCATGATGTTTTATTAAAAGATTATATTTTAAGTATTTAATTAATTCTATATGACGTGACAAGTTTTAATAAGATGGTGATATCACTACAAAATAAAAGTGGTGAGCAAATTTGAAACCTTATACGAAGGCCATGTACAAGACTTATTTATACACTTTGCTTGAGAAAAACGTGAAGTTACCCAATATGGCTACACAATGACATGTGATGTTCAAGCCAATATGAAAGTAAAGCCTTGAAAGAACTGACTAAACATTGCAAATGGAGAATTAGCATTCAATAACAAGTTACTACTCAATCATCAATTGGGTAAATTAAACCCCGACTTTGTTACTTTCATAAATTAGATTTGAATTCGCTCAATATCAGAATTTCAATAATTTAAAAGTGAATTTATCTTCAAAAAAAAAAAAAAAAGATAGAATTATAGTCTTTGGGGGACTCAATTGCATTGTCAAGGAAAAAGTAAAAACTATAAATACCATTCCATCAGGAGCTCCTTGAGATTTAACCATGAGCTCCAACTCCTTGTTTGACGATCTTCTCGGTTCTACTTCTACCCAATTCAAATTCTTTGGAAACGGCAACTCTCTCCATCCTGATCTTTATGATCAGATCACACGCCCTACATTCTCCGGCACCACCACTCATCGAAGAGACGACATCGCATGGTTCAACGACTGTACGGAGATCCTAGGCTCAGAGAGCGGCGATCATTTCACGGCGGAGGAGGAGCCAGCGTCAGTACTAGTACCACTTCAGTCCAATGCCGCCGGAATATCAAGATCGTCGTCATACTCCGCTTCCACTACCAGGGTGGCAGTCAGTTCCGACGGCCAAGATTTCCAGCCGGAGTACTTGTCCACACTGAACCCGGACGGACGGCCGAGATTCGTTCTCAAGAAAGTGAGGATTTCGAACGGCGAGAGTCTCCGGCTGTTGATTACTATGGAGAGGGACGAACGCTTTTTCCGCAGCAGTGACGTCACCATAATCAAGAAGAAGAAGAAGATAGACTCGCTTGCTTCCACTTAATTCGGTTTTCAATCTTCAAAATTCAATCGATTACTTAGTCTCTCCGTATAATTTGCTTTCGGTTTGGTTAATTAGTTGTGTGCGAAAAGGTTTGTGATTCCAAATCCAGGTAAGATAAGGATCCCACTAGTATAAATTAACCAAACGTACGATTCCAGAAATCGAGAGAGTTAATCTGCGTAGTAAATTAAATTCCATGGGTTCGAGTAGTAATTTTAATTTGACGGCGGCGATGGAGTTTCTGTGGCGGTTCTCCCGGCGATCACGATCAGCTTCGACCGGGACGACGTCGTTAATGGACTCGGAGGAGAGGTTTAGAAATTTCCCGCCAATAATGTCCACGCTGGACAGGGACGAGTGGCCCAGATTTACTTTGAAGAAAGTGGGGGCATCAGATGGAGGGCTGGAAAATGTTACGGGGACTAGCCAATTGGAACCCATCACCGAGGTTGATGAAGAAGAAGAAGAAGAAGAAGAAGATCATGCATGATCATGATCGAGTTTTGTGGTTTTAGCTTAATTAGGATTCATATTCTCCTAGTTTGTTTTATGTTTTTTTGTATGAATGTTTGGGGGCTGCGTACATTGAATTTTCACCAGGCCCAATAGGACAATATTTTGAAATTACCTGATCAAATCTGTGTTTTCCAAACGCCTTTTGATGAGTAGTAACTTTCTGTTTCCGTTGCCCCAGTCGATCTGGAACATTTCCCTGAGCGCATTTATTATCCGATTTGATCGGATGTCCCTTTGGATGAGTAGACGACCGAGTATGATCCATATATGAACAAACTTGTAGGGGCGAATTCGAGGATGCCAATATGTAATATTCGCGTTCCATACTTACATGCACACCTGCACCTTATCAAATTCAAAGTTTTGGGCCTAATTAGAAAGAAAAGACAACTATAATGCATGTGTCTCCTACTTTGGCCTTTGGAAATCTTAATTACTGACTCATATTCTCCTTCACAGTCTTTAGCAACTTCATGTGTATTGCTTGCTCATTAAATAACGAGTCATTTTCAGGTACCTTCATTCTGTATGCAGTAATCAATGCCCTGTCTATATTGTTCGTGATTGAGACAAACTGCAGAACCGTGGAACAAATCCAAGCATCCATCAACAAACAAATTCTTGAATCTTGAAGGAAGATGAAGTAAAGAAATTGAGGAGCATGCTTTGGGGATAGTTCTTATTGAAATTGTGGCAGCTCAATCCAGCAACTTGGTACATAGAAAGTGCTTCAAAACCACATGAATACTATACTGCCTTTCTTAAAAGAATAACTAATCCATTCGTGCCAGAATTAGTGTTTCGACGGTTATTAAGAAATGTTTATATTATTCTTTTCTGTTATTTACCCCAAGAGATCTCAGGTGATACTATTCTAGATGTTAGATCAACAACACCTCTTAGAAAAATGAACATTAACATAACCCAGGAAGTAGACGAGGTCACACAGTCTTGGAGTTGCAGACAATCAGATTACTCAAAAGAATGAAAAAAAAATATAAGAATCAATTTTACAAGAAGGTAATGTCTACTCAAAACCAATACAAGGAGAACTACTATTATAGATGTGTTGTAATGTTGGGTTCAAGATGAGATATCACGCCGAAAGCTTTCAAGATATGGTAACAACAGTAAATCCTTCAAGGAAGTGAACAACTTCACGATTTCTTATGATCTTGGGAGGCTTATACTGACCAGCTGATGCTCCGTTTGCAATGGCTACTTGTGATAGTCTATCAAAGCTGCCAGGCTTTACAACAGATAATATCAAAGGACCTGCTTCACCCCTATCTCTCTGCACCTTGTAAATGCCTCCCAAACCATCCTCAAGGGAGGAATAACACCTCCTCAGAGCTACAACTGACTCTTCCTGCATAAGACTGCTTCCCTCTCTAGCTTCTACAAACACCTTCAACTGTTTAGGGCTCAACTCCATGTCCAAGAAACTTGCAAACTCTGTAATCTCTGTTGCCGTCACATTTTCAAACATAAGCTGAAAACTTTGCATTGCAGACATCAAGTCCCTCTCAGTTATAATCTCACCAGGACCTTTCGGTGCTCTCATCACAAATTCCACCAGTGGAGATAAATTATAGAAACCAACAACCCTCACTACATCACCCAGATGGTATCTGTAAAATCCTCTGTAAGTAGTGACAACCACTTCATACATCTTCCCCACTTCAACACCAGAAATATCAACTGTTTCTCTACCAGTAGCCTCAGCCTCATTCATATCAAATGGAAGAAACTCAAAATACGCTGCAGTTGGAAGCAACACGAATCGGGTTTTATCGGGAGGTTGCATGATGTCCAAGTTAATCCCAACACAGCATTCTGAAGCAAAGTAGTCCCCTCCCAACAAAGGTATCTCTCCAGCATAATACTTAAGTTTTGGATAATACTGCTGCATACTTCCAGTGGTAACACACCTAACATACCGAACATTTGGCCATAACTTGCTCACAATCCCACCCCAATTGTTCCCCTCACATACTGCTCGAACTCTCTTTGCCAAGTCCACTTGAGGCCCACCGAGAACCTCAATAACAGAATCCCTCATTGCACTATCAGAAATCTCCAAACTTGGGAACCCATCTTCAAGATTGCGACACAGCTGCTCCCACTTTGACTCTAAAAGGCTAAACACTTTGATCAATCCCACAGCATAGGGGGCTCGAATCGCATCAAGTAAATCACAGTTCCTAATGCCACAAAGAAGATGGCAATACATTTGGTGCTCCACATTGGACCCAAGAATGACTTCCCTAGGACTAACTACAAAGCTGAACTGAGACCAACTTGCATTACCACTCTGCAAAGGGTATGTAGAAGCAGCCATGACCTTAACACCGCCTCTAGTAGTTGTCACATCATCAGCATATATAAGCCATAGTATCTTATTCACCGAGGGCCTTGGAGGAAACAACCTAATTTAAACTTTACCATTTTAAATTAAACCAATTACGCCAAAAAATTTTACTTGATCAAGCAAATTAAGAAGAGAGAGAAATTTACCTCCTGAGAATTGCAGAACTGCCTTGGTGAGCTATGTAGGAGGCGGCTTTTGAGAGCTTGGAATCGAAGTAAGGTATCAACTTTGGCCTCGGTGAACTCGTCCCGGAGCTTCAACAACGCCAAAATCAAAAAAAGAATCGAACTTTTTTGGATTTAAAATTGGAAAATGAAGCAGAGAGTGAGATTGTTTGAGTACCTGTAGAAGAAGCAGAGCAGGGGATCGACGGAGAGGAGAGGCTGTTGATGATCGAGTGAGGTCTCGGCCATTTGAGTGATGACGTCAGCGTAGTCGTCGTAGGTTGATAGAGGTACGGCGCGGCGGAAGGTGGCGGCGTCGAGCGGGGCATTGTGGTGTGGGAGGTGAGGCTGGAGGTAGCGGACGGTGCCGTTTTGGTGGAGTATGGAACTGAGAGCTTCGTGCTGGTGACGCGTGGCGTTGAGGGTGGAGTCGTTGACGTTCTTTAGGAGTTCTTCGTCAGTCATTTTTGTCCAGGTCGCAAATGGCGGAGGAGAAGGAGAAGGAGAAGGTTTTTGCTTGTCAATTTTTTCGCGGGACCAAATTACCCTCTAATTATATTAGAAGCCTATTAAGGAGTTTATATGAGTCTGTAATTTGGGCAAAAGTTGGGTATGAATTTCATTATGGATGGTTCTATTGAGACCTCTCAATTTTCTATTTGAACCTCCTTCATTCTTTGCACAATTTAAAAACCAATTCTACCCCTCTACAATTTTTTTTTTTTTAATAAAAAAAACTGCATCTACATCGTGGGAGCTACAACTCCCCTCTTACATCTTGCAGTTCTCTCTCCAATTCTTTCCCTATCCACAAAATTTAGAAAGTTAAAATTCAAACTTTGAAATAACTACTCCATCTTATTTATTTGAAATCACCATCTTATCAAAGATTAATTAAGAAGAGGAAGAAATACGTTTTGATCAAAACTAGAAAACAGAAAAAGAAAAACATGTATCATATGATCTAAGCAGTAGACATATCTCTTTCTCTCCAACTCTCTATTGTAATCCTCTCTCCAAAAAGGATTGACCAATATTCATCAAACCTAGCTGCGCAATCAAGAATTATAACCAAATTGCTCCAATGAAAATCTAACTTCAACTGCATCAAGTAATGCCAAATTGTTTGAAGAAGAACACAAAATGGGGTGTGAATTTGAGAGTTCAAATTAGTCGATCGTAATTACCAAAAACAGAGAAATCGTTAATCTTAAAAGAATTTTTTTTTTTTTTTTTTGGGTGTGTTCCCAGTTGATCATGAAAGCTAACTGGAGTTTGGAGGTGCAAGTATTTTTTTCTTTTATTATTGGAACATCGCATATATAACAGAGGTGTAAATAGATAAAAATAGGGGTAAATCAGGAAGTTCACTGACAAAAAAAATGAAGAGAGGTCCAAATAGTAAATTGGGAGGTCTAAATAGACCCACCCTTTCATTATAAAAGGAAAAAGAATGAGTGCGGATTACAAATTTTGAAGTGTACACTTCACATTCTTTTTAATATATACATTTAGTTACTTATGACTTTATTAGTCTATAACTATTGTTAGAGTGAAGAATAATTAGACAACAAAATTCATTTCAGCTACTATGTTATTTATAGTTTTTTACTTCAATAATGGATTTACTTATACTTGGCTTTGTATTGTTGATAATTTTTAGAATATTTTAATATTATGATTTTGGTTTTTTGTTTTCCTGATAAATCCTTATAATAATTATAAATGATGTTTTCCTTTAAAAGAACGGTGAACAACAAAAATAATAAAATATGATAGGAAGTATATATATTTTTTTTCTTTGAAATAAACTTCCAGAAATTTTATTGATCAATTACGATGATTACAATCGTACATGATGGCATCCAAGATTAAATCTGGAGCATGAACAAACCACTCGAAGTTACCTTCATTTTCAAAGGCATGACTAGCTAGCCTATGAGCAACACAATTTGCAGAACGAGAAGCATGAACAAAAGAGATGGTCCGAAAACCTCTTGTACCAGCCTTGATATCCTCAATAATAGCACTTATGCGCTAAAGCAGCAACAAAGTCACCGTGATCATTCCGGATAACACCACCAACTGCACCATACCCTATTTGTTAAAAACGCACCATCAGTATTCAACTTGAGACTGCCTTCCCTTGGTGCTTTCCAAAACTGATGATGATTTATGATGTTCTTCTTTAAAAGAAGAGTAAATAACAAAACTATGATAAGAAGTATGGATCCAACAATGAGCAATACTGATATGATAACAAGATATCACAATCAAAAGCAAACTATGGGTTTCACGATCAAAAATCAAGAAAATATCTGTCAAGGCTATGACTTTCAGTTACTTGACAATAACCTAATTTATATGGTCTTCACAATCTTTAAATAGATTCTGTTTAATCTCTTCCAATATTTCATATGAGAATGAATTGATAAAATGAGTCAAGGCAACCATACAAACAAACAAACAAAAAACTAATATGAGTGTACCACAAAATCACAATTCCAAACATTGCAAGTTACTCAGAACGAAAAACAGTGGTATAGTCCATACATTGATTGATCCATTTTTTTTAAATAGAAATATATCATGATTGTTCGTTGCCATGTTAATTATATGTTCACATATAATCACCCAATGCACGCCTCATAGTTTTCACCAAATTTGCATGGGGACAAACTGGGTCAAATTTAAAGAAGAACGGGTGTGCAACAGTGGAGGACAGTCATCAAGTTTTTCAACAAAGGCGGTGTTATAGGTATTCATGATCTCAATTAATTAGGTTTTCTTACGTACTTATATATGTAATTATATGCAAGTCCAAATATAAAGTCCCAAGATCACTTAGGAACGCGCCCCACGCGCGCGGCAAAGAAGTAAAACCCGGAGTAGTTCGTTTCTCTCCCGGCCGAGCGCCACCTGTGATTCTGCCGTTGCGTTCCGGCCCTGGAGGGGATGGTGTTGCTGGTTAGTGGTGGGTCTTCAAGGCAGAGACGCGGTCCAGGGGAGGAGGATGGGTTCTTGAGCTCGGGATGGGTAGATCTCTCGATCGGTCCCTCTCGGATCGGGGCCGACAACGGTTGTGGGGATGTAGCAACTTGTTTCTGGCCGGCGGTGGGAGTTGGTGTCATCAAAGAAGCGATCTGGGTTATGGTGGATGCGGGCAACTCGCGGCAGCAAGGATCCTGGTTGGGCTCTGTTTCTGTCGAGTTTCTGGATCTGGTTGCAGTGTCAATTGGGTGTAGAATTTGTCTGCATATTGGCACGGTGGAGCGGCGGTATCGGGAGGCGGCGAGGCTGTGGGGTGGCGTTTCTGGTGCTTGCCGGCGGGGGGATTGGGTTTCTGCATTGGTGGAGTACTGCCCGGGGAAGTGGGTGTTGGGTCGGGCCCCTGTTTTTGGGTCTTAGTGGTGTGGCTTGGTTTCAGTTTGCTTTGGTTTTAGTTGTGTTTTAATTAGGGTTTTTTGTTTGGTTTGGTTAGGTTTAATAAGTCCCTACTCTTTTGAGCTAGGGTGGGTCTCCTGCTCTGTTGAGTTAGGAGTTGGCCTAGGTGTTTGGCCATGTAAATGGTGTCATTTCCGAGGACGAGGACGATTTTGTTCAAATCTGGTTTACTTTTGTTGTCAATTTGCTGGTATGCGATCATTTACACGTGGTCTAGCACTTTCGGACACGGTGTTGAAGAGGACGCTGCCTTCTTGGCGGTTGATTATAAGGTTTTACTGGAATTTTCAGGGGGTTCAAAGTACCCTTGGAAATGGGCGCTTGGTGGTTAGAGTTTGGGCCCTTTGGCCTGATGGTCTCTGTAACCGTGGTTTCTTAGGGTTTAAGTTTATGTCCCCCATTGTAAGCGTGATTGATTAATGGATATGTTCTGTTCTAAAAAAAAAAAAAAAAAAGGTATTCATGATCTCTAACTCTATAAGGGGGAATATAAGGGAACGAAAAAGGGCAATGGATGAATATCATTAACAAAATGAATCGATACATGCATGAAAGAGAGACATATATTGATATATACCATTGTTGTGGTACGATTGGCCGTTGTTCCTGATCACTACCACTGTAGCTAGGTCTGCATGCTTATAAAGTCTCTTTCTGATTCTAAATATAGGTAGAGAATTAAGGTCGACCTCGCTACTAGCTAGTATATAATTTTCAGAGAGAGTGTGTAGTAGCTAGAACCAATGGGGGTGTATGGAGACTCTAGGATCATAGAGCGGCGGTGATTGTTTAACGGTGGGCATAGAGTCGCCGCTGCCTAATTACGGCGGTCCTAAACGCGGTCGTTTATGTACGGTAATGGGAGATATCAGAGGGGCTGAGGGGTTTCCCGCAATTAATCTCCATGCTTAACTTAATTAGGGTTTAGCCTTTTTTTGTTGTTGCTATAATTAGGGTTTAACCAAGTCGGAAAAAGTCTGTTTGAGTTCAGAAAACTTTGTTTGAATGTTTGGGTCTGTGAATACAAATCACTGGTTTTTCACCCGTTACATACTGGCCCAATCCTTAACTTATTTTGCATATTTGACATTTGGTCAATCACACATTCCGTAAACTAGAGCATGTCATACACAAGAGTATCATGTCAATTTTTAACTTTTGCCTTGCTATACAATACTAACAATTCTATCACAAATTTGCAGTTGTGTATTATTACCGATGATAACATCAAATTTGCTGTTTTAGAATTACAAAGCATTGAGAGAGTACTGCAAAGCTAATCAATGAGGAAGTTGCCAACACTAGTACTGGTGAAACTGTGAAAGTAAGAAATCACTCTTATATATACTTATTATATTCACTGCTGTACAATTTGAAGAAGAAAAAAATTGCCACCAAATTTCATCTCTTTCGTTGATCTGTTCTGTTCCTAAACCCATGTAGACAGTGACTCAGTGAGTGAGTAATTTACCTAGTGTAGGAGATAACCACCTGCCCCTCCCTCCGTCAGCAAACCAACACTAAAAAGCTAAACTGTAAAATAAATAAAGTCAATAATTTCTATCCTTCCGATCTTATCTCTGTTTTCCATATACCTTTTGATGGAGTAGTCTCCGATATCTTTATAACTTTCTGTTTCCGTTGCCCTCGTCTGGAGACATTTCCTGGATCACAACCACTATCCGATTTGATCACATCAACTCTTACTATATGATGATCAGATGTCCCTTTGGATGAGAAGACAGAGTATGATCCGGGAACAAACTTGTAGGGCGAATTTGAGGACGCCAATATGTAATCTACCCGTGTTCCATACTTACATGTCCCCTGCACACCTGCATCATTAAAGAAATATAAATCAAATTCAACTTTTAGGCCTATTTACAAAAGAACTATCAACATTAGGGTAGTAATTATACTTTGGCCTTTGGCAATCATAACTACCGACTCATATTCTCCTTCAAAGTCCTTGGCATCTGTATACTGCTTGCTCTTCAAGTATCTCATTACTTCGACCTTAGGTGTTGGTTTTCCCATCTCCTCATAATACTGCATCAATCAAATAAAGTCACAAAGAAGAAGGTAAATTAATTCTTTATATAATTTTCATTCTAAACTTAGCTAAATGAAAAAGTTTATATGTGACACCTTTACAATGTCAGTCCATCTTTCTTGAGAATAATCCGATTCCTCTAGTGAATTGAGACCTCCAGCCAAGATGTGAGGCTCATTGCTCGATTGGATTATAGCGTTAATCTGTCTCATCCTCCAGTTCTCATCAAGATGATCAAGGTGGGTGCAGTGGAAGTTGACTTCTCCGGCTTGGGGTACATCAATGGTGGCTTTTAGAACGTTCCTGTGTCATTTTTTCAACCATAATACTATTTAATTTTCACTAAAAACTATTTTACTTATAACTAATCATGCTGGTCTTCATAGCTAACAGAAATGTCAACACCAACGGTTCAAAGAATGCTGCATTTTCAAGAAACCGTCAGATAAGTAAGTCTCGTGTAACCCAATCATGCCTATTGTTTAGTCATATATCTTTACCTATATTGCAGTCATGCAATGAACTCCGTACCTAACATTGCTGTATTATACTCTCTAACAGCGACATTTCGCTTTCATTAAAAGTGAGCTTAAGGTTAGCTAGGAGGATTTAGGCTTGTAGAGCCGTAACGATAAAGACAATCATGTTGCTAATCATCCATAACGTGATACATCGCTACATGTTGCTAATGCATTATCTTTTTCATCAAAAAAACGAATTACATCCACATTACTAAAACAAATTTTTTTTTTAAAATGTCTTTTGATCTAGAAAAGTAAATGGTCCGAAACAGATTCAGAACTCTGTCTAGGCTGAAATGAATACTCATCTAGTCCCGGAATAAACCCAGAAGATAATATAAACTAGGTAGACAACTCTGCACCAGAAATAGCTGTTGCTCTGAAGAGATTAGCATCCCCAGTAACACAACAAACTTTCTACCTAATACAGACGCACCAGTACAGCCTGTAGCAAATACTCAATACAAGCCTAGCAGAAAATTCAACATCATAAAACAGATATAATTTTTTTTTTTTTTTTTTTTGTACAGAAGAGGACCAGTATGACCCAGAACCCATATAATTAAATCTAAGCACATTATGGGGTATTTCTTCTGGCTTTTGCAAAGGTACCCAAATAATTTCATATCCTATTTCCAAAAGAATAAAGCTTAGAATAATTGCTGACTTTATGAAAGGCAAACTAAAAAGCTAAGATCTTTATGAGCATAAGAATCTTCCTTGAAGTAAAACCACTTTAAATTTAGTGACTCTCATTCAAAAACAGAGATATGCAATGCCTTTAACTTAGTGAATGTGGTGTAAAGCAAAATCAGACTCACCTGAAATCAGTGTCATCAAAGATTTTCTGAACCTTAGACCGTTTTATCGGCCATTTTGACAAGATGGCGTTGCCGTACTCCGGCGCCCAACTCTCGGCGAAGACATAATTCATCCCCAAAGCGGCGGCCAAATCCGAAAGAGGCTTCATTTCCTTCTCCTCCTCGGCTTTCACATCTTGCAGAGCCAAAATGTCAGCATCCAATTCTCTCAGAACCTCAAGAACAGTTCTGTGGCTTCTACAGTAATCTCCATTATCACCACCACCACCGTTCCCGATATTATTAGGAAAGCTCAAACTAGGCTTCATTGGACCTTTTCCTCTTGAAACTCTACTTGGGGAAAAAGAAGATGAAGAATCGTCAACTTCTCTCCCTTCAGCAAAGCTCAACTGTCTGCTTTTCAGTAATGAGATTTCATTATCCGGCAAATTGATCGATACCCTCAACTTGGATTTCACAAATTTCTGTTGGGTTTTTTGATTCTCTGAGTTGTTCATCAAATTTGGGTGTAAAGGCGACTGCTTTAAGATACTCTTGGGTCGGTCAGACGCCGATTTGGCTCTGGAATTTATGTTCTTTACGACCTTGACGCCATTTTCGTCTTGCTCGATTTTCTCCGGCGTCGGAATAGCCGGCGCCATTGAGAACAGGGCGGCGTTGAAAGTGGCGACCCGAATAGGCCTGGACTTCTCAGTTTCCGACCCGCCCAGCTGGCCGTTCGGGTGAACCGTCGCAGACGACGAGCCGTTGGAAGTGGGTTCGTGCTCGAATTGGGACTTGGAGTCCGTTTTCCAGAACCGTTTGATGACGACTTTGCTCCGGGACCGGCGGCGGGACGGCCACCGGAGACGGGAGCAGAGGCGGCGGAGGTTTCTGAGCATTGCAGGCGAAATGGGTTGGGGTCAAAAATGGGTCTTGGGTTGTGGGTTAGTTGGGGGAGGAGAAAAGATGGAGTCTTTTGCAGAGGTGAGGAAGAAGACTCAAAAGTCTCTGGGGGTGAGGAGTTGGGTTTGGCATGAATTTGATGGAGGATTAGTTAAAGAGGGTTTAAGAGGTTGAAGGAGTCTTTGAAGAAATGGGTTGGTGACACTTGGCAGGCAAGGAGAGGCTAAATGAGACTTGAAGGCTGGTGGTGATTCATAGAGATGTGAAGCCCTCATTTCTCAACTGCTCCATGGATATGTTTATTGGAACTGGTTTGGGAATCTGTCAATCTGATTAAGATAATGGAGAACAAAGTAGAAAGTAGAGACTTCTAAGAAAAAAATTAAGAGGGGAAAAAAATGGATTAAGAATTTAAGATATTGAATGAGAGAGAGAGAGAGAGAGGAGATGCATGGAGGAGAACAAGGAAGTAGGATCCTTATTTGGGACGCCACGACACCTGAAATCCGGCGTATCCAACTCCCATGCAGCCTTAGTGGAGCTGGACACTGGAGTCCACTCCTTTTATCAAAGGATCATAGTGACTAATGAGGTGTTTGAGGGTCCTGTGGGGAAATTGCAAGTGATTTAATAGGTGAGGAAATTCAAGAAAAATATTCTACTTGCTAAAGATTTTCAATATTTTTCAAGCAAATTTTTAGAATATTAGACACTTGTGATATAGCTTTCAACTTCTAGAATCTATTTCTTACTTTAAGAAGCCTTGACAGAGCCTTTATTGTTCGTGGAGGGTTTTGACAACAATTTTAAAACATGTTTTTTTTTTTTGAAAGGACATTGTTCTTTTATATAAACGAAAATACATATTTACACGTCAACTTTCTTTTTATTTTTTTAATAAACCTTACTTTCTATTATTATTATTGGATATCTAAGTTCTTTATCATACACAATACTGATTATAAAGAAACCGAAAATTATCAAATACGATGATTCAATAGTCCACGTAAGAAAATAATTCTGTTTCTAGACTTTTATAACTTTTTAACCAATTAACTTTGAGGTATGACCTTTTAACTGAGGAGGTTGGATGGTTTTGACCACCACTTGTCGGTGGTCTAGAAGAAGTTCTGAAATTACTCAACTGAAATTTGTAGAAGAAATTCGGAAATTACTCGAATCAGATGTTTACTGGGGAACCGGGGGGGGTCTCACCACTCACAGTACAACTCTAAAACAAAAAAGGATGAAAGAGTGTTTCAACACCTATGAATGATCTTTTTTCTAAAATGTTGTTCAATGGGGGTTGTTGAATGTATTTCTAGCCACTCAATTTGATTTTGGTCTTCATTTGACTCTCAATAATACGAGGGTGAATGCTTTCAACATACTGTTAAGCAACATGGTCGAAAATAGTATTGTTTCCAAAATGTTCCCATAGCTTGCAATGCATTACATTTTCTATTACCAGTCAGTTTGACATCGAAGTTTTGCTAACAAATGTGATCCAGAGTCATTGTACATACAGATATAACCTCACTTTTAACCCACATTAGCTTTGTGTTATACGAAATCAAAGAGACCTACTTTTTGGGATTTTTGTGTGAACTCCATGGCCAGACTTAGCCTGCACTACAGATATAGAATATTTTGGAGAGAAAAGCCAACTATGCTAAGACAACAAGTGTTGACAAATTTGGAATCCACATCTCTCAAAGTTTTGTTTTAATAAATTGCTATATACAGAGCAGGTAAGATTTGAACTGTAGGTGACTTATTTTGTGGGTCTAGCTGAAGATTAATTATGTCTTAAACAAGATGCCTTTTGCCGAAATGCATACCCTTTAGAAGGAACTATGTACGACCTTCTAATAAATTCTCAGCAAAATGACAGCTTTTTTTTGCTTTCTGCAAGTCCCACTAAAATTCTCACACTCATATCAGATCCTTCACTACCAGAAGCTTTTGATACAAGACAGATAATATCCAAGTGCCTCTCCTAGTCTATGTCCCCTAAAGGAGACACTGAGGCCCATAACCTGGATGATATGACACAGAAATCAAGAGAAAAAATTGCAGAGGTCAACTGGGTTTTTAAGTTTCTGCACCTACCATTCTGATATAATGAACTTTAGGGTTCTGCTGGGAAATCTCAATTATATGAGACGATGGAAGCTAGCTAGCTAGCTCAGTAATTGAAGTAATTATGATTCAGTAACGCATTTAAAAAATCTAGAATTGAAGAAGAAATATATGTCATCAGAATATATAACAACTTCTGTCCAACATAGACAAGTCAGATTCTTCTGAAAAAAGAGAGAATAGATATTAATATTGCAGTGACTAAGAGCACATTTTTAATTGGGTAGTTATAATTTCTATCAGCATGACCAATCATTCTTCTGTGTATTAGTTCTTCTCTTTAATTGTACATGGGTAGATTAATTATAGAGATATAGAAAGCCTTTAGTTGATCACATGGCCAATGGACCAATTGATCTAAATACTGATAGAGCAAAGGCTCATTAATTTAGATTAAGCAGAACATAGAAATTTCATCAATATGTGAAAGGACATTCGTCATTGGACCAGAAATGGAATCTGGTTGAGTCACCCTCAGCTTTAGACCTCACACAATAATCCTCCCCCTCCCCCCCCCCCCCCTTTTTATGGGAGTTTAAGAGTTTGCTTTTAATAGGATCACAAGGGTTTTAGGGAATTTGGTATTAGCTAGGCAGACGGTATGGAGCCTACCTAGGTGGTGTTATAGCCTTTTAGGTGAAACTTCTGGGGGATTGCTTTCATATGAAATAGGTCAATGAAGAACCATTTAAGTGGTTAATTAACCTCTTACCAAGCTTTCAAACTTTCAAAGGCATTAAAGTTTGGAATTTGTGTTCTTTCTGTCAAAAATTTAAAAATGAAAAATAAAAAATTGTACAGCTTAGAGAATAAGAGAATAAAAAATAAATTAAAAAAAAAAAGAAGGAATCGTCGACAGCAGGGTTCGAACCTGCGCGGGCGAAGCCCAACAGATTTCAAGTCTGTCTCCTTAACCACTCGGACATATCGACCTCATATTAATGAGCATCAAATTTTTATATATTACCTATCAGGTTTCACATTTCCATTATTTTTGCCTTTCTGCCTAGTGAGAATGATCGCCATCAAGATTTTAAATGCCCCCAGTTATATTGTCAACTTATGGGGTACTTTTCCGTTACTAATTTCCTCTTGATTGATGGAACAATACTATAGAATCAACGTAGAATGTCATCTGCAAAATGAAGGTGTTAACTGTCTCATCTAATGATGCTGTGTGCTTATAATTGGTGGTGTTTGATCATACCCTGTCATATGGGGCAAGCAACTCTAATCATGTTCCCTGTCATTTGGTGGTTAATCACAATCGCTTGTCATCGCTGAGAAGAAATCCAAACTTA
The DNA here is from genome assembly GCF_002994745.2 of Rosa chinensis. Lineage (NCBI taxonomy): Eukaryota > Viridiplantae > Streptophyta > Magnoliopsida > Rosales > Rosaceae > Rosa > Rosa chinensis. Next base: position 55,038,578 of record NC_037093.1, on the reverse strand, counting down.
CATCAATAATCAACCTCACCAAGTCTTTCCTGATTAATGTTTTTCACTTTTTTCCGCCATAACTTCTGAAAAAAATGATTTTCTTCTGCTTTTTGTGCTGATTCTTATAAAACATCTTGACTTAAATAATGACAGAGGTATAATTGTTGGGGGAGGTTTCAGTACAACTATGAACCTGCACAACCACCTATGGACAAGATGACAAGTATTGTATTATCAGGAATCATTACGTAGATATGGTTTGAACGATTTTAGTTTCCATCTAGTTTTTCTTTCTTCCAACTCATGTAGTCCTCTGTTAGTTTCTAGGATGTTCTTGGTCACTTGAACAATATTAATCTCCTGGTGGCAGATTAAGATTGTTCACATAAAGGAACTTATGAATTGAATGTACTTTTAGGCCGGAACAGAATTCTTGGTCTCAGAACAGAGCTCGACTGACCCCTAAAAACCCTAGAGACAGTGCATCGCAAGGAAACAGTTATAAAAAAATAAGGGCTAAATACTGTTTACCACCCTGTGGTATGGACCTCGCATCAATTCAGTCCCTCGACTTTCAATTTCATCAAAAACACCCATGCGGTATTATTTTCTCGTCCAATAGGTCCTTCCGATTTAATTCCGTCAGTTTCTAACGTTAACTGCTGACGTGGCATTCTAACTCAGCAAAAGTGGGACCCACACGCATGTGAAATTCCCAAAATGACCCTGGGCAACAGAATATGGAAAAATCCAAAATTAATTCCGGATTTGAGGTTGAGGAGATTCGAACCCCTCCCCAAAGCATATGCAAATGAATGACCCAACCACCAGACCACTTGCATACTTCTAGTATATTGCAAACAAAAATAGTATATATATCTACATAATAGTGTTTTTTTTTTTAAAAAATATCCACCCACCTCTCTCCTCCTCTCCTCTTCTTCTTCCGCAACCCGCGCTCCCAAAGCCTCCTTCTCCTACTCCATGCCAGCCACCATTGAGCTCTTCCTCACCGACGATAGGTGAGAAAACCCACCCTTTCTCAATCAAAGAGATTAGAAGACCCAAACAACCCTAGAATCAAACTCAAAATGTTGGCTTCTAAAATCCACCCTTGTCCATCTCTGATCTCATTCCCTCCTTCCCCAACACCCCGCAACCTCCCCAACACCCTCACCTTCTTCCGCCCCAAATGTCCACCGCACTCGCACTCACTCTTAATCAAAGCCCAACACCCAGCTCATACCACTCTAGGTCAGCTCCGGGTCGACATTCTCTCCGAATCCCTACCCTTCATCCAGAAATTCCGAGGCAAAACCATCGTCGTCAAGTACGGCGGCGCCGCCATGAAGGACGAGACCCTCCAGGCCACCGTCGTCAGAGACCTCGTCCTCCTCGCCTGCGTCGGCCTCCGCCCCATCTTGGTCCACAGCGGCGGCCCCGAGATCAACCTCTGGCTCAAGCGCCTCAACATTGAGGTCAACTTCCACGACGGCCTCCGTGTCACCGACGCGCCAACCACGGAGATCGTCTCCACGGTCTTGGCCGGCAAAGTCAACAAGCATTTGGTCTCCTTGATCAACCGAGAAGGAGTCAAGGCCATCAGCCTCTGCGGCTCCGACGGCGAGCTCATCACCGCCCGCCCCGCCCCCAACGCTGCCAAGTTAGGGTTTGTCGGCGAGGTGGCACGCGTGGACCCCGCAATTCTCTGGTCGATGGTGGACGACTACCACATTTCGGTGATTGCGTCGGAGTGGTAGAGGCTGTTGAGGTTGAAGGTGGCTAGGAAGTTTTCAGGGTCAGAAGATGTGTAGAAGGCGGGCTTGGCGGTGGGGACGGTGGTGGTGGTGCTGTTGGAGTTTCGTCTGCGGTTTCGGCGATTTCAATTTGGAGGGCGAGGCATGGAGCAGGAGAAGGAGGCTTTGGGAGCGCGGGTTGCGGAAGAAGAAGAGGAGAGGAGGAGAGAGGTGGGTGGATATTTTTTTTAAAAAAAAAACACTATTATGTAGATATATATACTATTTTTGTTTGCAATATACTAGAAGTATGCAAGTGGTCTGGTGGTTGGGCCATTCATTTGCATATGCTTTGGGAGGGGTTCGAATCTCCTCAACCTCAAATCCGGAATTAATTTTGGATTTTTCCATATTCTGTTGCCCAGGGTCATTTTGGGAATTTCACATGCCTGTGGGTCCCACTTTTGCTGAGTTGGAATGCCACGTCAGCAGTTAACGTTAGAAACTGACAGAATTGAATCGGAAGGACCTATTGGACTAGAAAATAATACCGCATGGGTGTTTTTGATGAAATTGAAAGTCGAGGGACTGAATTGATGTGAGGTCCATACCACAGGGTGGTAAACAGTATTTAGCCCAAAAAATAATAATAATAAAATAAAAAATATAAAAAAATACTTGATCAATTTGAACAGACAAACTTGTATGGCACTTTACTAAGAATGGGATCTATAGTCTGAAGTCTGGGTATTGGGTTGCTAGGGACTGTCTAGAGAGGTTGCGAAGCAGGGTCCAGTACCAATGGTTGCAAGGAGGTTTGGGAGAAAATATGGGGCTTAAATGCACCACATAAAATGAGGGTGTTTATGTGGAGGGCCGTGCAAGGATTCTTTACCATGTGCACCAAACCTAAAACAAAGGAAGTGTTGGAAACGAAAGATTTCACATTGGAAAAATGACAAAATATAATATAACTTATAAGTAGGTGGATCACACCCAATTGCACCGAAGTCTTTTGTGATGAAAACTCAACACCTAACAGGTGGTTAAGTTTGGACAGTATGGGTCACGCTTGTCGCTGTTTAACATGGTATCAGAGGGGCCGGGTCTCTCTCAAATTGTGTCTCCAATTGTCATGGGCCCTAATTGGGACCCCAATATCTTATATTAATCCGTGTCCAATGTGTGCCTTATTGCCATCGGAATATTCCGATTGGATTGTTCCCAAGTGTCCAATGTGAGCCTTGAATTGTTATATTGACCAAGTATCCAACCAAGTGTCCAATGTGGGCCTTTTATTGCCATCAGAATATTCCGATTGGATTGTTATCAAGTGTCCAATGTAGGCCTTGGATTGTTATTTTGACCAAGTATCTAATATGAGACTTATGTCCCAATTTCCAATGTGGGAATTTGATTGTTAATTAATAGAGCTATGTTGCACGTGAGGAGCGTGTTGGAGAGGAAATATTCCACATTGGAAAAGTGACAATATAATATAATTTATAAGTAGGTGGCTCTTACCCAATTGTACCGATGCCTTTTGTGATTAAAACTCAATACCTAATAAGTGGTTAAATTAGGACAGTATCGGTACAATGGTGGGCCACGCTTGTCGCTGTTTAACAGGAACCTTGTTGTTGGCAATGTAGGTGGCATGTTGAGTCGGTGATACATGTTATGGGATTGTCCAAAAGCTAAGACGTGGAAGAAAACTTTCTTGAATGGAGTGCGTAAAGTGTGGCAAGAGCCAACATTTCTTGACTTGGTGCATCATGTTTCTTGACTTTTTGCTACACAGCTTGGTGGCTCTGGAGAAACAAAAATATAGGCACGGTGAGAAAAACTATGGAGCCAGCAGAGGTGGCTCAATTAGCTACTGAATGGCAGAATGAATTTATGAGATTGGCATGCCCTAATTGGGGTCCCTTATATTGCCATCGGAATATTCTGATTGGATTGTTACGAAGTGTCCAATGTGGGCATTGGATTGTTATATTGACCAAGTATCCAATATGAGACCTGTGTCCCAATTTCCAATGTGGGAATTGGATTGTTAATTAATAGAGCTAGGTTGCACATATGAGACTTCTGTCTCAATTTCCAATGTGGGAATTGGATTGTTAATTAATAGAGCTAGGTTGCATGTGAGGGGCGTGTTGGAGATGAAAGATCTCACATTGGAAAAGTGACAAAATATAATATGACTTATAAGTGGGTGGCTCTTATCCAATTGTACCGAGACTTTTGTGATTAAAACCCAACACCTAATGAGTGGTTAAGTTAGGACAGTATCTGTACAATGGTGGGCTACGGGCCACGCCTGTCGCTGTTTAATAGGAAGATCTTGGATGACCCTTGTTGTTGGCAATGTAGGTGGCCTGTTGAGTCGGTGATATGTGTTATGGGATTGTCCAAAAGCTAAGAAGACGTGGAAGAAAACTTTCTTGAATGGAGTGAGCAAAGTGTGGCAGGAGCCAACCTTTCTTGACTTGGTGCATCATGTTTCTTGACTTTTTAATACACAGCTTGGTGGCTCTAGAGAAATAGAAATATAGGCACAGTGAGAAAAACTATGGAGCCAGCAGAGGTGGCTCAATTAGCTACTGAATGGCAGAATGAATTTATGAGATTGGCATGTTCGAAGTACGGGTTGAATACAGCTGCTGTACATAACAGGGTCAGTTGGAAACCTCCGCAACAGGGGCACCTCAAACTGAATTTTGATGGGCATTAAAAAAATGGAATTTGCTGTCTTGGGGTAGTGTTCAAAGATAACCAAGGAGTTCTGAAAGGTGGATTGGCAGTTCCACAAATTGGTAATCTGTCCCCAAGACCAGTGGAAGCATTAGCATTACTGCACGGTCTCAGATTTGAAGATCATGTTGGCTTCACCAACCTTGAAGTCGAAGGTGATGCCCTCTCAATCATCAACGCCTTGCAAGATAGTTTAGAGGATCTTAGTCCTGAAGGTCATTTAATTGACAAAGTTGAGTTTTTATTTCAGTCTTTATCTATTTGTAGTAACCATTTTGTGAAACGAGAAGGCAACAAGGTTGCTCATTGACTTGGCAAAAGAGGCTTTAAAAGTTAGTCAACCTTTACTTTATTTGGAGTCGGGGCCTAGTTGGCTTCATCAGTGTGTCAGTATAGATTTCCAATGTGAAGTCTAGTGTGGTCAATTCTGTACAATAGCTACACATGTTGGTATTGTTGTAGATTATTGTTCCATAACTCATTGTATGCAGTGTCATGAAAAAAAAAAACTCATTGCATGCAATTCATTATTAATAAAGTTTTGATAAAAATAAAAAATAAAAAAAATTGAACAGACAATTTGCAGTTGTGTTTGTCGGATTCCATAGCATCGTCCCTTGAAATTATTTCGGGAAAAAGAGGATATCCAGGTTAAAAAGCACTACAATAAAGGGCTTATCCGAAAGGCGAGTTTCATCTATGTAAAAAGTCGCCTACACTATACAATAAACTATGATCTCCACTAACTGTGTCTAATTCTTTCTGGGACTGATCCGCCTCTATGAACTGTAAGACCCAGAAAACAAAAGAAAAGACAAAATCCATCTAGGAAAATGAGTTTAGCTAAACTTCATTGGTTAAGTAGTTGCCCAGACTAACCAGTTCCTATTCTGAGTGTGGTTTACACACTATGGACGAGCATATTGCACTTTGATCCTTCGCTGAATTAAAGCCCTACATGAAGGGCAGTCCTTCATTCCTTGTTTCAGATGCAGCTCATTGCATTTTGCACAGACAACCTGATGCGCGCACGGGAGGAAAACCACTGACATCTCCTCAGATAGGCACATCACGCACTCACGGTCCTGTCTCAAACTTTCAGTCCCCAAATGGTCCCGGGAATTTGTTAACTTCTTGAAGCTGGTAGAACTTTGGCTTCCCTTAGTAGGCTTCACATTTTTTCTGTCTGACAGGCAAGCCCCAAAGCTTCCAGCAGCATCCCTTCTTAGCGCTGCTATTCTTGAGGAGTCAGATTTTGTTTGAAGTTCAGATAACTTGCTCTCAAGTAATTTGATCTCTTCCACATACTTCTGCATGTCATCTTCAGCCTTGTGTTTGATCTTGGCCTCCTCCACTTGTGTTAAAGCTTCACGCTGTTCTCTTTCATTTCTCATAGAGTCAGCCTGTGCGAGTATTGTTTCCTTTTCCATTATCTCCCGTTTCCATCTGGCCTGTAATGTTTAGATTTCGTAAGAAATCACAGTAGAAATTTGTGTTCCTATCATGCATGAGGAAATAATTTACACCTTTGAGCAGAAACTTCGTATAAACTAGGATTTAATAAAGCAATCATACAGAGTATTTTTGTCTTTGGTTTTTTTTTTTTTTTTTTTTTTGTAATTTAACTGTTGGTTTTTCAGTGTCATACTAAACTTTTGAAAGACAAGCTTCCTTGTTATGCAAGGTGAGACAAACTGTGACACAGTAGCATCACAAAATAACATTAAAATGAAAACAAGGCACCAGGCCCCATGTTTTGTTCAGCAGCCCATATTCCCACACCTCCGAGTATACTTGACAAAATATTGGAATGTTAACTGTAGATCGATGTTGAAGAAGCATACCTCAATTTGATGAAGAGCATTTTTTGCCTTGCCTAAATCCTGTTGAAGTGCAGCCACCTTGTTCTTTTTTGTTTCAAGCTCCTCCTGCAATGATCCCTTCTGCCCTTCCCATGCCTGGACCTTTTTCAGTGCTTTATTCTCCCTCTCTAATGCTTCCTGGAGATTAGCAGCTGATTCTATAGCCATTATTTTTGCAGAACTCAACTGCTTCTTGAGAGTGGAATTGTTCACCTGAAGCCTAGAGATAGTTGAGTTAGCACTCTCAACCTGGCTGGATGCATTATTCAATGCATGCTCCATCTCAAACAGCCTCTTCATGGTATTCTCTTCCACCACTTGTTTCTCCTTTTCAAATTTCCCGGCTTCTTCCTTCTCTTGCCTCAGTGCTTTAAGTTCAGGTCGTTCTTTACCAAGTCTACGAGAAACCTGCATAACCTTCTCATTGGCCCACTCTGTCCAACTTTGTAGCTCATCCTGCAGCTTCTGCAGCCGGGGTACTAGCTTCAAAATCAGCTCATCCTTCTTATCTTGTGGGACATACTTCCCTAGAGACTTATCATATGGGATGCCAGCACAGTAATCAATAGTCTTGGGTGGAACAGAGGTGCTGACTGGAGTCTTAGTGTCAGATTTTTCTTCTGAATCAGACTTCTGTTTCTGCTTGGTATCCACAGAAGGCAATGAAGATGTGGTACCTTTTGAAGGTACTGTTGACAAGCAACCTCTTGCAGATGAACCAGTTACCTTTGATGAGGAATCTTTTGTGTGAACTCCAGGAAGATCAGATGGAGGCTTTGGCCTCTTTTCCATAACAAAACTACCAAATGCAGCGAGCTTCCCCGATTTGAAGCCTCCTTTTGACCTATAAGCCCTGTAATTTCTCTCCATCTGGAAGGACCTCTTCCGAAGTGCTGCTAATTCTGCCTTGGTCCGCCCCTTTCGAACAGCTCCTGATTTTTCTTCAGAGGTAGATGTCTGAGATGAAGAGAGGACATAATCCTTTGTGGATCCCAAACATTTCTCCAAACTATCTAGCATAGATGACAAACTCTCTTCCTTGCCTTCTGGCGTTTCAGGGTTAGCAGAGTTTGGGAAACTTCCAAATTTGAGTGTTTCAGAGAGAGAACGATGGTTTTGAGAGTTGGGCAGTGACGGCTTTGAGGAATTTGCATTGCTAGGATTTGGATGGTTCATTTCAGTATTTGCCTCTGATTTTAACTGGGAAGAGGAAGAATCAGAGGAGCTTTCACTTGAGGCTTCTTCAAAAGCAAGAACACTTGATAGATCTCCTTCCATTGTACAGGCTAGCAAAATGTTTAGGTCACATATCAGTAACCACCACATTGCTTCTGCAACTGATAAGGACGGCCTGACCTCCCTAAGCACACTGATCATTTCTAGCATTGTGTACTCCACCACGTGCTGTAAATTATCAAACTCATTTTCTCTTGAAGCATCAGTATCCTTCCCTCCCTTGAGAAATTCCAGAGTATCATTTACAATGTTCAATACAGAGTCTTTACCGCCCACGTAAAGGCCGCCTCTAGAAACAGCCTTCACAGCAACCTCCTCACTGTACCCACATTCAGTAATCCGCTTGATTGCACTCTGGAAAATTGCTTGCAAATAAGACAACAATAGTTCTTCAAGCTGGCATGCAATGGGATCATCCCAATCTCTACCTTCTTCAACGGCTCCCGTTTCCGCTTCCTCCTTAGGCTGAACCACCGTAGCCTCTACGGGCTCAGGTTCACTCCGTTTTCTAGATATCTCCGGAGGTGCTTCACTCAAATGGTTACTTATACTCACTACAGCAGCTTCAGCTAGCTTTTTCTTTATAGAACAAACAGCTACTGGTTTAGTCTTCTCTAACGACATCCCTTGGTTGCTGCCAGTACCACCACTATTGACCATTTTCTTTATCCTATAAACAACAAGAACAAACGCCACAGTATCTTCACCACTCCAATCTATATCAATAAACACTAGAAAACCCAAAACAAAAAATGATGGAAATGTGAACTTTATTAAAACAACAAAATAAAACCTTGTCAAAAGGGAAAGGTGCAATATCTCAAAAAGTTCACACATAACAGAGGCAAATTAAACTCTATCACCCATAAACAACAAGAAACGCATTGTTCATTCTGTAAATGAAAATCAACAAACAGGGTAGCGGCAAAAGTTTCATACCTGAACTAGTAATCTGAGGACAAAACACACAGTAATCACTCTCCTCCCTATCACTGAAATCGTTTCGAAACCGAAAGCCGGCCACGTAGCAATGTTGCAGTAATTATGAGTTAGCTGAAACCAGCAAAAAGCAAATAACGCATGCAGCCAATTGCTCAAACACCACCAACAACAACAACACATCACCGACTACAAACCATTTCTCCAAAACCATCACAGAATTAAAACCCATTTCACAAACAAAAAAACCCACCAAAACCTCGATCCTGGTGGCTACACAACGCTAAATTAGACACAGCAAAACAAAAACAAAAAAAACCAAGAACCCAAAATGAACAACTAAAAGAAAATCATTTTCCATACCCAAAATCGAGGGTAGACGAACCAAGCCGGTTGCTGGGGTTTAGTGCTGAGCCAAAAACGAGGTGGGAAAGTGAAGGGTTTATGTGGGTAGAGCGAGGGAGAGAGAGAGAGAGAGAGAGAGAGCAATGTGTGAGCTCGGGTTGCCCACCACCTGCTTGTGTTTGTGTGTCACTGAGTGACTGTTGGGTTTGGGGAGAGGGGTTTTATATGTTTATATATGAAGAAGAGGAAAATGGTCCTGCTTTGCACTTGGCGTCTTTGGCCTATTTTTTAGCTTTATATCGATATCGATAACCGCCGTGGTCACCAAGCAGCAAAACTTATCCCATTGACCTCACACTATTCACCAATCCCACAATTTTACCTCACTCTTTTTGCATATCCCCAAAATACCCCGCACCCACTTCCCGGAGCTAGACTCGAAATCCTAATTCGGAAATACGATGGACCAGTTTGGCAAATAATCCAGTATTTTGAGAAGGTTCAAAATACGTACCATATATAAATAAAATCTCGACGATACATCAATAACCTTATTGAGATGGACTAATTTGGTGTATTTATTCAAAAGATGATTTGTTTGCTCGCCCATAGATTCATTTAAAATGATGGCTTGGATTTAAACTAATGTTATGTTACGATGGTTGGCTAAATGAAACCGCATTACTTTTCCACCATCTAATCTATTATGCGGTCAGATACTATTAAAATGCGTTAATTGTACATTTCATAAAGAATCTCAATAGTTCACTTTTAGGGTAAAAGAGTAAGAGTCAATAAAGAAAGGTTGTCATTTCTAATCTTCGTGGTCAAAAAGTTGTTAATAATATCTCTCGGGTGAGATTCATTACTAAATTTAGTCTACCACTCTATATTCGTCATTTTCTCAAAATCTAGGCTAATTTATTACCTGAATTAATTACTTTAAATCTCACTAAATTAATTACCTAATTACTTGACAAATTCAACCTAACATTTGTTCAAACACATGGTGTGGTAAAGTTGGTCGAACGACCTAACATAAAACTCTCATGTTTAGCGTTCAAATCCCAACTCCTACCAGTTGTGGCCAGAAGATTTGAGGGGTCTTCAGATTCATGTGCCTGCGACGAGGAATTAGTTTCTCTTTGCTTGGATACCCTCGTGGACCTCGATCAAAAAACTGACTAGGGTGATCAGGATGCAAAACCCAATGTGCTTGCCAAAGTTTCTTTCCGTTGCTGACATAATCGAGCACAAGAATTTATGAATAAAATCCTTTTAATCTTTTTTAATATAACTTTAAAAATTAATTAAAAATAGTTTGGAATTGCCCAATACTATTTGGTCTAGTGGCATAAGTCTCCTCTCTTTAAAAATCAACGAAAATTGCTACAAAATTCGTGCAAATGACTACTTTAGTCTTATGTAATTGAAAATTAAATTCGACCAACTAAAAAAATTCATATTTTTAAAGAGTTTTAAAATAGTAAAATCAGAATAAAAATAGTAAATTTCGACTTTTAAAATTATAGATTTAAATTTGGGTCGTCACACAAACGTAGCCAATGACGCAAATGGCCATTTTCTTTGCTGGATGCCTGAATTTACACATCTTCTCAATCAAGAAAGTTGATTTGCTAGCAATTAGAGCTGGTATTAACTTACTCCAACACTTACAATTGAAAGAGGTACTACTTAAAAGTGATTGTTTGGCAGCTGTAACAAAAATTATGGCCTTAAATTGATACATGATGGTTGCATTGTTGATAATATAAAAGTTGGAATAGCTCAAGTTCAGGAGTTAGTAGTTATTCATACTCTTTGAACAACTAATAAAGCAGCTCAAGACTTGTCGGGGTAATTTTTAAGTCGAGTTATTATCACAAATGGTATCTGAATTATACCTCAATCTTATCGATGGTACCTGAACTTCAATTTTGATCACAACCAGTACCCGAACTTTTTTATTTCATTTTAAATGGTACCTAGAGCCACCTCTGGTCAATATTCCGACTAAAAACGACATGTGAGGCGATCATAGTGATGATTTTTGATGATTTCAAGGGTTGCGATCATATATAGTGATGATTTTTGGTAATAGACTTGCCTTGAACTTGAATTTTTTTTTTTTTTTTTTTTTTTTAAGATTTGGCTTTTTTGGCCGGAATAGTGACCGAAGGTGGCCTTAGGTACCATTTAAAATGAAGTCGAAAAGTTCGGGTACTGGTTGTGATCAAAATTGAAGTTCAGGTATCATCGATAAAATAGAGGATAAGTTCAGGTACCATTTGTGATAATAACCCTTTTAAGTCGGATAAAAATCTAATTTGAACGAATCAAGCTCCAGATTCAGTACTGGATGTCCTACTCTAATGGTATGTCCATAATTTGAATAAAATCATTCAATCTTCTCAATAAAAAAAAGAGGCGCATTTCATTTTTTATTTTTTTACCACCAGAGCCACAATATTTAATATTAGTGATTATAGAAGGACAAAGTTTAATTTGTTAAATACATGCCACGTGTCTAATGTTGATTATTAGTCTCAACTAATACTCATACACAGTTACACACCCTAAACCCTAACAAACAATTACAGAAGTAGAGAGCATCTAGAAACCCAAATTCTCCAAAGATCTTTAGCATCACTCTCCATTCTTTAACCTCAATCTTTATACCCAAACTCTAACCCTTTTTCCACCCCAAATTCAATGGAGCCCGAACCGCAACCTGCACCAGAGAATCTCCAACCTCAACCTACACCAGCGAATCATGAGCTGGAAACACCATCAAAACATGTTGTTATTGCGACCTTCCATTTCCAAAGCTGCTCCAGCATCTGATCGAGCGTCATAAGTTCAAAGTATGCAATGCTTGACTGTAGAGAACGATAAGAAGAGAAAGTATGCGTGGAGGAAAGGCGGCAGAGCCCTCACGTCTCACTGGTCTTCCAATCATAGAGGCAGTTATGATTTCTGTGAAAAAAAGTAGTGCATCTACTCTCTGAAGCTAGCTAGGAAACCTCACGTCTGTGAGTTCTAGGGTGAGCGTTTGATATACTTTGTTCTACGATTCACTTATTGTTTGTCTGGAATTTTCTTGTTCTTGATTATTAGCCCCGACTAATACTCATACACAGTTACACACCGCAAGGCTTAACAAACAGTTACACACCGCAAGGCTTAACAAACAGTTACAGAAGTAGAGAGCATCTGGAAACCCAAATTTTTTGACGATATTTAGCATCACTCTCTGTTCTTTAACCTCAGTCTTTATACCCAAACTCTAACCCTAACCCTAATCCCACCCCAATTTCAATGGAGCCCAAACCGTAACATATACTAGAGAATCCCTAGCCTCAACCCACACCAGCAAATCCTGAGTTGGCCCCGAACATTCTCCAGTATGTGCTCTCGTTCTACAGCACAAGGTCGATCTCCGGCATCGATGGCCCCAGGTGTGTGCTCGACACGTTCTTCATGCTGAAACACACCTCAAACGGAGCCACGACAGCCACTCTAGAGATATTCCTAGCCGCAGACTCAGTCATGAACAGTTCAGTTACGACTTTGAAAATGGAAGCTTCTAAAACAGTGTAGGGGTTCACTATACTGATCTTAGTCCCACCCATATTGGAGGAGTTGTTGATGGAGAGCAAGATGGTATTAATATCGACGACTTTGTCGTTGACTTTGATTGAATTCATGCTGATGAAGTATTCCGACGAGGAAGTTGAGGCGGTGCTGACGGGGTTGATGAATAGAGAGCTGTATGTGAGGGACTGGAAACATCGATTTTGGGGAGGATAGAGTAGCATGCCATATCATCCATTAATTGAAAATTTGAGAATTGTTGGAGACCGGGAAATTTATTACAAATTTAGGTCTTGTTTGATTCGCAGAGGAAATCAATTCCTTTGTATTTCTCATGGGGAAAAAAATAGGAAGTTTAATTTCACTTCCAATATTTCAAACACTAGGAAAGCAACGAGAAAATCATATTAAGTTATAGTCTATTGTGAGACAAACTCATAACCTCCCACTTACAAAGAGGAGGCTATGCCACTAGACCAAGTGGTACTTGACAAACTAAATCATATTACTATTCCACTTATATCCTTACTGATTAAAATATTCAGTTATATAAATCATATTAATATAGTAAAGATATAAATATTTTTATATTATATAACTAATGCAGGAAAATATAAGAGAAAATAAATCTCTTAGATGATTGGAGGATTCACTTTCCCCTTATTTTTTCTTCTTAAAAGAAAGTTGTTTATTTCCTTGTGCACACCAAACATAGGAAATGAGGGAATTTTTTTTTTTTGGAATAAAAAGGGATATTATTGGAGATGAGGGAATTAGAGGATGCACTTTCTCCCTATTTTTTCTTCTTAAATGAAAGTTGTTTATCCTTGTGCACACCAAATATAGGAAACGATTGAATTACTTTCTCAAGCGTATAATATCGCAAACCAAACAATTGAATTTCATTTTTCAAGCTTTTAATATCGTGCTGTGACGAAACTTCAAAATGTCACTTTTTCTCTAGTACATCAACAATTAAAAATTATAATTAATTTTCTATATCTTGAACTTATAACCTTTCACTTATGAATATCAGTCAACCAAACCATTCTTTGCACATTTTCTCTCATTTAAAACACAAAAATGAACGAAATTCTCGAAATTTAAACGGAAAGAAACAAACATGGGTGTATTTATAAAAGGGCAAAAAAAGGACAAAATCCTTGGGTGGAGGAAAAACTGACCATAAATGGAGTGGCCTCCTGACTATAAATGCCTATGAAAAAACGAAGAAAAAGCTTCATAAGAAACCTGGGAGTGGGAGCACCCGTCTTCTTCTTCTTCTGCCTGTTTTGAAGGAAACAAAGAGATTCAATCAGCGACGAAATGAAGGGTACTCACGGAACCCCAAAATCCTCGTCCAAGGTACAATCTTTTCGATTCAATTTTTTTTCCCCAATATCGTTTCTTTTTCTGATTCTGGTTCTCTGTAGATCTTCAATTCATGATAATTGAAATGTTTGGTTGCCAAGAAAACGCAACAAAAAGGAAAGTTAATGGAAAATACACTGAAAGTTAGTGTCTTTATGTTTTGGGAGCCCAGAAAAGCATAGAAGTTCACTAAATCTAGCTCAATATGATAGTGTAGTTTTCTGCTTAGCTGCATGTCAATGGGTTTTAGGAAATGGGGTTTTTGGTTCGTGGAGGATAGGTTTTCGAGAAGTGGATTGTTTTTCTTTCACAAGTGGGTTGATATTGGAATTTAGCCTACATAGAATGTTGACCTAGGTTCAGTTCAAATTGAATTTTGATATTTGTAAAGTGATTTTTGAAGGTTGAATGCTCATACTATTGCCTATTGGCATGGTGTTGATATAGTTGATGGTTGGATGATGTCGCCTTCACTACATTTCTGTTGTTGGAAATTGCCTTAAAAGATGTTTAAGGAGTTGAGTTTAGAGTAATCACGAGTGTCCTACAAAGATATGGGTCATATTTACTATACCAGAGAGCCAATATTACTGTGGAGCTGGGAGTATATTGATCGAACATATGTGTGTTTCGTATGTCCTTCTTCTTCCTTTTATAATTTGTATTCTGGCATGTGTTCTTCTTTTGGGGTTTAGAAGGTTGATTTGCATGAGTAGCTGAAAATGTTTGTATGCTTAGCTGAGAGCCTTGGTATAAAGTTAAGGTGGAGTTGGGGTATATTGAATGAACATATGTGTGCATACTATATTTTTCTTCTTGCTTTAATTATGTGCAGTCTGGCATGTGTGCTTCATTTAGGATTTGGACTTTATTTTGCATGTGCTTGTTGGGTTTGTTTTTGCTTGCGATATTGATGACTACAACACTCTACACTTATTGTGATTGTCTTGACAGAAACCATATTCAGGGCAAAGTTCAATTGATGTACTTGCTGCACAATGTGAGAAATGCAAGAAATGGAGGGTGATTCAATCTGAAGAAGAGTTCGAAGAAATCAGAAGCAAGCTCAGTGAGGAACCATTCTATTGCAACAGAAGATCTGCTGTGTCTTGTGAAGATCCTGCTGATATTGAGTACGATTCTACTAGGACATGGGCTGTTGACAAGCCTGACATTCAGAAGACACCGGAAGGGTTTAAGAGGCATTTGGTGCTTAGAAAAGACTATTCCAAACTGGATACCTATTATATTACACCTGAGGGCAAAAAAGTGAGATCCCAAAATGAGGTAGCTGCAATCTTGAAAAGCAATCCCAAGTACAAAGGCATATCCCCTTCAGATTTTGACTTTGGAAGCCCAAAAGTCATGGAAGACACTGTTCCTGTGGATGTTCCTAAGAAGGTTCCTGGTAGCAGCAACAAAAAACTTAAAACAACAATGGACTGAGGCCAAGTAGTGTACCTTAGAAGATCGGGGCAAATTTTTGGTGGGAGACTCTTGATTTGTGTAGAAAGTACGTCTGTTTATCATTGTGATGGAATTGGGATATCCAGCTGCTGTTATGTGAGTTTATATCTGTTTGCTTAGTTTACTAACGAAGATGACGGGGGATAGACCCCAGATGATGCTTGTAGTGCTTTATATCAAGTTTTCATCATGTTGGTTCCAAATTGTCTCAGCAAATATATAATTGGTGATCTACTAAAAATGGTTTAATATTTTTCTTCAGTGCAGAATTACCTACTGGAAAAAAAAAAAAAAACTTTTAATTTATTTTATTTTTGTTTAAGAAAAACTGAATTGGGAGAGGATTGAATTGTGCTTTCATTGATAATAGGGGTCTCTTTATATAGAGGATTACAAGCATAGAGATAGAGTTGTACATGGAAATATAATCGTACATTGATTGGATATCTCTTAAAATTCTCTGAGAATATCTCTGACATAAATCCTATTTCAACTAGAGCAAGTAACCTCGAGTTTGGGCCAGACACATTCTGGATTTACTTGAACCCTTCCCTTTGTGTCACCCAAACGTGGTGCTCCTCTCGTTGTCTCATTAAAAACCTTGCCGAGTAACAAAAACTCTGTGGGACAAAAATAACCTCGGTCGAAGGGGAAAAAAAGCACAACACACGCTTCACGTTTCGAGACTATACATGTAGACATCTCCCCCTGATGACAACGGTCATGGGAGTTCAGACAACTTCAGCAAACGATGCTACCAACATGTTTCTCGAATATGGAATTTAGGCAATGACTTAGAGAGCAAGTCTGCCACACTGTCCTCAGATTGAACCTAGTTCACTTTGATCTTGAGAAGAGTCTGTTGTTGCTGATTATGCTTGGCGTTGTCGCTTTTGATGTAGCATTGCTTCATTTGTTCAAAACAAGCAGCATTATCCTAAATGCTCGTAGGCTCATCTGTAGTAGACTTCAAACCACAATTGTTCGAACATGCGTAATTATGGATCCAATCCATATACATTCACGACCACTTCGTGAAGAGCAATGATCTCTGCATTGTTCGAAGATATAGTGACTAGGGTTTGTTCTATAGACCTCCAAGATATCACAGTCTTTTACCCATGGTGAACACTTAACCAGTTTGGGAATGACCTTTGTGTGGGTCAGAGAGATACCCAACATCAGCAAAATCTTCCAAAACACATGTCTTTTTGGAATGAGGATAGTGGACGCAGGCCAGTGTTGGCGGCGTTCCTGGTGTGTGATGGGTCCGAATCCATCATCTCTCTGTAGGGATAGAACAAGCCCATATCAATCGTACATCTGAAGTACCGAAAGATATCTTTTACACCAATCCAATGGCGTTGTGTTGGCGCAAAGCTATATCTAGCTAACAAATTAATGGCAAATGAGATGTCCGGTCTTGTGCATTGAGCTAAGTACAATAATGTGCCTATTGTACTCAAGTAAGGCACTTCTGCCTCTAGCACATCTTCGTCATCATCCTTTGGACGAGGAGGATCCTTTTCAGGATCAAGACTACGGGCGATCATGGGGGTGCTTGAAGGATTGACCTTGTCAAAATGCCTAAGCATCTATCAACACGATGCTCAAGTTTCAAACCGAGACATAATCGTGTTCTCCCAAAATCCTTCATCTCCCTCGGATTTCAAGTGTTCAGCGGTTTCCCTTAACTCTTTAAGGGCTTCTAATGAAGATCATGTCCAACATGAACCGCGATAGAATCCGAAACTTGTTATGGAAACGCGCGGGCATATCCCTTCCCAATCAAGTAGTCACTTTAGTGAGCGTTTTAACCTTATTGCAAACGCGTTCCGTGGTCTAGAGCCACTTGTCTTGGGTAAATGAAGTCCACCATGAACCTTCATGTATATTCCGTATTTAGATCCGCATAGAGATACGTGTTGACCACATTTGTAAGCTGCATGTTCAGTTATTTGGAAACTACCAAACGGACAGGGTAGTGGAGTGCAGTGACTTCCATTATGAGAAAATATGTCTCATCGTAGTCAATTCCACGGTGTTTTGTGAGAAGCCTTGCGCCATAAGGCGAGATTACCCATCTCTTTTTCTCATCACGCTTTCTAACGAAGACCCATTAGTCAACAGGTTTTATGTTAGGAGGTGTTGGCATTACTGGCTCAAAACCTTCCTCTTCGTTAGAGAATCCAACTTAACCTGGACCACATCTTTCCATTTAGGCCAAATTTCTCTACGTTGGCATTCATTCATCAACGGAGCGTGGTTCGATATCATCAGACTCAACAAACTCATGCGCAACGAAATGCGCAACTACATCATCAATTATGATGGAGTTTCTATTCCAAGTCTCATGTACACTAGTGTAATTTTCATAGAGCTCTATATTCTCAGGAATAGGTTCTGACGTTGAGGCGTCCCCCAACGATAACCATAATTCAGAAGATTCTCATGAGACGGATTTTGAGTGTCGATGATCAAAGGATTGGGTTGTGCCAAAGCATCCTTCGAACCCACGGGCCTCCCACGCATCCTAGCTGGGGCCATGGCCTGTAACGCCAGAGTGCCACTCTCTTTGGCGTTGGCGCCATGCCTACCTCCGTGTAGGGTGGCGCTACGTCTTCTCGTAGGACGTCCATCCTTGCAGGCATGTTTGCAGCATATTTGTGTGATCTCGTCACTTTAATAGGGATCAAGATGAGACATAGTGGGGAAAGACCACAACAATTCCTGTCATTCTTGCTGAACATCTGTGTTCTTATCTCCCCCTAACGACTGGAATACTGTCTCATCAAAGTGACATCCGCAAATCTAGCAGTAAGGAGATCGCCTTGCAAGGGCATTAAGTGGCGGACGATTGTTGGAGTCTCAAATCCAACTGAGTTGCCTATTCGTCTGTAAGGACCCATCATAGAGCGCTGTGGCGGCACAATTGGCACATAAATGGCTCACGTAAGTACGATACTTGTACCCAGTCACTAGCTGTAACGCAGAGGTACATTGAGTGGCAGTAGGTCATAGACAGATTAGCATAGTTGCATGCGATATTGCATCACTCCAAGAGGATATAAGGAGATTGGTGCGCATTACCAATGTCTGGACTACCATCGTAGTCGTTTCCGCGAGACCATTTGGGTGTGTTCAAGAGAATATGATGTCCAACATCAGTCACAATGCAATAACAATCGAAAGTCGTCGATGTAAACTCTCCAGCATAGTCAAATCCAATTGACTAAATATGATGATTCGGAGAATGAGCCCGTTGTCATATGATATGTGCTAGGAGTGTAGCATAAACAGCATTACAAGTGGACAATGGCACAACATGTGACTAGCGTGTTTGCGTGTCAACCAACATCATGAGATATTTAAACGTCCCCAAGTTGGTTGAATCAGTCTATAGAATCCCCATGGATTTTATGTAAGAACAGAATGAGTATTTTCATATCTTTTGCATAGGACGGTCTCAGTCCTAACTTCCCTAAGAAACGAGCTTTGTAAAACGAGCGAGAGGCCTTAGAATCAACCAATAATGAGGATTTTGGTTGGGCCTAAGCGTCTGAAACGCTATTTGAGGCAAAGTTGGTGATTGCAACATCACCTGGGGCGTCATCTCCATGATGGAAGCCATCCATGGTGTCATGGATAGGGACTGTGCCAGCCCTAGGCTGGTGGTGGATGACGGCAGTGCCAGAGGCAGCAGCGGCGGTCACACTTAGTCCAGGAATCAACTTTTGATTCATGCTTCATTTCGCTCGAGAGATGGGATGTTCATGTGAAGTCTTTAGTAGACGGATCATCATATCATGACCAGGATGACCTATCATGTCGTGACAAAGCCAATATGTGTCTAAATCTAAGAGATCTTCTCTCATAACTTCATTGGATTTAATAGCTCGAATAGTGACATAGAGTCCACTAGAAAGACACATAAACTTCTCTAAGATGCGCTTTGTTCGCAATCATTAAAGGTATTGCAAAGGAATTCATTTCCGTTCTCTACATGCATTTTCGCATAGAATTCGTTGGCTATTCATAGGTGCAATTTGCCTTAGGAGCGTAGAGAGTTTTGCGACAGTAATCAAGGTGCCTTTTGGCAAGGGGAACTTGGGATATTCCATGTCCTTAAATCAATACTGATGGCCCAGCCATCGTAGTCACGAAGTCATATGCTCAAAATCAAAATGGAGTCAAAATGAAAAGAACTCGAAATTTTATTCATAAGCCAATAGAGTACATCATTGTCTCTTAACCATTAGGAGAATCTAATCCAAATGCTAGCTAATGCAAAACAATGGTAGTCGTCTAACTTCTTTGGGTAATTCCAAAATAAATGTGACTAGGTGAGTAGATAGATGTCGGTGGAGCAAGGCTCGCTGAAGTACCACTAATCTCAGAACCTTCCTAACATCACACTTACTTTGAGTGAGCCTACTTTGAAAAAAGACTAAACCATTGGCATTTACTACAAAGTATATGGCAATTTCCTATTACATCTCTTGAAAAAATAAAGACTTAAACAAAATTGGCGATCTATTGATCCCAGCCAGATTTTTAGTCTTCAATCCTTCACTCTAGATCATCTTCTTGATCTTCTTGTTCTACATAGTGAGATTCTCTTGCTTCACAATATGCTTTTTAGGCGGTGACAATTTCTTCACGAGCTCTACAAATGTGTGCCCAATGATTGGATACTCTACATCAAGAACATACATCTCTTTGCTCAGACTCCATTGATTGAGGCGCCTTGAAAGCGTCATTTAGATGGCTCTTAGTGTTGGTGGCGCCACCATCATGGCCAGAGGCGTTGCCTCCCTCCCTCTTTCCACGTTGACTTCTTCGGTTCCTTGTTCACCTATTTTGGCGGTTACCTTCCCAAGTAGAGCAATTATATGGACCAGAACGTCCAGAAGTATCCCTAAGATTAGGGTTTCGCTCTTGGCGCCCTCTCTTAGGGGCGCGGCTATAATTGGATTCCGGAATATACTATGTTTCCACGGATCTCGAATTATAGTTCTTCACAAAGATGTTGTCTTGCTTTTCAGCAACATTCATAGCTCCAATGAGCTCATGAAACCTTGTGATTCATTCTGCAGTAACATCGATTCGATAGTTCTTAGCAACCATCAATGCAGAGATGGGGAAGGTAGAGAGAGTCTTCTCAATCAACATCGCATCTGTGATCTCTTTACCACAGAATTCCATTAAGGATTTAATGCGAAGTGCTTCCGAGTTGTAGTCAAGAACTGACTAGAAATCACAGAAGCGGAGGTTATGCCATCTCACTTCTAGGTCAAGAAGCAGGGAGTCATGGACATTGTTAAATCTTTCTTCAAGTGAGACCCACAGCCTTCTGGGGTCTTCTTCAATCATACACTAGTACTGGAGCGAATCATCCATATGACGAGTCATTAGGATGATGGCTTTCTCCTTATTTGCCTCTAAGGTTGCTCTATTTGCTCCCAAAGTTTGAGCTTGCTCAACAGTTAGCACGTCCTGGCTAGGCTCTAGAATCGTATCCAGGATTCCATCGACCTTGAGATGCTGGCGGACATCACGAACCCACCTGTTATATCCAGAGCCAGTTGTTCCCAATGGAGCAAAGTCCAATTTGTTCAAGTTACTCATCCTGAAAGAGAACAAGAAAAAGAGTTAGTTTCGGAGCTGAAAAAACTACCACGAAAACATATAAAATTTCTGAGCGTAATCGCTTCCAAGAATTTAGGAATTTCTTAGCGTAATCGCTTCCAAGAAATTTAATTCCAAGAGGTATTGGATTAGATCGAAACAATGACGTAAGTGGTCGATCGTAAATTCTCCACAAACTCTAAGTTTGGAGATCTCAACAAGCTCCAAGCTTGGAGTGAGCACGAACCCCCACAGTTCGGCTTAATTAGGTCTCCCCTATAATTAAGAAAGGGGGTAGGAGAAGGGAGTTTACAAGTCTCCGAAAAAGAAGAGAAATTGAATTAAAAAACTCTACAAAAATGGGAACTTTAAATAAAAAATACCTTGAAATAGGTCACCGGAAAATTTGGTCCTAAAAAGTTGCCGGAAAGTCGCCTGAATAGTGGCCGGAAAGTCGTTGACCTGTGCTGACGTGGCCATGGTGATGACGTGGCAGGCTGACGTGTTGCGCTGACGTGGCTGATGATGTGGCACTGATGTCAGTGGGCCTCTGCCAGTGGGTTGGGCTTTGACCTTTTCTCTGGGCTTTGACTTCTTCCTTTTGGGCTGGGCTGCTTCTTTCTTCTTCTTTTCTTTTCTGCTTCTGCCTGTTCAAGAGTGCTGACGCACAAGTGGCTAGTTCACATCTTTTTAAGCCGGTTCTTATGATATTTTTTCCGGTTCCTGGATCTACAGATCTAGGGGCTTCTACGGACAAAATTTGGTGGAAGTTGGAGGTCCATAAGATGGTGAACCAGTGGAATATTTGCTGCGGGTTGTATGGAGTTTCCGGTGGCCGATTCGGTAGGTTTCCGGCCTGTTCTTGGAGTGGCGCCACCGGTTCTGGACTCCTGGGGTAGAGGGCTTCAAGGTGTGAAGTGAAGGCAGAAAAGGCTTCAAGGTTTTGTATTCGAATTTGGGGTTTTAGCTTCTTGAATCAGGGTTTGGCTATTTGTTTCAGGGTTAGGGCTTCGTGCTGATAACGTGTTTAAGAAAAAATGAATTGGGAGAGAATTGAATCGTGTTTTCATTGATAATATGGGCCTCTTTATATAGAGGATCACAAGCATAGAGATAGAGTTGTACATGGTGTTTGAACCCAAAATGAGCATTTTGGCCTGACAAGGCGTGTCTTGGAGAAATTGAGCCTATGTCAATGGCTCAAGCTATATATTGTCAACAAGTTCGAAATATATTATTTAGAGACTAAATAAAGCCTACCTGCAGAATTATGGAAGATTATGCAAGCTGCAAGAAAAGGCACGCCCATACGAATATTCATACTCCATTCAATTAAGGAATATGGCATGCACGTGAGGAAGCATTCAACTATATTTCATGGTGGCCAACTGGGAATATGTCATCATGATTCCATTAGTGCTTAATTGTTAAACCCACCTCCATTAGTGCTTAAGTGTTTAACTCATCATGATTCCATTAGTGCTTAAGTGTTTAACTCATCATGATTCCATTAGTGCTTAAGTACTAAACCCACCATAATTCCATTAGTGCTTAAGTGCTTAACCCACCATGATTCCAATAGTGCTTAAGTGCTTAACCCATCATGATTTGTTTAAAGCCAACCACTATGGCCTGGTAACCTATATATGGAGGCTACAACGAAGTAACAAACACAATTCATCAATTAATCTCTATGATCATCCAAGCCTTTCCGGAGCAACTCCTCTCCTTCTCTTACCGGTGACCACACTCCAGTCCCAGAATCCTCAGGAGCCGACTATCAGTGCCACCAAACCCTCTTCAACGTGCTTCGGTCCTAGTCTCCTCGGGAGCCGACTGTAGTACCGCGACCATAACGGTTACGGAACCAGCCAAGCAAGGGTAACGCCCTCGCAAACCAGCCAAGCTAAAGTCACGCTTTAGCAAGTTCTCCCCACTTCCCAGTGATTTTCGCTCTGCTCGATGTACGACGTCGAGTATCAATTGTGTGATTTTGAAGAAGCTTAGAAAAAATCCTCACCACGAGGCATAAAGAATCCCGCAATGAGGTTTGTGCTCTCCTCGTCCACAATCGCTCGAAATAAGTCAGGTCAAGGGACACCCCCGACGACCGCACCCGAACGGTGCTGGCACGCCCGTACAGAAAAGAGACTGTTGACCAGCTGCAACAAAACTGGAGCCAAACACATGGAAACATAATCGTACATTGATTGGATATCTCCTAAGATTCTCCGAGAATATCTCTAATATAAACTTTATTTCAACTAGAGCAAGTAACCTCGAGTTTGGGCCAGACACATATTCTGGATTTACTTGAATATTTTTATAGTTTATCTTCTTATAAATCATCAGGAACACAAATGGAGTTAAGTGACGAACATTTAAAAAAAAAAAAAAAACTTATGGAAGGCTTTTGGTGACCCATAGGGAAGGCTTTGCCGAAGAAAATTCGTCTACCTAAGGTGTGCTCCTTTTTATGGAAATTATTTGCCGACAAAAATTTCGTCGCTCCAAGTTGTTCTCCTTTTTTACGAAAATCTGTTGCCGATGAGTTTTTGTTACTTCTTACACTTTTGCCGATGGAAATCCAACACTCTCGAACCGTGCCCCCTTTTTTTTTCTTTTTTTTTTTTCGGAAATCTTGTGGCGACAATCATTTTGACTTCTTCTTTTTTTCTTTTTTTTTGAAATGGATCACTTATTTTATTATTAGCAACAAATTATCTGTCGACAAAAATACATCACTTTTATTTAATTTTTTTATGATAAGTTAACTAAGCTGACTATGCAAAAGTTCCCTTGCTCATAAAGTTTCCTAACTGATATCATACACTTTTTTCTTCTGAGAATAACTGATGTACACACTTCATAATTCATATCACAGAAATCTACCAGACATTTTCCTTGATAACTGTATGATGGCTTTGACTGAACTTGTATTGAACTACTTTTTTCTTTTTCTTTTTTTTTGATGTATTGAACTATTTACATAACCACAGTCATTTGGGAATACATGTATACATGTAACCACTATTTTCCCCTTTGAGTAGGCAAAAGGTATGCTAAACTGTGAGATGTTCTCTGGAGGAAGACAAGAAACATCACTGCCAGAGTTTTCCAGGGCTACAAAAGAATTGTGTTTTGTATTACATTGACCGGGTTTCAGTTTTTCTGAGGTCTATAAATGGGTGTTGGTCAAACCTAATGCCAGCATTAAACCCAGTACTGGAGTCATCGACAACAGAAGGTAGCATTTGATGTTTGGTCTAGTCAGGTTTTGTGTACTCTAGCAGCATGTGTGGTGATCTGTAAATCTTCACCAGTGTCCAGTAAAGGATCTCTTCAATACCAAGCTCACCCTCTGCTCTTGCAGCATATATATCCTCACAAATGGCCAACAACCTGCAACAAAACCAAGAAAATTTAAGATTAAGTTGTATTTGGAACTCAAGTGGTTGTAAATGAAACATAAGAACGAAGGTTCAGATCAAGGTTGCTTACCTATCACAGGAGGGAAGATTTTCATAGGGGATTCTCATTCTTAGGTCAGAGCACTGAAGTCTGATAAAGCGGCCAACAGCAAGAACAAATGTTATGTAGAGACCCCAGATGCTGAACTTGCTTAGTGTGTCACCAAGAATACCCTCTGAAATAATGACAGTACTATGCAGGTCAGCAACACCATAAAAATGTTGAACAGAAGTCATCTTAACAAAAAATATGGGTCACTAAACCACAAAATCAAGATATGCATCTGAAACAGAATATGTTTGGTAAACTTACGTGGCGGCGTTTCTTCAGACATAATAATGGCCATGGGACCTCTCAAACCGCCACATCCGTTGACATCTGATGAATTGATGTCACTGAAGGACCACCACCACTGGTAACTAGCGCGATTTATAACGAGGTCCGCAGTGACAAAAGTTTCCTGTAAATTACCAGCGATTCAGTAATCTTAATAAAATTACTGCTGTGAAAAAGAGAGTGAGAGTGAGAGTCCGTACCCCTGCTTCCAGTGGCCTGACATCACCAGAACCTGTGACACGCAAGTATCTTGGATAGACATTGTGTATCCTAAAGCTGTTGATAGAGCCATTAAGGACTTTTTGTACATCTGATTGTTTTGGAAGATCCTCAACACCAAGAGTATTTTCATATTTCACAACTTCCTTGCCTTTGGGTCTCTCCCTGGAAAGTACCAAAGTAAAAGTTATAGCCATGTTGCTCTCCCAATTGAGGGACCGTATGAATCTGGTCTGAACGACATCAGGAACAAGCCACAGAACACTTGCATCAGCTTCACAGCATATCAACTGGACATCTTTCTTGTTATATGTCTCCAAATAACCTTGAGGGTCAAGATTAACATCAGTGTTGACGTTATCCCAATCAATCTTTTCACAGAGGGTGCTCTGATACAGGGTCAACCTTCCACTCATTGTCTTGATATCAACTTGAACACTGGCATCTTTAATGGGATTTGCAATGTTTGTTGGGTTACCACTGCTATACATCTGTGAGTAGGGAAAAAAGATTTCCATGCATTACTCCAAAAAGCTACTATGACACATTAGCATGCCTGGGTGTGTGTACCAGTTCAACATTAAGTAGGAGGAACTGGGGGCTAACAATTATGTTGTGGATTTCAGTAGCAGTGACAGACACCAACTTCATGCTTGGTCAAACTTTTATATATGGTTTCTCCAGATACTACTTTAAAGATTAATTTCTCATTGCACATAGTTGATTTCTTAGGGGAAGAATGCACATCAATCTGGAGGCTTTATGTCTTTTCTCTTAGCATTTGCCACTTGATAAATCTAATTAAGCACAGTACAACTAGGCTCTAGGAAGCAGTTTAAGATGCTTTTAATCATATATATATATATATATATATATATATTTTATAATATGCACCTATTCTTTAATACTATCGAGTCAGGTAACCATTAATTACCCTGTTAACATTTGCTAGACAATGACTCTTTCCCAACCACGGTAAGTATAAGAATTTGGTAATTGGTATATTGTCAATCTTCTTACCAGCATTGGAGCCCAAATAACACAAATCAATATGAAAAACAGACAAATCCCATTGCAACATTTGGTCATTTGTGTTTGCTTTTCTCCTTGTTTGTGCGTTGCTCTATTCAAGACTGCATCACATTTGACGAGGTACAAGCTTGCATGTATGTCCTCCAGCTGAATGAAAGCCATAATTAGTTTCAGATATAAGCATGCAAATATTCCAGTCAAATTATCTACATATAGATTTGAAAACTTACTTTCAGCCAATCATACATGGTCAAAGATGTGGTTGTACATGACCAGTCAAGTACACATCTCAATTCATAAAGGAATGGCAGAGCACGATATAGTCGATATCCTAAGTAATTAATTCGTGAAATTTCACTGGTCAAAAATTGACGGTACAAAGTGCTTTTATGAGGAATTCCATGTCTAAGTTGTATAGCTTGCAGTGCCAGAGATATTGATTTTGCAAGAAATATAGCACGGAGTGCTAATCCTCCAGCATGTTGGCGGGAAGATTCCATATGCCAAGCATACTTTGTAACTGAATATGTGAATAGGATGAGGTTAAAAAGGTAGTAAATCACTTTTCCAGTGGCAAATGAACAGAGGTAGATTATTCGATCAAGGACAATCAAGAAAAAAATAATCTGCAATGACAACCACTTATTCATTAGCAATTAGATAAAATCATATATGGCTTATTAACACATAAGAAATGCAATCTATTCATATAACGTGTTCCATAGAGTAAACCACGAACACAACATGATTATTGAACTTCAGTTTAGTATTAAAAAATGTGTTGTGTAATGGGTTTTAAGTGAATAATTTTTCACTAGTTAGAGCAAGAAACAAAGGATAGAAGAACAACTAACCATTAAGATGAAGACGAACTCTTTAGGAAATTGATCTTCAAGCTGATACACGTCAAGAAAGTCACTTTTATTTTTTATAATGGACTGGTAGAATATGGCCACTAAAAAGAAAACACTTAGATCAGCACCAAATACATAGGCAAACAGATCAATGTCCCTTTTGCCTCCCCCGATAACAGAGAGTATAGGATATGGGAATCCTATTTCTTCAACAAAGCCAGCATGCAGTGCTTTAAGAATCTCCTTTGCCACATCAGCTGCTGGAGTTAGTGACTTGTACCATTCTACTGAACCACAGTCTGTTATGGGGGAGGCATATACTACCTCAAAAACGACCAAGGCCACATTTGCATTTTCTCGACTCCTTTCAATGCTTTGTACATGCACCCTGCTAGCAAAAGGGCATCGCTTAGGATCCTTTGCCTTGCATCTTTCATCATGGATGATTCTAAGCAATTGATTTACTCCAGACTCAATCCTTTCTGGCTGTATCCCATCCTCTGGCCAGGAGCACACATCCATAGAAACCTGAACAAAGTAAGGAGGGGACTCTGCTCCCTGTGTCAGTGATACCCAGTACCTAAAGAAGCTTCTACATATCAACTGTATGACATTTACAATTATGTGCAGCGGGTCCTTTGCCCTCTCACTCCAGCTATAACTGACAGGAACCTCTTTTCCCTGCAAAGCGTTCCTCCTATAGAAGTTGAAGTCTGTTGAAGACATCCACTCGCCATCCTTTGCGGTTATAGAGCTCTGGACAAGGGTGAATAAGTACACGAGAAATAGGGGCAACGAACTGATAACAAATGAAGACATTTTACGCGCAGGAAATCCCAACTCACGAAGTAGGTCTGAAGCAATACGCGTACCATAGTGCTGGATGATAATCTGGTATAGATACAGAAGCAAAATATAAACTTCTGTGTATATGAGCATGATAACCCAGAATATGTAACTTGGACCAGAATTAACACACAGTGCATACAAGAATAAAGCTGCCAGATACACCATGGAAAGCAAACTGAAGTTCCACAAAAAGACGATGACAAAGCAACAATAACAGACAACATCATTATTGGACCGCATTCGGGACCATATGTGACGGAAGATCCTTCCTAACTGCAGACTTGTGGCATCAGAACTCACATCAGACTGCAGGGAAGATGAACGATGAAAACTGGCGTACTTTATTTTCTGGCTCTCCATCTCATCATATACCCCATCCTCAGCAGAGTGCTCATGGATATCGGATTCTTGGTCAATATTCAAGAAGCTGACAAGGTTGTTAACTGCTTGATTTCCAATAGACTGTACCTGGGAAACACCATCACCTATCAGATGAACTGCTGATATTAGAGGGTTATCCGTTGATTTCCCTTTACCCTTCTCTTTCTTCTCTGAATCAGAAAATGTACCATCAGCAACGTCCTCTTCAATTTCGGTGATCTCACAATGAATAGATTGCATTGAATTTTTCATAGAATCCACAACTGTGGGGTTTTCCAGATTCCCTGTTGCAGGAGATTCATGCAATTCATTGCTAGAAGTCTCTCTAATTATCTGCTCCTTTTTCATGGGAAAACCTTCTTTATCAGGGGTCCAAGCATCATTGTTCAAGTTAAGAGAAGTACTTCTCCTCCTTCTTAGGCCTTCACTGACAGGAGAAGAGTCACCGCAGTCAGTAACTGAGTTCGTGCTGTGAAGCTGGATTTGTAGGTTGAGCATCTCTGACTTCATCTTCTCCACTTGCAGGTTACGCTGGCGTTTCTTCTCCTCAGATTCACGAACATGTTGTAATTGTGCAGTTTTCCATGCAGCCTTTTTTTCTTGTTCGCGCACAATCATACCAATTTGTTCAGCTTCAAGATATCGAGACACATAATCAAACTCTTTAGAGGAAAACATATATGACTGAAGTGATACCAGCATAAATATGATAATTTCAACGAGAGCTGATCTTGCAGTCATCTGAAACCCATAGTCATATTTATAAAAGCCAATCATCTCATATACGGTCTCACACTTCCCAGAACAACCCACAAAAGGAGATTGATATGCAAGAGATAGAACAATGAGAGCAAAATTGTATATGCGCAAGAACTTGAACATCTTGTTCCTTTTCTTTAGTATTTGAAGTCTAACCCGAAAGAAAACCAGTGCAAAAGCGAGATAACCAAGGTGCAGGATGTCATACTCAATGGTTCCAGTAATCAAAACCAAGGCAAGCACAAGATCCAGTAGATGGCAATAGCAGTAAAGCCTCACATAATCAAGGAAAGTCCACATGCTTTTAGTTTCAAAAGAGAGGTCTCTCCATACAAATGTATTTTCACGTTGAGATATCATCTCACGGTACGTTGATAAGCCCGAGAAGCTGGACAAATGATCAGCACGAAGTTTGAAACAAGCAAGCATGAAGACAATAAAATAGCTGATAAGCATTCGAGGATCATCAACATTAAGTCCTATAACAGAAGCAGAACACCCATTAGTAACATAAGGTAAAGCGCATTGGCTCCACAACAATTAAAACTAAGCAAACAAGATATAAGGTCAGGGAAAAACATAAACAGCATTTTCAATTTGAAATAAATCCAAGCAATGGGGCAGTAGACATATTAAAATATAAACTATTAGCAATAATGTTTCCAATTTATCAAAGAAAATGAATAACTGAGTATATCAGATGACATTGCATTTTCAAAGGTTAATGTTTAAAAACTCAACCGAAGTATTGTGTCTGTGGGCACATTCACATGTATATATTTCAGTCTAAGTATAACATGGCTAAGAGAGTAATACCTAACCAGCAGTACTTGCAGTAACTGAAATACATGGTTGACTTTTGCCAGCAATCATGGCAATGTGGATTAGTTGCATCAGGATGATTTGGAGGCCAAGCACTCTTCCAGATGGCAAAATACTCAAGAACGAGAATGGAAGCAAACAGGAAGACGAATATTGGCCATAACTTGCGTATAATCTGCCGATTCAAAATAATACAAGCAGCAAGCAATGCAATGTATAGCATAGATATGGCATTCAACAAAGCAAAGCTTGCAAGAAGCAGAGCAATCATGTTTATCTCAAGACCAAAGAGATTGAACAAATTCTCCATCCAGAATTTCATATAGATTTTTGAGATGAGCTTTTGTGTTTCAAATCTCTCCTTTCGCAAGGCAAGGATTTTTTTCGTATTCCACTTATGGCTCTCCTTGGTGCTTCCCCAAATATACCCAAATGAATATTTGCTACCGCTACTACCCTCAGAACTTCCTGCTTTTGGGGTTGAGGGATTGAGTGATTGCAACAGACCAGGGGAGAAAAATGGCCATGAATGGCTTCTCGCCGCTTCTCGCTTCACAGAAAGTGGAGTTGATGGCCTGTTATCCTCACTAGGGATAGGAGCACTAATATTTGTATCTTCTGCTGACACAAACAATGGACAAGGCTCTCCCATTCCATTGCTTAGAATAGTACTTGGCATCTTCTCCAACCAGTGGAAAACATTATACTGAAGAGTGCATGCAGCAATCACCAGCACTTTTCCTCTCAATCCAGATTCTAGACCCCAGAAGCCAGCCTTAAATTCACGGAAACCCAAAAGAAGAGCAATATTAGAGTGCTTTTGTCCAGGAAACATTGCAGCCTGGCTACCCAACATCTGAAAAAGATACTCTGCTGTTACTAGAAATCCTGTGTAAGCCAAGAATGATTTAGACGGGATTCGTGAAGCTTTAGGTAAAGTTGAACAGATGACAAGGCCAAGGAGATACAAAAAGCTGAACGCACAAATTGGAGACAAAGATGCATAGAATAATGCAATAAACAAGATCTTGTTGCTGTGCCAAATGAGAAACCGCTTTACAAACCCAAGCACTCCAAATTCTGTCCAATCAGGATCATCTGACCTGTTGTACCTGCTCTGCCTCCTCTCGTAGCTGTAAAGTTGCATCACAATCAAGACTGCTAGGGATTCCCAAACATTTTCCAAAGACGAAGCTTTTGAGTCATACCCCAGATAGAAATCAAGGTCTATCAACCTGGACAACCAAACCTCAATGCTGGGGAAGCTGCTCAAGCTATAGATAAATATGAATACTGTAATTGAATATGCTTTTAATGGGAACCACAAGCGCTTTTTCGTTCTCTCAACGAGTTGTCTTCCAATTATCCAAACGAGGAGAAGAGATATGTACCCAAATGAGATATAATTTGGTCTCATCAGGTAAACACTAACAAGAATAGTCAGAAAGGCAATGTAGGTTCCACATGATCGGTACATAGATAGGAACTTCTGCCCGATTGCACTGAGGAATAATGCTATTCTTCTCTCTGAAAAGAGAAAACAAAACAGCAATATCATTGATACAAGTAAATTTGAAAGACAACGCAAGCAGCTGCAGTAGAAGTAGAACAAAAGACACTAGTACTGGTGGTAGTTTTCCTAGGTGCAGTACCCTGTACAATGGGTTTAGACACTGCTGCTTTTGTCTTTAATCGTTATTATAAACTGGATGAGTACAGTTCTCCGCTAGCATAAGCCATGATGGTTGGTTCTTAACATCACAAAACTAACAACATATATTTTGCAGGTTCATCAGATCTATTTTTATTTCATCCAGAGTTAATTTCACAACTGGCAATTCACCACTCTTTTGATGCATCCCAATGGATGCTATCAAATAGTCATAATCATATAAGCAGTGGATAACTACCAATACCTACAAGAAATTGTCTGCCAGAACTCTGGTTCTTGTCCATTCCATATTCTAATTAGTTTTTCTCTCATACTCATAGGTTAGGTACACAAACTTTAGACCCAGCTTCCCCGTCAACTGCACTCTCATTGAAAGCCCAATTTCAGCAGCTGATTTTTCTCATGTGAGTTATGCAAATAACTCATGCACAGGAGAGAATAACTCTTATCATTAAATTCCCCTGACTTGTTTGACAGGAACAAAATGACTCCCAACTAAATAGTCAATTATCATTTGAAACTAATTGATCAGACCGACCAGTCAATCAAGAGCATATGAATACATATAGAATGGACAAAAAAATACCATAAGAAGGATTGTCATGGCTGTAATTAGTGGACGAGGAGGCATACACTGACAACAATACTGATTTGTTCAGACCAGCTTTCAAAATGCCAAATCCAAATGGAAGGCTAGGTGTATGTTGCACGATTGCTGAGAACGAAAAAAGCATTTCAAAACCATGGTTATGAATTGCACAGAAACAAGCAAGCAAAGCTATTTCCAAGAAATCCCACGAGCTTTCCTTTTCAAGGAGACCTGCAATAATTCCAGTAAAATAATATCACTAGGCATACCTTTTTCCTTTTAGTAGCTAGCTCTTGCATTAAATAAGACAAAATAATCCATAACTGTGTTCACCAATTCACAAATGACCAGAGAAAAAAAAATGTGAATACCTAACTGTAATAAGACTTCTGCACTCAAAGAGCCTTCTTGCTCCAAACTACTGGAGATCGGATTGATCCGAATGATATACAATAGTGCAAAGTGAACCTCACATAGGAGAATCAAAGACTGGCGTAATTTTCTGTTAACGTTGTGGCTCAAAAGATATATCAAAAAGAATATCACTGAAACACAGATCAGAACATAACGACCAATTAGAAAAATGTCCCAGATGGTGCCACATTGTATTCTAATCATCAACTGTCATGCTAGTTAACATATAAATATAAGATTGAACAGCATCACTGCAACATTCAATTTTGTAATTTTAAATCAAGTACAATAAAATTTATTTGACACATACCATACACAGCATGGATGAAACCAGGTTTCATGGCAATGAGAAATATTAGTGCCAGCATGATAGCCCGAGAGCTTTTGCGCAGTCCCCAAGCTATTGTGGCAACAATCAATACTTTGGTCTCTCCCTCACCTGTGATTATAGATTAAACAGAGTTACATATGGAAAGTAGACTCAACAAGGAATGAGAAAAGTCTATGCGGATCACTTAAAATAAAATAAGAAACTCTGTCACTGGAAAAGGAATAGGAAGACTATAGGGAGCAGCATATTGTCATAATAGAAAATCCAATTTCTGATATGATATCAGGTAGACATAAGGATGAGTATTACGTATAGCGCTCTCTAATGTCTCCTATAAGATCAGAAATGTTACATAGAAGTGTCCCCCACCCCCAAGAAATTAAAAAATTAGAATGTGTAGAGCCAACAATTATTCGATTATTTGTATTTCAATACCTTCAATAGTACTATTGTCAGTTGATGATCGCCCATCCTCATCAGACAAGCAAAGGAAAACTGAGTTATTCACAAGATTACCCAAAGCAACCAACATTCCAAGACAAAATTGTGCAAGCAAAAAGAATCCAGGTATGGGATAATGCCACAAGCCAACCATCTCCCATATGTCCATGTTCTGAACATGTAATGGAAATAGTTAGTTCCAATCATTTTCTGTAAAATTCAGACATAAAAGAGTTTAATCAGAAAAGAGTACTACCTTCCCAATTTTCCAATTCAAGAATGTGAAAGCAACATTGAAGATATATGTGCTAACAGCCCACAAGAGAATGAAGACAAGAAGCAGCCCATTCAGTCGATGCAAACGGAATAAGGAAGGGAATGCATATATGATGTAGCCAACATATGCAAGTAGCCCAAAAGCACAAACACTTGCAAAATGAAAACTCCAGAAGGAAAGAGCAACCAAGGATACCTGTTGAAATCATCAGCTAAAACTTTTCATATGAACTGATTATACTAGAGTCAAAAGACAATATATTGTCATACCATCAAGTTTTTCTAGATACAGCAAGTGAAACTGTGGAAGTGACAAGTTGAAAATGTCTAAAATGGGCTCCTTAGAACCCAAATAACACCAACCCGTAGGAAGTCCCTAATGAATTCAAATAAACTCAGCAGATGATATTGCTGACAAAATGTTCATGAAATAAATTGGTTAAAGACGGGCACCTCTCACGAGCCTTCAGCCAAAAGAAATCTCAGCTTGCGTGACAATCAAATTCTCCATTCCATTTGAATTGGTTGAAATACCTATATTCTTACTATCATCATCCTTACCTTTGTCCTAGTTGTATAAAGTCGATCATATAGATTCTATGTTTTTTTTTTTTTTTTTTTTCCAATTATATGTATCTCCTGTTAAACCCTATCTCTTTAGCTTCTTCTTCTTCTTCTTCTTCTTCTTTTTCCCACTTCTTTCTCTGCCTTCTGTGGGTTTGGCTAACTCATATGATCATCCTAGCCCCATTGGAGGAGAAAAAATCATCCTAGGCTTCTCTGTTAAGTGAGCGCAAAGCATGTTTTAGTTGCTTACTTGCAGAAGTTATGTGGTTACAATCAAAAAATTTCCCATTCTCATAATCTCATACAATAAATTTTCATTATAAAATTGGACAAGGAGCATGAATTTGTCTACAAGTATCTTATGAGACCAACAAAATTTGCAACTGACAAGCAAGTGCTCAACTACCAAATCAGGCTCACTGGATTGGCAAGGCATTAAAAATATGTCACTCTCAGAAATAGGATCCCTACATGATGCTTCAAACTAAATATATACCTAATGCACCATGCATTAAACTCAAGCACTGAAATCCAACTACCTCATCTTCTCGTTCAAAAAGTGGCATTGTATGTGTCAAGTCAACCTTAATAAACATCACAATTTTGTTCAGTCAAGAGGGAAAGAGAGTATTGGAGTATATACCGGAAAACCATATGTGAAAAAGTTGATACTGAAGGTCCGGAAAACTGCCCCTGTCAACATGACATTGGTATGCCTTACGCCAGATCTGCAAGCAACAAAAACAATTCACTAAGCTGCAATGCACATACTAACGTTAGAATAAAGTTGATATGTCGAACCAACTATGATTCGGCACGATCAAAGATACCAACTTAGGGTCTTCCTTTCATTTGTGTTTAAAGAACAAAGTCACATGGTTGGTTAACTTCTAAGCAATGAAGGAAATGATCATAGAAGATGGCATAATGTGAACCGGATGAACAGATGTTTTAACCTCAAAGAATATTACCTAGATTGACGAATAAAAAATGAATGCTTTGAAGGAAGAAGATGCTCCGTCAAGTTATTTTCTTTCATAGACAAAATAAAATCCATCTCCTCTAGATCACATTTAACACAGGATAACTGCATTAGAAGGGAAAATCGGTCAAAAGAAAACCACAACCAGCTGAAATGAATGAATAAAGAATTTAAGAACTGAAACAAATTGTAGCAAAGTAGAAGGCACAACACAATTGGTAGGTTAAGTAATATTCTCTGGTGCACATAATCGAGAGTTCCATGATTACTAATTAAATTTAGAGCTATAGTTTTAGTACTTTGAATTCATTTCAAACAGCCAGATCAACTGAAAGAATATAATAACATCATCAAGGAGCGAGTTATAATGATCAACTTTCAGAGCATCTGAGGAGGAGCTGTTTACAAGTATCCTGCAAATATTAAACAGGGCTGGTTTTATAAAATTCATAAATCATAGGCATACCATTATGTAAAAAAGTACAAGAGAGAAGCTTGAACAAACTTCGGTCCATTGGGAACCTGAAGTTATTTTGAAGAGACCAATGAAATCAGCTACCCATTGTAACATATCTGGAAACTCCACAGGGAGCTGATACAGATAAAGCAAGACAATGTTGAAGCCTGCATACAAGTGAAAAGGCCTCCACCACCTTCAAACCCATGAGAGAGACAAACTAATTAAATCACAGAGAGAGAGGCAACAATATTGGATAAAAAGAGTGAAGATTTATGAGGAAATCACCTGAAAAGTCCTAGAAAATTGCTCGTCAAGGACCAATCCACAAGACCAACACAGCTCCCAATAAAAAATGGTAGAGAAACCCATGAGGGATGGCTGATTCCAACAACCAGTTGAATAGCAGGCAACAGCAAGCAAGAAGCAACCCTTATATGAGAACCTTCCTTGTGGAACAGAGAAATAATCCCAATCAGTTTTAACGTTTATGCTATGAACTATGGTGTCCTTAAATGAACTAAAAAGTGATGACCACAGATGGGCATGCATGCATCTTTCATTAATACATACGGCTACTAATCAATTACTCTGCAAGAATTTTGAAACAGTTCACAATGATATCAAATGCATCACGAGAACTTTATACATTGAATGGCAGTATATACATCATGCTATAAAGTCTCCACGGTATGAAAAAGCATAGACAAAACCAAGCAGGAATAAATAATAGAATCTGAGCGATAAATTACTTACAGACTAAACGATCAACAGTTGATAAGAATTGCCCCCAACACGAATCAAATGATGAAAAAGGACCAAATCTGTTCCCATACAAATCAACTAATGAAACAGCAACTATGGAGAGTTGAAGGACCACAAAGTATACCACAGATGGTGATTTCCATGACTCAGCTCTGCAAAAAGCAATGACAAGAAGTAAAAGTATAAATGAATGTATACATACAGAAAATAAGTGCATATGTGATCCAAACAGAAAAGAAAGACAACCCATACATCAAGAGTCCAATGAGCTTTCCCCACCACTCTTCTGCTGTACTCCACTCGATAGCCCATAGAACCAGATATAGAACTTGAGAAAAAATAGCACATAAAGAAAATATGATGACGAACCACAACAATAAAAGCCTCCTTCCAAAATGAAATCCTACGACAAAGAAAAGCAGTGTTAGAAGTACTAAAATTGATACTGATTATATCTAACAATTTTAGGTTCAGTGAGATATTAAGAATGCTTCTACTTGTGTAAACTATGGACAATATGGTCCCCGTAGGAGAAAGCATAGAACAAGTTACCTAGTTTGGGTGCATGAAATAGAATAAGAAGAAAAGATATGAGATCACCAAGAGAGATCAAGCTCCAGTGCATGAAAGCAGCTGCAAGAAAAAGATGATAGCATCAATCAAATTCACTTCCGATAATTCTCACATTACTATACCTGATAGTAATGAGACTATAAATCATATAAACTAGTATATATACCTGCAAGCAGCAGCAGAGGCAACAAAAACCCACCGAGAAATCTCCCCATTGGAGAAACCAACCAATATGATCAGTTCAGTTCAATTCCCAAATGGGGTTTTCGTCTATCAACAAATTCAATTCACGAAAACCCATATGTCCCAATCCAAACCCCGAGAGAGAGAGAGAGAGAGAAAGTAATCTGAATTCGCGGCAAATGAAACACGACGGTCGGAGAAAGTAAGGATTAAATCGGCCTAGCCTAGCCTAGCCTAGCTACCAGTCAGAACTGAAAGTCCTTTTCCCTTTTGCAGTTTTGCAGCGGAAATGTCGGTATCACGCTGCTGTTGCCATTGTAATTTTGAGACAGATTGGGCAAAGTAGCAAGCAATTTCAAAAAATAAGTTTCTGTTGTAAAAAGCAAATGTTTTGACCAATAGACAGAGGAGGAATACTCCAAATCTTTCTGTGTTTCCTGGAGCCGGAATCTTACGCCACCTCTACTCTGCGATTCGTTTTCGCGGGGAAACAACTTGCTTCATCCAAGTGAAACTAGTGTACGGATCTCACTGGGCCACCTGTGTGTTTGGACCAAATTCTGGGCCCATTAGTCACGGTCCATATTAATTTTCTCTTTTAATATCTATGGGATTTTGTTTTGGTTGGGATAGAAGGAGCAATGTCACTCGATCATTATCAAACTGACTGCAATATTTTTTTTTTTTTTTGTCAATGAGGATCTCATCGGAGCAATTTCTACTTCTAATAATGGGTTATGAATTAGATCCGAATCATTATCAACGAGTTTATAAGAAGCACCGTTTCATATTAAACTACTGTTTAAAGTTATCCGTATTACAGATTGAAGATTGTTTAGTCATTTAATTGTGTCAAATAAAATCAATTAATATTTTTATGTCAACTGTTTATTTGTTTGATATAATTTGATGAATAAATTATCCTCAGTTTCATTGAAATGATTCTTAAAATGTGATTTAAAAGACCAAATGTTAAGTTATGATTATTAATCTACAATGCAAAATGTATGCAAATAATAAAAGTTCTATAAGAGTTATTTTT
Source organism: Rosa chinensis (assembly GCF_002994745.2). NCBI lineage: Eukaryota > Viridiplantae > Streptophyta > Magnoliopsida > Rosales > Rosaceae > Rosa > Rosa chinensis. The sequence continues at coordinate 55,000,646 of NC_037093.1, read as the reverse complement.
TGAAAGTGAAATTTACACTCTCTATTTTATAATTTACGCTCCCTCTTTCTATTTTAAGTAACTTAAAAATTTATTTTTAATAACTTAAAAGAACTACAAGTAAAAATATAAAAAAAAAATAGAGCGTGGATTTCACTTTCTTTGATCTTCCACTGGAAAGAGACCCCAAAGTCCCAAACCATACAAGTGAGGGTATATGATTGGGCCACATATACGTCTGGCTCAAATGAGACCCAAACCCAAATTTGGTTTGAGCCTTTAGTATCTTATCTCCCTCTGTTTCTCTGTGGCTCCTCCTTGTTGAATTCTCAGGGGTCCTCTGCTCCTCTCTCTTGCAGCGGAGTCCTTTAAACATGAACACCTTAACTTCAACATCCCTCTGCAATTATCAAGTTTCAAGATTTCCTTCTAACATTTCAAACCAGAGAAACATATCACCCTTTAATACTTCATTTCCTACCAAAATCTGCTTCAAAGTTTATGCCAATGCCAATGCCAATGAGTTAGAAGCTGAACAGAAACAAGAGCTAGAAGCTCAACCAAAGGAAGCAACCAAGCCTTCTACTATATCAGCTACTGCACCACTTGATAAGGACCTCAAAAAGGTTGGTTTTCTTTTCAACTTTACTGCGTATACCCAGACTTGGGTCTGTATTGTAAATGGTTTGAAGGTTTTGAAATTGGGTTGTACCGTTGTAGAAACAGACTTGTTATGTTAACTGGGTTTTCTTGGATAAAAGAAATGGTATTATTGTACCATTGAGATGAATGTAATTTAATCAAGCATTGTAATCCTGGAATCTAGTTTTACAAATAGGCCTCTGCTATTTTTAGATTCAGTTTTTACATATCTTCATATGTAGCAGTATTACAATAGACCGTTATGGGAGAGAAAGTTATGATGTCCTCAATTCCTCTCAAGATCAATGCTTTCATTTGCACACAGGTTGTTCAGAAGACTGCTGCAACATTTGCACCAAGGGCTTCAACAGCAAGCAAAAACCCGGCAGTGCCTGGTTCCGTCTTGTACACCGTTTTCGAGGTTCAAGCTTATGCCTGCATGCTCTTAGGTGGAGTTCTGTCTTACAATCTCATATTCCCATCAAATGAACCAGACCTTTGGAGATTAATGGGAATGTGGTCCATTTGGATGTTTAGTAAGTAATCCCCTACTAGGTTTTATTTGCACACTTTGTATACTAAATCATATTACTTTAGCTAGAGTGCAAATGATCAAACATTTTAACGAAGAATGTAACTATCGTTTGCAGCAATTCCTTCACTGCGTGCCCGAGACTGCTCGAAAAATGAGAAGGAAGCTCTGAACTATCTTTTTCTCCTTGTTCCATTACTCAACGTGACAATCCCATTTTTCGTCAAGTCGTTTGCAGTTGTTTGGTCTGCTGATACCGTAGCCTTCTTTGCCATGTATGCGTGGAAGGTATGCAATCAGATCTATAAATAAGCCATTTCCTTCAATAACGTGTTACTCTCGTTTCTGCTAACATCAGGTCTATTTTTCTACAGTTGGGGTGGCTACAAAGAGAAGACTAGGAATCCAAATTACTTGCTTTCTTCAGAGAACATAGGCATATAGCCTTGTATAAATTTTCTGAATGATGATGGCCCCTAGTACAAGGAAGATTGTACATTTTGAGGACATACTGGCGCTTTCCTCAGTTGCAGGGCGAGATAGCAGAATTTTTTGGGATATTAACAAATGAAGATATAGTGAACAAAGTAGTGCAATGATCTGTTTGTATATACAATGTCATGAATACTATTTTCCATACATGTTCTTTGCTCTTGTTCTGGATTCTAGAAAACAATCAGAAATAGGAAAGTTCAAAGCAAACAAGCTTGTCACTTTGCAGATATACTAGTACAGAACATAACTAATACGTATATCTTACACTACAGCGTGTTGAGAAATGGATAAATATCAGAGCCGGTAATAGGGGTTAGATGGGTAAGCAAACTTGCCCCTTCAATTCCTTATGAGGAAGTAGTTTTGTTTGGGTTTGTGTATAGGTAGAATGCTAAGACGCTAAAAGCAAAAAAAACTAGCTTTTATAATATAACATTCAAAAACTCTACAAGAAAACCCCTGGGATTGACTCATGATTCTATGCATACTCATCATCATCACTATCATAGTCTGAACCTGACTCATCACTCCTTGGTTCTGTGAGAGTATTCATGTCGAATGATGGCGATGATTCCATCTCGTCCATTTCAATAGTGTCGTAGTCCATCCGTTGCTCAAACTTCTCATCAGAGCAATTGAGAAGCCATCCAAGAGAGCATTTCAACCCTCTCTTTGTTACCATCTTATGCCTTGGTTTTATGGTGGATTCCAGACCATAAGTGAAGAATGCTGGGAAAGCAACCAAGTCATCCAAAGGCCTTTGCATCACTTTCTGAAAGAAATCAAAGCTAAGTTTCATGATGTCAAGATTCAAAGCAAGCAACTGGGGGCACCCAGTGACCATCTTCCTCATTTGTTCCAAAGAGAACCCACAATTATTAAGGAAATCGATATGCTTCATCATGGGTTTATCACTCAGGCTAACAACCTGTGGCATCTTCTCAACAACTCTACCGAAGTCCTCCGGACCCAAATCAATTACTGACTTGAGTGAACTCTGTTGACTCAAAAGCTTAGGCTTTAGGTCAATTCCTATTATCTCAGGATATTGTGCAACAACAGAAGCAAGTGATTCTTTTCGAACATGAAACTCCAAAAGGGATTCAATATTTGGTTTCACACTCTCCTCCAATCCAAAACCGAGAATGTGCGGCCGCTTCTCTATCAATCTAGCCACCCCTAATCTTGGAATACCCAAGTTTTCAAGATACTCAACAAAAGGCTTGATCACCCTACCTACACGCATTCCCAAAATCTCAGGATATCTAGTTAAAACACCTCCAATCTCTCTTCTTGCAACCCCAATGCCAACTAAATAAGCCACCGACGTGCTCATGGTTCCCTCAAGCTTGAATCCCATCAATTCTGGATATCTTTCAAGTACACGAGGAATATCATCAGGCTTGATATCCATTCCTTGAAGATACTGGACCACTGGTGCAAGGTCAACAACCACACTAGCATGTAAGACTTGCGGATATCTTTTCAAGAACTCGGTGAAAGTGGATTTCCTAACACCCAATTTGCCAAGATAATCAAGCACAGGAATCATGTTCTTCTTCACACTGCAGCCTAGAACAAGTGGATAGTTGTTGATGTCTTCAACTGTAAGCCCCAGGTTGTGAAGAAAATCCACACGCTCCCTCATAACTTCAACTGTAACAGGAAGCTCCAAACCATCAAGCTCATCAGGAATAATACCAATTCCTCGTAAGAAATCATAAACCCGGGCACGATTTGCCACCTTGTCATTCTTCATATCTAAAAGACTAGGACGACTATACAATGATGAAGGGCCTCGTTGTCTCTGACCCAAACGACTGGACTTTGTCTTTGACACAGATGAATCCGCATATCTGGTTGCTTGTGTTCTACCAGTATCAGAATGCTGAGACCTTGTAGTCAACCCAACCAACTTCTCACGAGTACGAGGGATTCGAGGCGATATAGAAGTTAATTGCAGCTTCCATGCAAGTGCTGGTAACTCCGGATGCACAAGCAAAAAGCTGGGTTTTGTAACACCAGCATAGCTTATGATCCTCATATTCCCAGTGTTTAGATTTATCAATGAATCTGTCAAAAAGAAAAAGAAGACATATAAAACGAAGCTGACAACACAACACAAATATCTACTTCATTCAAAACAAATCATACTGGCAAAAGAAAATAATGGCAATGATTTAACATAGGCAAGAAAATGACTCAAATTTCATCTCTAAAGATCGAATAATGAATCTAGGAATATAAATTATGAAACCACATTCTGACACCAACTCTAAAGATCATTTCCAACTTCTCTTTATACTTTCACAACAACCAGATGAGGCCCAAATTACATAGTGCTTGTTCCATCTCTATTATCTTGGATAACATTGAAAAACTGGGTTTTTTTATATTGAAATTTGGTAAGCCGTTCATCCTTGAATAACAGAGACAACCCAGAAGAGGGAAAATCATAGGGATTTGGTTAACTATGAAAAAGAATGAATCACTCTTTCATCTCCAGTCCAATAAATCAAAATACCAACTTTGAAAAAAAAAGAAAAAGAAAAAAAAAATGCCTCCTTTTGTTTTCTGCTACCAAATAAACATAAAAGCCTCACAACCCAGAAGATTTCACCAACTCTTACGCTTCAAAAGCCATAACCTTATCATTTTCCAGTTTCCTTTATCTACATTTTTGGTCACTGTACTGTTCTGAACTTGTAGAAACTTACACACAATGAAGGAGAAGAAGAAGAAGAAGCAGCAGCTTACCTAATCCGGCGAGTTGACTCAGACCCAAGTTTTGGGGTTAACGGCTCATCCAGACCCGACCCTTATATGAACTGGGCAGCTCACTAATGGAGGAAACTGGCACGGTCGTTGTGCCTCTTATCCCACATCCCATAGGCCAAACGGGTACGAGTTCGGGTTACGGGTCAAAACAGATGTGGGCCGTTGCTTTGATCCAACGGCTCATATTCCTTCACGTCTGTGTATTAATACCCGGAATATGGAAGGTGGTAGAATCAGTGAGAAACAATGGCTGGGACTGGGAGTATCTTCCTCTTCTTCTTCTTGAGCTTGCTGTCCTTCTCTGCAATATCTGAAGCTTCCAAATGCTCAGCTCAAGGTGGGTTTAGGAGTTGTGGGTAATACCCAGAATCAAGTAACATGGATTGTATAATTTGTGCTTCAAAATTTGCAGGCTTGGATTAGTGACTAGTATGACTGGAACCCTAATGGTTTTTTCTACTTGGTTGTTTATTTTGTTCATGGATTTATGGTTTTAATGCGCATTTGGTACACGATTGATGAAATTTCCGGTGGTGTTTGGTTTTGCTTCATTTCTGTATTGAAAATTTTAGTTTTGGTTATCTGCTGGGATTCTGAAACTAAGTTTAGTGTTGTTGTCAATTTTTGATGCAGAGTTTCCTGTGGTAAGGAATATCAGTGAGCTTCCGCAGAATAACTATGGAAGGGGAGGTTTGGCACACACTACTGTTGCAGGCTCACTCTTGCTCGGCTTGAAAGAGGTACAGAGTTGATGTGAAAGTTTTTAGTATTCTTGTGCTTTTGGGAATTGGAAGGCCATGTCATGTAGATAATAGACCGATGATCTTTGAAGAATTATATTGAAGTTTATCGGAAGGAAATGCTCATGTTGGTGATGTTTTAATGTGACTGTCTGTAGACATTATACATTTTCTTTGTGATGAACAAGTTTAACTTGGAGATATCCTTTTTGGGGGCAATATGTAATGAAATTACTGGCTTTACAGGTTGAGGTTTGGCTACAAACATTTTCTCCAGGGTCAGGCACACCGATACACAGGCATTCTTGTGAAGAAGTGTTTGTTGTCCTAAGGGGTAGTGGAACTATGTACCTAGCACCAAGCTCACATGAGAAGTACCCTGGAAAGCCAGAAGAGTTCTTCATCTTTGCAAATAGCACATTTCACATCCCTGTTAACGATGTTCACCAGGTAATTAGTGTGTTCATGCCAATGAAATCCATGACGTTGATTCAGTTGATGTACCTTTTTTCTCATTTATAAACTATTACGGGGTTGGCAGTTAACCAGGCAAGTGTGTCCATAGTTGAGTTTTGAGTTTAGGTTGTGGATTTTGAATTGGATCAAGGAGTTGCTAATTGTATTATTAGCAGATACATTATTCTCTAATGGATTTTTGAAAATACTTTTATGTGGTTTTGCGTATTTATCCTTCCTATCGCTTTCCAGGTGCGAAATACAAATGAGCATGAGGATTTGCAGGTGCTTGTTGTCATATCTCGTCCGCCCATTAAAGTGTATGATCTGTCTCCCTCCGTGTTTAATATTGATCTGTTAGATTGCTTCATGTTCCTTGAATAACCATGAGTTATATGATACTTCTTTACTCTCCTTTTGTTCTATTTTAATCTTTTTCTACTTGAATCCTTGATTTCAGGTTCATATATGAAAACTGGTCAATGCCTCACACTGCAGCGAAACTAAAGTTTCCCTACGATTGGGACGAAGAATGCCTTGAACTGGAACCACCTCCAAAGGATGAGCTGTGAATCTGAGACCCTGTATACAACTGGTGTAAAGCAACTAGTATCAAAAATCTTTGAGAGGAATGAGTACAAAATATTTTTCAGACTTTCAAGTTTTGGTAGATTGTTAGTGACAAATGCAACTAGTTTCTGAATGATCTGATGATCTCAACTGTTAACAATTTATAACATCATGTTACTGCATTTAAAATTGAATTAGATGCAATGATCAAAACTCAAAAGTATCTCGTGATTCCAATTGTAGCAAATTATTCGGACAGGGTTGTTCAATGTACATCGTCAAGTCTATTCTACAACCTATACATTTTCAGGTGGGCTCTAGGTCAAGGAGACATGTTTTGTATTCTAAAACACAGATTAAACAATTGGGAACTTTCTATTGATAAAGACTTAAGACTGATGTTAGTAGTGATGGGCAGCTGTATGCTCCCAATATCCATCCACACGCCCGGGGATACCTTACAAAAATTTATCCGTTCGCTGATTTTCTTCTGATAACTTAAAGGCGCAACACAAAAGAGAAAGAAAAAGATGGTACAAGAAAGTTCTTTCAAATAAAAGTTAAATCATCATTTCTTTTTAGTCAAACTTCTCCTTGCGGCCTCCTTTTCTGCAACAAGAACATAAAACTCTGCACCAAGCATTTCATGTATGGGAACCTGTTGTTTAAGAGAAATGCTCAACTCCACTGTATCCATGATCACTTCAACCGTAATATTGAAGCCTAAAGTAGACAATACGCGAATAGCATTTGCAGTCCTGCAGATGTTCTCTCTCGTCTCCTGGGGAGTGTAGCTTCTTTCTTGCTCTTCAGGGCTTAGAATTTTTTTATCAGCTTTGGCGCTCTGTTGTTCAGAATTGCTCACTTGATCCACTACCATATCGTCTGTAACTTCAACATGCTCACCAACCCAAATGAATCCATTGCAGCCAAGAATAAGGTCAATTCCGTACTTTTCCAAATTATGGAAGTGTTGTTTGCGTCTTTTCACTAGATAAGGAGGGACTGTGAGCATTTGGCCCCTTCCAAGCTGCATTAAGGTTTATAATATTTGATTATAATCACTATTGAAAGGTTATTCAGAGAAATATTAATAGGAGTCCAAAAATTACTAGAAAGACATACCTTCCCATACTTCTGACTTCTTGCTTGGAGATGTAAACCATCATGTTGAAAACCACGAACTTCAGCCTGGAAAAGACAAATTATTAGAGAGATGGAACAGATTATCAGTTCATCATTTTCTTAACTGACCTATGTTACAGGACTTACACAAATGACATCGTTCTCTTCAAAAATAGTGCGCATGTTCAGCTCATCCAGAGCAGTTCGACGCCTCTAGCAAACAAAGGAATGAAACTTAAATGAGGTCATTGCATGATAAAAGAGGAGCTCACAATATGTTGAACATTCACAGATGAGCAAAAAATGAAGTCTTGTAGCTACCCTTTTGTATTACTACTATAAATGCATTTTTTGACAGTTAGCAGCTTTCTCATTAACAAATAAAACAATACTACGTCCAATAAATAAAATTTACAGTTATAATCTTATAACTATCGAGCAAAAGGCAGTAACTAGAGGAACCTACCTTCAAGTATAGTCCATCAATTTAGAATAATGAATGAACCAAACAGAACTCACTGTATTTCCATTTTAGAGGGGTGATGATAGGAATTATGCCAGTTTTAATGGATTAAATAAATTCCAATTAAGTTCCTCAAATGAAGTCACATTTGTGTTAGGAAACACACTGGTACACAAAAGTTAAGATTTAGAACAGCTGGGGCATCTTACAGATTTACAAACACACTAATGCACAGACAGTTAATTACAAAAGAATTCCATGGTTCGCAACATATGTTGAATGCTGGCAATCTTGGCTTCAATAATCATTATGTGGGTGACCAATCAATAATAATTGATTGGGCCACTTGTACTAAACAACAAACTAATTAGCTTGTCCTAGCCTTTTGCACCACTAGTCAACTATTTAGCAACACTGAGACTTGAATCTTTGATAAAAGTTGTTCACAGCTACTGATGAACATTACAGATATGACATCTCCCAGATTTAAACACAGACGGAGTCACAGCTGAGTGTATGAAACAGACTTGCATGCGTTAGTTAACATTGCCATCAGTAACAGTTGGTTGGAATCAATATATTAAAAAAAACAAACATCTAGCATTCTATTGCAACTTTGTGCACCATTCTGAGTCCACTACATAGCAACACTAAGAATCATATTCGGTAAAAGAACTTCATCGCTACTGAAACATGATACAATTCAGTTAACAGTTTTACCTGGATGCCATCGGGTAAGTTCATTGAAGAAAGCATCAACACTGCATCATGGCTATAGTTTATCTCCACTCTCCAACGTTTCGGAGCAACCTGAACAAGAATTCATGATCAATAAACAAACAAAAGCATCAAAATGTCAGCTAACTAACTCAAAGAAATCGAACATTCTTATGCTTTTACCTCGATAACACGCCCTACTATGATATCTCCAACCTCTGGTTTGTACCTACCATCATTTTTTCCACAATTCAATTATCACAAAGACCAAAACACAATGAAATAAATCAAAACAAAAACTTATGCACACTGAATCAGTAACTACCTAGCTCTTAACGAACGCACATAGACCAGCTTATTAACCCTCTCGACGACGCCGCAAACCGTCGCAACAACTTCACCGTTAACTTCAGAGGTCCCATGTCCCCTGAATTCACACCCAAAAAAAAACAAAAAAAGTTACCCAGAAGCATTCTTGAACAAAGATGACAACTTCATAAAAACCCAAAGCCGAAATTTCACGAATTTAAACATTTCAGAGGGAGATTCGAGGTGGGTACTTGAGAAGTCCGTCTTCGTGGTTAACGGGGATGGAATCGGCGACGATAACAGAAGCATTGGAATTGGGTTTTGACGACAGAGACTCGAGCTTTTCCAGAGCTCTCTGAAGGCGAACCTTCTGGGTTTGGTTCAAGGAGAGCTGCAACCCTCTCATTTTTCACTCACTGTTTCAAAAACCCTAACTAAACCTTCGCCTGAGATTTTAGACTCTCTTAGGACAAAAAGAGACTTCAGACTCTCTAAAGGACCAAAAGAGACTTTTTTTTTTTTTTTTTTGGGTAATTTGGGAGGCACCGATCGGGTCCGATTAGAAACACGAGCCCACGTTAAAACGGACACAACACTAACTGGGCCTTGTAGACTCAATATTGCTCACCACTTGGAGTGAAATCTACAATTTACATTCTCTATTTTACAATCTACACATTTCTTATTTTTTTTTAATAAATAAATTTTTTCTTTCATACGTTGAATTTTGTCTTTTTATAAAAATTTCAACCAAAAAATAAAGAAATAGTGTAGATCGTAAATTAAAGAGTGTGAATTTTATTTATTTATTTATTTATTATTATTATCTATATTATTATTGTTGGATCGCCCGGATGACAGTGTGGCGGGGCGGATCGAAGCCACGCTGGTTGGAGCCGTGGGTCGGCCAAAACTTGGCCGAACTGTGATGTACGATGGGTGAGGGGAGGAGATGGTGGACTGGACTGTGCCCAATGTTCTAAAAAACGGCCTAGGCGCTAGGCGGCAAGGAACCGCTCCGATTTTGGCCTAGGCGTTTCCCTTAGGTGCTGGGCTACTAGGCGGGCTAGGCGGTGGTGCTAGGCGGTGCTAGGCGGGGACTAGGCGGTCATAAACCCTAATTTATTCTATATTTTGACTATTTTTATATTTATAATTAATTTTTAGACTTTAAATATTGTCATTTATATTATTATATGTCATTAAAATAATTTAAAAATTAAAAAAAAAAAAAAACCGCCTAATCCCCGCCTAGGCGGGAGCCTAGGCCCCTAGGCGCTAGTCCCTGGGTCACCGCCCGACTAGCGCCTAGCGTTTTTTTGGCCCATAGGGCCAATTCAAAAAAAAAGAAAAAAAAGACAAGAGATTTTGTTAGCCAAAACTCAAAATTTTAATAGATTTAACCCTTAAATATTAAAAAACTTTAACAAGAATAAATGTGACAATTATAAAATAAATTTCTATTATGAAAATTTAAAAAAAAAAATGATCTCACAACCTTCTCTTTTTTCTCTCCGCAATAACTGTTTTATTTCATTTATTTTTTTATTAAAAAAAATTATTACACATGCATGTATGAAGAAGACTAGTTACTATTATACCAGCTATCGGTAGACAACAACAAGAGTGCAACTTAGAAAATGCTTCACTATAAACATGAGATTTTTGCAAGTAGAAACCTGTATGGAGTTGTTGAAAAACCAAGTATCTTCAAAAACAAAAAATAAGTCATTTTAGTCCGACCTCTCGGACATATATATACCTCAAGAAAAAGGGTACGTTTGGGTCATTTTTTCAGTTCGGTTTCAATTTTCAACTGTTAGATTATCAAAATTAAAACCAACCAATTTAGTTTGTTTCAGTTATGTAGGTTTGATAAGTTTTTCCTTGATATGTATCTATGAGCTTTGATCTGGCGCAATCCTTTATACTAAACAGACTTTTCCATATTAACAAACACAAAAGCAGAACTCACAAGCAGAAAAAAGATGGGGTGGTTCTAGTTGGACCTCCAAATTTGATATTTGGACCTGTAAGTTTTTTCAATTATTAAATGAGTTTGTCAAGTCATATGAAAAGACAAATAAGGACAAAGTAAGAAAAATGCAAAAAAAAAAAAATACTCTTTTTTATTAAAAATATAAAAAAATATAAAAAAATTATTGTTCAATCACATGGTGTCCTCAAAGGTTTCCTAGGCTCAGAGACTAATCCGTGCTCGGGGGATCTTGTCAGAACGCTTCCTCCCCCCAGGCCACCAAGAATATATTGGAATTTAACTCCAATAAGCGTCGGCGGGATTCGAACCCGGATATAGGGGTTCCACACCTAGAGGCTCTTACCAACTCGACCACATGTGGTGGTTAAAAAAAATTACTCTTATTACCTCTCCAAATATAATATTCAATTAAATTGTTTTTTTCTTTTTCCGGAATTTTCTTGTATTGCCATATAGTTTTATAATTTACCTAAAACAATTAAGTAAAAATAATCATTTATATACATGGCCCATCATTTAATACAAAAGTAAATTTAAAACAATCTGATTTTGAATTTTCTTAAATTAAATTAATTGAATATTATGATATAGTTATTACTCAATCTTCCAAGCGAAATCCTTCTTTTACCAAATTCAAAGGGATTCTAGCAACATATTAAGATCAAGAACCAACCCACTAATTAATTTTGGTGGAGGAGAGACATAATCAGAAGAGAGAAATATCATGTGATTTTGATTCATTTTTCTTCTTGTGGTTGAAGATAGAGATAAAAAATAGAGTAACAGATTATTGTATCTCATGTTCAAGGGCGTTTTGGTAAAAATAAGGAGGTCTATTTAGCTTTTCAAGTATTCTGAAAAGTAAATTTGAGCTATACTTATAAGAGGTCCAAATAGCAAATTTGGAGGTCCAACTAGAACCACCCATTCTGGTTTGTGATGAATATATTATTTCACCCCGTGGCATTACAACTCAAAAAAAAAAAAAAAAAGTAATTCTCAACTGGACGAAGAAAATTTGACTCTTTTCACTTCGATTAGGAAAAAATCGTTTTTATGAAACTGATTTGATTATGTAAAAGATACCGTGACTACTAAAAATCCGCATTGCGCACCTATCAAGAAGGCAACAAAATACGGAAGGTAGGTAATTAACAAAGTGGCTAAAATTGATACACAAACATTTAAACAATCACTATTTTCTTTCAAAAAAAAAAAAAATTACTATACGAATCAACAGTTTTGGATGATTTTCAGTGCATGATTCTGCAACATAGGTTTTACCTTATTACAAAAGCCTCCGAAGAATCTTCTCTTCCTCACAATGTCACCAACTTTGTTTCCCTTCTCGATCGTTTCGTATAAAGTCATTAATCTCTAACCTCTCCCCCCTAAATCTTCTCACAATGGCTACCACTCTCCCTCCTCCTCTTCAACCTTGACTGGCTCCACCGTTTTGTAAATAACAACTAAAAGGACAGGATGGCCTCCTCCCCGACAACCCGCCACCGTCTGGGCCTCCTGTCTTCCCCCTTTCTCGTCTTCTTCGTCCTCTTCCACTACCACCTCCCAGCCGCGAAAGGTATACGCTTGGCCGGCATCATCCGGAAGCCCTCTCCGGATGTTGCCAACATATTCCGAGAGGCCCCGGCCTTTCGGAATGGCGACTCCTGCAGCGGCGAGGAGAGGATCCACATTGCCATGACGTTGGACTCTAACTACTTGCGGGGCACGATGGCCGCCGTGCTTTCCATCCTCCAGCACTCCACATGCCCGGAGATGGTCGAGTTCCACTTCCTGTGGGCCCGGTTCGAGCCCGACGTACTCTCCAACATCAATGCCACCTTCCCCTATCTCAAATTCAACGTTTACCGATTCGATTCCAGCAAGGTACGTGGCAAGATATCGAAGTCCGTACGCCAAGCCCTAGACCAGCCCTTGAACTACGCGAGAATATACCTTGCTGACATCATCCCATCGGACGTGAAGAGGGTTTTGTACCTGGACTCGGACCTCGTGGTGGTCGATGACGTGGCGAAGCTATGGAAGGTTGACTTGCAAGGCAAGGTATTGGCTGCACCGGAGTACTGTCACGCGAATTTCACACAATACTTTACCGACGTGTTTTGGTCCGACCGGGAACTTTCGAAAACGTTTGGGGGCCGAAATCCTTGCTATTTCAATACAGGGGTGATGGTGGTGGATGTGGACAGGTGGAGACAAGGTGGCTACACTAAGAAAATGGAGGAGTGGATGACGGTGCAGAAGCAGAAGAGGATTTACCACTTGGGGTCTCTGCCACCTTTTTTGTTGGTTTTGGCGGGAGATATTAGGGCTGTGGATCACAGGTGGAACCAACACGGGCTTGGCGGCGACAATCTTGAAGGAAAATGTAGGAGTTTGCATCCTGGTCCTATTAGCTTGCTTCATTGGAGTGGGAAGGGAAAACCCTGGTTGAGGTTAGATTCAAGAAAGCCTTGCACCGTGGATCATCTCTGGGCTCCGTACGATCTCTACCGTTCGTCTGCGCATTATTTCGAAGAATGATGAGACCAAGAAAGAGCCAAACAAAAAGGATACTGACGAGTGGAGCTAATTTGATCAGTTGGATCAAAATGAGGCAATGGGGATAAGGGAGTTTGAAATAGTTTAATTGAAAAGAGGAAGAAGGTGAAAATGGTTAATGGGTATGTGCCTTTACCTTTTTATTAATTTCTTTAGCTTTTCTTCTTTAATTGGATCGATTAAATTGTAGAGGGGAGAAAACAAAAAAATGGGTGGGAAATAATATTTTGGTTTGGCTTGAAGATGGTTAACTAGATGCAGGGTTTAATTCTTTGTTCCACAAGCTAGGGTGCTAATTAAGAAGAAAGGACTAATTTGTACTGTTGTTAATGGTTATGGGCATATATACTTTAGAGGAGTCTTTTAGTGGCATAGTTTACACAAGGAGGAAGAGACTAATATTATTTGAGTGTTCTTTTTCTTTCTTCTCTTTTTGATATATATTATGTACTCCTTAATTTGTATATAGAATAGATTTGATTGCCAGAAGTAATCCTCTCAATTACCTCAGTTTGTCTATACGTTTTTATTAGTTCCACCATATAGCGGAACTACAGAAGATCTAGAAGAGAGGTCAGGGTGAGATTACTGGAATAGACTTATATGATAATTTTGACTTGGGGTACAAGTTAGGGTTTACCTGTTAAAACTGAGGAAAAAGAATCAGGAAAGTAATTCATGCTGCTTGTGGGGGCTAAACAATTACCAATACCAAACACACCGCGTATGTACACGAAATTAACATCTTCACAAAGAAGAAATATCCCATACAACCTGTACGTTAGCTTCCACACCTACGTTTGATTCGATCAAGACTCCTTGATCAAGTTTTGAGGGGAAAATAGAAGAATAAAATGTCATATATACTATAGACAAAGGCCCCGTTTGGTTGTCTAGAATGATAGAACGGATCTTTATCCTTTCTTGCTTCCGAATGGAAAGAGCATTTACATTCCCATTTAACAATTTTAGTGTTTGGATGAAACTGGAATTGATGTCATGAAGGGAAAAATTGGGACAGTCTTCCAATTATGCTCTTTGTATTGCTCAACTCTTTTATGAATGACTGAAGCTTTTGCAGTATCATTTTCTTTGATCTATGTAGCCATCAGTTATGTTTTGTGTGATTTTTATTGATCTTAACGACGAAAAAAAAAGATTCTTAACAACGAAAAAATATGACAAAAGTCAATTTGAACAATTCGATGATTTAAACCCAAGTGTTGGAGATAGATAAATGGGAACAAATTAAGTGAATGAAACGCAGGCTGACAAATCGGTGATTTAAAGTTTAAATCAACTTTCTACACTTTTCAATTGCACTCTTAACCCTTAAACAAAGGCAGTACGTGTTCTACTAAAGCAATTCAGCAGAAAATGCCAATCCCTTCCACTTACTACCAAGGCAACCAGGAATTTTATGATCTATATATTGCAGCTAAGGTTTTATGTTCTATCATCAAAAGCATCAGAATTTATAATTTCAGCCAGTTCATTAATATTCCTAAGCTGCAATACCTCTATGCATATATTGCTCAAAAACAATGTAAAAAGTACGAGCAAATTACAAATGCCGCTAAACGTACATCACCAAATTGCTTCATGCATAATCCAAATTAATGACCCAAAAATTAAAGGAGAGGGCAAATATATGTTTACTTGGCACAAAGTACAACTGATGATTTGCCCACAATCATTAATCATAAGATATAAGAAACCTTGTGCAAATAGAAGGAATTTCTACGATTTTGTGCTTGTATATATAAGATCGAGGGCCTAGCTACTTAGCTAGGCTTCATACACTGCCCTCCTTGGCCGTTGGTTGCAAGGTTAATTGACCAATTAGTTTTAAAATTCCAAACCTCCCAACAGCTGACTGCCACGTCCCTGCGGCTGTCCCTCCCACTAGCGCTACACAACAAAAGTGGCGTCTCCTGCACGCATGAAGCAATCCAGTGCTACGCGACAAAAAAAGGGCTACTCACGATCTTCTGCAACATTCAGCCTCTGTACCCCTTCGGCTTACATCACCCACGTTGCTTCTTGGGCCGAGCTGGCAGCTTCTTCGACTGGGCAAGAATTCTGTCAACCCCTTGCCCTATTTCTTGGACTGGGTCAAGAAAATCTCAATTTTGGCTGGTCAAGGAGAAACCGGTGGAAGCTACAATTTGGTGTTTGAGGGTCACCACATCACCAAATCCATGTTTTGGCCGGTCAAGGAGGAACCGGTGTTGAGTAAGACTACCTTGGTTTGGTGCAGTACCTATCTTCCACTGATTCACATGGGTTGCGTTTGCACCCCATCTATGAGGACATTGGCAGACACTTTCATGAGCTTTTAGAATCCCCGTTCCATCATATTTATAGGGAGGCCAATGAAATGGCTCACCGGTTAGCTACATGGGCTTTGCATATAGCTCTTCAGTATCTCCTTCATTTCATTCTCCACCACCTATTTTTTTGTTGACCCCTTCAGGAGGAGTGCTCAAAAAAATATATAGATATATACACACACACACAAATACGAGTATTGAAACAAGGAAATGAAAGAACAACTAATCTAGCGTTTCAACAAAACAGAAAGTACAATTGTTTTGCTCCAATTGGAAATAATAGAATCAAAGGCATATTAAATTATTAATTGGTGTGGCAGTCTAGTCTAGGAACTGGGGTTGGCCACTGCCACCATGGGAGCACAAATGGAAAGGCATCCATGTGAAAATCAGGACATGGAAACTTTCGAGAGATGTCAATCACCTTCATTGTACGAATATCGTACGTTACAATCTTTGCCTCACGGTAGTTAGAACATCGTAGGTACAATATATCTTCATCATTTGGGTCCAAAGCCAGAAGCTCGGGACTCCGCAAAAAAGTTTGGTCCACGATGACCCTCTCTTTCAAACACCATTTCATCATTTTGCCTCCAACTTCATCCACCTCACGATCATCATCTTCTTTCAGCTCCCAGACATCAAGAGTCGAATGATTTACATACAACCGGCACAACCTCACACAACCCCAGCACACACCCAGGCACTCGGTGGGAAGTTCACGAAAGTATACTGGAAGCCTGGAAATAAAACGACAATGATGGTTATGGTTGAGCTTGAAAGGCTCCAACCCAATAAGAAAGCCACCATGACCTAACCAGTACAGGGTTCCATCGTAAGCAAGGGCTGGTGTAATGGGCTTGAGATCAGCAGGTCTAAACCTTTGCGGGCATAGGACAACTGATTCTATCCATTTACCAGTCTCGGAAGAGAACATCTCCACCTTTAATCGGAAGTCAGGTTCTGCTTCAAACTGAATGAGTCGTACAATCAGGCACCTATAGTCGGAATCACATATAAATCCCACTCCTACACGGACTACATCTGGCCGGGGGAATTGAATGGTAGGAGGAATAGCAACCCATTGCTTGGTGTATATATTGCAGATGTAGTACTTGTACTTCCTTTGAAAACCCCATGTTTCACACAACAAAATCAAGTCATTGTACGTGGCTACAACAACCAGCTCTATATCCAAAGAATGGATGAGGCTCCTGGGAAGAAAATTGAGTGTTGTTAACACTGGAGGAGTCTGCTTTGAAATTGTAAAGAGTTCTCTTGCGTGATGTTCAGGCCTTGAAATTTTGACGAACATCAGAGTTTTCTCGTCGTCATCACAATGGTTTCGGAGATATAGAGCACGACGGCTATTGAAATAAGGATGGGAGATGAGAGCCAACCAAGATCTGCAGACACACTTGCATTGAAGAACAAACTTCCATGGAAGTCGACAAAGGATGTCAACCAAAACAATGTCGGGGAGATCATCTATCGGGAATATATTTAAGAGACGCTGAGAATCGAATGTAACAGTAGCGATTCCCCTGCTATAAGTGATTCTCATGGCGGCCGGAAAAAACTTGGGTGTTTGATAGAAATTTATCTGAACAAGAGAGAGGCTAGATGGAGTCGGAATGAAATACTAGTTGTATAAGAAAAGAAAAACCTCATCAATTTACAAAATTTACAAAACCTATAGGAAACGTCTTCACGACTAAAAGATAAGCCCATATTGGGTAAAATTCTAGATAAATTTCATTATCACAACTTACATTCTAGATATATATTAAGATTAATTACTTTTCACCCCCCAAATTATAGGGGCATTTTTAATTTCATATTCAAGTATGAAATTTTGTCATTTGAGTACCTGAACTAGGTTCGGTTATACATTTTCATACACGGGGTTAAATACTCTGTTACAATAATCTGTTAGTTGGTGACGTGATAGTTAAATGCTGAGTTCGCCGTTATATGATGATCCGTCACTGCCACGTAAATTGAACAGATTAAAGAAAAAAATTCCCAAAACCTTAAAAAATAAAATTCATTTTCTGAGTTAGCCTTGCTTTCTCGAGGCCTTGAGCTGTTCTCAACCTTTCTCTTAATGAAAATATGATGATCCAACCCTAGTTCCTCTCTTCCAGTCCTCCTAGCCCTTCACTTAAACATTCATTACTTTACTATTCAAATGACTGTCTACTTCGAGTGCGGTGGCAACTGGCAAGGGACAACGCCAAGCCTATATGCGAGTTTTATATTTCATGTTGGGCTATGAACTAGGGTTTTAAATTTCAAATCGGAAGATGAATTTTGGTATAGAGTCATGCCTATAGAGTAAAGGTTGCAGCGGCGGCGACAGCAGTGGTGAGGTTGTTGATGGTCGAATTGGTTTCTTGGTCTAATCAAAACCCTGTTGAAGCAATGAAGCGCCTCTCCAGCTATTCATCCAAGTTCTTGAGATCCATCTGATATGCATGCCCTCACAAGCCCATCACTGCTCTCCTTTGTTTCTGAACTCAATTTGGTTGAAACAGATTAGAGACTCCGAAGCGGAGAGTCTAGCTGGTGGTTGTTATTGGGTATATTTAGGTGAAGGAGGAGAAGAGGAAATGGGTTAAGTGAGGAGTAGGACGAGGGTGCGTGCTGCAACTTTGCAAGTTTTGAAATCTAAGTCTTCATTCAAAGGATTCAAATTTGCTCACCATTTTTATTTAGTAGTGATATCACCACCCAATTAAAACTTGCCACGTCATGTAAAATTAATTTAATACTTAAAATTTATCTTTTTAATAAAATATTATGATTAACTATAATTATGTTTTATAACAATTAACACATGACAGTTTTATATTGAGTGGTGGTGAGCAAATTTGAATCTCATTCATAGAATTTTTTTTTCTTTAATCGGTTTAATCTAGGTGGCAGTGCCACATCATTAGATAATAGCCAAATTAGCAATTACTTGCCACATCATCGACTAACAAATTTTTTTAACCAAGTATTGCACCCCAGATATGAAAATGTCAAATTTTTTTTTCTTTCCAACAGAGCTTAATTCAGGTATTCGAATGACAAAATTTTATATTTGGGTATGGAATTGTAAATGACCCCATAATTCGGCGGGTAAAATGTAATTAATCTTATATATTATTTTTAATCTTGGAAATAAATAATTTGATGAGGGTGAACAACACAATGAAAAACGGTAGGATTCATTTATGCAGTTCACATGACGGAGAACACATCCCACATTAATTGGTGGAATATGGACAGCCTTTCCTGAGAGTTTGGAAGGGTTTAACCCTCTTCATCCACTGTCAAATAGGGTCGGGTGTAATGCTTAGAGAACTATATCATAACTTGAATCTCTAAATCCGCATCGTTATTTGGTAACAGTGTATGGCAAGCCTGTTGAAGCTTGAAGGTAGACGACACTTTCAACTCGATTAGGCTTGTTTGGGACAATGGGTTGTTGGCCGTCCATAGAAACCACTCGGCATTAGATGATGGCGCTATTTAGCGTTAGCCTTAGGCTTAGTTTGGGATTGTTGTGCTGTGAGGGGAAGCACTTCTAATGTTGCTGTGAGAGGAAGCACTTCTGATGTGTTGCTGTGACAGAAAGCAGTCAAGTGTTTGGTAAACTCTTTTTGCAAGTGCTGTGAGAGCAAAAAGCTATTTGTAATTACCAAAAGGGACATCATGCTGAAATACCAATAAATAAAAAAAAATAAAAATAAAATTTGGTATCTAATTCTTCCCTTTCTTCAGAATTTTTTTTAGCTACAATTCATATTTCAGTTTATTTCTTTTTTCTCAGACCAAAAAAAAGTTTATTTCTTTTTTCTTTCAACTAATTGACTTCTTTTGTATCTTGCAACAGAATATTGAGAAAGATTCTCACTGACAGAGAATTAATTAATACAACACTTGATTATCTTCTGAAAAAAAAAAAAAAAAAAAAAGAGAACAAAACCTAATTATTGTAAATAAAAAAAGACTATTTATTGCTTTTCGTGGTTCTTCTCAAAAACTGGAACAAGGAGAAGTTAAGCAAAGAACCCGGAGAACAATCCAAGCTTCATCCAAATTCCAGGAAAACAATCCAACCTCACATCTTCTCTTCTTTCGTCAATACTAAATTGCTGCCAATTTCAGAAACCAATCGCACCCAGTGGCAATCCCTTTCCAATACGGACGTATTCGGTGTTTTGACTGAGAGTTTGGCCTAAAACCGCAGGGCAAATCGGCACCAATGGCGGTCTCGAGATAGAAGACCAACACCCAACAACTACCAAACTTCGTTGATTTTTCTTCAGAAGTGATATTAGTGGTTTATGATTAGATCTGGGTGTTATGAGTATTGGGTTGTTAAACTGCTGTTCATGTGATTTGCAGCTTTCTTTTCAAGATCAGACGATTGTGTGTTGAGATCAGTGGAGAAATTTTTGTTAGAATTATTTGCAGATAGTGTGGTTGGATTTCAGTGAGATTGAGGAGAAAGAGGGAAGGTGAAGGAGAAAATGGAGGTCGCACATATGAGATAGGTTTCAGACTTTTCAATGTAAATTCTAGAAAAGAGGAAGGATAAAATGGGTAGTATGATATAAATCATTTAAAGCTCCGTGTTTTCATCTTCCTTCCGCAGAAGCAATTTTGAAAAGCTACGAATTGTAGCTTCTCAAAATCACGGTTGGGAGAATCCATAATGGACCAAAAGCTGATTTTTAGAGTTTTACCAAACATGTCAGTTTAGGCCTAGAAGTGCTTTTGGTCCAAAAAGCAGCCTGGGAAGCAATCCCAACTAAGCCTTAGGCACATTGAATTATGTTAACATAGTATAGAATTATGTAACTTTGAAATATTTAGATTATTTAATGAATAAGAAACCTCTAGGAGAGTAGGCAGGGTATCATTTTAAACAGTTAAGCTCATCAATCCACAAGGACCTCATATCAAGTTTAAGTTATGATACGGAGTGGTGTCCTTTTAAATATTAAACTTCCTCACTCATCAAGAAAAATCAAATAAAAAATTGAGTGTATCTCCGACATAAATTTAAGCATGTTACTTCTAAATTTCAAATACTGTTAAAGGAAAAGCACATTATGTGTCTTCGTCAAAGCGACTGACGGAGAGGGAATCAAGGAATCAGTGATTACCATCAATAAGCACAATTACGAATCAATTAGCGTTTAATGTCATCATTGTAATTGTTCTTTCCATTGTAATTCTCTCCCTATATAAAAGGGCTATGAAATGAAATAAGTAGACCAATTTCAATTGTCATTTTACTTTAACACGTTATCAGCACGCTAAGAGCAAATAGCCAAGAGAAAAAATCCTAATTTTCTAGTTTTCTTTCTACCGAAAAAAAAAAAAAAAAAAACCCTAGAAGAAAAAAAATATTTTCTAGTTTACTTTAACACTTTAACACGTTAACAAGGCCTCCTGGCCCACTGCTAAAAAGAGAAAGGGAGAAACCTCAAGCACAAAAACATCGTTACGCACGCCTGCATCAACACACGCGTGCGCTAAGATAGTTTTGTTTTCTCGAAATCAAGTGTGTTTTCTTTATTTTATTTGATGAAATTTTGAGCATGTTTTTATTTTATTTACGCTTATATAAATTATGTCTATGCATGCTTTGTATTATGCTATTGTTTACATTTTATTTTATGCATGATATATTCTTGCTATTATTATGTGTAGTATATAATTTGTTGTATATTTATGAAATTGGAGCATGCCATGTAGTTTATTTCTTATATATGCTATGTTTAAATGTGTTATGCTTATTTTTAGAATGCAACATATATAATCCGCTTTGCCATGATAATGAAAATTCATGAGCATTGGAAAAAAAATGTGACCATTACGAATCTTGGTCTTGAAATCTAATTCACATTTTTGGAAAATAATCTACGTGGATGTCTTTATAACTGCGTAATTTATATCTTCTCTCTTGTTTACTTAGATGGCTGATCCAACTCGATCTGAGTTTGACATCTTGGACTCAGAAGGACTTGAGTACCATCGTTGGGTTTCCGATGTAGAAACTGCCTTTGTAGCAAAAGACTACACTACCACAATTACCGACCCCAAAGATGATGAACCATCTAATAAGGTGAAAGCAAATGCCTTAATGTTTCTGAGGCGACATATTGATCATAGTCTACGCTGGGAGTACCTTCAGTTGAAGACACCCAAAGAACTGTGGGATGCCCTTAAGGGACGTTTTGGAAACATTCATGACATTTTGCTCCTAGAACTGGCCGTTCAGTGGAATGGAATCCGTTTGCTTGACTACAAAAGGGTCAATGACTTCAACAAGGACATATTGCGCCTAAAGGTACGTCTCAATTTCTGTGGAAGGGAAATCACAGAAGATGATATGATCTACAAAACTCTTTCCACCTTTCCTACTTTAGTGTTTATGCTAGCGGACAAGTATAGGTTGGAGTATGACAACAAAAGAATCACAACCTTTAATAAGTTGATCAGCCTACTGCAAGTGGCTGAAAGACATTATGAGGTTCTCTTGAACAACAATGCCAGGCCTACTGGGACAAAGAAAATTCCAGAGGCTAATTATGGAAAAATGAAAGGTGAAAATAACTCCAATGCAACGGGGTTTAGACGTACTAATCCCTCCCATGTGGCAACAATGCACCACGTGGAAAGGGACATGGGGATCGTGGAAACAATATGCAAAAGGAAAGAGTTGACAATGAATCATGCTATAGGTGTGGATTCATTGGGCATTGGTACAAGAACTGCCAAGCAAATAACAGAGTAGCAACCAATTACAAGAGGTATAGAGAGTCTAAAGAACAAGAGGCTCACTATATAGAAGAAAGAGGTCATGACCTAGACGTCAACCTTACAATTGCAGACTTCAATGGCAAAGAGGAACTTGCTAAGTCAATGGATGCTCTCAATCTTGACTGATCTGCTTTATTTTCCAAAGACAGTTGTGAAGGCATAATGCCTTATTTTTAGTTAGACTATTATTTGGTCTTAAAGAATGGTTTGATGAATTAGATTTCTGAACAAAGACCTTGATTTGATTATCGTTGGCTTATTAATAAATTTCAAATTTTATTCTGAAGCATTGAATGTATTCAAATTTATTTACTACACATATTTACATGGTTCGAAATAGCACTATAAAGATGTAAAGCAATACATCTAGAAAAAAAAGAAAAATTATTAGAATGAAAAGAATATCATTCTACGCAAATAGAAATACTCTAAAGAATATGAATTATATTTTCTAAATACCTCTATGGAACTGCCAAATTTTTGCTGCCTAATGGCACAACATTTCAATTCACAAACGCTTTGTATGCACCAAGAGCTAGTCGAACCTTGTTAAGATTCAAAGATATTCGTGCCAACGATTATCATGTAGAAACACACTGTGAGAATGGAACTGAATACCTTTATATTACCTCTAATGAATGTGGAAGGAAACACATTTTAGAGAAACTTATGAGTCAATCTAGTGGACTGTACCTCACTACGATTCAGATCATTGAATCCTATGCTGTCACCAACAATGAAATGTGGGACACTGACTCATACAGGCTTTGGCATGACCGCCTAGGGCACCCCGGTCGTGACATGATGATCCATATTTTAAAGTACTCATATGGACATCCCTTCTTTCGAGTGAAAAATAAAATGGGAGAAAAGTCCGCCACACTGCAAAGTGTCGGTCCTAGTACTGCTCAAATGCAGCCATTCCCTTCTGAAGTACCAGAAGCACTACCTCACTCCCATTATGCCTCATTGACTATTTCAAAGGCACATCACTCGTTTCGCAAAGCCTGCTCTTTAGCAAAAACAGGATTGAGACCTTCCTATGCTAAAGATACAGAACAAAAAATTCCATTCTTACAAAGGATACAAAGAGATGTATGTGGACCTATCCATCCAGAATGCGAACCATTCAAGTACTTTATGGTTCTGGTGGATGCTTCGACAATCTGATCACATGTCGTTTTATTGTCCAGAAGAAATGCTACAATACTCCTAGCACAAATTATATGTATAAGGGCTTACCACCCTGATCATCCTATCAAGTCTATAAGGCTTGATAACGCTGGAGAGTTTACATAAAAAGTATTTGATGAATATTGCATGTCTATTGGGATCGCGGTAGAGCATCCTGTACCCCATGTGCATACACAAAATGGTCTCGCAGAAACCACCATCCACAGGCTGCAGATGGTGGCTAGGGCATTGGTTATGCGCACCAACCTGCCTATATCTGCCTGGAGTTATGCAATATTGCACGCAGCTTTACTTATTCTTTTCAGACCCACTGCTAGCCAATCATTTTCTGCATACCAGTTGGTAACTGGATATGAGCCTGACATTTCACACTTACGCATATTTGGTTGAGAAGTATATGTGCCTATTGCGCCCCCACAACGCACCAAAATGGGTCCTCAGAGACGATTAAGTATTTATGTTGGATACGAATCCCCAACAATTATACGCTATTTGGAACCCTTGACAGGCGATCTCTTTACCGCTAGATTTGTGGATTGTCACTTTGATGAGACAGTCTTCTTGTCATTAGGGGGAGATAGGAAAAATGATTTTCCAAGGGAACGACAGGAATTGTCGTGGTTTGTCCCCACTCTGTCTCATTTTGATCCCCACACTTCACAATGTGAAAGTGAAGTGAAAAGAATAACCGATCTTCATAACGTAGCAGATTCGATGCCTGATGCGTTTACTGATATCACAAAAGTGACGAGATCACATATACTAGCTGCAAATGTGCCTGCAAGGTTAGAAGTCCCCAACAAGGGGCACGATGCTGCAGATAGAGGCACTACAACCACACTTAGTGGAGGTGTGGTTGAGGCCGTGGCTCCCCAAAGGAAGAGGGGGAGGCCACTTAGTTCGATTGACACTCACCCAAGGAAGAAGAGGGCGAGTAAGGCACAAACCAATCATCAATGTATAGAATCCCTCTCATGAGATTGTCTCTGATTATAGTTATGTCCATGAATCAATACTGGAGGACGCTCCGATGTTTAAAATGATTCCAAAGAACAAAGAAATCTCAAAGGATTATGAGAGTGCGTATGAGTTGATAGAAAGATTTTCCATACACATTGATGATATATACTGTTGCTCAAGGAATCATAGAGCACGATGATATCGAACCACGCTCTATTGTAGAATATCAACAAAGAGCAGATCGACCTAAATGGAAAGAAGCAATCCAGGCAGAATTAGATTCTCTGACAAAGAGACAGATATTTGGTCAGGTAGTGCTAACCTCACCAAGTGTAAAGCCTGTAGGACATAAATGAGTCTTTGTCAAAAAGAGTAATGAGAACAATGAAGTCCTGAGGTACAAGGCTCATCTTGTGGCACAAGGTTTCTCACAACGCACTAGAATTGACTACGAGGAGACATACTCTCCCGTAATGGACGTTATAACCTTCCGCTACTTAGTTAGCTTAGTAGTTTTCGAAGGACTGGAAATGCAGCTCATGAATGTGGTTACTGCATATCTCTATGGGGATCTAGATTCAGAGATATATATGAAAGTGCCTGATGGCCTTACATTACCCAAGTCAAGTGACTCTAAACCACGGAGTGCGTTTGCAATTAGGTTGAAACGCTCACTTTACGGATTGAAACAACCCGGGCGGATGTGGTATACCCGTCTAAGTGACTACTTGATTGGGAAGGGATATAAGAACGATGAATTATGCCCCTGCGTATTCATAAAGAAAACAAGTTCCGGATTTGCAATTGTAGCAGTATATTTCGATGATATGAACATAATAGGTACTCTTGATGAAATAAGAGACACCTTGAGCTATTTGAAATCTGAATTTGAGATGAAGGATCTTGGGAAAACTCGATTCTGTCTAGGCCTTGAACTAGAACACCGAGTTTGTGGAATTCTATTCCACCAGTCTGCGTATGTCCAAAAGTCAGGCAATTTAATATGGACAAAGCGCATCCTGCTAGCACTCCCATGATCGGTCAAAGTTTGGATGCAAGGAAAGATCCATTTCGTCCAAAGGAAGATGACGAAGAGATGTTGGGAGCTGAAATTCGCTATCTAAGTGCAATAGGCGCATTATTGTACTTAGCCCAATGTACTCGACCAGACATTGCATTCTCAATGAACTTGTTAGATTTAGCTCAGCGCCAACGCAGCGTCACTGGAATGGTATCAAGAACATTTTCGATACCTAAAAGGAATCATTGACTTGGGATTGTTCTTTCCCTACAGAGAGACAAGAGGGACCGCATATGGAACTGCAATCCCTAAAGGAAATGTTGATGGCGAAAGCGCCACTCACTACACCGAAACTCTAAATAATGTTTTGGTTGGTTTTGCTGATGCTGGGTACCTCTCTGACCCACATAAATATCGTTCTCAAACTGGTTATGTATCTACCATTGGGAACATGGCGATATCTTGGAGATCAACCAAGCAAAATCTTGTGGCTACCTCCTCGAACCACTTAGATATCATTACTCTACATGAGGCGGTTCGTGAGTGTGTATGGTTAAGAGCTATCATCACACATATTCGAGGGACTAGTGGTTTGAGTTTTACCATTGAAGAGCCTACTTGCATTTATGAAGATAATGCAGCTTGTATCGAACAGATGAAGCTCGGATATATCAAGGGTGATAATACAAGACACGTATCGCCAAAGTTTTTCTACAATCAGCAACAACAGGCCCTCCTCAAGATTCAAAAGAATCAAGTAAGGTCTGAGGAGAATGTGGCATGTTTGTTCACCAAATCATTGCCCAAGGCCATATTTGAGAAACATGTGAAAAGCATAGGAATGCGAAAACTTTCTAAGCTCCCCTGATTAATGTAAATATCAGGGGGAGGTGTAGACATCAGGGGGAGTCTAACACACACATGTCATACTCAAAAGTAGAAGGTGCGTTGTGCTCTTTTCCTTCGACCAAGGTGTATTTTTTGTCCCACAGGGTTTTTATTGTTACTTGGCAAGGTTTTTAGTGAGGCAACAACTCATGCACCATTTAGTCTTTGACTTGGCACAAGGGGGAGTGTTAAAGGAAAAGTACATTATGTGCCTTCGTCAAAGTGACTGACAGAGAGGGAATCAAGGAATCAGTGATTACCATCAATAAACACAATTACGGATCAATTAGAGTTTAATGTCATCATTGTAATTGTTCTTTCCATTGTAATTCTCTCCCTATATAAAGGGGCTATGAAATGAAATGAGTAGACCAATTCCAATTGTCATTTTACTTTAACAAATATAGCAATTTATTCTATGCATAACATACATTTAAGCATATATAACCATTTCACCTTTGTTATGAAGAACATGGAGGCTAATATGTTTTGGGCAGTTCGAGGCTTTGGCTCCTTCTCATAGCTTCCTTTCTACTCCGAATGAATTCGTCTGATTTTTCATTTATATTTGGTGCAACATAAAAAAGTGGCCTTGCACGCATCAAAGGAAGCTTTGATCTCTCATCTTCTTCACCCACCATTGCTAGTGTAAATTTTTCATTACTCATTAGCATTATACCTTTCTTCTTATTGTCCTTCTCTTTCTCCAACCCCACTGCATCTGCAATGCTTAAACACTTTTCCGGGTCCTTAGCTTGCGATACACCTGTGACAATAGGCTTCAACTCTTGTAAACTCTTACTCAAAGACAATTTGTGGCTATCCGAAGAATTCCTCATCTTTGAATCATCATCATCTGTCTGCTTGTAGTGAACTTGGATCTCAAAACCCGAATTGTCTTCTGGTGTATGCTGAGCCTGTTGAATGTATATGCTCTCCACTCCATTAGGCCTGTTTGGCACAAGGGGTTGTTGGTCTTCCACAAAAACCACTTCATTGCTTGAACCTTGAGGGGTTGGATGATGGCTGGTTATCGTTACGTGCTTGACAAACCTTCTAGCATTGAGGCTGTTCATGATGAAGGTGAAGAGGCTGTGGCAAATGCCAAGAGGCTGCCAGTGTTTTCTCTTCTCTTGCATAATCGCTTATGGTTTCACAAGCAATGCTAGTAAGAACAATGTGTTTGATGATTTAAACAAAGAGCTGGAGTGTTAAGATGGAGAAATGGCAACATGATTAATTGGATATCTGATTCCATGCTTGGAAATGTGGTAACAAAAAGTAAGAATGTGACTTTAACGAGGAAGAGATAAGAGAAAGTAGTGATCGATGAAGTTCTTTCTCATCGATCACCGGCTTTGGTGGGAAGCAAAACCAACCTGCAAGGATATCAAAAGGAAAGTTATGATTTGATACCAAGCATTGGAGAGAGAGCTCGAATTTTACTTTGCTTCAAGTGATTATTATTCTGAAACAACAACTAGCATAATTGCCAACATCAAGTAATTGACCCTGGAGGCTGACCAATTTATATAGTAAAATTATCAACCTCTAAACAACTAAAGTAGAGTAATATTAGGGTGACATTTTTTGCTGCTGAAACGGGTAGTTGCCCCACCGATTTTCATTTTTCTGTTTGGTTGTCTGGATGGTCTACTTTTCTTTACTTCTTCTCTTCTAGATATATTTGAGCGAATCAACATAAAGTATTTTCAATTACTCATATTTGAGAGTAATCTTATCTTCTCATTGAAAATAAATAAAGAAAAAAACTCACATCTTACAAGAAAATGAAAAATTATGAAAATAATATTTCATAAAACTCATTCATCATGATCATACTACTGGACTCACATTTTCAATCATAATTGTACTGGAAGTCTGGCATCTACACTTTTGGACATTTGGTGAAACAATAGTTAATGGACTTGTGGGTGGCTTGGGCCTACAATCCAAAGAGGCAAAGAGTGTAAATGAGCCCAATTCCCGACCCGACATTGACCCTCCACCAACCGCGCACCAAAGCGTCTGTTAGTTTCTGCTCCCAAACTTCCATATTTTTCTCTCCGTCCACATTTTTTCAGGTAATTCTAACTTTCTCTCTGCTTCCCCAATAATCCTCCATGAATTTCTTCAAGTCCGTATTCGCAGACGAGCCCGATCCGTCAAACCCCGAATCCGACTCAGAATCGGGGCCCACGAGTAACCAAGATCCAGATCCGAAGCCCCAGCCGAGCCAACCCGATCCCAACCCGGCCGGCATTGGCGGGTGGAACTTCGGCGATCTGATCAAAACCATCGCCACCAAGTCCGAGACCGTCATCGATACCTACCGCCGCGACTTGCAGGAATTCGGGTCGGGTCTGAAGAAAGAGATCGAGGTCGCCCAGGGGTCGCTGGAGACAGTCGGCACCAGAATCGATGAGTTGGGCAACACAGTCCTCGCAGGAACGGCCCAGATCATCTCCCAGGGCATCCTCGCCCCCGATCACGAATCCGATTCGTCCGATTCCAACAACACCTCGACCCCCCAGCGGAGCTTGAATTCCAACAAGTACAGTAGGTTCGAGTCTCAGGTGCGCGCGATTCAGGGTGACGCCAGCACCTACTGTGAGGAGCCTGAGGATTTGGAGGAGTATAGGCAGTGGAGATCGGGGTTTGTGTTGGAGGAGAAGAGGGAGGAGATTGAGGGTTTGCTTGAGGGGAATGGAGCAATGGAGAATATTTACAACAAGGTTGCGCCCAATGTGGTTGATGATGAGACGTTTTGGAGCAGGTATTATTATAGGGTGTATAAGCTCAAGCAAGCTGAGGATGTCAGGGCGAATCTAGTGAAGAGGGCGATTTCGGTTGAATTGGAGGAGGAGTTGAGTTGGGATGTTGATGATGATGAGTATGATGAAAGTGAGGGCAATGTGGTTGCGAAATCGAGTCTAGGGAAGAGTAGTGAAGTTGGTGCTGAAGATGTGAAAGAGAAGGAGTTGAAGAGTGATGATCAGGTTGGAGATAAGGGTTCCTCAAAGGTGGGAGAGGTGAGCAGTGTTGCTGAAGAGGCTAATGTGGCAGCGAAAACAGATTCGGTGGAGCAAAAGGTTGTCGAGGAAGAGAGTTCTGGTGAGAAATTGCAAAGTGGGACTTCTGAGGTTGTTGAAGAGAAGGAAGGGAAGAGCCTGAAAGTTGATAATGAGAAGAAAGAAAGTGCTGTGGAGTCTAGTGGTGATAAGGAGTCGGAGAAGAAAGTGAATCAAGTAGGGGATTCTGGGATGCCATCAAAATCTGATGAGGAGAAGAAAGTGAATGTAGAAGGGGATTCTGGGAAGAAAGACTTGCCGCCATCAAAATCGGATGATAAAGCGGCTTTAGAGGTGAAGAATGAGGCTCCTGCATCTAGCAAAGAGAGTGGTGTATCGGCTCCTGCTTCAGTCCGGCCCTCAGTAGAACCTGAGGAAGAAGACCTTGGCTGGGATGAGATTGAGGATCTTAGCAGCATTGATGAAAAGAAAGCAAACCCTGGTGCAAGTGGTGCAAGTGCTAATAGAGCTGAGCTGCAGAAGCGGCTCAGCACTGCGGAAGAAGAAGAAGACTTGAGCTGGGATATAGAAGATGATGATGATGAACCCGCCAAAGCTTGACAGCAATTAATTTTAAGTTCTTTATTCTCGTATTTAGTCACCAAATTCTGTATTACCCCCCATATCTGTTTCTGCAAGAAGTGTCATATGTAATGGGAGACTTTTTCTTTTTCTTTTTCTTTTCATTTTCTCTAAGATGGTTTGAAATGCAAAGATGTTAAAGTTGAACCAGCTTTGTGTACAAAATTCTAAAAATATTCGATGCTTTTGCGTATTGATATAGCTAGTGAGTGCATTCTCTCCGCAACTTGCTGTTGATGACTTGCATCTTTAAAGCTACCAACTGTGCCGGCCTCCTTCTGGATTGTAGTTCGATTAACCAGAGCTTCAGCCTGCTTTGGATACCCTGGTAATTTTCTTCTCTTGTTTCATAAGACAATCTCTAGTGCTGCCCGTCCTATTCATCCCCAGTACCAAAATTTGAAGTTTCAGCAGTTCAATGTTGACCACGTTTTGTATGTGTTATGGATAATTGAATTTCCATTTGAGGGACCTGTGCCAGAATGCAAGCTATAGCATATACACAGAACAACAGATGTCTGCGGCACCAAACTACTCAACCATGAGTTCTCAGTGCCATTTCCACAAGTATGAGGAAGTTCTGGTGCAACAGCATGCCTTCTTATAGTTATACCTAACCCCTAACCTTCGCTGCTATCATTGTACGCTGCAAATTGTATGCACATTGCCCCACTTGAAAGGATACAGATTGCCTCTCGAGTCATTTACCTTCTCAACCCGGTGGATTTTTTTTTTTTTGGGTTAC
Organism: Rosa chinensis; assembly: GCF_002994745.2. Taxonomy (NCBI): domain Eukaryota; kingdom Viridiplantae; phylum Streptophyta; class Magnoliopsida; order Rosales; family Rosaceae; genus Rosa; species Rosa chinensis. The sequence goes on along the minus strand of NC_037093.1, from coordinate 54,969,657 downwards.
AGGTGATATTCTTTTTTCTGTTCCTCAGGTGAAATTCTGTATTACCCCCCATATCTGTTACAGGTGATATTCACATGTCTCCACTCTGCAGAACTAAAACACATGATACAGTACAGCTTTCAAAATAAGAGTCACAGAATCAACAATAAAAAAAGGCACAACACGAGGAATTCCCGATAGGTCATTTGAAGAAAATTAATCCGAAATGTGTCGGTTGACATTAAGAATTAGAAGTTAACGCTTCTCTAAAAGAAACTAATTCACATAACCTGGATTACTTGAAAAAAAAAGAAAGATATGATATAACCTGTCTATAAAAACTTTAACATAACCCCAATACAAAATTCAGCACTTAAACTAACTCACACCCCACAACTTGATAAGCTCAACTACCTCTGAAGCACTAACATGACTGGCATCCAATTTAAAAGTACTGTGACCCCCTTTAAACCTATTCTTACTCAGCAAAAGAAAAGGGAAAAATTTTGAAAATTGAGACAGACTCTTCTAACAGCACCTAGGCCTGTTTGTACAACAAGAAAAACTCCTGCACAACTTGGAAGTAAATATGAATACTATCTTTGCTGATTCATATCATTTTCAACCCAGGGCTGCCTGTGACTAATCACAATGATTTTCCTTAAACGGTGATGCCTGGCTCAGAAGTGGACTCCACTACATGTGTCTCGGCCGGGGAAGGGAGAGCCATAAGCCGTCCTTTTTGGGCGCGAGGTGGAAGATGTTTTGCTGGTTTTCTTGATCCCACAGTCCATGGCAAGAAAACTCCAGTACCACTTTGAGGAACTTTTCGAGGGCTCACTACCATAGGACGAACTGGGGCTAACATGACCACCGGAGCACGGAGGACACCCCATTTTGGCATTACATCCATTGCCTCATAGCCATTGGGTGCTCCATCTGGAGCTGCATATGGGCTCATAACGCCATGTTGCCATACAGTCATGGCACCATTCGGTGTTGGACTTGGTGGTGATGACTGAAATTGGTTGGAGTCTACTCGGACTCTAAAGAATGTGATGCTGATCCTCTTGTTCGGAGATGGACACATGACGTGCCTTGCCATGTCAGCACTGTTTCCCCTCATAACTAGGAGAGACCTGCAGAGTGTAGAATCAATGTTAATGAGTTGATTATTCTCAATGGAAATTACAATTAATAGATATGGGGATGAAATTAAAAGAACTAGGAGTGCATACCCTTCCTTCAAGGAGAGGGTCAGCGGCCCCTTGTAGTTCCCTTCAGTATCAGTCACAAGGGTGCGCCCGAAAGCCATTGTGGATTCAGAGAGGAGAAGAGTGGAGATGGGCTGATCCAAATGTGGTGGTTTCAGGAATGGCTGCGAATATTCTCCCTGCACAAGAAATATCATGATTTCCGGGTTTCTCTCTTACACTCAAATTTAAAGTAAATAACAAGACATATAACACAAACCCATGGTGTGAAGCGCCCTCTTTGCAGCTATGTGCTAGACTGCTAGTAAACAATAACAGAGGAGGTAACATGATAATGCAGCGAAACAGTGAATACCTCCTCAAAGAAGTTGATAATGCAACCATTAGGTCTTTTATACTCTGGAATTAGTTGCCACAGTACAAGGTGATCAATCACATCATGGAGAAGAGCTGGAATTGGCCCTATGTTGCCTGAAGATAACAGGTCAAGTTAAAATAAAGTCGGTATGTAGTCACAACTGCATAAAATGCAAGATTGATAGTAACGAGGTCCCAAACTGAATAAATTGAAATATGTTGCCTGAAGATAACAGGTCAAGTTAAAATAAAGTCGGTATGTAGTCACAACTGCATAAAATGCAAGATTGATAGTAACGAGGTCCCAAACTGAAAAAATTGATAGTTTGAGTCTTACTTGCAGATTCATCTTTGACCTGTCCAAATATTGGAATTCCAAACTGAATCAGCTCTCTCCTGTTTCCCTTAATCTGCTTGTTGAACAAAATAAAGGTCTCACCTGTATTCAACACCACAACATAGAATCACAATTTATGCATAAAAGTAAATAATTGACATTTGCAGCACTGGCCTTTCAGGTATTATGTCGAAAAGGCAAGTTGCGCCTGTTTTCATACCAAGTACATGGCAAAGTGCATGGTACAGAAGGCTTAGATGGCCTTGTCTAGAATAGCATTACTTACACAGTAACATAAACTCAGTTGAATTATCACAAGGATGGGGTTAAAGGATAAGGGCATGGGCTTACCTGAGAGCTCTCCATTCAGACCAGCCGTGCGGAGTTCGTTTGCAAAGTCAGTCAATTTAGAGAGCTCAGAGTCAGTAAATATTTCCTCATATAGCTTTAAGCCTTTCACAACATTAACCTGCCATGTAACATCTACCAATCAGTCATAGCTACTTGTATTTCTTTCACAGAATAAATCAAAGAATCAAGTTTGCTTCGACCTTCTGTATAGAAATTAGATAGTGGAAGAAAGAACTTACCATATGCCCTTTGACTGATTCCTTTGCTGAGAAACCTTTTGTCAACTTGATCTGGGCACGACGTGCCTCACAGTCATCATGGTTAGAACATATCTCAGTGTTCACTGAATTGAGCACTTCTTGAGATCCTGCACTCACATCAAACAGATGAACAAAAAGCTTATCAGATGATCATTGCGACAGTTGAGACAGAGAAAAGATTAGAATACTGATTGGCTTATGTACTTCTTGAGTCAATTAGACTCAAAAATCCAGCATTTGTCTAAACCTGTCGACTATATCACAGAAACTGAAGCAAGTTTATATCATATCGTTGAACATCACAATATTTGAAGTCATTAAACAAGCTGCAACTAGGAAAAATTTAAGAAGGCAAAGCAAAAGTAGGAGTAGGAGGATCCCCACTTAACACTAGGGAAGCAACTATGAAAACGAGTTTCTAAAGTAGATGCTCAAAACTGTTAAAAGATATCCAATATAATGGGGAAACCACCTCCATTATACCACAGATCATTTCAGCATCTTTTATCCTTCATTAATCTTTTCTATTATCATTCAAACCCATCAGAGACTCCTTCCTTCAACCATTTTATATATCCCGGGTTTTCATCCCTACCACCGTTGTACGTAACTATGAGTCTAATTCTCTGATTACATGATCCGGGAGAACACATGGCTTTAATGTTCATCTCAGAGATCATAGATTGGCAGCGTATCCGAATAAATTTAATTACGTCACTTTCCGGTCACCATACAACCAACCGTACCTTACGACCTTTATTCCAAATAGAACAATGGACTTTTGCTTTGTTTTTGCAAAAGCTGTCACTACTCACCATGCACCCAAAGAGACAGGACACAATAACAAACAAAAACACACAGTAAAGCAATGAGACATCGACACTACATATCCGAATCTCCCCAGCAGTACCATATTCGGCCCCGAGTTCCAACTCGGTAATATCAACCGAGTCAAACCAACACCGAGTCCACCAACTTAAATGTTGGAATGACCACCCTAAGGCCTACGCTTTTGTCAAAACTCACGCCACAAAACCAAACGTACCCCGTGACGTCAACCATAAAAGGGACGGCTCAGATGGACCGCCGCCTACAATTAAATCAACGGCACGCCTCTCGAGCCATTATTGCATCAAACTGATGATGCCTCAACAGTTCAACCCCATTTGCTAACCCCCAAAACTAACTGTGACAGCCAGTACATCCAAACTTTCCTCCCCCCGCCTCGAAATTTCCAAACCCCCTTAAACCTCGGGACGATACCAACCGCAATTATAAAAATATACTTGTTCTCTCATGCGAAAACAACAGTAATTTTATTTTACTGAGGTAAACTTGAAAAAGGTCCATCTTTCATTATCTAACAACAGAACGTTGAATTCAAAGGTAGAGAACGGCGTATTGAATCTAGGATCTGGTGGAGAAAAACATGTTATCATTTCGTTCTTTAAAAAATTGGAAAAATATGACGCAAAAGGTAGTCTAGCTGTGTTACTTAAAAATAAAATCTTTTCGTAGTCAGGGAAATTAATCAAAAAAAATGATTTTCATTTTTTCTCGGGCACCCAACAGAGGAAAAGTTCTCTCCAGATTCCAGACCACTTTCTCTTCCAGTTTTTCTCACCAACCAAAATGGACCTAAACTTCATAATACCATAATCATAACAACTTCCTTCGCCTTTTTTTTTGGGAGAATCGGAAATTCAAACACCGGGGATCAAACAACTGAAATCGGAAACAGAAAAGTTCAAATAGTGCAGTGCTACGAATTCTGCACACTCAGTTATGGTAAATTCACCGTAAAACTAGCAAATATAGATCGAAAAAAAATATTAAAAATCAGAAATGATTCATAAAAACCACAGCTTGGAATGAAAAGGAACCAGATCACTTACCTGAGTCGGTAATATCACTCTCCGGCGAACCGTCTTCTTCAGTGACCTCATCTGCGGCTGGCTCATTTCCATTAGTTTCTTCCACCTTCTCGTCCTCCACACACGACTTAGCCCCCTCGCTGCTCTTGCAATTGTCCTCGGCCTCAAAAACGTCCCCGTTTTGGTGGTGGCTCTCCCGCTCAGCCATCTTCGCCCCGAGGTTTCGGAGCTCCACCGTCACGTCAGCGATGGAGTGGTACTTCTGCATCTGGAGCACAGGGATCCAATTCATCCGCCTCCGGTGTATCGCGGCGAACACGGCGCCGTAGTCGGCCCCTCCGCCGCTGAGCTGTGTGAGGTGCCCGCAGAGTGCGTCGATGATCGCGTTGGCCGCCGCAAACTCGCCGCGGTACCACCCAATTATTGCATCCTTCGCCACCGCGTCCGGCACCACCGTCATCGGCATCATTGTGGGTCCCATCGCTGGAGGACTGCCTCCATCGGCCGGCGGCAACGCAGCTGGCCCAACAGCCATCGCCATGTACAGTCAGCTCAAAAACTCTTTCCTTTTTCCCAAATCACTCACGCTCCAGAGTCCGAAATATCGGGTCTCTTAAAGCTCCGGCACGGTGGTTGCTCGGTGGAGATTACGGTCACGCAGAGAAAGTTAATAGAGAAATTATAGAGAGAGAAAGAGGAGAGAGATTTTCACATGGAAGGGTTTTGTGGTGTTGGGATTTATATATATACTAGGAGGAGGGTGCTGCTGGGCCGTGGCATTTCCGTGCATGTGGGGACCACGCGTCGAGGTGGCAATTTCGAGGTTTCAGTGACGTGGCACAACAGAAGCGAAGGTTGGGTGGTTTGGTACTACCTTGGTGAATGGGCCTTGTGAAAGATGGTTAAGGAGCTTATGTTTTTTGGTTAGGGAACTTTAGGGCGCGGAGTAAGGTAAGTAGGGTTACATAACTAGCCCTACTCTTTCTTCAACAAAGAGGTAGTTGGCTGTGGGTAGGTCTAGTGAAATATTTGCACGTGCAGAAATTACTTGCCGATTTCGATTTTTGGACCGTCTGATCTAGGGTAAATGTATTATGTCTTTAGCGTTATCCATAAAATTTGATGACGTTTAAATTTTGGGGGTAAAAATTAACGTGCGGTACAAGTCGTCAAGTCCTAATTTGGTATTTGGATTTGGTTTAGAACTCTGCCACATTTTCTATGCATGTTAATCGTCTTATATACCAAGATTTAAGGTGGATTTTTCAATAACTTGCTCAGCATGTACTGCTCCAGTCTTGCTAGTTTATCATATCCCTTGAGGTTTTTTAGAGTATGATAGGATCGATGACTAATTGCCCCTCTCTTGCGGAATGTACGTTGAGGAATTTGAGGAACTTGAACATTGCTCCCTTTTTTAACTTTATAAACCTCGAACATAATATCACAAAGCCGTTATGTCTTGCACAACTCATAATTAACTAATCGATCCAATATTCCAATGATCGATATGTAAATAATTGTTAGTAATATCTTTAACTTTAGTTTCGATTATGTAATTAGTACATTAATTAAATCTATATGCTCATTCGTAATGATAATAAATAATATAACTACTTAACCAGTTAGGTAGTGTACTTTAAACTTAGCTATACTATGTATGCATGTATACATAAATAGTGAAACGAAGAAATTACTTCGTAACTAAAGTATTAAATTTTAAGATTATCGAACACGATTTTGTAGTAATAATCATTGAAAATGATAACCGACTGTAAATATTAATTAATGACTAATTGATTCATAATGTAGGACTAAAATAATTTTCAGAGTTAGATCGCATAAGCAAACACGCATGCAATCTCTCAATTTAAATAGGGAAAAATGCACGAACAGTGTCTGAAGACTCTGAGGACTGTCAAAATGATACCTTAACTTTCAAATGTATCAATGTGATACCTGGACTTATATTTTCTTGTCAACGTAGTACCTACATCAACTTTCCGTCACGGCACCGTTAAATTTACCACGTGTGAGGCACGTCAGGTACAAAATGAAGGTAAAAAGACTGATTTGCCCATATAACTGACATTTTAAATATTTTTTTTTTGGTAAAAATATTTTAAATATATATATATTTTTTGGTAAAAAGACTTATTTACCTTTAATTTTTTTTCACCCCTCCACCTTTCGTCTTCTTCCTCTCCCCTTGATCAACCACTCTCTAAAAAGATTGTTTGGCCTCACCGATTCCTCCCGCAACAACACCTCAGTACTCCTCGATTTCAGGCACACGGCGCTGACGCTGTTGACCTAGACGAAAGGATCGGCGGCGCACTTCATCACCGATTTCAGATCTTCAACAAGCGAGGCTTCGAGAAGACTCTGTCCAACATTTTGGAGGACGAAATTGAAATTGAAATTGGGATTTGGATTTGGATTTGGATTTGGATTTGGATTGGGTTCTCTGGAAACTTCGACGGTACTCAAAGCGGGACTTGAGATCGAGGAAGGAGGAGGATGGAGAGATCGTCTATATCATTATTTGCTAGTGTTTTTGTTGTAGTTAATATCTTGATATTAATGGATTTTGAGTTTGAGTTCGAGTTTTGGTGGAGGTGTGGGTGTGGGTGGTGACAGAAAATGAAATTCAAGGTTTCTGCAAGGTCTTCTTGGTTCTTCTTCTTCATTGCCCATTTCACAACAGGTCTGCATTGATGTTGTTGAGGCGATTTCAAAGGACGAATGAAATTTTGTGTTAATTCGATCTGATACATCTGTGATTGTTTTGGTTGTTTTGCAATCCAAGTCTTCATGCTTTCTTTGTTGGACTTGGAGGTGTTGAAGAGGCCATCGACCTCGCGGCAGAAGTTGATAAGGCAGCGGGTCTCCTCCTAGATCCAATGCTCGACCCGCTTCTTCGGGTACAGACCTCGTGGTCCTCGCCGCAGCTGCTAGCATGGTGTGGCCACTAATTAAGGCAGACTTGGGAGTTGAATATGGTTTAATGATTTTGCAGAAACAAGTTGGACTTGGTTTTGTGTTTTAGAAGTGAATCGAACAAGGGAGAAGCTTTGCTAAAAAAAATTATTTCTCATTCTTTTTTGTTCTTGGAGTTCCCAGATCTTTCATTTCTCTTTCAAAATGAGTTTGTCGAGTTTAAGAAGATGAACAAGAATGGGTTCAAGAACATGAACAATTGAGATTTCTTTTGTTTTTTTTTTTTTTGCCTTTTTGCTGGGTTTGAGAAGATGAACAAGAAGAAATGTTAGGTTCATACTTATCAGATTGGATTTTTTTTTTTTTTGAGAATATATTGGATTGATCTTGGTTAATAGAAAAAGCAAAAGAATTTAATCATCTTTTATTTTCAATATAATAAATAATTCTGTTTTTATTTTAAATTTTAAATTTATTTATTTAGGATTTGATGGAGTGGAAAAAAGCTTTTTTGCCCTCATTTTCGGCCTCACATGCGTCACACGTGACTTGAACTGACGGAGCTGTGACGAAAAGTTGATGTAGGTACTACGTTGACAAGAAAATATAAGTCCAGGTATCACATTGATACGTTTGAAAGTTCAGGTATCATTTTGACAGTCCTCAGAGTCTTCAGACACTGACTGTGCATTTTTCTCATTTAAATAACTAGATATGTCTATTAGAAAAATTCTCGCGTATGTTTATTCTAAATGATCAATATCATATATGTATTAGAAGAATAAAATGATAAACAAATTTCAAACTAATTACATTTGTGTTGTTCTATTACCAGTTAGGTGGTATGAAATTAGAGAGCTTATGTATCAATTATAAAATCTTTGAGATTAACATGTGAATAGGTGATCATGTGGCTCGTAATATTGCACCTCCATGAGTCCATGTGACATGTGAGTACTCTTTAAGTTCACATAACTCAACTAAGCTCGATTTCCGCCCTCGGCCTGAAAAGAAAAAAAAAACTCCAAATATATTTCCATAAGCTGAGCTTAAATTATACAACTTTCACAAGTAGTTGAACTAATAGTATCTTCAGCAAAATGATCATGAACTTAATTAATCAACAACTCACTTGCTACATCCTCATTTCTCCCAACTCTAAACATTTGTTTTGGGTAACACAATTTTCATTGCCACGTAATTTCAAAAACTGGTCGCGATAATAACCAAAAATTTAATCATTTTTAAGGTACTGAGGCCGTTAATTTATTCCTTTGACATGACCAAGTAAAGCAGGACAAAACCAAACGACGAGACGCCCCAGAAAATGCCATGCATGTACGGTGGCGTAGGGTATCACCCCTCTAACCAGTAAGGTTCGTTTGGGTGGTGGGCCCCGCACCCGCCGCTATTGTTGGCTTATAGACGAGGAAGGAAAGTTGCGTGGGTCCCCCCTTAGGGTATAGGGGGAGGAGCCTAAAAGGCTGAGGGGCACTTGCTCAATTCAACTTCTTCTTGTTGTGTCCACCGATGCGCATTGCGCACTAACTTGCATAAAGTGTCGCATATATAACATGGATCATGGAACGGAAAGCCACCACCACAGACGACACGCCGTCCAAGACGATCCTGAGCCGGCTGGTGATCGACTCGGCTCGGCTGCCAACTTTCCCTTTTGGGCGTTTCTTTTAACAGAGACTGTTTTATAAAACTTTCCTTTTCCGTTTTTTATTGAGGGAAAGGGCTTCGCTGTCTAATTCGAATTCATCGCCAAGAATTTGCATGATAACAGAGGGAAGCTTCTTTCAGAAGGTTGACGTATACCTGTCATTCATGTGAGTTAGCTTCCATCTTCCATTATTCTTAGAGGTACCAAATTCGATCTATAAATATGTTTAGTTCTAAATTCGAATGCATATAAGATAAGATAATATTAAGTGATTGACATGCACTATGCTGATCGTGTCAAGGTTGGCCCTAAAAATTTTGGCCTCTTGGGGTGCCCTAATGGCTGGGGTAGACTCGTTCAATGAGGTAGTTCTTCGTGCAGAGGAGGATTTTAGTTAATGACCCTAAAACATTTGTGCAAGCATTGAATTTATAGGTTATACAAGTCTAATGGATCGAGTCTACGTGTTCGACCTAGCATTCGTAGGTGCCCGACTTGAGAGTTTGAGACGGGTTCATCTAATGAGGTTTGAATTCTCTACGGCTTCTCCACCTTCTTGCATTATAGGATGTTGGTAAAAAATATGAACATACATTTTAGTTATACAAGTTTTTGATGATAAAAAATTAGGCGGCTCATAAAAATTGGATGTACATATATATATATATATATATATATATATATATATATGTTATGATGACTTACTTTTCTCTCATAGAAACAAATTTAATTTTTCATCAACTTTGACTTTCTTCACGTACCGTACTGAATTAAGTCTATTATTAGCTAGGGTTAAATAATTTCCAATATCTCTAATGTAATAACTGATAATATGATTATGCTAACATTAGATCAATCTACATGTTTCAAGATTCGATCTCCAGTACCTGAAGCAATTAAATATAGATGGACTAATTATTATTAACATGCATTTCGATCACTGAGTGTCCATATTATATGCCAAGTATATGGTTTAGCTTTGGCATACATAATCAGTGTTATATATATGTTGATCAGTTACATGACATTAATTAACCATGATAGGATACGTTGACAGAACCTGCACATCCATATTATTTCTAACTTTTTAACAAGAACATTAGTAGTTGTGCCTCCTACGCACCTTTAACATATTCTAATGAATTTCCTTTTGTTTAATCCATTAGGGCATAAATCTTTACCTGTCACTTCCCATTATACTGCAAATGAATAATTTTATCCTTTTAACCCTTTCCATTAGGGCATAAAGCCAATGTTGCTAAAAGGATGACAAAGCCATCCTCTTTAAGTGAACTACCCGTTAAACAATTTTAACTTTCAGTCTTTTTAACCTTTATTTGATTCTACCCGTCAAAAATAATCTTTATTCCCTACGTGACCAAGTTTGCAAGCCAAGCCAAAGCTTAAGTGGGATAGAATGCCCTGGATTCCATTGTTACCTTTTCTAGCTAGGTCAAAATCGAGGGTTGCACATGAGGTATGAGAGGTCCGAGTGAAAAGTAGGGTGCCCATTTGAATGGAGACCATCCCATGACTCAGACCCACAAAGACCCACAAAACTACAAAAGCACTTTCTAGAGAAAAAGTCAATTTGCATTTCAACTCAAATTTGTATTTATGAAATTAGACTTGGTTGCCAATAGACACCCTACATGTAATTATATTATGCACCAACATCAATCTATGTCGTATATTTATTTTGGGAAACCAAATCGTGATGCCCTTGAACACATTGATAGTGACAGAGACTAATGCTTTGTGATATTTGGACTTAGATTTTCACCGTCATGATTATGGCCGACTTGAAGGTGTGACCAATTCAGGTATAAGAATTTTAGTTAGTGTTGTATTGCTAATTATATTACACTATTTCAATGAAAATGCTAAACGATAAATAATGTTCTTTTTCAAGATGTGATGGGTGCCTCACAGCCTCGTTGAATCTACGCTACAATTAGATTGTTTCCTTGTAAATTGGATGGAGGAGAAAAATTGCTTGGTTCTTCTTTAATAGGTCACTAATCAAGAAAATTTACGAATGATAGATTTTACAAATTGTTATCGCGATTGAAAATACATATAAATATGCTAGCTTGAACTTAACACAAACTTTAAGATATCCAACTCGATATACACCCTAATTGAAATACATAAAATTATGTATACGAATGTACAATGCTACCTTTTATGTCATGAAATTTAAAGTAATCATTGTAAACTAATAAGAATAATGTTAGGCTGTGTTTGATCATTATTCTAAGTTCAACAAATAGCTTGAACTTAAAATAACCACATATATTCAGTTTTTTCATGCATGGTAGATCGAATAAGATCTTACACACCCACAATATATTACACTTGGACCTAACGACTATGGATATTACTATATATTCCGAAGCCAAAACCATTTAAACACGAAGAAGATAAGGAACCCTTCTACATTCACACAAAACATGAGACCACCCCATTTCCTTGAACGTGCTTGTGCCCAAAAGCACTTTAATTTTGTTAAAATTTGGATGGTGGAGGACAAAACCCACACACCAAACCTAGACCATCCAAACTAAATCAAGCAGAAAGTGATCGTATTTTTTTTCATATTTATCGTGATAAAGCGTCAAAAATGTCCCAACATGCAATGTGGCATGTGATCTTCACGGCCGTTAAGCTATGAAAAAGATATATATACATGAACACAAAGCAAAGCTAGCAGAAATGGCCGGATTCCCGTTCCTAATTTCATAGTTTTTATGATCTGTTAAATCTAGGTGATGGACAAAGAAACCAATTAAGAAGGTGATCCAAGAAAAAGAAGAGCTTGATTCTTGGTCAGGCCACTCTATTTTTACTATAAACTAAGTAAAGATGTCCTCCTTTTTTCTTTATTTGGTTTAAAGCCACTGCAGCATGTTAAAGTTTGTTTTTGTATTAATAGCTTAGAGCTGTAGTACTGTTACACCCAACTTCTTAGCCAGAACTCGATTAGTTAATTAATTAGGTAGAAAATAATAAATCTACTTGGATTACAGGAGATTTTGGAGATCGGTCTCTAGATGCATAAAACAAGTGCAGGTGCTTCAGCTCCCTTAAATCGATGTTATAAATTTATAATATATGTTCGTTAAAGTTGGTTGATATCGTGTACGTGTTTATGGCTCCTCCCGACCATATTGATGTGTCAAGACTTGGATACAACATCATCTCCAAATACTAGATTAATTTTCTACATCAACTTCGTACAATACTATGGCCTACCACGTATTCCACCCAGGCACGGAATCAGAAATTAAATTTGAGGTGGACTAAATTTTTAGAAATCAATAGATTTAATTATTTACATCAAGAAATCGATAAATACTCAAATTCTAACATGAATTACTCAAATTCTAACATAAATTACATTCTAATTTCGTCAAAAATTTCATTATAGAAGAGAAGTTAAAGTGTAATACATTCACAAGGTTAAGAGAATGGGAATGAGTGCAGCAAAGAAGAGAGACCGACCCCTATAATAATGATGTGCAAAGAGAATTAGAGAAGTGAGAGTTGAGTATGGGAAATGCAAAACCGGGTAGAGAGAGGAGGAGACAGAAAACTGAAAAAGATGAGAGAAAAAGGAAAAAAGTTTTCTTTGTCTAGTTGTCTACTTGTTATTTGCAAACTACAACATATCTTAATCATACATATATATAATAATTTTTTTCCCCTACATCCACTGATTCCACCACACGAAACTAAATTAATTATACTTTATTGACGTATAATCAAAATGTACTCTTCGATCATGTAATATGATGGTTCATTGCATTCTATATATGACTTGTATTGATCGATGATTTCGTAAGCAATGGTTAGCTAGGGTTCCTTGTGATTCCCAAATTCATAACTAATAATTTAAGATTGAGGTGTTATTGAAAATCTTATTCACAATTTATCTTGCAACAATTGACATTAAAGTTTTATTTACCTATTGTATTCATAATATATTTCAAAAGCAAAATTTACCAAATACTCGACGGTGACAGTTTTTTATTTTGTTTTAACCGGGTAAATTCACTCGAGTCCCGATGTTCCACTTTAGCCCCAAAAAGTATTAATTTGTAGTATATTATATACTTTCGAATCCCTCCTCTCTTTCAGTAATTTTTGTTTCTTGTCCGAGTCGGATTTTGTGGACTGGAAGGCAAAGCCACAGAGCCTCATAAGTCATTTGGCTGCAATGCTGCATGCAGCACATGAAAATATATAAAGAATAAAGTACATCCTTATTTTCTTGTAAGGGCTAGTTAATTAAGATTTATTATTATTATTATTATTATTATATTTTTTTAAAGAATGTAGCTAATTAAGCTTTCTACTCTACACATTCTAGCGTAAACAAGTGACAAATAATTAACAATGTTCGCACTAAACTAATTAATTGGCCTCAACGGACAAATACTTTTTGATCAGCACCTATGCATGACAAAAAATCTATCGAAGCATATCAACATCATTTATACTACAAAAGCCAACAGAGACAAACAAAAGAAGAAATAAAATATAGTTACCAACCATCTTATACCTAGGTTAAAATTTAATCATTAAATAAAACGGCACCCCATAAACACTATCTCTGATTGTTAACTGTCATCATCTTCCTAATTAAGTTAATGAACAAGTTTCCTCTCAAGATTAGGGTATCTCAAAGTCAAAAACCTTTACTTAGATAACTAATAGTTAAATTCATATATATATAAAACCCTTTGTTCATGCTATTTTACTTTAGGTAGTCGATTTAAGAGTTTTCTCACGCTTAAACCTAAAAAACTAGAAATAAAAAATTACTATCAATAGTCGCTTAATCCCCTACTCTAACAACACAAATAGATCACGTAGCAAATTATAAATCGAACAATTCTATGCGCAACCGTAAGAAATTGAGTTTTTGTCGGAATCTATAAGTAATACAAGAAATTTAGTCAATGATCCATAAAAACTTTAAATGTCTTCTGCAATAACTCCCTCCTAGCTACGCATGGTCGGCATGGATCCTTGTTGTATACTTCATCGACCTTAAGACCTTGGCGATCATGCTTCAAATTCAATATGATGGTTTAGTAATCAGTTTGACTTTCGCCAAATCTTACAGTACTATAATTATATGTGTATATGTGGGGATTTGCTAAGCATGTATAATATAGGGTGTGGCATCGTACGTAGATGCCACATCACATGCATATATGTGTCTCAAAGATCATTAGTCCCCTCCATAATACTTTGTGTCAAAGTTGAATTGTGAAAGGCGTTTCTGTCATATTAACTAATTGCTAGAAAACTCAGCACGCGTGAGCTAGCATGCTGTATATTTGTTATTCATTTTCAGGCTTGACCTAATGCTTAATGAAAAGAATAGAACTGTGTTTAATTTCCCTCTAATCACAAGGCACTAATAAATTTTTTTTTTCAAAAAAGAAGAACGATAATAAAAAAATACATGAATATTGGTTTTATTTGGGCACCAGCTATTGTCATATTAAGAAATCCACTATCTAGCTACTACTTACTGCGTGGAAAAGAACAAGAAATAATACTTTCTTAGTTTGGTAACCTTGATTAATTTACTTGATGACTTTGATGTATATGCATGTTTGAGGAATTATTTATATATGTATATGTGTAATAGATATGTCATTAACACAATAAATATTTTTTTTTCCTGAAAATGACATGATAATTCTCAGTCTAGCTAATGTTGCTAACAGCATGTTGATATATTGCTGCTGCCCTCATAGGCACGTATGCAGCATGCTTTGCTTAGCCTCTTGATATTATATAATCAGGTGTACCAAATTATTATACTAATTAATTTACTAGAAAATTAATCAAAATGGTAAGTTGGTCGTTTGATAAATAATAGTTTAACTATAGCATTTAAAACGATCACTTAATCTAGTAACATAAGTATCTTTTTAAATTAGAGGTTTCGAGTTAGATCGAAATACACTTGAAATCCCGATAGTTTTCTCATCTGCTTAGCATGCATGCATCAATGCATCAAGTCCTTTTAAAATTTAAAAAAAAAAAAAAACAACTTTTGGGAAAGTTCCCTGCTCTATTTTGAATATGATTAAATGTGGGTCTGGATTAATGTAATAATCCTTTGACGAGCCAACCTATTTACATGAATCTGTCACTTGAAGCAATATCGATCTTCTGCCCCTTTTCAACCGGGCAATACTTTTTCACTTTTGGATTCAATGGTGGCTATGGAAATGGTCCATCATTAGATTAGCATTATAAGCTTAAGAATACCACGATGTTTAGCCCTACATTAACAAATATGTTACCAAATGGTCCTACCTTTAATAAGTTTCAGGCTTTCAACATTGAACTTATTTTAGGGTTGTGACGCTTACACAAACCCAAATAATATTTTTAAATTAACTTTTTTTCTCTTACACTTTAAATTTATAATAATATATATAATGACAAATCAATCATCACAAAATACAAATAAAATAAATATCGATATTTATGGAAAATTGACACTACACTAATGAATCAATACACTAGCTCGCTAGTGGTAATTAAATCGATCTACTACTGAATTGCACTATGCATATATCACTATTGAAATTGAGGTATTGATCACTAATGTAGCTAAATGGATGAAATCTCCATGCATACTAGGGTTTCCATGTCCTTAGTAAGTTAGTATGCTTTCATGAGAATCGTCAATATTATAAAAGATTGAAACAATATATAGCATGCATACAGACTCACCGGAAGTCACAACACCATTCCAAAATCCCCGAAAGACCGAAATCAACTCTCCGACGATCATTCAAGCCTTCCTGCTCGCCAACGAAAGTTCCAAAAGCTGCAGATCAATCGCATCCAACCCACAGAATGGAGATCGTTAGCCGAATTTAGGGTATGGAGTACATATTAGTCATAACTGTCTTTGACGTCAAACCTGAATCACAATGTGAAACAAATAAACAGAGGATTAAATAAGTCTATATAGTCTTAGCTCACATATAGGTGGAACTAGCAATTATTTGGTATATAGTGAATGGGTTGTACGTGCAGTATATGCCGTCATATATCCGCATGCTGCTGAGGGCCTGAAACAAATAGAACTTTGAAACCTTCTACAAGAGGCAGCTAAATAATACAAAACAGTCAACGAAATATTTCAAAACTGGACCCATAATTTATAGATATATATGTAAACTGAAGGAAAAAAAATCGGTGAATTATTAGTTTAGAGGATTATTCGAAGTTTGTAGTCGTATAAGAATTAAATAATGGGAAGAACAAAACATGGTCATGGACTCATATGGTGTTTAATGCCGCCAGGCACGAATTCAATTCAAGAAAGGTGGCCCACTGTCCCACTGGCCCAACTCTAACATGTAGCATCGGAGAAAAATTATTTCGGCGATCGTTCTATATAAATTTCGTCTATAGCATCACTCTCGGTGTTAATAAATTTATGTTAAATTTGAGAGGAAAAAAATGTCTTCACGTGAAGAACATAAATTGAGTGAAATCACACATAATACATATATATATATATATATATATAATTTTTTTTTCATTAAGGATAAATTCCTTTTTTGTTTTGGATTAGATACGTACTCTTGAGATACTTAATGCAAAGAAACAATTTTCGTACATTGTTTGATCTAATACATGACACCATGAGATTTTATAGGATTCTTCTATCAAGGTACATGTAGGTTATGTTTACATATACATGTCTATTTTATCGAGCTTTCTAATTAACTCAGTTCGCTACGCTCTTTGTACGAGTAGAGAAACTTAGAAAACAAAAAATTTCACTACATTAAAACCTGTAACAGTTCATTGAGGCTTAAGTTGCCCACTTTCTTGTCATCAGGTCCACCAACTTCCTTGATCTTCCGACAGTGGGCAGGGGTCACCCCCATTGTGATTAAGCAACATTCAACATTTTAAGGAGGGACTCACCTTCAGCTGAAGGACAAAGAGTTTGTTATAGGGTCCATGCCAGTAAATATTATGAAGCAACAAAACAGACTTCGCCAAGTGGGAAAAAAATTTGATCATAAGTATCACAAGTCATGAATCATGATATTTTGTGAAGCACATGAAGAGAGCCCTAGCCTTGGTGGCTTGGTGTTTGAACGAGCAGTTGGGTGGTTAGGTGGGTTATATGACCATATTGTTCTGCTTCATGTATACTAATGGAGAATGAGAAATGAGTTGGCTGTGAGATCAGTCACGTTGTTCTACTTGCATATCACAACCAAAACTTCCAAAGACTCGTCTGATCTAACAACAAGGGAAATAGGTAATGAGGTTTATTTGGCATTTATGGTTTGTCCAAAGATCTACGCAACTGAGCAAAATAATCAAATAAGTAAATTGGGATGTTAGTTCAATATTAACCACCAACTGAAGCACGAGATTTATAACCGGGTTTAGCCCACATAAGTAATCTCATGCTAATCAAGCGCAAAAAAAAAAAAAAAATGTTACCATTAAGCTATTATCAAAATGGTTACCAATCACGATAATGCAAAACATAAATTTTATATTGGCAGCATATACCTTGCCATACAAATCACTCAACCTCACATATGATTTTGTACAAGAAATGGTATATGTACTGAGCTCGAGATATTCTGTACTAGCCCTAACCCTTAAGCCTAACCTTGAGTCTTAGTAATTTGGATTTATTGATTTATTCACAGAAGAGACCAAAAAAAAAAAAAAAAAACCAGAAATGGACCAAATAGAGGTTTGATTATTGAGCCGACCATTTGTGGGCTAATATTAATATGTTGGGCTTCTTGGATCCTGCAGGATCAACCCCTAAAAGAAGTAATCGAAAAAAAAAACCCCTAAAGCAGTGACAAGCAAGATGTTCACAGACGAAGGACGATCCTGCTTACAAGGAGATAAGCACAGTACACTAGAACAGGGGAAATACCTCAGAGAGTTGGGTCACAACCCTCCAAGAACCATGGTATTGACATAATGAGCAAAATTATCATTATTTACACGATGAACATTATCAGAACATTCAACATTCTTGGTCATCAGAAGCATCTTCTACTCAAGTGCCTTTACATCTCATCAACAAGGCAATAGAGAGGCATAAAGAGGCACAAGCAACAGAAGTTGACTCTCAATAAGAGACCATCTAAACCTTAAGCCTACACCACGTTGTGAACCTGAATAGTAAGAACTGGTCAAAATGACTAATAACAACCACATTGTGACAGTTCAATATCCCCATTGTAACAGTTCAATATCCACAGCTTAGACCTTATCAACCACATCTCCCAAGTTTGTGCTGAAAAAGGTAGCTCATGGGGCCAAACACCTGCTCCATTGAAACTACAGCAACTAGAATAGCATGTATCAGGAAAATTCAAGAAGAAAATGAAAGAGATGGCATGTTATGATGAACTCATGAACAGAACTTATTACTGACCATTTGATGTAGCAGTAGCAAAAGTATGCAAGTGTCAAAGTCTGGAAAGCCTGTGATGTAAACATCATAGTGGGCCACAAATCGTTCCCCATGCCAAGTCACCTCTAGGCATCAAAACCTGTGCCAAAGAAGAAATGCAGACATAAACTTTTAGACCAGAGTATATGAGTCAGTCATTTCTACGTATGAATTACCATCAGCATAAGATCAGAGTCGAAAAGAGCTATCTGTGAAAAAATTATATCAATTTGTGGGTCAGATAGGAGAGGAACACTTCCAAACAAGCTAAATTAATACAAAGAAGATTGAAAAGAGTTAACCTGGTCAATTACAATAGTCCTTTAAACCTAGAAATAAAATTCTATTGATAGTAATGAGATAAGTAGGTTGAGCAATTCTTAACAGATAGGATTGTTCACCCCCTCTAGCTTAATTTCTCTTGAAACTCAGGTCAACCAAACAAAAGAAAGACAAAACACTGTCCGACAGTGCATGTTTGAGTGTGAATACATGTGAAACGGTGAGCGTTGTAGTGCCACTGAGAGTCAATGCAAGTTCCAGAATTTACTTGAGATAAGCATACTGAAAAGGGTGCTCATACTGCTTATACTGGCAAACATAGTATCAAACATCAATTTTAAGTAGCGGTAAGCTGGCATGTCAAACCTGGTTGACACAATTTGCAATAATGATGAAAGGTGCAATTCCAAGTGAAACAACATTATACGCCTTGTATGGTTCCACAATCTGAAAAAAGTTAGATTAGATAAAGGAATAAAGGTGGGAAGAAAAATTAATAAAGACTACTTATTAACAGATAATTGCCAAACATTTTCTTGCTGAACAAAATTTTCTTCAGATGAGAACCAAGAATGAGATAAGCATTCAATTACCAAATAATAAAGATCATTCGGGGTCTTTGAGCCGTACCTTTGTATTATGTATAATCCATAGCTGAGGTAATGCTGACACAGCTTTAAGATAAACTTTTCGTAGAAAGCCCACAAAATTCTGTTCAAAATGAAGTGCTCTGTGGATAGGGGAATGGCTACAGATAGCAGAAGACATGGCACCACCTAGATTAAGTTAAGAAATCAACAGAACAATCAATAAGGGAACCTAAAAAAGGAAAATTCATCTCCACAATTATAAAACTATACTGTGGACTATCATTACTTAATGTAATGCGTGATCTTTACAAAATTTTACGAGAGTTCAGAAACTTGCAATATGTGGAGCAGCGACAGTGCTGACATAGATTGGTCATTTTATATCCATCAAACTCGGGAAACAATGGGTTTTGAAAATGTCTTTCAACACATTTTCGCACCACATATATGGAAGCTAGGAACAAATCTACCAAACATTATGAAGCCAGAACAGTTAAAATTCATTTCAAGGACTCATAAAACAAAACTAAGAAACAATAACTTTTCCTAATTAAGCAATAACTTTTCCAAGAAACAAGTAGATAATCAAAACTTCCAACATTAAAGGGTAACATCCTACTGACTTAACATATTCTCAATGCCCCCGGGACGGGAAGATCATACACCAATTTTCACCGACTCAAACAAAAAATCAGCTTAGTACGTAAACCATTGGATTGTGAAAAAAGGACTAACCTAGTGACAGATTGGGAAGTTGTCTTTGCCCTCCATATAGCTGGACCTGACTTCGAACCGAATCATATAGATAATCCACAGCGTTGCCATCAGAATAGGCACCTCATGTAAGAACAGGACCCACCACTCATCTGTCATGAGCACACTGCAATACACCTTAATTCCCAGATACAGAGCCGTTAGTTCCAGTGACTTGAGGGAGAGTCCTGCAAATAGTGAAAATTTCAGAGAAAAAAAAAAACCTAAATTAAAGGTAAGGAGGCCAGGACATAAAGGTAAGAATTAATGTGCATATTTCTCGTTCAAATAATGCCACGGTTAAAAAGAAAAAAAAAATTCGACAACTTATTTCGATTTATGAAAAGATTGTCCATAAGTCCATTTTTAAAACTTCGCCAATTTATTTTAGCTGGCGCCCCTGTGACTCACTACTAGTCAAAACCCTAATTGTGAGAGACAGGTTTCTCTGTGTGAGAGAGAGAGAGCTTCTTGTGTACCAAGCCAAGCCATCAATGACGAAGAAGAGGGGGAGAGAGAGGCATCGGAATCCAAAGCCGTTCCTCGCCGAAGACGATGTCTCTGTGGCTTCTACACAGCTAACCAAACAGCCCAAAATGGCGCTCCAGCGCCAAGAGAATCTAGTTCTATCAGCAGGCATGAGCTCGAAAATCCTCAGAGAAGCTCAGATTCAGGAGAAGGAGATCGAGGAAGAGGAGAACACAAACGCCTTCACTGAAGAGCCGCACAACGATGAAGAGGACGACGAAGACTTTGATACGTTCCTTGAAACACATAGAGATGCATGATGAAGCAAACAAAGTGATGGAGGCCATACTGAATGAGACTGAAGACGAAGATGAGGAGAAGTTACTAGAGCGATTCTTATCAAAGGAGGAGGATGATGATGGTCCACAGCGTAATCTCGCAGACCTCATACTTGCAACCATTAAGAACAAACAGTATGATGTCACCTGTAAGAATTTTTCATCTCAAAGTCTGCTCAAGGTTTACAATTAGTGATGTTAATGAATCCCAACTACTATAGTTCAGACAACTCTTGGAGATACTGTTCATATATTAAGTTGCACCATTTAGAAAATATTGGTATCTCTTCATTGACATATTGTAACGATTTCTTTGGTCTCAGATGCTAGGTCTTTGGTTAAAATGGATACAGATTGCATAGAAGTCTACAAGGGGTAAGCAATCCCTCCATTATTCCATTAATGGATTTGACATGTTAGGTCAAGGAAAGTTATCTTTTAATTATTGCCTCTCTTGTTCTAGATGGTGCGAGATCCAAATTGATTTGTACAGTTATATAAATGTCATATATATATATATATATATATATATATTTATGTATGCATGTATATGTAATACCGAAGTTGTTGATGGTGGGTTTAAACAGGGTTGCAAAGTTTATGAAAAGCTACAGTGCCGGCAAGATTGCCAAACCATTCAAATTTATCCCTGCACTGCAACAATGGGAGGATGCCCTCTATTTCACTGAGACTGATAATTGGTCACCAACTGCTATGTATGAAGCTACAAGAATTCTTGCTTCTAATTTGACTCCACAAAAAGCAGAACGTTTCTACAAGCATGTCTCGCTCCCACGGGTGAGACAAGAAATTCGGAATAAGAAGAAGAAGAAGCCCTTGCATTTTTCCCTGTATCAATCTCTAAGGAAGTCCGTCCACAAGCGTGCTGCCTTTTTTAAAGTAATACTGTTGCCTTTGTGTGAGGTATTCCATTCTTCAAACACGTGATGATTGTCTACCTAAATTCAATTCTCTTAAGGTTGAGTGTGATGCTTGTTTGCTTGACACTCACTCATAAATTTCCTTTTCTTCATGATATGTTTAGTTTGTCTTCTATTTCTTATTAACGCAATCCACACAGTGAATGGATGGTGGATTGATGCAGAACTTTTCTTTGGCTGATCCATTGGTATTATTGCAACCCAAGTTTGTAAAATGTGATATATATTCTTCAAAATTCCATAATACTTCAAACGGGATGTAGGGAACTGATAATATTATTCTGTTTTTCACTTTTTGCATGCTTTTGGCGACTCTAATCCACTGCGTCCCCCCTGCTCTTTTATTAACAGTCAAGGACATGCACTCTAAAAGAAGCCTTCGTTGTTGGGAGCATCGATCATACAAAAGGTTCGAATTTCTGCAAGTCATGCAGGGTATGTTGGCTTCCCCTCTCAGATTGTTTTTGATTACTAGATAGAGCTTTTGAGATTACGAGTTTGTTTTGGAATTTGAATAGTAGGTAGCAAAAAAACTTGCTAGTCGAAGTGTTTTATTTTCCAAATGTGTTTGATATAAGTGTAAGGATACTAAAGTAGTAAATTCTAAACCTTGCATACTTTTAGGAGCAGGCCCCAGAGTTCTATGAACATAATTAGTTTAATTTAGGAGATGTTCTTAAAAGTGGATATCTTCTCCACTGTCATGTACTATTTGAGCTTTGTTGCTAATAAAAGTTTCTTTGTTCTTCTATAAAGAAGAAAGTTAACGGTGGTCCGTTGAATTTCTGTTCTGTACCAAAATCAAATAAACATTACTGTATGTAAGGAGTCCACCAATTAAATCACCAAATCCGAATCAACCAAATGATCCTTTTCCCCCTCCATTCATTCTGAGAAGAGAGAGAGAGAAAAAATAAAAATCTCATTCAGATTTCAATTTCTTTTGCCACACGTATAGGAATCCAAAGGAGGAATATAGTAAACTTTATGTGTTAACCTCCCCTCCGTGGTTCCCGAAAACTAATTGCCTTATTCTCTTTGAATTGGGTTTTTATGTATTACACTTCTCTTTGTTTGGTATTCAAAAAGTTTTCTTCTTTGGTGTATGCTTATGGAAGTTACCATATTTTATGTAATTTCTTGTGAGCATCTAGGAGGTCTCTGATAAATTCTTCTAATGTATTTGCAGTGCTGCAATAATGATGCTAGCAGAGATGGAATATAGGAGCGCAAGAAGGTATCAGCTCTATGAGACTATGACATTTAGCATTGTCAACATATTAGTTTGAAAGACTTGAGTATATTTAGTATTGTCAAGATGTGTACTTGAGCATATAGGATTTTGATTTGGGATATTTATTGATTTGTTAGAGACATAAGAACCACAAAATTTATGCTTTTTCATATGGAGGAGAGATGAGGTTTCCTGATGCTAAAGAAAGTATTGACGATCTCATTCTCTAAACTTCCTCAGTTTCTTTATATACAATAATATTGTAAATGTTGATTTGTATCCTTCTGTGATCTGTCCAGTATATGAATTTTATTAAGACTTTAAGAGTTATGTTATCATGAAAGGAAGAAGATCCACCGCTTATAATGTTACTGTTAGCAAAGCTAGTCAACGTAAACGTCAATATGATTCAGTTGGCCAATAAGATGCTGTCCAGCTGTAACGCATGTAGTGGTGACCTGTTGCTGATGTGCTGCTGATGTGTACTTACAGGCTGTAATAGCTAGGAAAGTTTTTTTGTTTCGTTTCATTTCTCTACTACTATAAATAGCTCTTGCATTGTAATAATTTCTACTACTTCATTAATTGGAAAAACTCTCAGATATTTTTGTCTGAAGCTCTCTTTTCTCTCGGTGAGTTCATCTTCTTCTTCCTCAAGCTTAAAGCTTATAGATTCATGGCAGCAATGTTATCAGTTACTTGACACTGTAATTGTTGCAGTTATTTTATAAAGCTTCTTTTGGAGAAACAGTATGCTTTGCCAAATCCTGTAATCGAGGCTCTTGTTGCACATTTTATGAGATCTGTGGAGGAACCAAGAGTAATGCCTGTGATATGGCACCAGTCTCTTCTTGCATTTGTGCAAAGGAAGGTTATAACCGTTATAACTTTGTAAGAGGTTTTTGCTTGCCTAAATGATTAATGAGCAGCAATTTTCTTCCAATTTTGAGTCATATTTAAGAGTTCATGATTTGTGGTTTTTTTTTCTTTCCAAATTACAGTTGGTGTGCATAATCCCTTGCAGGTACAAAAATGATATAACAAAGGACAACAAAGATAAGCTTAGGAATCTTCTTGAAGCACAAAACCACCGTGAGGTAAGAGTAAATTTTCTCTAGAAGAACTTCAATTCCATAATCTGTGGCATAATGTAATGTAGGTGATTGAATCTTAGATTACTCCTGAAATAAGAAGGGAGCTATTTCATAGCTGCAATCATGGTGAGAAGGAGCATGATCATACGTCAAGTGATATCCTTCTTTTATTCTTGTTTTCTGTTATAATTAAATATTTTTAGCGATTTGAATTATAGAATATATATTATCACTGAATTCAAGAAGAAAATTGAATTGGTCCAACCTTTAAGTCCAAGATTCATATCTACAGAAACAATGCCAGAGTTGATAGCGCACGTGCATATTGGTTCAACCTTTAAGTCCAAGATTCATATCTACAGAATAATTTGGAAAAAAAAATTGGTACAAGTTGTGTTCCCCTTGACTTTACATACATTCTCTGATGTCTGTGTTCAATAAACCAATCGATGAAGACATGTTTGATATTCCAGAGGTGCCTCTGGAGGATGACTAATTCAATACTAGGTATGCCTTTTGTTTTTGTGGCAATGTTGTTCTTTTCCTCTTAATTTGATCTCTGTTTTACTAACATGGGATTACTTTGCCAATCCATGGTTGTATTGCAGGTGGGTCTGGCTAAAGAAATAATGCACAAGTACATGCTTGGGAGGAAATGCAATACTGTTCTTGCATTGGAATGGCATTAATGTAGCCACCTGGTATCAGGCAGTCAATGTGGTTACTTTTATACCAGTATTTTAGTTTTATGTTTTGGGTTGGGGTATGACACAATGAATCCTCAAACCCAGAAATGATTTTTCCTTAGCCCTCTTGTAGAGTTAAGGCTTCTACCTTTTGGGTTGGGGTATGAATATGACACAATGAACCCTCAAATCCAAAATGAGTTTTCCTTAGTCCCCTAGTAGAGTTAAGGCTTCTACTCTTTTGGCGGGAAGAGATGATTGGACAAGTCTTTTGTACCCAACTTGTTAATTTATTTTCTGGAGTGAAATTTATCAAACTATTGTTTTCTTTTTAGAAAATTTTCCTTTTCGGTCTACCTGCTTTTAAGGATGCTTTCTCAAAGACTTGACTTTAATTGGTCATGATGTTTTTCTTTGGTCAAATGTTTTGCCATGGAGGTTTCTATTGGTAATTGTTATCTCGCAGATTGGCCGGCTATGGGAAGTTGCTTAGTACTCCTATTTTTGTCCTTACAAAATTTTTAATACTTTAGTTAGTTTGGAGTTCTAGCTAGAAATTTCCCTTGAGCATTATGGATGAGGCCTACTATAGTGTGAAAATTGATTATTTGATTTACTGTGATTCCTGCTGTTTTGAAGCTTATGAAGAATTATACTCCCAGCTGATCAGGTCTCAAGATTTTCAATATTTGTATATATTCCCTATATTCCTGGGGTTTCTTGGACTGCAAGTTCCTCCGCTAGGACTCTTTAGAGTACTGTGCGTTTGATAATACATATATATTGTCTGAAGCAAGAAGTAGGTGGCTTCAATAGTGGAGTTACGTACTGAGCGACCTCATATTTTCTTCTATTGGTACAGGATCGACATTTTTCTTTTTCTTTTTGAGAATACAGGATCGACATTTAAAATTTTAAATGCAAATTCAATCTAAATGAGCAAAAATGATCAAATGTAAATAGTTAATGTTATTTTAATATCACCTGCACAAACCAGATACATTAGTGATAATGCTCATCTTATCCTTAGCCACCAGGGAAACTGATGCCACAATATTACATTATACGTTTAGCTTATGAATGCACACAGAATTACTTGATCACCAACAACAACACCACTGTTATTTATGAAAACCCATCAACCAAAAAGTTGAACCTTCAATCTTCATTACCTCCTACTGATCTCTCTTAAATGAGACAGTCTTTCCGGTACCACCAACATTCGATTTGCTAGATTTGAACTTGTTCTTTGCACGATCAATAAAAGCAGAAAAATGGACGTCCTTACTACCATCAATACCCTCCTGATCAAATTCTTGTATCTTCTTTGATGACATGGTTCTGATCTTGATCTTAGCACGAGTGATATATTCAGAAAACTTATCATTAATATCCACTCCTCCTGGTTTCTTACCATCATTCTTAACTTGTACTTCTTGTGCTTTCACAACTTTCATAGTAGCATTGATATGTTGCCCCTCCCCAACTGCTCCTCCTTTTGCCTGCAATGACTCGGACTTGGTCTTGTGCTTCTCCTTCTTGCCTTCCTGGCCATGAATAATGTGTTCAATAGCAATTACCTTCTTTTGGGCCACCTGTGCTGGTCCAGGTTCAATCTTAGCAGCAGCCTTGTGTGAGGTTGACAACTTTCCTCTGTTCTCATTTGGAGTACTAGCAGGCGGCAGAACCTCCTTCTTTTCAAACTTGATGGGAACCTGAATCACTGCCGACTTGTTGGACTGTTGAGGTTTGCTTTGGTTATCAATTATTTTCTTTCCGGCAGCATGATTGAGGTTTGCCAGTGGGGAACGATCTCTAGCAGGAGAGGAGATTCGGCGGAATGTTTGAAAAGCAGGATTGGCTGTAATGGCACTGAAGAGTTTCTCACACACCCCTGATGAATCTGTAGTAGTACTAGTACCATTGCCATTCTTTTCCATGAAGTATTCAAGTATATATGATAAAGTTTGAAACTTAATGATAGCTGAGAGCTTGAGGTGATGCATGAAATAAGGACCAGAGAAGGTATTTATATGCATTGTAATTTGTAATACCTCATGTGACTAAACTTGGGGTCTATGCAAGTAAAGAGAAAAGTATTTTGTCCATTAGTGACACATATTTGGTTTGGAATCATATTCTTCATCACTTTATGTGACCAATTTTTCTACGGATATTAGAATCTAAGAAAGAAAGCTTGCACAAAGAGATTATTAAAGAAATCTTTAGCTGGTTTCCACAACTACTTTGATTGTAACAGATTGGTTTCAGAAGCAAATGAGTTTTAAGACCGATTACTTCTAGAAATGAGCATGTACATTATGTGTGGATTGTATTCGATTGGCCAATTAACGAACCAATTAACCCTTGCAATTAGAGGAATCTTTCTCTTATGGCTTGTGAAATTGTGATGCTTTCGCAACTAAAAAGCTTGCAAGAATCATACTTTTGCAGCCTGGTGAGTGGTGGAAAACCAAATCAGGGTAGAAACATACACCAGCTTTTGAGTGATTGAATATGTTTCGTTCCCTTTTCCCTTGTCTTCGGTCTCCGAGTAAAATTCTAGGAAAGGGATCGAATACTTTTGAACTGGAATATAAATTTACTCATAAAGCAGCATATAAACCACCAATTCATATAACTGTAATGTGAAACCTTGAAGTTGATATGAACATGGCTAGATTCTTCTAGTCGTGAGACATGTTCAAAATCTTATCTATCTATTTCCTAATTATATATGTAGGTAAACTACCGACACTCTTTTAGACTGTGGCATCACTTTTATTAACTAATCATCCAGTGTTGTAGTATATATGAAACATGTTGTATTGTTCATAGTATAAAATGTCTATGTCATGTATAAGATAGGTATTTTAGGTATAGTGACTTGTGAGTCAAGCTTTATGCCAATGGGGAACAAGTGTGGCAATCATCATCATCACAACCACAATGTGAAGCTGCAAATGAAGAAGCCACAAGATGAGGCTACAATTGAAGATGCCATCAAGTTGTATCATTAATTACTTCAAAATGTATCCCTATAAATACCTCCTTTGAATGAAATGAAAGACACACTTGAAACTCTATTCTCTCTCTCTCTCTGTCAATTTACTTGTCCTTAAACACGTTATCAGCACGAAATTGCTCTAGAATTAGGATCGAAGTTGAGAAGAGAAGAGGTAGTTCATAATCTAATCGAAGCCATTTTCTCAAACCTACAAAAAACCTCCAAACCCTAGCTCATATCAAAGCCCTTGATTCAAGAAGCCCAGAACCGGTTTCAGAACCCCCAGAACCGGCCGGAAACCGCTCGAACCGGCTGCCGGAAGATCTGAACCGCTGCCGGACCGCTGTCGAGTCCTGCCGAGCTGCTGCCGAGTCCTGCCGAGCTGCTGCCGAGTCCTGCCGAGCAGCTGCGCAGAAGGCCTGCCTAGCACCTGCCGAGGAGCTGCCGAGCTGCTGCCGAAGACCTGCCGAGCAGCTGTCGATATCTGTCGAAGGGACCTGCCGAGCTGCTGCCGAAGGCCTGCCGAGCCCCTGCCGAGCTCCTGCCGAGAAGCTGCCGAGCAGCTGCCGAGCCCCCTGCACAGCACCTGCCGAGCTGCTGCCTAGCAGCTGCCGAGTTGCTGCCGAGCATCTGTCGACACGACTTTCCGACAACTTTTCCGGCGACTTTTCGGACACTTTTCCGGCGACTTTTCCGGCGACTTTTCGGACACTTTTCCGGCGACTTTTCGGACACTTTTCCGGCGACTTTTCCGGCGACTTTCCGACACTTTTCCGGCGACTTTCCGGACACTTTTCCGGCGATTTTTCCGGCCACTTCCGGTGACTTTCCGGCGACTTTTGGGCAACTTTTTCGGTCATTTCCGACAACACTATTTCAAGGTATTCTTTACTAAAAGTTCCCGCTTTTGAGTTTTTATTTATTTTTTCTCCTCTTTTTCTTTTTGGGAACTTACAATTAAAAAGCGGAATTATAGAAATTCACGCTAAACGAACTAAGAGCGTTCGTAGTCAATGAACTAAGAGTGTTCATAATATTCGGACTAAGAGCGTCCGCAAGCATCGATTTATGACCCTATTAAACATCATTGTTTCGGTCTAATCCAAATATTCTTGGAAATTGATTTCTTAGTAGCATAGCTCGGAAATCTTATTATTTTAGTTTTTCGTGGAAGTTTTAAACTCCGAAACTAATACATCTTTTTCTTCTTATATTTCAAGGATGTCGAATGAACCTAGACTCGATTTTCAAATCCTTGACTCAACTGGTTCGGATTACCATAGTTGGAAAACCGACGTTGAGAACCATCTCACATTAAAAGGGATATTGCCCATAATCCAGGCACCAAATGCAGGCCTTGTGTTCCAACGAACACCCATAAAACATGCACAAGCAATTATCTTGATGCGACGCCATATGGACAAAGCACTCAGATTGGAGTATATGTCCATCAAAGATGCAAGGGACCTATGGGTAGCGCTAGAAGAGCGCTTTGATAATATCCAAGATTCCCTCCTCCCTGACTTGAAGGTTCAATGGAACAATTTACGCTTCTCCGACTTCAAGTCTGTTGCTGAATACAATTCAGAAGCTCTTCGGCTAAGAGCCATGCTGAAGTTCTGTGAAAAACCTCTCACAGAAGAAGAGCTAATTGAGAAGACTCTCTCCACCTTCCCCGTCGCAGCAATTATACTATCAAAGCAATATCGCACTGAATATAATGCTGGACGACTTACGAAGTTCAATGAGCTTATCAATATTTTGTCGGTAGATGAGAAGCACGACAATATCCTTGTAAAGAATTATAATTCAAGGCC
This sequence comes from Rosa chinensis, assembly GCF_002994745.2. NCBI lineage: Eukaryota > Viridiplantae > Streptophyta > Magnoliopsida > Rosales > Rosaceae > Rosa > Rosa chinensis. The sequence continues at coordinate 54,939,979 of NC_037093.1, read as the reverse complement.
CGTAGGAACCAAAAGCGTTCGTGAGGCGAATTATAATGCACCCAAGAAAGGGCGCAAGGAGCGGTACCCTACTAATAAGGGGCATGTATACCCTAACAAGGGACATGACGGACGCATGGGTCCATACAACCGCCCCAATAAAGAAGGAAACCGCAACTTTGGAGTGGGCACACGTGGTGGCAAATCCACACGTGGGAGAGGAGAATATAACAACACCATGGGCCGTAACAATGTGGGCCGTGGAGGTCGCATAATACGCCGTGGTAGTGGTAGCAACAACCCGCCTAGGGAATATCCACAACGTGCACCTCAAATAAAGAAAGTCAACCACAATGACGTGTGTCATAGGTGTGGATCAATCGAGCATTGGTTTAAGCAATGCCAAGCAAGTACACAACTAGCTGCACGCTACAAGGAGTACAGGGAAATGAGGGAGCAAGAAGCTCACCTTGCTGAAGAAGATGATGGTGAAGATGTAATTCTCACCATAAAAGACTTCAAAGCTGAAAATGAAGAGCACGAGGATGCCGCAGACTTTGATTAAAATAGTCTTTTCTATTTTCCAATAAAACGGCAAATGTGCCTTAGTCAAATAACAATTGACTCTTTCTTATGTGGCGTACTCAATGAAGTATGATGTCTAGGCAAGTAATTGAGATCGGGGTACTTAAGCGAGCCTCGCTCCACCAACATCTCTATACTTACCTGGTCATATTTTATTGAAATTACCAAATGGATTGAGCAATTACAATTTGTATAAAGTTTGATTTTATTGGAATAAACTTTGGAAACTTTGATGTAATCATTGACTATTTTCCCTATTAATAAAGTATCGCATTATCAATGTCATTGACATGTGTTAATATTCCGAACTTTATTTTTTCAGTATGTCTTCGGGAGAATTGGAATGCCTTCTTGATAGTGGCACCACACATACTATATTACGACATAGGCAATTATTCTTATGGATGACACCTAGTCAATCTTCAGTGACCACGATGGCAGGACCATCTCAATTGATTCATGGTCGTGGACCAGCTCAATTTCTATTGCCGAATGGCACAAATATTAATGTCGCCGAAGCTTTATATGCTCCAAGGGCTGGAAGAACCCTATTAAGTTTTAAAGATATAAGAGCCAATGATTTTCATGTGAAAACACATTGTGAGAATGGACAAGAGTTCCTTTACATCACCTCTAATAACTACGGAAATGCACGAGTATTAGAGAAACTCATGTGTCGCTCTAGTGGATTGTACGCAACCACTATTAGAGTCATTGAATCCAACCATGTCATGAATGAAAATTTATGGGATTCCGACACATACAGGCTTTGGCACGACCGTTTGGGACACCCAGGTCGTGATATGATGATCCGTATATTAAAAACTTCACACGGACATCCATTCTTTAAAACAAAAAGGAATACGAACCAAAAAGAGGTTCAAAGAATTACTTCTAAAGCATATCATTCGTTTTGCAAAGCTTGCTCTTTAGCAAAAGTAGGATCGAGACCATCCTATGCAAAAGACATTAAAGAAAATATACCATTCTTGCAAAGAATACAAGGTGATATCTGTGGACCTATCCATCCAACTTGCGGACCATTTAGATATTTTATGGTGTTGGTTGATGCATCGACACGTTGGTCACATGTCGTGCTCTTATCCACAAGAAATGCTGCATTTGCTAAACTCCTAGCACAAATCATTAAGTTAAGGGCTCACCACCCTGATCATCCTATTAAGTCAATTCGTCTTGACAATGCTGGGGAGTTTACATCAAAAACTTTTGATGATTATTGCATGTCCATTGGGATCGAGGTTGAACACCCCGTCCCTCATGTACATACCCAAAATGGTCTCGCAGAAGCTGCCATTAAAAGACTTCAAATGGTTGCTAGGGCATTGGTTATGCGCACCAATCTCCCTATTTCTGCTTGGGGCTATGCAATATTACATGCAGCTGTGCTTATTCGTCTAAGGCCCACTGCCACCCAACCTTTTTCTGCATCCCAGATGGTGACTGGGTATGAGCCTAATGTCTCACATTTACGCATATTTGGGTGTGCAGTCTATGTGCCAATTGCGCCACCACAGCGCACTAAAATGGGTCCTCAAAGACGATTAGGCCTTTATGTTGGCTATGACTCTCCAACCATAATCCGCTACATAGAACCCTTGACAGGTGATCTATTTACCGCTAGATTTGCGGATTGTCATTTTGATGAGACAGTCTTCCCGTCTTTAGGGGGAGACATGAACATAACTAAAGTTCAACAAAAAGGACAGGAATTGTCGTGGTTTGTCCCCACTTTGTCTCATCTTGATCCCCGAACTGCACAATCTGAAAAAGAAGTGCAGAGAATTCTCGATCTTCAGAACGTAGCAGAATCGATGCCTGATGCGTTTTCTGATATCGCTAAAGTGACGAGATCACACATACCTGCTGCAAATGTACCTGCAAGGATTGATGTCCCTAAAAGACATAATGTCATCTCAAAAATACACGAGAATGGCGCCAACGTTCCCTCTATGGGTGACACATTGGCTAGGCCCACGGCTCCTGCCAGGAAGCGCGGGAGACCTATAGGTTCGATGGATTCTCGCCCAAGAAAGAAGGCGAGTTTGGCACAAAATAATCCATTAATCATAGATATGAATAATCCATCCCACGAGAATATTCCGGATTATGGTTATGTCCAAGAGACACCATTGGGGGACGCTCCAATGTCAGAACCAACTCCAGAGAATAGAGAAATCTCCATAAATTACAATAGTGTACATGAGATGATGGATAGAAATTCTATGGCAATTGATGATGCGTTTGCATATCATGTTGCAAAAGGAATCATAGAATATGATGATATCGAACCTCGCTCTGTTGAAGAATGTCAACGAAGAGCAGATTGGCCTAAATGGAAAAATGCGATCCAGGCTGAATTGGATTCACTAACAAAGAGACAGGTATTTGGATCTATAATGCTGACACCACCAAATATAAAGCCTGTTGGCCATAAATGGGTCTTTGTTAGAAAACGTAATGAGAAAAATGAGGTGATGAGATATAAAGCCCGCCTTGTGGCACAAGGTTTCTCACAACGCCCTGGAATCGACTACGAGGAGACATACTCTCCCGTAATGGACATTATAACGTTCCGCTACCTTGTCAGTTTGGTAGTTTCCGAAAAACTTGACATGCAGCTTATGGATGTAATTACAGCATATCTCTATGGGGATCTAGATTCAGAGATATATATGAAGGTTCCTGATGGACTTCAATTACCAAAATCAAGTGGCTCTAAACCACGGAGCGCGTTTTCAATAAAATTAAGACGCTCACTATATGGATTGAAACAATCCGGACGGATGTGGTATAACCGTCTAAGTGACTACTTGATTGGAAAGGGATATATTAACAATGAAATATGCCCTTGCGTGTTCATTAAAAGAACAAGTTCCGGATTTGCAATTGTAGCAGTTTATGTCGATGACATGAACCTAATTGGAACTCTAGATGAGTTAAAGGAAACTGCTAAATATTTGGAATCCGAGTTTGAGATGAAAGATCTTGGGAAAACACGGTTTTGCCTCGGAATAGAACTCGAGCACCGTAGTGATGGGATTATGATCCATCAGTCAGCATATACTCAAAAATTACTAAGGCGCTTTAATGAAGATAAAGCAAAGCCTGTAAATACTCCCATGATCGGCCGAAGTCTTGAGCCCACAAAAGATCCGTTTCGTCCAAGGGATGAGGACGAAGAATTATTAGAGGCTGAAGTACCCTATCTAAGTGCGATAGGCGCATTATTGTATTTAGCACAATGCACAAGACCAGATATCTCATTCGCAGTGAACTTGTTAGCTCGACATAGTTCTGCGCCAACACGCCGCCATTGGATTGGCATAAAGACAATCTTTCGATACTTAAAAGGTACGATTGATATGAGCTTGTTTTATCCCTACAGAGAGAAAATAAAAGACGGAAGATTGGGATCAGACCCTATGAGGCAAAAAGCCACCTTCCGTAATACAGACGCCGGCAACACCATCCATGGTGACCGACGTTCTCCTCCTCCCCTCCATCAAAATAAAAATAATGTTTTGATGGGCTTTGCTGATGCAGGGTATCTCTCTGACCCTCATAAAGGTCGCTCCCAAACAGGTTATGTCTTTACCATGGGAAGCACGGCGATATCTTGGAGATCTACAAAACAGACACTTGTCGCTACTTCCTCAAATCATGCAGAGATTATTGCTCTACATGAAGCTGTGCGTGAATGCATATGGCTAAGGTCTATAAATAGACACATTCGAGGAACTTGTGGTTTGAAGTCCACCACAGATAAACCTACATGCATTTACGAAGATAATGCAGCTTGTATTGAGCAAATGAAATTAGGTTTTATCAAGGGTGACAATACTAAACATATATCACCGAAATTCTTCTACAATCAGCAACAGCAAACACTTCTAAACATTGAAGTAAATCAAATCCGATCAGAGGATAATGTAGCTGACTTATTTACTAAGTCGTTACCAAAAACCCCTTTCGAGAAACATGTGAAGAGTATCGGATTAAGAAGATTATCCGAACTCTCATGATCTTCAGGGGGAGTCTAAATCAGGAGGAGTATCTAGAATCATACTCCACACTCAATGCGCGTTGCACTCTTTTTCTCCTTCGACCAAGGTTGTTTTTTCCCAGGGTTTTATTACTTGGCAAGGTTTTTAACGAGGCAATTTCGAAGCGCACGGCTTAGACAAATACTATCAACATGAAATATCCAAGGGGGAGTGTTGTAGTATATATGAAACATGTTGTATTGTTCATAGTATAAAATGTCTATGTCATGTATAAGATAGGTATTTTAGGTATAGTGACTTGTGAGTCAAGCTTTATGCCAATGGGGAACAAGTGTGGCAATCATCATCATCACAACCACAATGTGAAGCTGCAAATGAAGAAGCCACAAGATGAGGCTACAATTGAAGATGCCATCAAGTTGTATCATTAATTACTTCAAAATGTATCCCTATAAATACCTCCTTTGAATGAAATGAAAGACACACTTGAAACTCTATTCTCTCTCTCTCTCTCTGTCAATTTACTTGTCCTTAAACATCCAGGACTTATGCTATAGTTTTACAATACTTCACTATTTGCCAACCTATTCAAAAGCCACACCTTTTCACATCATCTTGCAACGTGCCTTGCAATCCCATCTCTTCATCCAGCATGAAATTGGCCTGCGAAAACATGAATACTGGTAAAAAAGAATTGCAGATCATAGATGTCATGTTCCCATGTATGCCTGCACAAATGAAATTAAATGTAAAAATTCAACAGTCAAGTGCCAATTTTGTTCGCAAGTACTAAAAAAGGTTCCAATACCTATTATGCATGTTTCCATTACCTTGCGCTGCAAGTTTTCATCAAAATGGTAAGTAGAGAGGATACAGAAGCAGTACATCATTATCTTTATTTTCAGTCGTACGCTAGTGACTAGTCATATACAAAGCAAATCCTCAACCAGATTCCTTCAGCAATCAACTATAGACAAACTTTTATTTGATCGAAAGCCACAAGTTTATTGTACTCGAATTGCCATATCCAAATCTTTTTGTGAGTCCTATTTCGGTGCATTCCTGTACTTCAGACATTAGTATTATTGATTCTATGTGCCTGACAGAGATAAGTACTTCTTGTCCATACTAAACAGAAACGATGAACGTCTCAAAAAAGAACAATGAACAGAAGATATTCTCCGTTAACGGAGGAGTTAAGATAACTTAAGATGCTCGAGCTCGGAGGAGTTAACTTAAGATGTTGGGGCCGTGACCACTTACCCAATTTTAACCTAAAAATTGCCCACTTGCTCCACTAAGAGTTTTTTGATCCCATTTACCCAATCTAACTTCTACTGACATAATTACCCTCATTTTAATCTCTCTCTCTCTCTCCCCCCTCACCGATTTCTCTCTCTCTCTCTCTCTCTCTCTCTCTCTCTCTCTCTCTCTCTCTCTCCCCCTTCCCCCCAGCAGGACGGCCAGATGCCGAGCCACGACGCCTTCAGCACCATCTTCTCCAAGATCGGTGCCGGCAAGCATGTCCCAGGCGTAATCTTCGCCAAACTCGAGCCCACCATCTTCTTCTCCGAGATCGGCGCCGGCAAGCATATCCCAGGCGTAATCTTCGCCGACCTCGAGCCCACCGTCAAAGCCCACCATCTTATTCTCCGAGATCGGTGCCGGCAAGCATGTCCCAGGCGTAATCTTCGCCGACCTCGAGCCCACCATCAAAGCCCATCGTCCCAGTCGCTGCTGCTCGTGCTGGAAGCTCCCGGAGGCGCTGGTCCCGATGTGGGAATTCGGGTCGGATAGGAACATCGGTGTCCACCCCCGACTTATAAGAATTCTTCCTCACCTCGGTTCTTGTGCTCGGCCGCAGAGACATTGCACCTCTCTTTGCATATCCCAGGCGCTGCAGGTCCTCGTTCGTCTGGGCCGAGTGACGGCGTTGCTGGTGTCGCCGGAGGAGTGACATGGGATTACTCCGGTTGCTGCGTTTTTTTTTTTTTTTTAAGTATTGTTGTTTAGTTCTTTTTTTTGGCAAGGAATAGCATTTTTTTTTTTGGAATGTCTATTGGATTGGAGGCCAATGATCTACTATCTGTTCAACAATGTAAGTAATCTGACATTGCAATGTAACTGTGGGGTTTGTTTGATGGTCTACTAGGGGGCAGTAGACACATTATTGACCCCCAGTAGACTTTGATACGAGAGACAGGGATCACTACAATCATCATCATCACAACCACAATGTGAAGCTGCAAATGAAGAAGCCACAAGATGAGGCTACAATTGAAGATGCCATCAAGTTGTATCATTAATTACTTCAAAATGTATCCCTATAAATACCTCCTTTGAATGAAATGAAAGACACACTTGAAACTCTATTCTCTCTCTCTCTCTCTGTCAATTTACTTGTCCTTAAACATCCAGGACTTATGCTATAGTTTTACAATACTTCACTATTTGCCAACCTATTCAAAAGCCACACCTTTTCACATCATCTTGCAACGTGCCTTGCAATCCCATCTCTTCATCCAGCATGAAATTGGCCTGCGAAAACATGAATACTGGTAAAAAAGAATTGCAGATCATAGATGTCATGTTCCCATGTATGCCTGCACAAAATGAAATTAAATGTAAAAATTCAACAGTCAAGTGCCAATTTTGTTCGCAAGTACTAAAAAAGGTTCCAATACCTATTATGCATGTTTCCATTACCTTGCGCTGCAAGTTTTCATCAAAATGGTAAGTAGAGAGGATACAGAAGCAGTACATCATTATCTTTATTTTCAGTCGTACGCTAGTGACTAGTCATATACAAAGCAAATCCTCAACCAGATTCCTTCAGCAATCAACTATAGACAAACTTTTATTTGATCGAAAGCCACAAGTTTATTGTACTCGAATTGCCATATCCAAATCTTTTTGTGAGTCCTATTTCGGTGCATTCCTGTACTTCAGACATTAGTATTATTGATTCTATGTGCCTGACAGAGATAAGTACTTCTTGTCCATACTAAACAGAAACGATGAACGTCTCAAAAAAGAACAATGAACAGAAGATATTCTCCGTTAACGGAGGAGTTAAGATAACTTAAGATGCTCGAGCTCGGAGGAGTTAACTTAAGATGTTGGGGCCGTGACCACTTACCCAATTTTAACCTAAAAATTGCCCACTTGCTCCACTAAGAGTTTTTTGATCCCATTTACCCAATCTAACTTCTACTGACATAATTACCCTCATTTTAATCTCTCTCTCTCTCTCCCCCTCACCGATTTCTCTCTCTCTCTCTCTCTCTCTCTCTCTCTCTCTCTCTCTCTCCCCCTTCCCCCAGCAGGATGGCCAGATGCCGAGCCACGACGCCTTCAGCACCATCTTCTCCAAGATCGGTGCCGGCAAGCATGTCCCAGGCGTAATCTTCGCCAAACTCGAGCCCACCATCTTCTTCTCCGAGATCGGCGCCGGCAAGCATATCCCAGGCGTAATCTTCGCCGACCTCGAGCCCACCGTCAAAGCCCACCATCTTATTCTCCGAGATCGGTGCCGGCAAGCATGTCCCAGGCGTAATCTTCGCCGACCTCGAGCCCACCATCAAAGCCCATCGTCCCAGTCGCTGCTGCTCGTGCTGGAAGCTCCCGGAGGCGCTGGTCCCGATGTGGGAATTCGGGTCGGATAGGAACATCGGTGTCCACCCCCGACTTATAAGAATTCTTCCTCACCTCGGTTCTTGTGCTCGGCCGCAGAGACATTGCACCTCTCTTTGCATATCCCAGGCGCTGCAGGTCCTCGTTCGTCTGGGCCGAGTGACGGCGTTGCTGGTGTCGCCGGAGGAGTGACATGGGATTACTCCGGTTGCTGCGTTTTTTTTTTTTTTTTAAGTATTGTTGTTTAGTTCTTTTTTTTGGCAAGGAATAGCATTTTTTTTTTGGAATGTCTATTGGATTGGAGGCCAATGATCTACTATCTGTTCAACAATGTAAGTAATCTGACATTGCAATGTAACTGTGGGGTTTGTTTGATGGTCTACTAGGGGGCAGTAGACACATTATTGACCCCCAGTAGACTTTGATACGAGAGACAGGGATCACTATAGTGTGGTGTTTTGATAAGTTACATGTTGTTTTCTGTGTATTAAAGTCAAATTATCTGTGAATCCTACAAAAAAGTGCATTTTTGGTGGTCTATTGGGAGGCAGTAGAGACATTGGACTTTGTATTGGAGGGCAATAATATGATTATTGGGAGGCAATAATATGATTATAAATTGATCAATTGTGCCTGTAGTGTATTCATTTTGGTTTTGGGAGTTCATACAATTCACTGGACGGCAATAATATGATTTTTGGGAGGCAATAATATGATTATTGGGGGCAATAATATGATTACTGGGGGGCAATAATATGGTTACTGGATATTATTAGGGACCGGTCGTAGGATTCCGGTCACCGGTCGTCGGATTCCCGTCACGGTCGCCGGATTCCCGTCACCGGCGCCCTGTCACTGGTCACCGGAGGCCGGCAAGGTGGAGGATGACTTCTCCCTCTAAGTGAAAAAGAAGGAGAGGGCAAAAAAGTCTCAAAAAAAAAAAAAGAATTAATTGGGTAAAGGGGAAATAATCCCTTAGAGTGTTTTGGGTAAATGGGGTTAAAAAACAGTTGGTGGAGCAAGTGGACAATTTTTAGCCTAAAATCGGATAAATGATCATATGTTAAAGTACTTAAAATTACCAATTTACCCTTCTTATATCTTCTATCAGAATGCCTACCCTTCTAAATCCTCCTCTTGGTGACCATGGTCGAGTAGTCTTTATTTCTCTCTCTTCAATCTCCTAACTTGTGTGGTTATGATATTGTTTAGTGATTCTCACTAATCTTCTATCTTATTTGACCAAAAAAACTAATCTTCTATCTTCGTAGTTCGTACCACTAATTTTTTCTGATTCTCCTCTAGTTCCAAATTTTCCAATCTACCTTTTAGGCAAAGGTGAATACAGATGATCGATCTCTTTTTTTTTTTTTTTCGTTTTTTGGTAGTCTTTGAAATTAAGAGCATAGTATATCCTAAAAATACGAACTCCCTAATCAATGAGGATAATTAAACTCTGCTCAAAGTGTTAACGACATAAATGGCTATTTCTCATATCTTCAGCTTGATTTCTACTTCTACGGCCAGGTTAAAAATCAATGCACGTTGTGCAGTTTTCAACTGTTCAAAAGTTCAAATGACATTTTTTTTTTTTTGGAATTTTCATGATTACTATTTACCATGCTAACCTTTACATATTAAATTGATATCTTTAAAGTTTTAATTAAGTAAATTGTAAATTTGGGATATTGAAAGATTAACCTTAACTATTATTTGCTTAATTAATACAGATGAGACGAAACCATCCTAAAACCTTTTAAAACCTTCTAATAGTTCAAAAATCACGATATTGCAAAAGCAATTATAATATAACATGCTTTCAAAAAGTCAAAAACTCTTCTTCACGTTAAATTTAGCTCCTTCCTCGTTTTGTCTCTTTTGTTGACTCTTTTTCACTATCTCCCTCAACTCCCTCTTCAACTAGATTCGATCACTTTACTATCTTAAACTTTGGACCCAAAATTACTTATTATGTTACATTGGCCTTTATACTCTCTCTTTTTTGATTAATTTTATGTAAAACTATATCAAATTTTTTTTTTAATGAACTAGGAAAAACAATAACACTTTCCTTCCTATAATTGATGGCCCCCTTTTTTTAATAATTTGTGTGATACTTTTAATTTTTTCTTAAAATTATTTTCTTAAAAAAATTTAGGAAAAAGATGCTCGAAGAAACCAAAAGCAGCATACAAAAAACATTTGGCTGGCAATTTTACGGGAAAGGCTTTTCGTGGAACCCGAGATCAATTTAAGTTGTTAAGAAACTCTAAGATCGATTTAAGTGGTTAGAAACTCTAACCTACAAACTACGTAATATAAACTGATATAAACTGAGTCATGCCCAGCAAAAGAAAGAACAAAAGAAAACGCCAAAAGGTCTCCCAACTAATTAATTAAAACAGGGTTCACACGTCCAGACCATAACATCAGTTCATGAAAAAATTAATGCTACAAACTGATATAAACTGAAACAGAAACGATAATGGCTAGCTAATCATGTCATGGAAAAGATACTAATCTTGATGTTCACGAGACAAACCAAGCACTTGGATTGCATCTTCAGCTTCTTCAACAGCCTTGTTACGGATGGGACGTCTGCACAGAGGGGGGTCTTCACCAAAAACAGTGCCTAAACAGTCAATGAGGCGAACAAAATGGTGTGAAGTGTAGTGCCAGTACTGCAAGAAAGGAATGGAGACTTTGCCTGAGGGGTCAACACAGGAATGAGGTTGCTTGATGATCATATCCTGGGTTGGTTTAACGTACACCAACGGAGGAGAGTAGAGAGGGAAGGTCTCAGGGAGCCAGATGACGATGGGGCAGTTGTCATTCCTGCTCCGTATCGGGATTGTGCCCTCTAGCTTAATGAGGTTGACGGTACGGCCGTCACTGTGGGTGTACAGAACCTGTTTTAGCTCCAAAGAGTGGCCAGGGACGGATGTGAGGAATAAGAGGTCGTTCCGGATGAGCCCACGAAATCTCTTATGGTAGGAAGAGAGGGCTGTTGGACAGATGATGTATGGGTCGAAAGTCTTAGGGTCGAAAGTCATAGTTGATGAAGCACAACCCATTATTATTTTGACGATCCTTGCTTTGAAGAAAAGTGAAGAGGGTTGGTGTCGATGGGGTGTACACAGCATGCATATATATACAGTAATATACTATACATCTTTCCTATTAACTTTCGGAGTATAGCCTTTTCTTGACTACCTAGGAAAGTATTGATCTTTCCTAACTTCATTCATCTCTCTCTTTCTTTACTAGCTAGGAAAATATAGGAAAAACTACTTTGCCTATTATCCTCTTTTTTTATATTAAAATCCAAGATATTATTTTTTTTTGCTATATTTTGCGACAATCGGTTTAATCTGTTCTTGCGACAAAAGTGAAACTCAGCTAAGTGTAACGTTAATATTTTGACTGAACCTTGACATGAATATGTTAAGCAACACATCTTTTCGAAAAGCATTTCCGATAACATGAATATGTTAAGCAATGGATATCTGGGTTGGAGTAATTTCCCGGGAGACCTCATATACGTTTTCGGCAGCATAAACTCGTACACATAGAGGGTACATCACTCATCCTCTTTTTAGTCTCCATCAATACTAATTTACAACGATATATAATACATTAATACATCAATTAATCATTTACAAGTTTCATTAACTCAGACATATTTCAGATCTGAGTCCAGAAAGAACTGTGTTTCAGTAACTTTTCTGAAACAAAACATGAGAACATATTGAAATCTACTCATAAGAACAAGTCGAGGGTTCTTTGGGAGCGTTGCACCACATTTCAAAGCCGAAATGCCAGTGCAAAGATTAATTAGGTAGACCTTCAGATCAACAAAACTATGACCCATTTAATCTGCTACGGCAGCTGAAAACATTTGAAGCTGAATCTTAATGGCGGAAAGTCTTAACCACCTGTTCAATTCGTCTCCGGCAGAGAGGACAATTGGTCAGGTGCAAGGAGCAGGTTGTACAACAGCACATATGACCACACCTAACAAAAAAACAAGAAAAGAGTCAGCCACCGCTAATTTATGAAGAAATGAACTATTAAGCAGATAATTTATTGTGTCAAAAGCCTAAATGTCAGTTCTTACGGGACAAAAACCGCATTATACTCCTGCTCAAGGCATATCACACATAAATCGGGCATCAGACGGTCTTTCTTGGGAGCATCTGATGCATTATCATCTCTTTCAAGTGAACCTGGGAGAAACAGATTTAAAGCATTTTAGTAAATTTCTGAGCAAATAATCATGTAATGGGGCAGTCAACAATAAACAACTTACCTTCATCATCTTCCCCGGATCTTTTAGCAGCTGCAGCAAGAACCCTGCAGCGAGAGGAATTTCATATAATTGTATAGAATTTCTTGAAAGACAGAAGAAACAATTTCAAATACACAGGAGTTGAACAAACTTGATTTTCTGCCCAAAAGATGTACACCTCTTTGAAGCAAGAAGCCCACCTTTTTGAGTGATAACCACTATATATGTTGTCTTTCCTTTACATAAAAATATGAGCAGGGACCTACCTTTTCTGTAATTCCCAACGCCGCTTTCTTTCCATGATGTAGTGGACGGAATGCTTAGCAATCAAATAAACACCAAACACACTCAAACCCAAAGATGCATATTTGTACAACCTGGTGAATACATCTATACCATTAGACTTCAGAGGAAGCACACACGAAAATACACGCACACACAACCACATGTACAGACCATTTTGTATCTATTCAAGAATTAATAACCAACCTTGCCCATTTCCCCAGGTTTGCAATAAGCTGATCAATGGTTTTGGGGGAGATATAAAATGGTCCTTTATGGGGTCGTTGAATTCGAATGGTACCAATGTCATCTTTAACAGCCTGAACATAAATTGAAACAACCAGAGATACATAACCTTTTGTGATGACAAACAAAATTAAGGGATGGGATATATTACAAGTTTACAACATGACAGGCTTCAATGAATAAAATCTCAATCAAAGGATTTCCTATAAACAAACCGAGGTTATGAAAGTACACCCAAATCCGTTTATAGGAGTGTATACCATACCAAAATCTTCACAGGGGCCATTAAAGGAAAGTGGAAAACCTTAATGTGGTTGGATTGTACATGCACATCATCCAATTGGTAGCATATTAAACTAAAAACGTTGGTTACGTTGTAATTCTATAATATAATCTGGTATATATATGCCATCTGAACAGTAATAGTCATTCATTAGCTTTTAGTCTATTTGCATGTATATTAAGTATTTGCAGCATAATATTGAGCAACAACATACCTCACCAACAACACTCAAAGAAGTACCAGTTGGTAATACCCTCTCAATTCGTTTCACTCCAAGCATCTAACAAAAGTAGTCACCATATTAGTCAACTAATTAAGTTCTGCATGAGACAAAGAACATTAACTAACCCAGACAGACCTTGAGGCCTTGAAGATAATCTAATGTCCCTCGTACAAGGGATCGCCCTGACTCTTCAAATACCTCACTTGCAACCGGCAATGAAAAGCCTGTGGCACCTCGAGCTCCCACCACATGCACGCGACCAGTCCCATCATCCTGATATAAAGAATTAATGCACCGTCATCATATTCTGTTAGTCAGCTTTCAACTCCAAGGAAACCAAAAATTACTATTCACTCAATCATGAACAGCTGAAGTATCGCAAAACCACAAATAGGCAATGTTTGCAGATATTCACGCAAGAGCAAGAGAGAGGGCGCAATGCAGTTATCTCACCAGATACCAGGGGACTTCTTTACTCATCGACAGCATCAAAGCAGAATCCTGTATCCATGATCCAGCATCATTGTGTTTCAGAAAATGTTGTTCTGCCTAAAAAAAAATATATATATATAAACAAGATCATCCATTACCAATTACCCAAACAACTAACCACCAAAAAAAGAAAAAAAGCATAAAAACAATGCTCTAGAGTTTAATTTCCGTACCGTTTCTTCCACAACTACACCTCTCAAACCACTGAACTCACAGGTGATGGGAGTGTCAGAGCTAACTCTCCCCGAAATCGCAACCACCAATGGTAATATAGACTCAGAATCCAATAATTTAGCTGAAAATTCAGAAGAAGACGGTAAAAATTCCAACCAATTGGGGTATGCCCTCACTAGCAAAGAAAAGTCTTTCTGTTTCGAAAATAAAAAGGGAGGGTACATACCCAATTCCTTCAACTGGCTGACCCGAGTGGCAGTCCTAAGAATATCAGCATCCCTGTAAAATCACAACAAAAAATTACACCCAGTAAGCAAATTTGATTCTACAGGTAGCTTAAAATTCAAAGTGGGCAATTAGAAGCTAATATGATTGTTAAGAATCGGAGGAAAAGAGACCTGCCACTGCTTCTGCCGAGAAGATAGAGAGCAGCAGCACTCAAACAACAGCTTAATCCACCCCAAGGTAGCATCTTTATTGAATAAGAAGCCTAAAATCCAGAGGCTTTTGCTATCTAGGCATATGTTCAGAGAGATTAAAGATGGGTATGAGTTTGGAATGGAATTTGAGGAAGGAATAAATTGGGGGAATTAGGGATTGAAAAGGAGTAGAGTGAAATTTGTGGGGAAATTGGAAAGCGTTAGGAAAAGGGTTGCCGGGAAATTTAAAAAAGACGGGAAAGGGGAATCAGATACGAGGAGTGTGGAAAAGGGAGAATCAAGTTTGAAGTGTGAGAGACTCTGGAGAGAGAGACAGACAGAGGTGGTGATACAGCTTTCTTTTGGGAATTAACGTTGATTGGGGATAGGAATGCAAATATATATATATATATATATATGGGTGTTTTACTATTTATTATAGTTTTGTTTTTCTTTGACAGAAAAATCTGCAATATGGGTTTTAATTGGTTTTTATATATTTATTTACTTGGTTAAATATGGTCCAGTTCAGGTAAATATGGTTTTTATATATATATTTATTTACTTGGTTATTTACTTGCCCTCCCCACATGGTCCAGTTCAGTTGGCAAGTTGACTGTGCTCCTTAAGCAAGTTGAGGGACTTGAGGCAGAGGTCTCAAGTTCGAGCCTTGTGTATGGAAAAGACTATGCGGGGAGGGCAAGCCCACCTATTTGGTGTACTCGATGCCCGGAGGGGGGTGTCGCTGCGTCTTTGGCGCGGCACTGTGCTGGACTTCGGGTAAAAAATGCCATTGCGTGCCTCCTTGTGGTCCTTCCCAGTACCTCCTTTTAAAAAAAAAAAAAAAAAAAGAATAAATTTATATATTTATTTACTTGGTTAAAAAAAAGAAGAGAGAGAGAGAGAGAGAGAGAGAAATTGTATAAAGTTTATAGGGGTTACTTGAGTACAAAAGTCATATTTTGAAGTACAAAGAAGAATAAGTACGAGTTTTTTTGACAATAAATATTAGGATAAAACAAATTATTAAAACCAAAACATAAAAATGATTCATATGTGATTTTATATCAACAATATCTCCAATCAACCGTCAACGAGACAATGCATGACAAGCTCTCATCAGTGAAAAATACACTTTCACTTTATAGCATGATTCACATTATGATGTCCAACAAATTTTCTAACATCTATAATAATAATTTGAGGCTCTCAGTTTTTTGGCTAATTTCCAAAGAATAGATCCTACAATAACAATTGATAGAGTCACTTTAATTGCCGGTGCGTGATTCTTATTTATTTCTGCAGCAACTGTTTTTGTAACAACCTTCAATGATTTTAGGTACAAAGTGGAAACATATTGACACCGGCAGAAATTAGAAACTAACAAAGAACGATCAGGCTTCCTTCAATGACAGTAGAACAAATTTGCGAGGAAGTCACATTGTACATGACAAACTATATAAAATACTTACCAAAACGACCCTGATTACATTATTATTGTCAGCTCTGAAAAGAAACTAATGTGCAAAAAAAACTATCGCTGAGCTGCGAAGTTTCCTTTTCAATTTACGCTGTTTCTCTAACAAACGATCTCGTCGAGAATGCCTAAAACAAACGCATAAAACTCAAAATATGCAACGAATAACCATGTCATGTTTGTCTAAGTGCCCCTTTTCACTTTATGAGCATAGAAAAGGGAAATCAAGGCTCCAGCGTTAGAAAATCTCTGCTCAAAGTAATTTTGAAACTACTCCTGCACCAACTGTTCTACCTCCCTCCCTTAAGGCAAATCTTTGACCTGCAAATCAATATCGGGAATACTTAGCATGAACAAAACAGCTACACTTGGTTTACAAAGAATATTGAAAGAATAAAACAAGCCAAACTAATGAATAAAGCAAATAACTGGGGATATCACGAGGAATAAACCATGACATTAAAGTACCTGCTTCAAGAGGAACAGGTAGAATGAGCTCAAAAACTGCAGTCACGTTGTCACCAGGCATAACCATTTTAACATCAGCTGGCAATTCTACTTTTCCAGTGATATCTGCAGTCCTCAAATAAAACTGAGGCATGTAGTTTGAGAAAAAAGCAGTATGACGTCCACCTTCATCCTTTGTGAGGACATATATCTCTGCTTCAAACCTCTTGTGTGTTTTCACTGTTCCTGGCTTAGCAATTACCTATACACGAGTATAAAAAAGTAAGTACCTTCCAAAATTTAAAAGGTCAATGCCAATTCATAGTTCAGTTGCCAACACAATAGAAAAATCATTGCTGACCGTAAGGAGTACAAATACAATAATAAACCACTAAAATGTAACACATCTAAAGTAAAAAATCGAGAATAGCTAAATTTCCTGGTGCAAATAAAACCACGCACCTGTCCTCGTTGTATATCTTCTCGTTTTAGACCTCTCAGAAGAAGACCCACATTGTCACCAGCCTAGTCAAGTTCACAAACCCATCATGAGAAATATTTCCTATTGTAAAAAAAACCTTAGCATCTTGAAGAGGTGTTAGAATCAGTCACTTACTTGCCCTTGATCCAAGATTTTCTTGAACATCTCAACACCTGTCACCACAGTTTTCTGAGGAGCACCCTGAAAAATAAAAAGTTCAATCTCAGGAGTCAGGACCAACAATTCTTAGAATGGTATTCTATCCTCAAAATTGCTATTTCAAGGATCAATGCCACCAAAGTTCAAAGTGCTTTATAGCCTTCTAACTGAAGCTCCACTAATTGCATAGTAAATCTTCCACTAAAGAAATGTACAAGGAACAACACGTGGCATCGCATAATTTAAAGAGCGGGTATACACACACCTGATGTAACCCCAGAATCTCGACTTCCTCACCAACTTTAATGCACCCTTGTTCAATGCGTCCAGTAGCAACAGTTCCACGCCCCTTTAACACACATGAAATTGATGAATTCAGCACCAAAAAAACAATATATGAGAAGCAGAACAGTGCAAACCACCATTTCAAGTCTATGACATGAGAACATAAGTAATCCGGGATAAAAAAGAACTGAATTTTCTAGAAAGGCTGATAATAACTGAATTATAGTAACAGTGCTATTATCATGAATGCAGCACATGTTACTAAGAAAAAAAAATTGCACCGCAAATATGTGTTACAGCTAAAAGTATGTCCAGCTTACCTGAATTGAGAACACATCTTCAATTGGCATAAGGAAAGGCTTGTCAAGCTGGCGTACAGGGTCTGGAATGTATTCATCTACAGATTCCATTAATTTCAAAATTGCCTTTTTGCCTATCTCTTCATTTGTGCCTTGCAAAGCAGACAAAGCCGAACCACGGATGATAGGGATTTCATCCCCAGGGAACTTGTAGAAACTAAGAAGTTCTGCCAGAAATTGTAGAGCAAACATGAGAAATTTAAGTAAAATATAAAGCTGTCAAATTGTCAAAGTGTAAATCTACTGACCACGGAGTTCCATTTCGACAAGCTCCAGCAACTCTGGATCATCAACAGCATCAACTTTATTGAGGAAACACACAAGTGATGGCACACCAACCTAAGATTACACCCAACAAAAACAATATATGCATTACTATACACCGCAAATGCATGAGATAAACACACAGGTTGGAGTTGATTTCTAAATTTGGCATCAGTAATACCCACCTGGCGTGCAAGCAGAATGTGTTCCTTAGTTTGTGGCATAGGCCCATCAGGCGCAGATACAACAAGGATACCCCCATCCATTTGAGCAGCTCCAGTAATCATGTTCTGCACATCACGAATAAAATTAATTTATGGAGGCACAAGGCTATAAAATATTTTCCATTAAAATCTTTTCTTTAATAAGAAATAATATTCAGTGAATTCAAAGCTTACTTTGACATATGTAACCAAAAAAAAAAACTTACTTTGACATAATCAGCATGTCCTGGGCAGTCCACATGTGCATAATGGCGTTTAGTGGTCTCATACTCCACATGAGCCTACAAAATCAAGGCAAACAAAGTTACATTTGAAAAGATGATTAAGATAATGGATATGGAAGCTAGATTATTCCAATCAAAAGGGCAGGCCTCAAATCAAACAACACATACTGACCGTAGCAATTGTAATCCCTCTCTTCTTCTCTTCAGGGGCCTTGTCAATTTCATCAAAGGCTATTGCCTTAGCTTTCCCTTCTTCCGCAAGTACCTGAGAAAAACCCAAACCATTATTACCATCGAAAATGCTAAAGTTGGGACTTTTTAAACAAAGCATTTTCCTTTTAAAGTATGTATTGAGAAGAAAATGAAAACAAGCCAATAAGAATCAGTGACCAGACCCTTGTGATTGCAGCAGTCAGAGTCGTCTTTCCGTGATCGACATGACCAATAGTTCCCACATTCACATGAGGTTTCCTATTAGGCAAACAACACCATATACATAAAGCCTCATCCTTTAACATTCAAGTTCATCACAGTAAACAAGAAAAGTAAAACTACGCCAAACCCAATTCAGAAAAACAAAAAATATCAACAGGGCTAAGTAACCCAATACAAAATTTAACTCGGGTTCTCTAAGAAAGTCATTTTCCTAATGAAACAAGTACATAAACCACTTCAAGATACAAGCTTTGATCAACTAAAGATGAAACCCCATATTACTAATCCGCTCAAAACCCTAAACCCTAATAGTAACAAACGGAGAGCGAGGAGAAATACTAACGTGCGTGTAAAGGTGGCCATGGATCTCAGCCAAGGAATGGGGGTGTAAAAGCGGTCATTTTCGGAGGAGATCGGAGAAGCGGCGGCGGCGGATCCACGGCAGCAGGAGTAGATTTGAGAGGAGACGGGGAGGATGCGCCGGGAATTAGGGTTCCGGAGAACGACCGAAGCCATTGGAAATCGAAATGAAGAAGAAGAAGAAGAAGAGAGGGATAGAGAGAGCCTCTACTACTCACTATAGCAGTGTTGTGGCGGAGACTTGAGGGTTTAGCTTTTGGGGTTTTTCTAATTTCTCAAGGGTCTTACTCGCGGGCCTTTGGATCATAACCCGAATCTACCAAACCCGGCCCGTCTTATTAGCTAATTGTACGACACATGAGAGACTCGTGTGTTTGTGTTTATAAGAACTAACTATATCTTTTGCACATATGTCAATACAAAGGCTTGCTCGCTTAGAGCAATTCTAACAGCTTTCTTATATTTTAATTTTTTTCTATTTTAGGGAAAAATAAGCAGATTTTGTTCTAACAAATTCCCTATAATAGTTTTTAGGGATAGTGAAGGACAAGGAAACATGATGATTGAAAATAAATGATCATTTTTAAGTTATTAATATACTAGCTGTATTAGATTTAATACATACTGTTAAAATGTACTTATCCCTCACAGTTTCTTAAAATTATACGTTAAGTGAATAAGATTAGTAATTGTCCGTTAAGTAAATAAGTTAACAACATTAGTAAAATTAGCCACAATTGCCATCGACAACGGAACATCATGACTATTGACAGGAGTTAAAATTTATAAACTATGATGAACGTGAAAATCTAAGTCGGAATAAGCAAAAATGTGTACTATACGAATCAATCTTGTAATTATATATAAGAGGATTGAAGCTCATTTCTCGACTCTTATGAATGAGCAATTGAGTGTAAATGTAGTAACACACACACACACACATATATATATATATATATATATATTGTAAATATAGTAATATATAAAAACTTTCATCTTTTTTGCCTCGAAGCTCTAACAATAGACACTAGATTATATATGGCATATTACACTGTGCTGATTTTTGTATGACATGAAACCCTAAATTTAAAGATACGAAATCTAAACAGTGATCTATATCAGATTTCAAAATCAGCGGTTGATTTGTATCACTCCAAATCTGTAATCACTAATACACAAGGAAATTAAGGGCACGTTTACTTACTTGGAAGGAAATGGAATGATTACGGGGTAAAAACATTCCTGCGTTTACTAACACATAAAGGAATCGGAATGATTCCGGGTAAAAGAATTCCTGCGTTTACGAACACATGAAGGAATAGGAATGGATGTATGTCCCACCTCCTTATCAGGAATCGATTCCTGAATACTCATGAATTCGATTACGAATGAGAGAGATGGGTTTAGGAATCATTCCTCCTGAATCAATACCGATTCTTTTCTTCTCTCATTCCACTTGTCTCCGATTCATTATTATTTTTCATTCCAAGTAAGTGAACGTGCCATAAAAGGAGTTTAAAAGGCAGGCTTTTGGTTAAACTTGTCTTAGATTGCTTTGGATCATCTCCCAAGTGTCTCGAAGACGAGGCTTGTAGTTTAAGGGTTTGGTTTGACGAAGCACCACAATTAGAAGTTGGCATCAATTTGACTTGGATTTTTTAAACATTCCCATTTGGATTTAAGGTACTTCAAGTTCATGGCATTTACATCCAATCCATATTTAGCACATTTCTTTCAGCTTACAAGGCACCCATATACCACCTAACTCTTTCTTCTGTTGAACGAGAAAAAGACATCACCAAACTTTAGGCACGTATATTACTTGACCATTGTTTCACTTATTCTATGATCTAATCAACCCATACATCTTCAATTGCCATGGCTCTGAAAGTAGTCTCCATCCTTCATTTCCTACCCTTTGTGTCTGCACTGTTACCTATAACTAGTATCCCCATCAATCTCACTTATCCGGCAGTTTTTAACTTCGGTGATTCGAATTCAGACACCGGAGGCCTTCAAGCAGGAGTCGGTTTTCCCATTAAACGCTTTTGCAATGGCTATTTGATTATAGACTATTTTGGTAAGGCCTATTAATTGGTGTTGTGTTTATGTCACACATAACTTTAGTGTAAAGCATTTTGATGAGCTTTGAAGTCTAGTATTTAAGGAGTTTACATGCTGAAACTTTGCATGTTTTATGTTGCAGTGACTACAATGGACCTACCCTATCTGAATCCTTACTTGGATTCAGTTGGTGCACCAAGCTTCCAAACAGGATGTAATTTTGCAACGGGGGGAGCTACCATTCTTCCAGCCAAAGCATCTTCAACATATCCATTTTCCTTCGGAGTTCAGGTTGCTCAATTTGTCCGATTCAAGGCTCGAGTTCTTGAGTTACTGGCTGAGAAAGGTATTAATGTTGTGCATGGATGCATGATGTGTTTGGTTTGTCATGTGGAACTTAATGATCATGAGAAATTTTGATGTGTGATAATTTAGACAAGAAGCTTCAACCGGTCCTCCCATATGAAGATTATTTCAAGCAAGGCCTTTACACTTTTGATGTGGGACAGAATGATCTTGATGGTGCATTTTCTTCCAAATCAGAAGACCAAGTTGTTGCTTCAATTCCAGCTATTCTAACAGAACTCGAGACTGGATTTGAGGTAATTGGCCATCTCTTTTCCCTCTTAGGAATCGAAAGTCTTTCGTGACAACCAAGAATCGCTTTCTTTTGCAGAAACTATACAATCAGGGGGCTAGGAATTTTTGGATCCATAACACAGGTCCACTAGGATGCCTACCAAGAATTATAGCAACATTTGGGAAAGATCCATCAAATTTGAACCAGGTTGGATGTGTTGCTTCACATAACCGTGCTGCTACTGCTTTCAATGAACAACTACATGATCTTTGCTTGAAGTTTAAGAAAAACTTCCCCGAAGCTAATGTTACTTATGTTGACATCTTCACCATAAAGTTGGACCTCATCACGAACCATGCTCAATATGGTAACATGGCTTTTTCATAGAACTATGATATCTTTCACAATGTTTTGCCTTTTTTATTGATGGCAAATTCTGGGTTAATGTTGCTTTTTTCCAGGTTTCAAACAAGGCATAGCAGCTTGCTGTGGGTATGGTGGTCCGCCATTAAATTTTGATAACCGGATAGCTTGTGGCCAGACCAAGAATCTAAATGGGACTGTGGTCACTGCAACACCATGCAGTAATCCAGCTGAGTATGTGAATTGGGATGGTAATCATTATACAGAAGCTGCAAATCAATACGTGTCATCGCAGATATTAACAGGAAACTACTCAGACTACTTTAACTCTTCAATTGGAAGCAAAATTTCTTATGGGAATCCAAACCTTGAGTAGCATATATGTAACACTCAAAAACAATGTAATAAGTAATCAATTCAAATGATCAAATTATCAATAGACTACATTTATGTTTAGGACACGGCTACACTCACTAGTGAAGTAATACACAATAAGCATACTATTTTGAAACGGTTGATTTCTCTTACATTGAACAAAAGAGTTTAGATAGTAACAATGTAGAGGAAGAAGAGCACAAACTTTTATCATGTAACAGACTAGCATGTTACCTTCCTATCAATTCACAATTTCTCATCCTACATGATATACTACTACTACCGGCTGACTGATCACTAGCCAGAGCGCGTTCAAGATCACCGGAACTTAGGTTCACATCAATTGTCATACTGTTGTTAAATCAGATTACAATTTCTTTTGAAAGATGGGTTCTTCAATGTATCTAATTGAAGTACACCACCCCAAGCCTATCTGGTCAGCATATCTTTAACAACTGACAACTTTATCTTTCAAAACTTGTGTTCATTTCATGTTCAAACAAACCTCAACACCACCAATGCCATCAATATTGCAGCCCTGAAGTAAATCTCATTCATGCTTCTCTCAACTCCGGTCAATATTTCCTCTTCTTTTATATCCAACTTGCTTGAATTCTTGCTGATAGCGGTACGATAGTGTCCCTCAGCTCATGCACTGCCCTAGATAGCCAAACTAGCCCAAACCCAACCCCGGTGTTCAAAAGTGTAGATGCATAGAAGGTTACCCTCCCACAAGCTACTTTAAAGACAACAGATAAAAGGACAGCCAAGCCTAGTCCAGCGATACTGGCAGAAAACTGTGTCAGGAGCTGAGGAAGCTTAGTACCAGATTTTTGAAGTGAATGAATCGCCGATTCCCCATGATTCTTTCTGTCCATTATTAAAGATAGAAGGCTCTCACAGGTGTGAAAATAGTTCCTAGTGTATAGATCTCCCCCTCTGCATACCTTTTCACCTTTCTTCTGCTATGGCATTACGTTGTCTTGATTCTTTCAGGACTGTCAAGCAAAAGGATGGCAGAAAGTTCATAAGCAGCTAGCGTGTATGTAAATGATCCAAGCTTTTGGTGAAAGAAGTGATGTATAAGCATACAAAAACCGACACCAATGATTGCTTAAACAGGTACCAAGGAGTTGAACACAAAAATAAGGAACTTACACTATGTCAAGCAAAGTAACAAGTAAAATGCTTCATTAGATGAAAAAATGTCCTCATGTAGAAAGTATCAGAAAATATGAATCCTAAACAGGAGTATTAGAGATCTGTGTAACAAACAATTCCAGATCTAGGTCAAACAGGTATAAGAATTCAAGCATACCTATCAAAGTACGGAACCAAGACAAAAACAATACGCTACTGTAGCAAAACCCTGTAACAGCAGCTTTGATACAGAAGGACAACATATCAAATCGGCCCTCAATTTCATTAAGCAATTTTGCGTGCTAAACATACGATATAGACTCAAGGAACTGAAATTGATTGATATGTCAACAGTCCACATTACGAATACAAACATCAACAATTTCAAGGTATCCCTAGATCTTATCTGCAAGAGCAAATATCAAACCAGTAAATTTCATAAGCTAAGCTACAAAAGCTATACTTTACCTTGATGATGCCCATTCTGTGCTTTTGTTGTAAAACATGTCTATGAGGGCAGCCATGAGAAGCCATCAAGCATAGATTATCCACCACGAAGCAAAGAGTAGAGAGAAACCCAGTTCAGAACACCTAATTTCTCTCTTATTAAACCACCTCTTAATAAGAGCTAGACAGCCTTCTCTTTGTTGATAGAGGAATCGATGAGTATCTTTACTCAATTACTGATACCGTGATCCATCATTATACTACTAGAGTAAGACAAGAAGAACATGAACTACCGCTTCACTTTGGCATCCAAAGCGGCGTGCTTCTGATCAGATTAACTTTCTTCAAGCTATTCGGAAGCTAGCTGCCAGTCATGAAGAACACATTATAGCGGACTAACATATTACAGTCTTTCACTCTAATTTCCTGCTCCATCTAAAAGGATACAAACAAGGTGGCCGAATTTCTTTCCAGCCGCATGCATGTCCTGGAAGATGAGCAGCCACCTATTATTCATCAGATATTTCTGGCAGTTGAACAGCCCAAATGGGGATTTGAAGAAAGTGAAAGTTGGGAGTTTGGAGGCGACTGTTAAGCAGACACCTTGCGCGTTATTTGTAAGGAGGGCATTGATCACTTTGAGGGAGTAGAAGAACAAGGGAGTGATCATCAGCCAGTAGTTGCTTGCTTGCCCTGCGCGCATCTTTATCATGGAAACTGCATTGTCCCGTGGCTGGAGATGCGCGTCCCTTGTGCCAATACCCAACGCCAATCAAGGTAGAGAAAGCAAGCCATCAGAACCCTCGGGGCAGCAGCCGCGACTGCAGTAGACTACGCTGCACACATTGTCTGCGGGTGGTATTATTGCTACCGTTCTGCTTTTGCAGATTATTGAAGTGAAACTAACAATGAAATACATACTGACATTATGTTGGTGTTGTTCATTCATTTTGTAGCATTTCCATTTCATCTTAAAACCAAGAAAAATAAATAAGAAACTCTTCATTCTAAAGTCGTAATTCAAATGATTAAATTAGAACCTGTCCACTATGCTGGCGCTGCTATCACTCATTTAGTGAAGTAATACACAATTCCCAACTATTTCTAGTCATGCAAAACATGTCTTATACAACAAACATAGAAGAGTTTATTTACGGATAGTAACACGGTAGAGAGGAAGAAGACAGAGACAGTTCCATGCACAAAATTGTACTATGTTACAGACTACATGCAACCTTCCTATCAATTCACATTCTACATGAACTACTACTATTACTACCAGCTGACTGGTCATCAGCCAGAGCTCTGGATCACCAGAGTTCTGGTTCACGTCAACTGTAGAGTTTTTTGAACATATTCATTCTTTGAAAGATGGGTTCTTCAATTGTATCTAATTGAAGAACACTTTCGATCAAAGTGCTTCACCTGTCTGGTCATTAGCCAACTTAGCTACTGTCATATGCAATTATACTTAAATACTGACCATCTAGCCAAATGTTCTTCACACCATCTGTATCTCCCAAAACTTTGTCTTCGCTTCATGTTCAAGCAAACCTCAACACCGCCACCGCCATCAATGCTGCAGCTCTGAAGTAAATCTCATTCACGCTCGTCTCCACCCTCATCAATATTTCTTCTTCTTTTAAATCCGACTTCCTTGGATTCTTGCTGATAGGAACAATTGTGTCCCTCAGCTTATTCACTGACCAAGACAGCCAAACTAACCCAAATCCAACTCCAGTGTTCAAGAGTTTATACGAGCAGAAGGGTACCCTTGCACAAGCTACTTTACAGACAACAGAGAAAAGGACAGCCAATCCTGTTCCAGCAATACTGGCAGAAAACTGGGTCAGGAGCTGAGGAAGCTCAGTGCCAGATTTTTGAAGTGAATGAATTGCTGATTTCCCATTCTTCTTTCTGTCGATCATTAATGATAGAAGGCTCTCACAGGCGTGGAAATAGTTCCTCGTGTATAGATCTCTGTCTCTGCCCAACTTTTTTCCATTCTTCTCCTTAGGCATCCCCCTTGTCTTGAATTTTTCAGGACTGTAAAGTAAAGGATGACACAAAGTTAAAAAGCAGCATGTACATCTTGATCCAAGGTTTGACAGAAGAACAAGCATACAAAAGCTGACACCAATCAACGACAATAGGAATTTCAATTTAATGTTGAAACTGATACCACTTAAACAGCTAGAACTACCAAGAAGCTGAAAAAAGAGAGGAAGTCACAGGTATGAAGCTAGAAGGGAAAAGTACTAAAACACTCTCATTATATACCTCTTTAAAGGAGCAACTGTAGTCCCATGCATCTTCAAAGGAGAACCATCAATATTGACTTTTTCCCTGAACTGGAACCTGTTACATGAAATAAGTTGACTGTCAGGTCATGTCTATGGAACGAAACAAAATCAAAGAAAATTGAGAACATTTGAATTTTGAAATATATGTCAAATTTGAAAGTAATAAAAAAAAATACTATTTAAAAGTAAGTCATCCACTTTCATAGCTGACACTCCGGACACAAATACGTCAAAAATAGTTTACACGATATCCAAACTGCCAACTAGTAACAAGGTAACAAGTACATGTTATATATATATATATAAGAACACATTGAACTAGGAGAAGCATAAAATGGTTTTATGCAGAAAGACATAAAAAGAGAATTTAACATAGTACGCTTTTTTAATGAGAAACTCACCAGCAGAAACAAATAAAATGTTCAAATGTAGAAAACTGGCATTATAAAATATTTACAGAAAATCCATTTGTGTTCAGTGGGCGTAACATGTATGATTAATGGGTTAGAAAATCTAGATTAAACTAGCAGAAAATTTTGATCATATCATTTATCTTTTCTTTCGCAAATAGAAAGAGAGAATTCACACTGAGGTAAATAAGGAACAAGATTGCCTTCAACAACTATAATGGTGCCATACTTCTACAAGAAATAAATACATAATTTTATTAGAAAATATTCATCCAAAGGAGAAGCATCAGAAAATATTTGATCCTGTAAAACAAATGATCCCAGATTTGAGTCAAACAGGTTTGAGTCAACACATACCTATCAAAGTACGGAACCAGAACAGAATGCTTTCCCAAATTAGCTGAGGTTTTCAATGAGTAAAACTCCGCAACAACTGAAAGGAGATGCTTCATCTCAGTCCCTGTACCAGTGAAGAAGACTCGACCATCTGGCTGAAATGTAATTTTAGAACTAGATGCCAAACCACCAACAAAGTCCAAGAGAGGCTTTGTATTCGACTCACTACTTGGGTAGATGAGAGAAGGTATTAAGGGCTTTTGGTGCATTTCATTTAACCCCATCAAGTCATATAGTGAAGTTATATCTAGTCCACCTCTCTCTACTTCACTTTCTCTGGACATGAGAAACTGCGCCATTTTTTCATGTCGTAAGAAATGCTCAGCAATCCCAGAGCTGAAAAGCACTGAATCTCGATGAACATCTGTAATCAGCAGTAAAAGGAGATCATTCAACACATTGCTCAAGAAGTACATTACATTACAATATATGCAACAATTTAGCAGCATCAATCATCACATAGCACTCTGTTGAAAACCACCTTTGGTTCCTGAAAACACCATATATAGCGGGTGATGCTCATGTTTCACATATATTTGAGACCATGCACACATACACACACAAACACATATTAACTTTGCACCTTTTCAGTGAAACAAATATGTCCACACACCATCTGTAGCCAATAAGATATGTCATTAATGCCATCTTAAATTCTCAACTTTCTTTCACAATGGTTAGGATGCATGAGTCCATCTTTACAGTAAGTTACACGGCACGTGAATCAAAATATGGTAAGAAAGCCCCAGCCAATCTAGAACATTTAAATATAATAGTGCACGCTAAAGTCGTGCAATTTTTGTCTATCACAAAGGATCCTCCATCATGATTTCGGCATATCATTTTACAGTCAGCCTATCCATATATACAACTACTCTTTTTTTCATGTCTACGGATGAATTCTGCATATTGTGACATTTAAGATTTACATATTGGAACAAAATAAACAAAATTTCTCATTGAAACCAATAAATACCAGGTAGGTGCATACCTTGCACATCAGTGAATGCAGGCCTTTCAATATCTGAGGCAGTCTTGGCAAACCAGTTAGACTCTGAAAATCCACTTATTGCTCTCCATGGCTCCTCACATTGCTGAGGCATCATTTTTAAAGATCCCAACTTTGTAATTTCCTGTTTTGCTCCATAATTCGGCAGGAAGGGTTGGAAATCCTGCATTAGTAAAAGAATTATTCTTTTTCAAATACTGATTAAGGTCAATAACCAAAATATAAACAGTAGGCTGCTAAAGCATATTTGTCAACTAGATAAAACCCTATAACAGCAGCTTTGATAGAAAAAAGGACGATATCTCAACTTGACCTTGAGATTCATTTAACAAAATAATACAAAACAAGAATCATTGGAAGCTAAGCATGCACCATGGACTCAAAAGAACTGAAATTTGATTGATATGTAAACAGCCCAAATTACAAATCAACCATGCGTCCCAGAAGAACTCAACAATCGTAAGGTATCTCATAAAAACTTATCCGCAAAGCGCAAATATCAAAGATCGATTCTTTCTCAAATACCGATTGACTACAGGAACGAAGAAATATACACTATAGGGGCTAAAACAAATTCGTCATTGTAGGCACAGCTTTAATAGCAAAAGAACAATATCTCAATTTACCCTTCAAATTCATTCAGCAAAGTACAACAAATTAAGGATAATTGAGATCCCAAATACAGCTAAACATACACCATAGACTGAAAGAAATGAATTTGATTAACACAGACAGCCTAAATTAACAAACCAAACATGAATCCCAGAAGAACTCAAACAAATAGGATATCTCATAAATCTTATAAGCAAAGCCCAATTGGAGCTAATTACAGCTAAACACACACCATAGACTCAAAGAACTGAACTTCATCACCACATAGACAGCCCACAATTACAAATCAAACATACATCCCAGAAGAACTCAAAACTTTTTCAGGGCATCTCAAAAATCTTATCTTTAACCCCAAATATCAACCCAACAAATCCCATAAACTAAGCCACAAAGACCTTCACTTTACCTTAATGATGCCCATGTTCTGTTCTTGTTGCAAAACAAGCCGATGAGGGTAGCCATGAGAGGCCATCAGGCAAACGTTATCCACCATGAAGCTAAAAAGAAAAGAGAAACCAAGTACAGAAAACTAAATTCCTCTCCCTTTTTGTGCTTGGTGCCTCTTCAGGCCACCATAAACTGATACATCCCAGGACTCAAAATCCGATATTTTATTAGAATTTGGTGTTATTCGATTTGAGTGGCACCCAAATTAGGAGGATTGAAAATCACAATGTGGGATTTATGTCGTCCAGTTGTTTTTTTTTTTTTTGAAAGAGTCCAGTTGTTTTGATACCCTTCTCCCCTTTGTTCTGATCTGAGATTTCAGGTTGGAAGAGTGTGTTTGTTTTCTTCTAACTTGGAGTCTCTGGCTCTCTGCAATGTAGGTGGTTATCCAATGTAATTCTGTGCACGTTCTTATTATGTTTCTTCTATGGTGGGATCAGGGCCTCTTATTGCAAACCGTTCAGCTTGTGGACCTTTTGTTCGTCAATTTTGTTGGGTTTTTTTTTTTTTTTGAAAGGGGTTTGGAACCCAAACTGGGAGGCTCATCCCCACATTATATTAAGATTAGAAGAGTGCATAGAGGGGTACATAATACCTTGATCTTTAGCCTCAGTACATAAATCCTTGTAGAGTATATCCTGGATAATCACAGGAGACTCATTTACCCAAATATCATCAAGATAATTTAAACTAGCAAGATGAGTCAATCGATGTGCTACACCATTTACTTCACGGAAGACATGTCTAATCTGAAAAGATGTCAAATATGATTTACAATCATTGATAATACGCCCTATGTTAGATCGATCTTCCATATTTTGTTGCAGCGCCGACACCATAAGTGATCAATCACTTTCAAGGTCGAAAGCATCCCAACTTTCACAAATAGCCAATAGGATACCTGCCCTACAAGCCTCCGTTTCCATATGAGTAGCGGAAAGGACATGAGGGAAGTAGCGAGCCATGGATGCAATGCATGTACCAAATTCATCGTGGACCACAACACCAATACCTCCATCCCCCGACTTAGACCGGAAATTGCCATCAACATTGATCTTTAGACGCCTATTGGGGGGGGGGGGGTGGGGAAGTTGCCATTTGGACTTGGGTCGTGCACTCTTGGTTAAACCAATTGGGTGTTGCTTCTGGTAATCAGACAAAAAGGTAACAGACCATCTAATTGCATTGCATGCACTGAAGTACGTACCTTTCCACAAGGTGTTGTTGCGCTTGGTCCAAATGACCCACATATGCATGAAAAAAAGTTCACGTTGACTACCATGCAATCCACCCATAATATTAATCACCCATTCTACCAAATTATGACCAGGAATAGCTTTGACATTCAAATGCAAGCCACTAAGCAATCAGAAACCTCCAATGATGTCACACTCCCTAAATAGATGTATATCATCTTCAATTGCACGATGGCAAAACACACACTTCACATTAGGGAGACTAACCTTTCTGTGAAGTAATGCAGCTTTTGTATGAAGAATCCCAGTCAAAACTCGCCACATGAACGAACGTACCTTAGGAGGAATGCGAGCATGCCAAATCCCTTTCCAGTGTGCACTCACTGAACCTGAGGAACTAGTGGCTTTAGAATCACGCCTAGCAGCACTTCTAGCTACGTGATACCCATTGCGAACAGAGTAGCACCCTTTCTTGTCATAATGCCAAATTAGCCTGTCCTCCGAGTCACGCAAACTAAGCGGTATGCGCCCAATCAACTCAGTCTCAAAAATTGTAAACAACTCCTGAAGTAATGGAAAATTCTACTCATGCATGTCAGTATCAATGAGCTCCTCCACCCGTAGAGATTCCAGCCCCTAAGGAGGTCTAGTAAAAGGTTTGAAACTATATGGCAATGGAACCCATGGATCTGACCAGGCCCTGATATTACTACCACTACCCACTTGGTAGCGAAGTGTAACGTCCCGTATCTCAATTTACCTGTTTACTAGTCATTTGGACGGTAAACGACAATTACTTTCACTTTTACTTTGTTTTCGATTCTTTTAGTGGCACTAAAAGTTAACTTTTTATTCGGGTCAAAATTTAAGAAAATGTTCTTCATGAAAGTTGTAGGGGACGTTAAACCGAGCACGTGCATATGTGGTACGTAAAAATCGGAGCTCGTATGCAAACGTTATAAGCGAAATACTAAAATGACTGTTCATGTGGTAAGTTTCTATAAATAGCCGAGTTACTGTGGTAAGTTGCCATTTTTGGAAACTTACCCAGCTTTTCTATCTCTTCTCTCCCGATTCATTCTTCTTTTCGGCCCGATTTCTTCTTCCTCTGATTTCTTCCTCCTCCGGCCACCCACGATGGAATCCGGGCACCGGCAAGCTCGCCTCCTCCTTCTTGTCACGCCTGTGGTGGTGTTTTGCGGTGGGTCGACCGGTAGAGCTCGGAATTGAGCCGTGAAGTTCACTGTAGCAGTTTGGGAGTTTTGTCGATTTCCGGCGATTCCGTCTGTCTCCGGCCACCAAACAGGCGTCAAAGGTTCGGTTTTTGACATAGATCATTTCCCCTAAGGTCTTTCATTTCAATTTGCAGTGTAGAGGTCGAATTAACAATTTCAATTTCTAGGGTTCTTGGAATTTCTGGAAATTTTTGCACCGGCCGGTTTCTACTGTTTAAAGGTAAAATTGGGATATGTTGTAGTTGAGAAAAATGATCAGTGTGTTGAGTAGGTGTTGCTGTCAAATTTTGGTGTCCATTGCAGTTGGTGGCAGTGGCGGCGGCGCCGCCGCTGTGGGCGGCTGTAGCGGCGGCTAGGGTAGCTTTTTAATTTCGATTTCTGGCTAGTTAAATTCTATAATTATCATAGAGCATATATGTGAAGTTTGGTGAATTTTGGAGGAGTTTGGAATTGTTTGTGAATTTCTGAAGTTTGAAGTTTTGTGATTGTGGAATATGTAAATTGAGGAATTGGTGTTGTTGAAGAGATTTGGGTGGAATTTGTGAAGTAATGGAGATAGGGATTTTCGGGTTTCGTTTAGGTTCGTATTTATTTTATCGGATTGCCGTTTACGGAAATATAATTGTGTACAGGGCAATGTTGCGAGCTACGGCTGGATGAAGGAACTCGTTTGCGTGGTCGCCCAATAGTATTGTGAGTGGACTTTTGATTTTAAGTGATGCATGCAATATTGTTTCGTAATTAATTATTACGTTTATTTATTTGAGAATATAAATTGATTTATCTCGGTTATAATTTCAGAATGATTTTGGCTCCAAGTTTTAAAAGGATATTGCGAATTTTGAAATAAAGTATGATGATTTGCTATCGGAAGTGATTTCGGATTTGTTTGGGTCTTGAGATTTATGAAATATTATAAAGTGATTTTGGGAATGAATTGTTTTTGGATTTCAAATGGAACTTTTTTTCGAGGAAACGATTTATTTATTTATTCTTTTAGCGTGTGGGACACGCTGTTGATTTTTGTGACTTACTACGAGAATTTTCGGGTACGGTTGGGAATCGTACCCGTGTTTTCTTTATTCGCGGGACTTATGGGGAAGCCTTATAGATTTACTGGATTTGAATGGTTTTTACCCGCCATACCTGGGTCGCTATATTTTATTGCTAGCTAGCCTATTAGTACTTCTCCCTGCTTACTATGTGTTCGTGGGTGAGTAAGAGCAGAGCATGGGATGCTCCAGAGTGTGGGACACTCCGACCCGAGCCTGGGAGGCTCCCTTCTTTCGTATGGTGAAACTTCTTCCCCATATCTTATCATTGCTTGACTAGCGGGGCTAGTCCGATTTTCACTGTAGCCAGCGGGGCTGGTCTTATCTTCTTGAGAAACGAGATTTCGGTTTTACGATATATTTTTTCGAATGTTGTGACTAGCGAGGCTAGTCGGTTTACCGTTTTGAAATCCTTGGATTTAAAGCTAAATGTGTTTTACCATTTGTGCATGCATCGAGTTTTTAAAGGAATAAATGTGGGAAAGTATGAAATCCTTATTCTTTTAAATTGTTTATTTTTGTCCACTCACGCTAACGTTTTTCGTCTACTTTCCCCTGGGCCTTTCGGTTTCTAATGCCCAGTTTGCAGGCGTTATTAGTTGAGGTCGGGTGTACGTGGTTCGAGGCATAGTTGATGAATAGCTTCCGCACTTCTTCATTTGGCTCTGATATTTTGTGAGTTAATAGTTTTGGGTAGTTCACTTTAGGGGTGACTCGGCCAATTCTTAGTAGAGTTATCTCTAAGGTGGGCCCCGCAGGGCCACCTCGGATTTCAGGGTGAAATCCGGGGCGGGTCCTGTCACGAAGCCCTTTCTTCAACAAAGTTCTACCATGAATAATACTTCTCCATGCATAAGAAACACCAGTCCCTAATTCAGCATCTAAAAAGCCACACTCTAGAAAATATTTCGCTTTATACAAAGAGGCAATAAGCACTACAACAACTCAAGGCTTTTACTGCGCAAAATTTACGGCGTGCAATTTTTTGCGCCATAAATGTTACCCTTTTACGGCGTGCATAAGATGCATGTGGTAAATATATGCATGCCGTAAATAACCTTTGTCATGTACTCTTTTACAGCGTGCGTAAGATGCATGCCGTTAATAACTTTATCAGTTTGTCTTTTACGGCTCACAAAAATAGCACGTCGTAATTGTGTTATGCTTTTACGACACACATAATAAGCATGCCGTAAAAACATCTATAGAAAAGCTTATTTATGGCTCGCAAAAAAGCATGCCGTAAAAACATAATTTTTTAAGGCGCGAAATTTAACCTAAAATATCTGATTTCCCTCTCACTTTTCTCTTCCCTCTTTTGGCAACTTTCCCGAAAATTATTTACTTCTCTTAGTTTTCTCTTCTAAGAAAGTCATGCCCTTTGAAAACTCATCACCAGTTCGCAATGCCCCAAAACTGAAAGCAAAAATCTCAAACCTTCCCACGAGTTCTTCTTCCCATCTAATCACCCTGTTCTCAGGATATTGCAAAAATCTCAACTCTTCCTCGCGCAAGTTCTACTCTTGGGTTATCGGATTTCGCGACAAGGTTTGGGTCGACCACCATTGTGTGTTCATTCGAGGACGAAGATAAGCATCTCAGATTGTGATTTCTATTCATAAATTCAGGTATGGCCATATGATCTTGTGGATTCATATGGATTTTGGTAAATTTGATTGAGTTTTTATAACAAAAGTGAACTGGGTATTTGGTTTATCTGAGATGGGCTTCTGCTTGATATGTAATATCTGAAACTTTTGGTTTGATTGAGTGTATTGAATTGGTTTGATTGATGCGACAAAGTTTCTGATTTGGTGGATGACTCGGTTAAAGCAGATCAAAGTCTTATGCACGATTGTGATGAGTTTTTGGCGCACCATGACAAGGTAGATGCATTGGTACGTTCCTCTGAATTTTTGACTAGGAGTGGGATTGTATGTGAGTTGTTACTTGCTTTGACCAAGTCTTCTAGATGCCTTTGTTATTGCAGCAGTCTGTATATGACCCTCACTTGGGGGGCTTGTTTAAATTTCTGTTGTTGGTTCCTGTTAAATGTTGTTGCTTTTAGTTTGGGTTCTATATATGTGGGTTCTTTTTTTGTCAAGAACTCAGCAATTTGAATTGAATGAGAAGGCTTTGAGAAAATTGTTTCTAAGTTCACTATGTTGGAATTGGGAAAAAAGAGTGTGCTGAGGAAGATATATATTATTACAAAGTGCATGCGCTGGATATAGGTTCTCATTATTTAATGCAAAGCACTATGCCAATAAAGCCTTCAGATGACAGATGAGATCTATCGTCTGATATGTAAATTATATGTTGTCTATCCAGATGTCGTCTCTTACGGCATCAGACGACAGATATCCTCTGGCGTCTCTTCTCACTCAGACAACAGAAGTTTCACAAGACTCTGTCGTCTGAACAACCCAACACTGAAGGATTTGGGACTTTCTGTCGTTAATAATCACATACAACGATAAATTAATGTTGTTCAAATGAACTACAAACTACAGTTTTAATAAAACTGCTGTTGTCTGACATGTAATAAGAACACATTTATATGTCGTCTGAATTTACCAAAATCAAGGCTTGTTTAATAATCTGTTGTCTGAATGCATTTTCAAAGACATTTAATTGTTGTTTGAAAATCACTTATAACTGGGTAAATTATGCTCATCTGTAATCTAAATAGTTTTAAGACTTTATTTTTATGTCTTTTATCTTGTATTCCAACCACAGTTTTAAGAATTTATATTGTATGATAGACAATATAACTATATGTAATCATGTAGTTCTGTAGTTTGATTGAGGTCGAAAACTCACTCTTCTGTTGTGTGATAATTAAATGAACTACGCGTTTCTGTTGTTTGTTTGAAGAACTTCTGTTGTTTGATAATGAATTGAACTTTAGTTTTATGTTGTATGTTAGAAGTATTTATGTTGTTTGATAGTGAATTGAACTTCAGTTTTCTGTTGTCTGGTAAAAGTATTCTGTTGTTTGATAATGAATAAAACTTCAGTTTTCTGTTGTTTGATAGTGAAATAAACTTCAGTTTTCTGTTGTTACAAGTATGAAGGAACAACAGAGAGATATTCTTTTATGTTGTTACTGTATTTGTGATACAACATATCATAAACCTGCATTTGTTGGATTTGAACCATATAGCAAACCTCATTCTGTACACTAGTCTTCAAAAAGGCATATTATAAGATCTGAAATCAGCAAATTCCTCATTGCATCAATTAACCCACCAAAATACATTCCCATCAGTAGCATAATAGTAATTAAACTAGCTAGCATGCTAGCCTTTACATTAACCCCTGCCATTGTTGCATGGATACTAATCTAACTAAGACAAAAACCTAGTAGCATCCATATAGTAGTTATAGCAACTGCATGCATTATATTGTTCAACACTTTCCATCAGTTCTGTCAAAATGTACAAAAGCAGTTCCTAGACACTACTACTGCAAGTTATCAAGCTACTAGAAACAAAAGCAAATATATAGGCTGATACTTAATTTTCTGGGAACTTCAAAACATGCTTAGCCCATTCCGCTCGGATCTCATCAATATCTTTGTCTATGTAAACCAAATTTGACCTCGTTTCCCACTGCAATAAGGAAATGCAGCAAATTAAATATGAAAGTTATATGCACAAAGCATGCACTATATCATTAAACAATAAAGTCCATAGGTAAGCAGTTGATCCATTTTACCTTAATACTAAAATCCAAGTTCTTGTCCTCCACAATTTCTTTTATGTAACGCATAATGAAATATCCACAAGTCTTGTCATTTTTTTGCTCTGGAATACCCTAAAAATAAAGAATTAAGGTAATCGAAGGTGAAATATACAATGAAGTACATAAAACTAACCACTACAAAAAGTTCAACCGGCTCACAGCAAGATTCTTCCATTGAATTACTTTCCTTCCCTTCCGATTCTTGTGAGCATTATAGATTTTAATGGAGCTTCAAACAAAAAATGATAATTAGTAAACAAGTCCAGTACATGAACAAGTAACACCAACTGATCAATCACTATAGTACAATATCAGACACTTACTTGTTGACAATAGATTTCCATTCCCCAGTATCGAGTCGCCTTTTAAGTGGATCCATGAAGTGCACGACTTCTTCATTTTGGTTCACAACTGTCAACATCCAATGAGCACTATGGGATAACATAAAAATAAAAAAATAAAAAAAATCTGTTATATTACCATTAACAATATAACTTGGCAGACCAGATGCTTTAATTTTTACGTACCCTGAGTTATATGGAACCACAAAGATTTGCCCTAACCTCCCTTGCCTATAGCGATCTAACAAAGACTGAGCCCTTTCAGTGGGATTTCCACACCCAAGTATACCAGTCTAATCAGGATCGACAAAGGCAACCATATCCACCATCTTACACCTCTTCAAGACTTCATGAAGGTAGCTACAAATTATTTTGGAATATGAAACTGTTAAAAGTACTTCAAAAGAAACAGTGATACATGCCAGTCAAAATTCAATCATATAATGAATTATTGACTATATGCACCCAACTTGCTTTAATAATTCCTTACCTCATGTAAAACACAAGTACACGATTTGATACTTCTAGCTTGTTGGCCATGGTATAGAGATCACTTCTAAATAGACAGACTTTCTTTGAACTGCCGAAAAGGTCTGCAGCAAATGTTATGTGGATGGTGACCCCGTCTCTAAGGAAATTGTTCCCCCACGTGCACAAATCCTTTAATGTCGTTGGCAGATTCGGTGGCAAGTTTCCAAGGTCTTCATTGTCATCAAATACATCTCTCATTCTCTTCTTGGTATTAGCACGATTTTTTTTCTAGTTGTGTAAACCAATAAGACTATGTTAATGTCTAAAAGTCTAGCGGTAGCTGGACTTTAGTTAACGCTGATCCGGCGGGCGGATCGATACTTCTGTTGTTAGTGGTTCCCGTTACCTGTCAAGTAAAATACAATGGGCGTCAGAGGGAGACCGCGCTGGGCGGTCTTCAACTCTCCGATGCCTAAGTTAGTCAATGTATTTATGTTGACAAAGTAACAGTAGGTAAGTATTGAATGCGTAATAAATGAGGAGAGAGGAGAGGACCTTTTATAGGTGAGGAAGAGGATGATCTTCTCCTTGTTTTCGATGTGGGACTGATGTGCTTCAGTTCCCAGTTTCAGTAGCTTCTGATGCTAACTTGACACGGCGCGTGGCGGCGCGTCGGCGGTGCTTTGGGGTTGATCCGGGGCTCAGGCGGTAACCCGGCTAGCTGTCTTTACGCCAGTCACTTATATGGTGGGCGTTGGTACCCCTGGCGGTACAATGAGCGTGGCTCATTATAGCTAATTATGCTTGCAAATGCACATGTATGTACAAGTCCCCCAAATCCCCAGTCAAGGAGGGCAATCTTGGTTGGGGAGTTGATTGGCGGTTTGAAGCGTTTCTCCCGCTAGACTTTGCAGAAGCATAATTAGCGTCAGTGAGTCGTCAACCATGGATTTACTGAGCAAACGCTTTGTGCCCTTTCGGGTGGGCCCCTGCTAGGCCCCCCAGGGAGTCCCCCACTCCCCGGCTAAGATGGACCTCCGGATGGTCGCTATTATTGTTTGTTAAGGGGGAGCTGCACGGAGCAGAGGGTGTTGGGTTGCGAGCCCAATCTTAGCACCCAAGTGACGGGGGTCAACGTACCTGATCAGGGCTGTCGTAGACTGTTGACTAGTCCCCGTGTCCCGTAGGGACATTCTGACCGTAACTCCGCGTGGCGGCGTTGTCAGAGAGGCGTGGCCTCGGGATCCACCGCTGGCGGAAGTCCCCCCGCTAGATGTAGCAGGAAGCAGCGTCAAGTAGACGTGCTTGGTGGTATTTTATTGAGCGGTATTGCGCTGAATAAAGTACGCAGTTTGTCAGATGAGAAGGGGGTTCGCTAGCGGTGTGCTGTGTAGCGGAGGACGCCCCGTTTACGGAATGACGAGAGAAGTTCCGTTGGAGACTTAGATGGTGACAAAAGAAGTTCCGCTGGCGGGGTTTCGCTCTGTGGACTGTCACCTGGGAGATGACACGTGAAGATCCGCTGGCGGGGTTTCGCTCAGTGGAGACTCCGTCACTTGGCAGATGACAAGTGAAGATCCGCTGGCGGGGTTTCGCTCAGCGGAGACTCCGTGACTTGGCAGATGATAAGTGAAGATCCGCTGGCGGGGTTTCCCTTAGCGAAGACTCCGTCACTTGGAGGATGACAAGTGAAGATCAGCTGGCGGGGTTTCCCTCAGCGGAGACTCCGTCACTTGGCAGATGACAAGTGAAGATCCGCTGGCGGGGTTTCCCTCAGCGGAGACTCCGTCACTTGGAGGATGACAAGTGAAGATCCGCTGGCGGGGTTTCGCTCAGCGGAGACTCCGTCACTTGGCAGATGACAAGTGAAGATCCGCTGGCGGGGTTTCGCTCAGCGGAGACTCCGTCACTTGGCAGATGACAAGTGAAGATCCGCTGGCGGGGTTTCGCTCAGCGGAGACTCCGTCACTTGGCGGATGACAAGTGAAGATCCGCTGGCGGGGTTTCGCTCAGCGGAGACTCCGTCACTTGGCGGATGACAAGTGAAGATCCGCTGGCGGGGTTTCGCTCAGCGGAGACTCCGTCACTTGGATGACAAGTGAAGATCCGCTGGCGGGGTTTCGCTCAGCGGAGACTCCGTCACTTGGAGGATGACAAGTGAAGATCCGCTGGCGGGGTTTCGCTCAGCGGAGACTTGGTCTCGAGAAATGACGAGGGAGAAGTTCCGCTGGCGGGGTTTCGCTCAGCGGAGACTTCAGGCGGTTCTTTACGAAGTCATCCCAACTGTTTAACACGTGTCGAACCTATAGCGGGTTAGCATGCGTAGGCTTGTCTCCTAAGCCTGTCCATCTTCTAGCTTTTAATGATATTAATTGTGGGTTTCATAACCGAGGTAACGCCTCGGGTACTCTGGAGAGTGAGTGGAGACTGATGACACGTGTACGGCTGGTACGTGATGCCGTTATGGAGCGGACGGCTTAGGACGCGTTGATGCCGAGATAAAAAGGGTGGGGGGGGGGGAACCTTGGGAGATTTGCCACTTTGCGAAAATTTGAAAACCTAGTCGTCGTCTTCGAGTTCTGTTTGTCCGAGACCGAAGAGAGAGCCTGCCGGAGCGTGGGTATACCGTTTCCAGAGAGACGTCGATCGTCACCGTGCACGACCGTGCAGAAGATTGCACCACTGAGGTTGGTACCTGGATTTCCCCTTTTTGTTTTAGTTTTAGTGGGTCTGTTTATTTCTGGGTTTTGCTGTTTTTGCCTTTCTGAGATGACTGCTGGTTTTGCTGGGTGTGTTTTGAGGTGTGAATGGGATTTCTTTGGGGGGTTGGATTATGGTTGGCTAAGCGTTGGTGGTTAAGGAATAGATAGCCGAATCTGGGTTGAGTGCGTCTGTTTTGTACTTTGGAGTTTTCTGGGTTTTGTTGTTGATACCCTTGGCTATATCTGATGCGAGAGTAGGTTAGATCTGTATTTGTGCTAACTGATGTGGGTTTTAGGGTTTGGGATGGCTAACGTTATAGAGATTTCGAGCAGTGAGGATTCCGGGTCTGACGTGTCGTTCAGCGCGGCGGATAGGATTTTTATTGATTCGTTGCGTCCGTCTGCCCATGCAGGAACCTCACTGCCAGAACCGCTAGAAGTTGAGCCTCTTCAGACCATCCTCTGGGACGTAGCTATGGGCCGTGGTTCGCGTCCAGAGAGCTCTAGGGCGGGTGAGGCCGCTGCCGCCAAAACTAGGCGCGACGAGCGCTTGGCAAGCAATAGTGCTGCTAGCGGCTCTGCTGGCGAAGAGGAAGTAGCAGGGCAGAATGCCGAATCAGCGTGGTTTCTCTCAGATGGCACTGCCGTCGACGAGGCAGGTGGGCGGATGACTGCCGCTGCCGTTAACCGGATGAAACAGACGTTTCGGTTGCCGGGGTCGGTGAAGCTGCGCCCGCCGACAGCGGATGAAAAGGCCTCGATTCTCCCAGCGGGTTCTGCTGCCGTTCACGAGGCGATATTCCGTCAAGGACTGACATTCCCGCTGGTGCCCAACCTCCAGATATTGGTGTGCGAATTTGGCCTTGCGTTTGGTCAGATTTGCCCCAATATGTGGCGGTTAATGTTGGCCCTGAACTCCCTTTGGCGGTTATCCGGGTGCGAGGGGCCGACTGTGGCGGAAGTGCTTTACTTCTACGAGTTAGTGTATGTGAAGCGCCGAGGCTGCAAAGGGCAAGTGAACTTGAGTCGCCGGCAGGGAGCGCCCAAGCTAATTGAGAATCTAAGGGACTCAATGTCCTACTGGCGGGGGACCTTCTGCGTCGCTACAGACGGTTGGGAGTACCACGCCAGATCGAATGAGGAAGGGCCGACATTTAGGATCAAGTCTGAGTTCCAACCTATTCGAGGTTGGTGTCCGGTTTCCGCTGAAAGTATTTGGCGTGTTGACGTGCTTGCACTTGTATTCCTACTAACGACGTGTTTTTTTTTTTTTTTTTTTTTTTTTTTTTGTGCAGCGGGACTTCGGTACACGCTAACGCGCGAAGAAGAGTGTCGCGTGGCGAGGATCAGGGGTTGCTGGCGGAACCGAAACTTGCTTGATTTCCGCCTGCTGACTGGTTGGGAGTTGCTGGTCGACCTGCGACTAACACGCTCCATTGGTGAGGAGTCTACCCTGTCATATCGTACTATATTTTTGAATTGTTTGACTAATGGCTGTCGCCTTTTTTTTTAGAAACTCCGCCGGGCAACAAATCGAGTCGCGACGCATTTGAGAAGGCGATGGATCGGGCGGAGATAGACAATTTTTTGGAGGCCATGTATGCCGAGGGGCTGGCGGCCCAGCAGACCGTGGTGAACCCGGAGACATTGGCGCTGAGCCAGTCCGATGTTCCGGTGGTGATGCCGATGCCGCACCAGTCTCACCTTGGTGAGGATGGTCTGCCTACGGTGCAGGCGGGGACTCAGACAGTCGGCGTGGATCAGAGGGGAAGTGCTGCGGCCGGGCCACTGAAGGAGCGGATGCCTGCTCACAGGCGGGGTCCTCAAAAGGTTGTGCAACCGGCGGAAGATGTCACTGTGACAAGGGAGGAGCCGCCAGTGAGGGTGACGAGGGCCGTCACTGGGAGTCAGAGGGCGCTGGAGAGAAAGCGACTGACGGCTGAGTCTCCTGACGAGGAAGAGGGAGACGAGGTGGTGGTCGGGTCCCGTCGTCAGAAGAAGGCCTGACAGGCTCCCTCAAAGACTGCGGCGGTGGAGGGAGAGGCGCCTGCCGTCGGTGAGCTAGACTCGTTCGCCGAGTATGCGCCATTTATGACAGAAGGGGAGCGGGAGTTCCTCTTCCATCTGTGCGAGCGGCTGGGGTTCGGCGGTCTGGCGGGCATATCGCGCCCGACGGCAATTGACCAATCGCCCTTCAGCTCGGCCTTTGGCCAAATATCGGCGGGGTTACATGATATGTTCGTGGCGGCGTCGAAGCAGCCCCGGATTGAGGGAGAGCTCAGGGAAGAAATCGGAGGTCTCCAGAGGGAGTTGGCGGAGGCAAAGGAGAGACTGGCGGAGGTTGAGCGGGGGCTGGTCAAGGCGGAGTGTGATTATGCGGACGCCCGCGGCAAGCTTAATGCGGCCATCAGGCGGGACTTGGAGAGGAATGAACGCGTCTCCCAGTTGGAGCAGGAGATCGCATTGCTGCAGGAGCGGATAGCCACTAAAGACAAAAAACTCATTATAGTGCAGCGGGAGTCTGCCGATAGGATGGCCGAAATGAAGCGGCTGGGGGGTGAGGTTACCCGCCTGAGAGCTGAAGGGAGTACCGCTGTGGCCGCCGCTGTCGAAGCGTTCAAGCAGTCGGCAGAATTTAAGAAGATACTGACCGAAGCGGCGAAGTCTGGGGCCCGGGCCAATATAGACATGTTGAAGCGGAAGGGTGCCATTGACTTTGCAAAGGCATCACAGCCTGACGTGCCGGCGGCCGAGAGTGTCCCGCCGGAGACAGACGTCGTGCCTGCCCCAGTTGCGGGTACTCACTCGGGCAGCGGGGAAAGTGGCCCACATCCGCCGGAGGGGTCCCAGCAGACTCCCCAGCAGACCCCGTCGGAGGTGTCACGTGCCGGATTTATGGAGGCACACACCCGGGTGGATGGTACCATAGAGACCCCCAGTCCGACAGCTCGAGGGTCCGATCAAGCGAGCCGATCGGTCGCGCCGCCGCCTGTTGAAGCGCCAGAAGTCGAAGCCAACCGCTGAAGCTAGCTGAGACTTCCATAGTTTTTTCCCCTTTCCGCTTTTTTGTAGCCGCTGAGGCATATCAGTTTGTAAAGAATTTTGGGGCGTAACATAAATTTCTGACTTGGTTTGCCATGTAGTGTTTTTAAGTTATATTTTTCTTTTGTCGATCAATGAAACATTAAAGGAATTAAAATTGGTCCAAGTGCACCTCGTAGCGGACGAGGTCCGCCGACGATTGCTGGCGTTGCCAGTTGCCCTCAGTGCTAGACTTGGTAACAATGGTTTGAATAATTCCTCGTTTCATTGATAGCTGACTGATCAGTGTACAAAAGCGGGGTAGTACCCGTTGGGTAGCTTCCCTTAGCTAAATATTTGAACAAAAAATTTAGCTAAGTCAAGATGCTCCTGGGTAGCGTTCTGACTATTTGTAGTAATACCGAAGGTGTTCAGTATTCCAAGGGCGGGCCGACGTGACGCCGTCCTTGTCCATTAAGTAGAAGGTGCCTGGGCTAACGACTTCCACAATTTTGTACGGGCCTTCCCAAGTTGGGCGGAGTTTTGTCGGCGGCGGAATGACTTCCTTCATGACCGAGTCCCCCAGCTGGAGGTTCCGGGCCTTGACTCTGGCGTTGTAGAAACGTGCTACCCGTTGTTTGTTTTGTAGATTGTGTAAGTGGGCCTTGCGTCTTTTCTCTTCTAGGAGGTCCTTGTCCAAGTTGACGCCGGCGCTGTTGTTCTCTGGGCAGTAGCCTTCGACTCTAGCGGTAGGTTGAGTAACTTCAATGGGTAAGACAGCCTCTGTGCCGAACATCATATAAAAAGGAGTTTCTCCGGTGGCGGAGGTTGGAGTTGTTCGTATGGCCCACAGAACCTCTGGGAGCTTTTCCGCCCATAAACCCTTGGCGTTGTCGAGCTTCTTTTTTAACAGCTTTTTGATTATCTTATTTGCCGCTTCGACCTGGCCGTTGGTCTGGGGGTGGGCGACAGATGCAAACCTCAACTTGGTGCCTAAGTTGGTGGTGAAGGAGATGAGCTCGTCATTGTTGAACTGTGTGCCGTTGTCTGTAATGATTGTGTGTGGGACACCGTAGCGGCAGTAGATATTCTTCCAAAGGAAGCGAATTACCTTGGCGGTAGTTATTGCCGTCAGTGGCTCTGCCTCTATCCACTTGTTGTTGTAATCGATGGCAACAATGATGTATTTGAACTGACCCTTGGCAGTTTGGAATTTTCCCATCAGATCAAGGCCCCACGTGGAATGAATCCATGGGCCCACGATGATTGACAGTGGTTCCGCTGGTGCGTGTGGGAGATCTGCAAACTGTTGGCATTTGTGGCAAGACCTCGAAATCCGTCGGGCGTCATCACCAAGTGTGGGCCAGAAGTACCCTTGTCGCATTGTGCGGTTGGCCAGGGATCTGGCGCCCGAGTGGTTTCCGCATTCCCCGCCATGGATTTCTGCTAGGACAACCCTTCCTTCCTCTGGGGTTAGACAGCGGAGGTTAGGATGGGTGAACCCCTGGCGGTAGAGCTTGCCGTGCTGGATGTTGTAGCGGGTTGCTCTTCGCTGGAGCTGTCTTGCCTGTACCTTGTCTTCTGGCAACGTTCCGTTGCGTTTATATGTAATGATCTCGTCCATCCAGCTGGGGTTGACCTGAACGTTGA
The DNA here is from genome assembly GCF_002994745.2 of Rosa chinensis. NCBI lineage: Eukaryota > Viridiplantae > Streptophyta > Magnoliopsida > Rosales > Rosaceae > Rosa > Rosa chinensis. Next base: position 54,895,074 of record NC_037093.1, on the reverse strand, counting down.
AGATTTCCGCCAGGGTCTTTGTGATACTTGGCTTGTCAAGATACTCCACCCTTGTGTCCGCTGGACTCTGATGCGGTTGGGCGGTTGCCAGCCTCGCCAGTGAATCAGCCTTGGCGTTCTTTTCCCTGGGGATTTGTGTGATTGTGTGAAATTTGAACTTCTTTAGCAACGTCTTTACGTACCCCAAATATGCCGCTAGCTGCTGGTCCTTGGCTTGGAAGCTGTCGTTGACCTGATTGACGACTAGTTGGGAGTCGCTGAATATGTTGACGTTGTCAGCTCCGGAGTCAATGGCGAGGAGTAGACCGGCTATGAGCGCCTCGTACTCCGCCATATTGTTTGAAGCTTTGAAGTTGAATTTCAACGCGTACTCTGCGTTCAGTCCCCCGGGTCCGGTTAAGATGACTCCGGCGCCGCTGGCCTTGGCACAGGCGGATCCGTCCACGTGGAGGTTCCAATCGGACTGTGGGGGAGTTGCCTCTGCACTGGCTACTATTTCTGTTGCGGACTTTGTTTGAGTACTGGGTTCCGGCTGACGCTCGGTAAGTTCAGCGATGAAGTCCGCTACTGCCTGGCCCTTCTTGGCAGTTCTTGGCTTATATTCTATGTCAAATTCGCTGAGCTCAATCGCCCACTTACTGAGGCGCCCCGAGTGTTCAGGGTTCTGCATTACCTGCCTCAGCGGTTGATTGGTTAACACATGGATCGTGTGAGCCTGGAAATATTGGCGGAGGCGTCTGGCGGCAACGATAAGTGCGAGAGCCAGCTGTTCCAACGGTGGATACCTTGTTTCCGCTCCGTTCATACCTCTGCCGGCGTAGAATACTGGGAGTTCATCCTGGCATTCCCGCCGGACTATGGCGCAGCTTACTGCCGTTGCCGAGACCGCCAGATATATGAATAGTGTCTCTCCTTGGACAGGGACAGAAAGGAGAGGGACTGCCACCAGATATTCCTTTAGGCCCTGGAACGCCGCCTGACATTCTGGGTTCCAGTCAATGACCTTCTTGTGAGTCGTTTTGAGAAGTTTGAAGAATGGGGCGCACTTGTCAGTAAGTCGAGAGATGAATCGAGAAAGGGCGGTTAACTTGCCCTGGAGGCACTGGACGTCCACCTTATACTTGGGGTCCGACAGGTTAAGGATGGCCTGTACCTTATCTGGGTTAGCCTCGATACCTCGCTCGCTGACGATGTAACCCAGAAATTTGCTAGCGGTGACTGCAAAGAAACATTTTTCTGGGTTGAGGCGCATACCGTAGGCCAGGAGGATGGTTACTATGATCCTGAGGTTTGCCACATGTCCACTGGCCTTTATGCTCTTAACTAGCATGTCGTCCACATAGACCTCGATGATTTTTCCCAGATGCTCAGCGAACATGGCGTTCATCAACCGCTGATAAGTTGCACCGGCGTTCTTCAAACCAAAAGGCATGACATTGTAGCAGTAGAGGCCTTTGTCGGTGGTGAAGGTGGTGCATTCTTGGTCACTGGGGTGCATCTTGATCTGATTGTATCCGGAGAAGGCGTCCATCATGCTGAGGAGTTCGTGTCCGGCGGTTGCATCGACCAGCTGATCGATACGAGGTAGCGGGAAACTATCCTTTGGGCATGCCTTGTTGAGATTTTTGAAGTCGACGCACATCCGCCACTTGCCGCTGGGCTTTTTTACCATTACCAGATTTGAGATCCATTGAGGGTAGATGACTTGGCGGATGAATCCAATGTCCCGTAGTTTGGCGACCTCCTGTCCGATTGCCTGGTACTTTTCCTCATCAAAAGCCCTCCGCTTCTGCTTGATGGGAAAAAAAGGAAGGTTTGATGGTCAGCTTATGAGTGATTATTTCAGTAGAGATGCCTGGCATGTCCGCATAGGACCATGCAAAGACGGCTGCGTTATCACGTAGGAATTGAGTGAGTTCTGCCTCCACTTCTGGATCTAGTTGGGCGCCTATGCGGACCGTCCTCTCAGGATGCTCGTCTGAGATGCAGACAACCTTCAGCGACGTGTCCGGGTTGACCGGCTCCTTCTTTACATATTTCTCCTCCTCATCTCTGGGATCCTCAAAGATATTCGGTGGTGGTGGGTCATTACCCACTGTGAGGATTTCATGGCGGCGCGTTGACCGTGCCATAGTCGCTGAATAACATTCTCGTGCCAGCTGTTGGCTTCCCCTCACACAGCCTGTGCCGTTGGGCGTGGGGAACTTCATGAGAAGCATGTATCCGGCAATGATGCACTTGAGCTTATTAAGCGCTGGTCGACCAATGATAGCGTTGTACGAACTGAAACAGTCGACAATAATGAACTCCGTGTGCACTTCCGCCATACAGGGACTAGTACCGATAACTAGTCGCATGTAATCCGACCCTAGTGGTTGTGTGATGTCACCGGAGAAGCTGAGCAGTGGCTCGTGATCCTGGAGTAGTTTCTTGTTCCGCTTGAGATGGTCGTAGCAACCGCTGAAGATGACGTTGACAGCGGACCCGCTATCCACCAAGATTCTCCCCACCGAGAATTTGCCAAGAATGGCATCGACTAAGAATGGGTCGTCATGGGGTAAATGTACTCCGCGCTCCTCCTCCTCTGAAAAGGTAATAGGCTCCCAACCTGATCTCGGGAGTTTGGCGGATCTTTCGTAGCGGATGTTGCAAACTTCCTTTGGGTGGTTAGCGCGTTCATAGCGCTTTCTTGCCCTGTGAGACATGTTGGTGATTGGAGCACCGCCATCGATGGTGTTGATGCGGCCCAAGGTCTCAACGTTGGCCATCACTGGTGGTGGTTGGAGCACCTTGAACTGCTCCAACTTGCCGTCACGGTACAAAGTCTCAATGGCCGTTTTGAGAGCATTGCAGTTATTTGTATTGTGGCCGCTGTCCGTGTGGTATTTGCACCACTTGCCAGTGTTCCTGGGCTTGCCTGTTTTTGGGTACTTTGGAGGGGGTGGCGGTGGGATCTGATCCTTGCACTGATTATAGATATCTTCATATGAGGCCGTTAGGACCGTGAAAACTGCGTACCGCTGTGAGGACTCCGCCTGCCTGTTGTGGTTATCCCCATGAGTTGGGCGGTTTCCCTTGTAATAATGTTGCCCTTTCTGCCGCTTGGTTTGGTGGTGGTCCTGCTGCCACTCCCTTTTCTTGTCAGCTGGCGGTGCTGAGGGGGCTTGTCAGCGGTTACCTGGTGACTGGAAGATGGTTGGGTTGACCTTGTTGGCGTTGCTGGTGGTGGGGTCTCTCCATATGTGATGAATTCCGCCTGGGCGTGGATGACCGCCTCACTCATGACGTGGTCGTACGTCGCATTGGGATGATTGTAATTGAGGTGATAGAGGAACGGTCCCTTGAGGAGTCCTTTCCTGAAGGCTGCCGATGCCATGGTTTTGTCTAGGTCGCGGCATTGAGATGCTGCCGCCCGCCACCTTGTGACAAAGGCCTTCAGTGATTCGTCCTCCCCTTGTTTAACGCCGAAAAGCTGACTTGTATTGTGATGTCCGGCGGACAGTAAGATGAAGCGGGAGAGGAAAGCATGCGACAGTGCATGGAATGAGCTGACAGATCCTGGCGGACATTCAAAAAACCAGTTCATTGCCTCGCCGTCCAACGTTTCGCTGAACAGATGGCATAAGGTGGCGTCGTCGAACCCCTTGTTGTTGGTGACCTTCTTGAAGGTGTCCATGTGGACAAAGGGATCAGTCATTCCGCCATACTGCGACATCTTCGGGGTTTTTGCATATGTCGGTCTGACAGCCTGCAGGATCGCGGCGGAAAAGGGGCCGGGTCTGGAAGTGAATAGCGGGTTCCGAGTTGACGCTGGGACGCCCGTCTCCGCCTGGATCAACCTCTGCTCCATTTGGTGCATCCTTTCCAATAGCTGGACGGTTGCATCGCCGGCGGAATCGGCCTGACCGACCTGCCGAGTTGGCTTGCGCCTAGGTATGGGCCGATCACCCTCAGTCCCTGCCCTGGTATTCGAGCGGTTGGTGCGTGGAAGTGATTCCGCCACCTGTTCTAACATTAGTTGGGGTATGGGCGGCGGTCCCATTCCCGACAACCCAGGTGGGTTCAGCGGTACATGCATTTGTACGACCGGCCCTGGCATCGTTGTGCCGGCGCTGGGTCGACTACGCCTGGTGCTGCGTGACTGCTCGCTCTGTGCCGGGCGGTCGGTGGTCGCCAAAGTGTTTTTTAGTTCCTCAAAGCGCGTCATGAGCGCGGCCACCTGTCTTTGGGCTTCGGCCTTCTCCTTGCGCTCCTCCTCACGCTCTCTGTTTGCCTTATGAAGATCCGCCAGTGCTATCTCGTACATGGTGACGAGATCTTGGCCTGATGGGCGGCTGCTGCCTGGATTTGCCTCACCGCCGGGGTTCGCCGGGGTTGTGAATAGTGTGCGGTTAACGCCGATCGCAGGGTCGGAGGGTTGGGGAATGGCGGGGAGCTCTGCCTGTTCCTCAGCGTTTCCCCCGCTACCGTTAGTCATGGTGATTGTAGTGGGATGATCTTTAGTTCAAGAATTTCCCACAGACGGCGCCAATGTTAATGTCTAAAAGTCTAGCGGTAGCTGGACTTTAGTTAACGCTGATCCGGCGGGCGGATCGATACTTCTGTTGTTAGTGGTTCCCGTTACCTGTCAAGTAAAATACAATGGGCGTCAGAGGGAGACCGCGCTGGGCGGTCTTCAACTCTCCGATGCCTAAGTTAGTCAATGTATTTATGTTGACAAAGTAACAGTAGGTAAGTATTGAATGCGTAATAAATGAGGAGAGAGGAGAGGACCTTTTATAGGTGAGGAAGAGGATGATCTTCTCCTTGTTTTCGATGTGGGACTGATGTGCTTCAGTTCCCAGTTTCAGTAGCTTCTGATGCTAACTTGACACGGCGCGTGGCGGCGCGTCGGCGGTGCTTTGGGGTTGATCCGGGGCTCAGGCGGTAACCCGGCTAGCTGTCTTTACGCCAGTCACTTATATGGTGGGCGTTGGTACCCCTGGCGGTACAATGAGCGTGGCTCATTATAGCTAATTATGCTTGCAAATGCACATGTATGTACAGACTACATGTTATCAACTTTTCCCAGATTAACATATTGCAATAGTACATAAACAAAATTGCATATTGAACAAAACCATTTTCAAACTAGCTAAACATAAGTCTGATCGATTACCTTCTGCTGAATGGCTTTAGGGGGTGCCTTTTCTCCAGGGATAACAACCAGGTTTCTTGGCCAGGCAACACAAGTACCAATGGCGTTGCTAATAGTGACAATCTCATCATTCACTGGAATAGGTAACACGGCATCATCAACAATGGCTCGAACAATTGAGACGCGCATATTTTCCTTTCCCAATGGAACACCATGTATCAACTGATCGCTCGATGCAACATTGACTTGAATAATTGTTCCAATAACAACAATGTTATCCACCCTATCTACTGCCAGTCACACTCATGCACCACAGCAGTCGTCTCCTAAGACAAACAATGAAAATAAACAATTAGTTCATATATTTTAGTTTCATTAATAGTTCCACTAAAGCTTGCAAACTATAGGAAATGAGAAAAGAGATAAATGAAGGGAATAATGGTGTTACCAGATCATCATTTGCTGAAGTTTTGGGAGCCATGATGTCTCTAACCTCCTCCTCGATTATTGTTGTTACTTTGTGGTCCCTTTTGGAACTTCATGGTTCTCTTCAACTAACAGTCAAGCTGCATCATCATTTAAAACCAACCTCTTCTTCACTGCATTGAGCTCACCGTCTGGATTATTCTGCATAATTTTCTCAGCATGTCGGGAACAACTCCCTTGTCCTGAACCAGGATCTTGAAGGGGTGTGACAGGTTTTGGTGACTCTAATGGCAGCTTCTTTCCATCAATATTTGCCGCCAAGTCTACAAACTTGGCTGTCCAATATGCACGCTCCTCAACAACCACTCTTTCTCTCTTCTACTGCCATACACTTTCTCTCTCCTACTGCCATAAAGCTCTTTCATTTGCAAGAATGGTTTCCTTCTCTTCCTCCAATATCAGCTTCACACTTTTCCTCACTGTCTCTTCAACACTTTTCTTTCGCCGTTTAGGCAGGTCAAAGAACGAAGCTGGTTGGATATAACCTCCAACTCCTCGTACCCTACCAGGATGCTCGGGTCTCCCCAACGCCAAAGTGAGCACATCATCAGAACCTTGTGTGGTAATCGATCCATCAGACTCTTTCTGCTTTAACTTTTGCTGACACAAATATATAAACACACTTAGGATTCACGATGTAATTCTTGTACAATACGAATATCATCCATCAAAGTACCATAAAATGACTTACAATTTTATTGGCCATCTCCTGCACCTCAACTGCTTTGAAGTTACCATTCTTGTCTTGCCGTGCTTTCACCCACATTGTGGCACGATCGAGTTCCTCTATCGGGATTGTCGCAGACTATGACACATCAGAAACATATTAGGAGTGGAACAACATCACGCTATACCCAGCAAATTTATGTTATGAACCAAGAACTAACCAATTCTTCTTGTAAATTAGCCTATCCTTTAAGCGCCATTTGGTGAGGATACTTGTTTTCCTTTCTTTTTTCTATTTGGGCTTCACACAGCTCCTACAAAGCAAATGATTAGGAACAAAATTGGATTCAACTTATTCAACATAGCTAAACTGAAACCAACAGATGTACTTAGTTTGTAAGAGTTCACAAACCTGAAATGCATCAGAAATCCTTTCAGCAACAAATTGTTCCCAATGTTCCTTGTTAATGCATCGATAGTCATCTGGAGGATTTTCCAACAGCTCAGGTGTATCGATAAAAGGTATAATGTACTTGTTAGTCAGTTTGCTTTTGAATTCTCGCCATTTGTTTGCAGCGGAGGATATCACCAATTTCCTACATTCTTTAGGAATCACAAATGCCTCCTGCATAAAAACAGAAGCAATAAGGTTAGTTTACATCTAAAACTAGTGAAACTCAAAGCTATAAGGTTAGTTTAAGGGATAATATAAATACCTCCATCGATTCCCATATTTTCTGCTTTTCATCCAGGTCCACTTCTCTCCAATCACCAATGATAATGGGGATCTTTATACGTGCTAAGACCCCAATGTAAGATTGCATTTCTTTTGCAGCCTTACCAATTGGTTCTCCTTTATCATTAATCTCCATAGTTAGTCACTTCCCTCTGATAAGCCGCCTTGTAATGTGACTCATTGTCACCATTCCTCGCTTTAGCAGCCTCAAACCACCTATTACGTTGATATCTTACTCATTACTAGTTGCTGCTCTCTGTGCTCTCTTAGTGGACTTAACATTCTTTCTAGATTTACTGCTTGTCACGTCCTTCATAGATAGAGCACTAGAGCATGATGTGCCTTTCTTCTTTTGGGATGCAGCCTTCTTCGTTGGCGACAAAGTCCTCTTCTTTGGGGATCCAGCCTTATTCTTTGGCGACAAAGTCCTCTTCTTTTGGGACACATCCTTCTTATTTGGAGATGCAGACTTCTTCTTAGACACAGACGTTTTCAATGGTGAAGTTGCCGACTCTCTATCCTTAGGTTTAGGCTTCTTCATTTGCACAGCTTTCATTCTTAAAGCGATAGCTTTAGCAACTGCTGCTCTATTCTTTGGTGCCATGATCTGAAATGTATAAGCAAATCTGGTCAGCTACATGATAATTAATCGCTGATATATTATGAAAAAGCACACACTGAGGTAATATAGATAAATGATTATGTCAAATATATTTCATCACCTTCTAACTTTAACAGCTAAAAGCAACAATTCTGGAAATAAACCCTAAACCCTAATAAGCATAAATATATAAAATATGGAAATAAACCCTAAACCCTAATAAGCATAATCATGACTAGCATGTCGGAATAACAAGCATCACTCATTCCGTGTTTTGCTTTCAAGTTGAACGTTTGAATAAGACACAGCTTTGTTGTCTTTGTATAACTGGGGTACAAAGGTTTATCTCCATCTTCCACATACCTTAGAAACTCATTCGAGTCACTAGATATCTCCACATCCTCACTTTCCCCTATATCTTGGTTACAATTCATATCTACTGTTTCAAATTCACTTACTCTATCAGTATTCTTGACAAAAGGTTTTCCATGCCATTTCCAATTCTTATAACTAGTCACAATGCCATTAAAAAAAGGGAAAATTTTAAGAATAGTACATGAAATATTGACCATTCCGAAGTTCGGTACATCAAGTTTCAAAGAATTAAGATCGGTACATGAAATTGCAATTTCGACATATTTTTAGTACATGACGTCAATAACACCGTTAAGGCTATGTAATTACACAATTTTTGAAGGGTAATTTTGGTTTTCCTCTCTCTCTCTCTCTCTATCTGTCTCTCTCCTCCTCTCTCTCTTTCTCTCCCTCGCTCTCTCTGTGGGTTTTTAACAGATTGAAGAAATCAGAAAGCCAGAGAGAAGCTCCATCACTTCTGCAATGGCCGCCACTCCTTCACCGACCTCCTGCTATCCTAATACGACATACGTTCTCTACGCCTCCATCTCCAGCCTGATGCCCATATTCAAAGCTCACAATCTCCTCGGCTACGTCGACTGCTCCATCACGCCGCCGGAGAAGTTCCTCCCGAACGACGTCGGAGAACCGATGACCGCGATCAGCTCGAGCTACGAAACCTGGATGGCGCACGAGGCCAAATTTAAGCCTCCCGAGATGTCAGAAACTTGATCAGAAAGTCTTCTTCCTCCTCCTCCTCTCCTTCTTCTGCGGCCAAGACTCGATTAAAGTTGGGATCTTTAGGTGTGATTCCACCTTTGGTGACTATGCTGGTGTCTCCTTACCCAGATACTCGCCAAGCTTCTCTGCTAGCTCTTCTCAATCTCGCTGTTCGCTATGACCGGTATAGTTTCTTCATCTTTTTTTTTTTTTTGTGAGATTTCTATGTGTTTTATTCACTTATAGAGCTGTTTGAGACTAGTTTATGCTAATTTGGATGATGGGTTTTGTTGGGTTTGTGCTGATTTTGTTGCTAAAAGTGAAAGATTGAAGCTTTTGGTGCTTTTGGGATTGTGTTTTTGCAATGAGGCAGGGCATACTGCTTTGGTCTGTTCTCACAGAATGGATTTCACATACCAGGGCATACATAATCAATAATCGAAGCCTCAACTGCAGGACTTAATGTTAATTTCTAGTAATAATTTTCTTTTTTTCTTGTGTCTATCGATTTAGTAATTTGAACTGGTTAATGGCTTTGGGTTTTATCTGCTTTGCTCATTATGTACCTAGCTTTTTATCCCTATGTCAATAAATTTGATGTTTCTATAAAAAAGAGAGAGAGAGAATATATATATATATATATATATATATATATATTTTCATCAATAAGGCTTGAAGAGACAGATTTACCCCTCAAAGTTTGACGGAAAGCATCCTAAATAACGGAAAGAGTAACGGCATACACCGATTTTGGGTCGAAATTACAATTTCATGTACCAATCTTAATTCTTTGAAACCTGATGTACCAAACTTCGGAATGGCCAATATTTCATGTACTGTTCTTAAAATTTTCTGTTAAAAAAATACATGGTCCTTAATAACTCCAATGGAAAATCCATTAGTGTTACAACACTTCAAACAAGGACAGTAGATATTTGATTTGTCAGCAGCATTCGCTGAAGCAAACTTAAGAAAATCCTCAAACCCTATTTGAAACCTCAACGATCTCCTATCAGCATGCATCCATCCTTTTTCCATCTTATACATACACAAAAACAATAATTAGGAACTAAACTATGACCTAGGATCATAGAGCACTGAACTCATACATCTATATATAATGTATATGTATATAGGTACATAGAACCAACTTTATTCATAAACATACCAATTGGTTAAACTATCACCTAGGATCAGCATAATTCAATTCTACACCATCCATCATTTTTCCACATATATACACATATACAACAACTAGGAGCTAAATTTAGCATCATCAAACTAGGTCACCACATGCATATAAACAGATACAAACAACCAACTAAATTCATCAACATACCAATCAGCTAATTTAACAAACTAACTATACTATTCACGTAAAACATACCCGAAGATTACTGCTTACCTTAATTTGCTTAAGGCATAGCCTAGCTAATCACCACTCCTAGTACTCCAACCTTTCACTACAGCAACAACAATAGCAATGCAATATCGAAAGAAGAGAGTTGTGCTGCAAGGCAGTTTCTGCAGAATTCCAAAAGAAGTTAGAACCTATCCATGACTTCTTGGATCAGCAATTTATGGACTACAAGTGATTAAGATACTCATATCTTTTGTTTTTTTTTTTGTGCGCGCGTGTGTCACTCATATGGAAGTTATATGCATATTGCAGATCATTAAATCAAGTACAAAAGCAGTTTAATAATAACTATATATCAATTGATAAAAACAAAGTTAGATTATTGGAAGTTATCAAATCTTCATATAAAAAGAAGTTCCTGCCATCAGCAGATATTCTGGCAAATCTACACTAATGCATTAATAAGCATATGGATAACAATAATCTGGTAGGAACACACATGTTCTGTTTTCTAGTAAACTTATACTTCAATATCATGTTGAATTGAACACCGCATATCAAAATTCATTCGTAACAGTAAAGTACAGAATAACTCCAAAAAGTATCTGACAAACATATATATATATATATATATATATATATATATAACTGGAGTTCATCCCAGAAATACCAAGTTAACTACACTGCTAGATAAAGTGAAATAATAAAAATTTATAGGTCCTATAGAAGCAACTAGAAAACGTCCCCGCGCTTTGCTGCGGAAAAATTGTTGTATGTTATTGTTCAGTTGCATTAGGACAGTCATGCAAGAAATATATGACTAAAGTTATGGACTGATTAAGTTTCATGACCAGAGGAGCAACCTCAATATCCAGTCAAGAATTTGCTCCTTTGAAAGATTTGAATGTTGAAAATGCATCCAAGGAGATTATTTTCCACTATGGTTTTACTTTCCTTCTTCACTCCCTTCCATTTTGAGGTTTAGCGGTTTCTGCAAGAACCAAGAAAGAAGAAAAATATGTCATGCAATGATGTCTAATTAATATGTAGAAAGTTCACAAAATCCATCTTAAATTTTTCTCTCCAAATGTAGCACAACTGAAGATCATGGTATAAGAAAAACGTTATTTTTCAGTCTATATGGTTTAGTAGTCCCATTATTACTAAATGTTTGTGTATCAAATAATCTTCAAGAACATACTGCTGGAATTTAAATTATGGTCTAGAGGTAGCAGAAGAATGAGGAAGAAGAAGGAAAAAAATTACCCTATTGACAACATGTATCTGACTGTTAATGAATTTAGTGCGAAGTTGCAGTAGCATGTTGGTGTGTTTTTGAAGCTGTTGTTGGCTGCTTTCATATGTGGGTGTATTTTACATTTGCTAAGGCCACCCTTAAAGCAGCAAAAGGAAAAAAGGAAAAAGAAAAAAGAAAGAGTTGGAAGTGTTCACGTGTTGCAGTTGTGTATTGGATTTTTTTGGCCGAAGTAGCTAGGAAAAAACACTGAAACAATCAATCTAAAAAAATACAGCCAATATATCAAAAATGTTATGATGATCTTAAAAAGAGAGAGTGGTAAGCTCTTGCATAAAGAGAAAGTGGTAAGATCTTGCAGCTCTCTATTGGATGTTATACGTAATCATATCAGCTTGACCATTTACATGTTATGCATAGAGAGAGAGTGGTAAGCTCTTGCAGATACAACATTGACTTTGAGTCGATGTTCTGGAAGATAGACTGAAAAGAAAGGAAGAATAAAAATAAAATAAAATAAACAAAACAAAGGAATGAATGCTGGATCAGTCACCTGCCAATGAAGAGGGCAAGAAAAAAAGTTGCTGCCAAACAGTTAGATGCCTTCGTAAGTCTGGGGTTTCAAGTTCCTTGGTTCTCTGTAGAGATTGTATTGAACATGTGAGACCCTTTTGTTCTAAACACTAGTAATTGTTTGAGCCCAAAAGTAATTTTGGCAAGATCCTTTAGTGGATTTAGGGTAGCGGGCCTATAACTGCGGCCTAAAAATAAGTCTACTTGGGTTTGGGTTACAGCTTCGCCCATTCCGTAATCCATAAGGAAAACGAAACCTTATTGGAGTCGAGTAGCAGAGATTGAATAAGAAGCTTCAATCAATAATCCTTCGGTAGCAAGGAACAGTCGAAGACCTAGGTATAAATACTAGGGTTCAAGGACAAAGAAAGGACCTCTCTCAACTCAACTAATCCTAGCGATTACAAAGCCTCCCCGGAGCGAACCTTCAACCTCGTTGAAACCCGGCGACCGTGCTTCTAGTCCTAGTCTCCTCGCGAGCCGACTGCCAGTACTACTGCCACCGATACAACCCAGCGAAGCAAGGGTAACGCCCTCGCAACCCAGCGAAGCTAAAGTCACGCTTTAGCAAAACCCGTGCTTTCTCACAACTTCCCAGTGATTGCTCTGCTCAACCTACAATGTTGAGTATCGATACGGTGAACGCAAAGAGATCACAACCAAAGTCCTTTCCCGAGAGGCAAGAGAAGAACCCTGTGACGAGGTTGGTGCTCTCCTCGTCCACAGCGCTTGAAGAAGAAGTCAGGTCAAGGGACTACCCCAACGACTGCACCCCGCGGTGCTGGCACGCCTGCGCAATCACTCGCCCAAAAGAGACAGTTTGCAAGCCAACTGGTTTTGGAGCCAAACAGTAATACAAAATGAAAACTGTGTATGCAGTAGATGAATGTACTATCTTAAAGAAAATGGTACATTCCTATTCCTTTTTGCATTGATAAGTAAACATAATATAAAAGTTCAAAGAAAGGCAGAGAGGTGGTTTTTCTGTTAAATGATATAGAAAGAACAGTGTACATACAAAAAGCTCGCACATAAATTCTAATTCAAACTGCATACCAAAAACTTCAGCAAAAATACCCTCATTTACCATAAAACAAAGGATCATGCAATCCACAATGCAGCAATATCTAGTTTGAGAAAATATCGCCTTTTAACGCACAAAGGCTTGGCATTTTCACCATTTTACCACTTGCCACAATACAATTAGCTCTGCTCTGTCTAGTGTTCAATACAATTCTATTGTTCAATACAATTATCTAATTTTGAAGTATTACCTTGATTGATGCTTTCCTTGATAAGTAAACAGGCCAACGTAATTGAAACACAGTCCCTTGAAATCAGATAAAATTAAGGAAATTTAATCACCTCTTCAATCAAAAAGGTAATTATTAAGTAAAAATATCAAATCTGCACCACATAAAAATTCATAGAACAATAATAGCAACAACAATTTCACAGGAAATCAAACCTGCTCTAGTTTTTCAGGAGGTGTTGGCTTAAACTCTGATGTCCCTTAGGTTACCTGAGAAAAAGATTCACTTCTTATACAATATCAAGTAGTATAATCATATGAAATCAGGGAAAACATACAAAAATTCGTCAAATCAAGCGACCCACTATCTAATGCCTGAGAAATTCAGAAAAAAAATAACCCAATAAAAATAAGAATCTAACATAACTTAACAACATCCAAATGCCCGCCAATTGAGCAGCCTTAATTCAAAAAACTTCCATAACTTTCCAAAAAGAGAAATAACACATTTTGTATCCAACCTAGGAACACCCATTCTTTCTTTCCCTTAACTTCCTCTAGAAGTAGACAAACGCAATGAAGACGATACTAATATATATAAATAGTAAGCATACAGATAACAGAGAGAACAAAAGATAGAGACCAACACATATATTAATAAGCGATCAGAAATTTCGGTACCGATTAGATAAGCTGCAAAATGAAAAGGCATAGAAACCATTGAAACCTACCAAATCCCCAAATCGATATCTAACAAAACCCTAAAACCCAAAACAAACCAAAGTCGAAACTCTATGATTGACAAAGAAAGAGGCTTACCAATGAACAACAATGAATCGGACTCGCTCCTTCTTCAAATCGAAGAACTTGACCAATAGTGACGAGGGCCTCAAAATCGGAGAGAGGTTGAGAAGACTCTTCTCTATACCAAAACTCAACCTGGGGACTGCGTTTGTAGCTTCTATCTCTTTTGGGGGGAGAAGAACCTCTCCTGGTTTTGAGACATGAATCGATCTGAGTTTATGTGGAAGTTCACTCTTGGTCGAGAGAGGGGCTGAGTTTCTGTGGAAAGAGAGCTGAGTTTTTGAGTCTTGTGGAAAAAACACGGGGTCTAAGGGCAAAACAGATCCATAAGTTAGTTGTGTCAAAAATATTTTTTTGGTCAGATTAAGAGAAATTATTTTCCGGTTTACTCAGACAACATTTGAATGTTGTCCTAATTTTCCACTTTTTAATGCAAATTTATCAGTTCTTTCAGACGACAGATATCTGTTATCTTAATTTTCTAACTTACGAAAAAGATGAAAAAACTGAAATAGTATGGATTCTCATGCTATTCAGACAATAGAATTAATTTATATGTCGTCTAAAGAAGTTTAAAAGATTCAGACGACAGAAAACAAAAATTCTGTAGTCTGAAATGTGTTGTCTGAAGGCATTATTGGCATAGTGAAGTATGCTGGGATTAGGTTAGTGATGACCTTTCTTTCTCTCCTCATTTTCAGTATTTGTAAGGAACAAGCATGATAACCTTGTTATCTTGACCATCATCAGTAGCCTATTCATCTAGTGAATCTTCAAACTTTATTACCAGCTGCTTCTTGGCATATGAAATCTCGGCTTCGGACATCAACAGGTCTCTCATATTGCTCATGGAATAGGTGCTTCAACCTCACAGCTCCATTACCCCAAACAAACAAGAGTGAGTATTTAGTTCATTTTGAAGTTTTTTCCATGATGTTTAGTACTTGTTAATTTAATATCATACATGTATTATGATTGATCGGCTCCAAAAATATTCGTTTCTTCCCTTCTTGCTCTATTCTACTTCTTACGTGCTTCATGTATTCAATTATCCTCTAAATTCCCATTTATTAGATGACGGATAGCTCCAAATTAGTTGCTTCCCAAAGTCATACAGATTGGTCAAGCATATAAATCTGCATTTTAAATTTCATTTGTTCCAAGCTATAGCTTTTCTGGACAATATGCATGGTTCCAAGCTAGCCATAGCTTCAGAACACTTTAGAACATGAGGAGTTTTTTCTAATTTAAGGGTGGCTGTTTATTTGGGCACCCTGCAATAACAATTAATCAGTAGTAGCAGCTATCTAGTTTGAATAAGACCTGAAGAATTGAGTTCATTTTTGGGGCATGAGAACATAAATATCGTATATATGGATATAAAGTCAGTATGCAAGACGAATAAAAACCTGTTATATGTTCGCCTAATTTTATATTTGTTTTGAACCTCTTGAGAATAATTCTCAAACATCTATTTCTCTTATTTTCCGAGTATATATGACCGCAAATATAGTATATTCTTCAACAGATTCTATCCAGAGCGAGGCATCGCTTTGAAATTTCAGAGCGAGGTTAGGGTTTAGGGTCACTTTTCGGTCGCATATCCACATCTCAACCGTTCAGTTTTTAGGTACTAATGTATAGATCATCTCTGCAAAATTTCAACGAAATTGATGGTCTTTAAGGTATCTAACTCGCTTAAACCAATGGACGAACTGAATCTGTCCAACCTGAACCGTACTAGCTTTAAGGCAGTTATCAATGCCTTAACGACCATCAATTTGGCTGAAATTTTGCAGAGATGATCTATAATTAGTACCTAAAAACTGAACGGTTGAGATGTGGATATGCGACCGAAAAGTGACCTTAAACCCTAACCTCACTCTGAAATTTCAAAGCGATGCCTCGCTCTGGATAAGATCTGTATTCTTCAATATCTATACATAGTATAAATGATTAAATACTTGTTACTCCTCAAATTTTTCCCTGAAAAATAGTTTAGTCCCTCACCTTTTAAATTAAACTGGATAGTCCTTATTCTCTCTAATTCTCACACAACAGGTCCAAAATAAGTATAAAATGACTATAATACCCCTCACTTCCTCTTTTTTATTATTTCTCTCTTTTCTTTTTCTCTTTTTTATCTTTTTATTTTTAATCATTTTTTAATTTAATTTATTTTTTGCTTCTCTCTCTGCTCTCCCCAATTCCAGCTCCGATCCCATTACCAACCAGGACCGAGCTCCACTCCAGGATTCAAGATCGGAAAATCCTCATATACGGTATCGTTTTTCACTTTTGCTAATTTTCTCAATTGTCCCCGATCCTCTCTACTCTAGCTTCGAATAACAGAACCCTAGATTTCCAGATTTCAAATTCAATCGAATCAATCCCTTAGTCGAACACTCATACCCAGCCTTGAATCCCATTCAAATGATTCAATCCCCTTCCAGATTTCAAATTCAATCCCTTAGTCGAACATTCGAACCCAGCCTTCAAGTCTCTTCGTCCTCCTCCGCCGCCGCTGAAAGTCTCTTCCAAGCAATCCAAATCTCCGAGTAAGATAGCAGCCGCAAGTTCAAGTCTCCAAGCCGCGACCTTTCTTCTCTTTTCCCAGCAATCCAAATCTCTTCTCCCTTTGCTTTTTCAAAGCCAAAGATCTCCATGAGCACAGCAGAGGACCAGACCACGGTCTCTCTCTCTCTCCCTTAACCTCTCTTCTTCTTTTCTTCCTCTGCCATCATCGAAGACCACCACTTCCGGCCACCATCTCACAGCACCACAATCACCAGTTGAATCCAGACCGAAACCCGAGCCAATCACGACCATACGTCGACCCCGATCCCCACACACACACCGCAAGCTTTAGCGCCACTGTTCCTCACCCTTCATCTTCTCCGGTACGAAAGGAGTACATGCAGAGCCGCCGAGCACCAAGCTCTGGATCCGACGGCAGTCCACTCTTCAAAGAGTTCTTAGATCTGTCCGAGGAGGCGTTCGGCCAGGTGAGGTGGGTTCAGACGGAGAGATCCTGCGACGGGATCGTGACCGTCCATTTTGACGATCTCAGGCATGCAGAGAAGGCCTTGGCAGAGAAGAGGTGGCCAAGGTGTGTTACTGTGTTTGGGTATGAGATTACTCTTGGATTTGGGAGTGTGAATTTGGAGAGGTGGAGGAATTTTGTGGGGAGGATTGGCTCTAGATTAAATTAAATTGGAATATGGAGTAGAGTAAGAAGGGGGGAAAAGAGCAGTGAAGAACAAAGAAAGAAGGAGAAAAGAGGCGCTTGGTTTGGTGGTAGAATAATCTTGGAGAGAGAGAGAGAGAGAACCAGAAAAAAAATAAAAATAAAAAAGAGAAATAAAAAAAGGGAGAAAAATTAGAAAAAGAGAAAAAAAAATAAAAAGAGGATCTTGGGGGTAGAATAGTCATTTTATACCTATTTTGGACCTGTTGTGTGAGAATTAGAGAGAATAAGGACTATCTAGTTTAATTTAAAAGGTGAGGGACTAAACTGTTTTTCAGGGAAAAGTTTGAGGAGTAACAAGTATTTAATCCTAGTATAAAGTTGAGCAGTCTTAAGACAGATATAGTATATATACTGCATCATTATTCATGAATATACATGTTCTTTGATATGATATAGAAGCAATGCAAAAGATATGATAGTTTGCGGTTTGTGTACGATTCCAACATCTCATTTGGTATGGTTGGTATTAGGTACCCTCATGCTATAATCTTGAAGGGAATATTATACATGACTTACGGCCTTAGAGCAGCTAATCAAGCCTTTGAAATTGAAGGGAGGAGTTTGGTTTTTTCTTTCTTGAAACCTTTATAGTTATTGAACCCTCTAATTAAGACTTAAGAGAAAGAAGGACCCCAAAACCACCTTAACTTTTTCTAAGCTGTTCTTCTTTCCTCTCAATTTTGCCTACTTATTTTTTCCTCTTTTCTCTCAACGTTGTAGGTATTAATTAGCATATTTGATCACAAGAGTTATAATTAATTTTTTTTTTCAAATTTGTTATATGTTTGTCCTCTGGACGTCTATGTTATATTACTTCTATCTAGCCACTTTTTCTTTAATTGCTATATTGTTATTATATGATTTCTAATCTAGTTGTTTTATTAGCCAGCTACACTTTTTCAACCCTTGGAGATATCAACATTGACAGTTCAGTGCTAGAGTTGGTAATAAAGGCAACTTTTCTGTGGAATGAAAGATTAAATGATCACCTCCATTAACTTTGTAGAACATATTCTGTTGACCCTATAAAGTATGGGTGGAGGAGAGACCTCAAAACAAGGTGGAAAGAAAGCCAAAAGGCAGGAAATAGCTACACAAGCAGCTCTTGTGCTTGCGGCTAAGGAAAAAAAGGAATGAATCCTTAAAAATATCTAATGGAAATTCAAATTCATCCCTTATAGAAGCTGATATTCCGGAATGTCAAGCTACATCAAACTCAGAAAAGAAAAAAATTCCACCTCGGGGTAAAGCCAAATTGTTGGATATTGCCAAAAAAAAAAAGGAAACTTCCTATTGTACTTGAATTCAATGAAAGAGGCCAGCCCATTGGAGAAAACGCAGGTATATTCTCTTCTTTCATTGGAGCCTCAACAAGAGAACTAATACCAATGACCGCTTGAACTTGGAAAGATCTATCTAATACTTTCAAAGATCAGATTTGGAAACATGTCATAGTAAGTTTTCTAAACTTATATATAGCTAGGAACATATTACAACGAGCCTTTTATGTTCACCAATTGATTCACTTATTTTCTTTTGTAGACAACTTTCATTGTTGATGAATTCTACAAGAAGCATATTTTTCGAAGGATGACGAAACTTTGGCTAGATAATAGATCTTTAGTGATGAAAGAAGTGGAAGAGCAAGCCAAAGTTGTTGGTTTACAGCGTGCTGTTGCCCTTCTCAAGCCTAATAACATAGAATCCATGGATGAGTGGTTAGCTCTTATTAAACACAGAACTAGTGTGGGATTTAAGGTATGTTTTAGAAGTATTTTGTAATATATATACAAGTCTGAATTTATCTTGCAATATCAGATTTCAAAAAATGCTTTAACCACATGTTTATCATAGGAGAAGTGTCAAAAATTCAAGAGAATGCGGGCAGGAAGAACTTTACTACATAGAACTAGTAGAAAAAGTTTTGGGCGGCTTGAAGAAGAATTGGTAAGAATAGTGTGGTTATATATTAACGTCATATGAGTTTCATAATTTGATAACATAAAGATTATTTCTACTTGTTGATTTGTAGAGGGAACAAAGTGAAAATCCAGATGCGATATCAAGGTCTGACATATGGATACATGCTTATGAAGCAAAGAAGAAGAAGAGTTCAGATGAACTAGTTGAGGATCCAGAAATAGTGGTATGTATACTCTTCTTTATGGCTCATCTTTTGGTATTTTTTTCTTTCCCTAATCAGTTATGTATTTAGTTTGGATTTTGGTGAAGAGGTACCAGAAGGGTTAGTGGAAGTCTTTTTTGACTCGTAAATTATCATTACTTGCAAGAATAATATCTTCTTCTTCTTCTATGGAAAGAGTCAAATAATGGTCATTAATTCTCTGTCTAGAAGCAAATTTGGTTCCATTATGTGTCTGTTCTCTATTTGCTTGCTTTGCTAGTTTGGATTATTTTTCAATGGTTTCAATCTGCCGGAGGTTTTTATCTTAAGCAGGCTTTAAATTAGGTTTCCTGAGTCAATTGCACATGTTTGATTATATTGGTACCTCTTTTTATTTCAGAATTTTCAATGGGAATTATCCAAATATCAAGTTGTTAAAGAATTTTGGGGACTATATGTGAGTTACTTTTGTTTTGATTGTCTTGAATTTATTCCAGAACGTGTAGTGTGAAAAAGCTTCAGTGCATTATCTTTGTCATTGTGATTTCAGGGGTTTTTTCATGTACTAATGCAATTTGGATGGTTGTTTTTTTTTTCCTTCTAATCTTGCAAGAATTTAAAATGATTGGTTATTGAAATGATAAATTTAATAATAGATTATTTGCGGTTAAGAATTTCACCTTCCATTGTCATTAATAAGTATTTACTGAATGCCATAGATATTTTTATTTCTTTAACCAAATAATTCAATAAGAAATCTATATCTATACCACAAGACTAGCTAATTGACAATCTAACTGACAAATGGTTTTTACAGAAACAAGTGAAGCAGAAAAGGGCAGAGCAAGAACCTTCACAAACATCTTCTTTGTGTTAATGCTCAGATCCGGCGGTAGCCGGCTTCTTGTTTAACGCGGGTCCGGAGGGCGGACCGCTTACTACGAGGATTAGGTGACTTCCGCTTGCTGCAACACGAGAGACAGGACGTCAGAGGGAGACCGCGCTGGGCGGCCTTCTCTTCTCCGATGCCCAAGTCAGTCACTGTATCTGGGCAGCATAATCATAAATGAGTAGTAATTGCGTAATTAATGAGGAGAGAGGAGAGAACCTTTTATAGGTGAGGAAGAGGTTGATCTTCTTCTTGTTTCCGATATGGGACTGATGTGCTTCGATTCCCAGCGTCTGGAGCTTCTGATGCCATCTTGACGCGCCGCGTCAGCGGTGATCCGGGGGCGGTCCAGGGTTCGAACGGTAGCCCGCCTGGCCATGCCTCCACGGGTTACCTCCTTGGTGGGAGTCGGTACCTCCGGCGGTACCATGAGCGTGGCTCATCATAGTTAATTATGCTCGTTCTGGCACATGTAGGTACAAGTCCCCAAAGACCCCAGTCAAGGAGGGCAATCTTGGTTGGGGAGTTGATCGGCGGTGTGAAGCGTTACCTCCGCTAGACTTGCAACAGCATAATTGGCGTCAGTGCGTTGTCAACCATGGATTTACTGACCGAACGCTTTATACCCTTTCGGGTAGGCCCCTACCAGGCCCACTAGGGAGTCCCCCACTCCCTAGCCAAGACAGACCTCCGGATGGTCGGCAAATTGTATGTTGAGGGGAAGCTGCGCGGAGCAGAGGGTGTTGGGTAGCGAGCCCAATCTTAGTACCCGGGTGACGGGGGTCAACGTACCTGATCAGGGTCGTCGTAGACTGTTGACAAGTCCCCGTGTCCCATAGGGACGATCTGACCTTAACGCCGCGTGGCGGTCGTTTGTCAGAGTGAGGCGTAGCCTCGGGATTCGCCGCTGGCGGATACCCCCCGCTGGATGTAGTAGGAAACAGCGTCGCGTAGACGTGTTTGGCGGAAGTTGATGAGCGGAGTTGCGCTCAGCAACGCATAGGGTTTGCAAGATGGAGGGAGTTCTGCCGGCAGTGCTACGCATAGCGGAGGGTGCCTCTTGCAAATTGACAAGTGGAAGTTTTCTAGCGTGGATTTCGCTCAGTGGACTTCGACACTTGGAGGATGACAAGTGAGAAGTTCCGCTAGCGGGGTTTCGCATAGCGGACTTTGACACTTGGAAGATGATAAGTGAGAAGTTCCGCTAGCGGGGTTTTGCATAGCGGACTTCGACACTTGGAAGATGACAAGTGAGAAGTTCCGCTAGTGGGGTTTCGCATAGCGGACTTCGACACTTGGCGCTAGAAGGAGGGTGATAAGTGAGAAGTTCCGCTAGCTGGATTTCGCTCAGCGGATCTTGACGACGATTAGCGCCTTCCTCCCCAAAAGTTGTGGCTTCCACTAGACGCTTCGTCTGCTGGTGGTGGACACGTGGCGATCCCCTAAAGGGTTAGCGTGCGGAGGCGTGCCTCCTCCTCCTAGCCGTCTCCTCGCCATTAATGTCGAGTAATGATGGATTTCGTAACCGAGGCGACGATTCGGTTAATCCGGAGAGTAACTGCAGTTGTGGGACAAGTGTACGGCTGACATTTGATGTCGTTCTTCAACGGACGGCGTAGGATTGTTTGACGTTGACATAAAAGGGGGGGAAGGTAGCATTTTTGACACTGCTCTAAACTTTGAACTGTGCCCTCGTCGTCTTCAAGCGTTCTGCGTCTGAGATCGGAGAAGAAAGGTGAGGTGATACTGCCGAGTTTTCGTACGTGGAAGAACCGACGACCTCCGGCTTCGAAGACTAGTGTGCACACTGCTGTCAGAGACTCCATTGTTAAGGTTGGTATTTTTGCCTATATCCCTGTTTGATTGGGTGTCTGCCTCTGAATTTCTAGGTTTTGGGTGTTTCTGTGATGTCCTTTGTCGACGTGCTGTGAGGGTGTGAGAGTGGGTTTGGGGAGGGGTTGTTGTAATTGACAGAATTGGGGTTGTTACGGATTTTCTAGATGGTCGAATATGGGTTTGAGTGCGTTTGTTCTTGTTTTGGTATTTTCTGGGTTTGAGTGTTCTTGATGTTCTTGGCCACTGACTGATGTAGGGATAAGTTAGATCCTGTGTGAGCTAACTGATTTGGGTTTTAGGGTTTGGGGATGGCCGACGTCATAGAGATTTCGAGCAGTGAGGATTCCGGCTCGGAAGTGTCGTTCAGCGCGGTGGATAGGAATTTTATTGACTCGTTGCGTCCGTCTGCCCGTGCAGGAACCTCACTGCCAGAACCACTAGAGGTCGAGCCGCTGTAGACCATTCCGTGGGACGAAGTTATGGGTCGTGCATCGCGTCCGGAGAGTTCTAGGGCGGGGGAGGCCACCGCTACCCACACTTTGCATGAAGAGCGCCTAGAAAGTAATAGTGCCGCCGCTACCCACACTTTGCATGAAGAGAGCGTAGAGGGGGAGGATACCGAGTCGGCGTGGGTGTTCGAGGACGGCACCCCTGTTGGCGAGGCGGGAGGTAGGGTGACCGTTGTTGCTGTCAACCGGCTGAAGCGGGTGTTCCAGTTGCCCGGCGTGGTGAAGCTACGCCTGCCGACTGTAGAGGAGAATGCTTCAATCCTGCCAGCAGGCCACGCCGCGGTGCACGAGGCTATATTCCATGAGGGAGTGACATTCCCGCTGGTGCCCAACCTACAGATCTTGGTGTGCGAGTTCGGCATCGCCTTTGGGCAAGTGTGCCCCAACATGTGGCGGTTGTTGCTGGCGCTGAACTCGCTGTGGCGGTTGTCTGGGTGCGAAGGACCGACCGTGGCGGAGGTGCTACACTTCTACGAACTGGTGTACGTGAAGCGCCAGGGTTGTAGAGGGCAAGTAAACCTCAGTCGTCGCAAGGAGCGCCCAAGCTGATCGAGAACCTGAGGGACTCAATGTCGTACTGGCGGGGTTCCTTCTGTATTGCCACAGCGGGGTGGGAGTACCAAGCGGGGTCTAACGAGGGGGAGCCGACGTTTAGAATTAAGTCGGAGTTTCAGCCCATCCGAGGTTGTTTGTAGTTTCCGCTGAACACGACTGGCGGGGTTTCTTTTTTTTTTTTTTTTTTACTCTGTACTAATAGTGACTTCTTTTGTGCAGCGGGGTTGCAGTACAACCTGACTCGTGAGGAAGAGTGCCGCGTAGCATGCATCAGGGGTTGTTGGCGGAATCGCAACTTACTGGACTTCCGTCTCCTTACCGGGTGGGAGCTGCTGGTAGCTCAACAACTGACGCGTGCAGTTGGTAAGTACTTTCCGCCGTGTGGCATGTTTTGTGACGTTGCCTCATACTGACCGGCTTTCAGTTATATATTTTGTAGAGACTCCTCCGGGAAACAAGGCCAGCCGCGACGCTTTCAAGAAAGCAATGGACCGCGCTGAAATAGACAATTTCTTGGAGGCCATGTATGCTTCCGGGCTGGCGGAGCAGAAAACGGCGGTGGACCCCGATACGCTGGCGCTGAGCCCGTCATAGGCTCCCGTGGTGCTGCACATGCCGCACCACTCTCATCTTGGTGGTGACGGGCTGCCCGCTGTTCAGGTGGGGAGCGAGGCGACCCCACGGAAGGAGAGAGCGCCGGCGATACGGCGCGGGGTATCGAAGAAAACGGTGCGCCCGACGGAGGGTGTAACCATAGCGGGGTTGGAGCCGCCGACGGGGGGTGCGAGGGCTGTCGCTGCTAGAGGTACGCGGACCTTTCAGCGAAAACGCCGTCAACCCGACTCGGGCGGGGAGGAGGAAGAGGTGGAGGTCACCGGGGCCCGCGAGCAGCCGCAGAAGTCAAGGTAGGCCCGGCTAGAGGCTCCCGCTGACGCTGCTACAGCGGTGGGTGCTAGCGGCCTGGACTCATTTTCCGCTTACTCTGAGTTCCTCAACGACAGTGAACGGGAGTTCCTGTATCACCTCTGCGAGCGGCTGGGGTTCGGCGGCTTGGAGGGGATTGTTCGGTCGACCCCCGTCAGAGGATCGCCCTTCCGCACAGCCTTTGGGCACGTCGCCGTTGGGCTCCATGAGATGTTCCAGGCGGTGTCCAAACAGCCCCTGGTTAAGCGGGAACTGAGAGAGGAAGTGGCGGGCCTATAGAGGGACTTGGGGAAGGCCCAGAAAAAGCTGGCTGATGTCGAGCGACGCTTGACAAAGGCCGACTGCGATGCTGCAGACGCCCGGGGCAAGCTGAACGTTGCCATTGAGCGGCACCTGGAGCAGAACGAACGATTCGCCAAGCTGGAGCAAGACATGTCCCTGCTGCGGGATCGGGTGGCCGCTAAGGAGAAGAAAGTTGAGATCCTTCAGCGGGAGTCCGCCGCCAAACAGGCTGAGATCAAGTGGCTAGAGGGTGAAGTCGCTCGCTTGGAGGCTGAGGGGGGCTGTGCTGCTGCTACCGCTATTGAATCATACAAGCAGTCGGCGGAGTACAAGAAGGCACTGACCGAAGCAGCGAAGGCGGGTGCCCTAGCCAATGTGGAGATGCTGCAGCAGAAGGGCGCCATCGACTGGGCGAAAGCGTCGATGCCGGTCGTGCCGCCATCAACGGAAGCTCGGCCAACAGCAGGTGCCGCTCCTACTGCTGCCCCCACTACCTCCCCTGGTCATGTTGAAGGAGCCCGCTCGGGTAGCGGGGAGAGTGGTGGATTCCCAGAGGGTGACTCTCAGCGGACGCCCACTCAGTCTGAGGTGTCACGCGCTGGGTTCTTGGCGGCCCACACCCGGGCGGATGGCACAGTAGAGACCCCCAGTCCCACAGCCCGAGGGTCTGACCAGACGAGCCTTTCACATCCACCGCAGGCTGCCAGTGGAGGTGCCGAAGGTAGCGGAGCTGACCTTGCCAACCCCTCCAACCCTTGAAAGTAGTAGTAAATTTTTGTAGCCGCTGAGGCATAAATATTTTATGTAATTCTGTTTGGAATATGAATGAAATTTTGGAATTTAAGCTCCTATACTCTGTATTATTTTTCTTTGTGTTTGTGATGATGTGTGGACCGCTAGGGATCTTGTCAATTTTGTTTTTGGCCATGAATGAAACATTAAAGGAATTAAAATTGGTCCAAGTGCACGATGTAGCCGACGTAGTCCGCTGACTGGCGTTGCCAGTTGCCCCCAGTGCTAGACTTGGTAACAATGGTTTGAATAATTCCTCGTTTCATTGATAGCTATCTGAACAGCGTTTACAAAAGCGAGGTCGTACCCGTTGGGTAGCTTCCCTTAGCTAAATATTGAACAAAAATTTAGCTAAGTCAAGATGCTCTTGGGTAGCGGAATGACTATTTGTAGTAATACCGAAGGTGCTCGGTATTCCAGAGGTGGGTCGTTGTGACGCCATCCCTATCCACTAAGTATAAGGTGCCTGGGCTCACGACCTCTACAATTTTGTATGGACCTTCCCAAGTTGGGCGGAGTTTTGTTGGCGGTGGTATGACTTCTTTCATTACCCAGTCCCCCAGTTGGAGGTTGCGGGCTTTGACCCTGGCATTGTAGAAACGCGATACCCGTCGCTTGTTTTGGAGATTGCGCAAATGGGCTGCGTCTCGCCTTTCCTCTAGGAGATCCTTGTCGAGGTTAACGCCGTCGCCGTTGGTCTCGGGGCTGTAACCTTCGACCCTAGCGGTTGGTTGGGTTACCTCGATAGGCAGGACAGCCTTAGTTCCGAATATCATACAAAAGGGGGTTTCACCTGTGGCGGAAGTTGGGGTTGTCCTGATGGTCCATAGAACCTCCGGGAGTTTCTCCGCCCACAAACCCTTGGCCCTATCGAGCTTTTTCTGCAGCAGTTTCTTGATTATCTTGTTTACCGCCTCGACCTGGCCGTTGGTTTGGGGGTGAGCGACTAACGCAAAACGCATCTTGGTGCCCAGGTTGGCGGTGAAAAAGATGAGTTCCTTATTGTTGAACTGCGTGCCGTTGTCTGTGATGATTGCATGTGGGACACCGTAGCGGCAGTAGATGTTCTTCCAGAGGAAGTGAATTACCTTGGCTGTAGTTATTGCCGTCAGGGGCTCTGCTTCTATCCATTTGCTGTTGTAGTTGATGGCGACAATGATGTATTTGAACTGACCTTTGGCGGTTTGGAATTTTCCCATCAAGTCCAGGCCCCAAGTTGAGTGAATCCAGGGACCCACGATAACCGACAGAGGTTCCGCCGGGGCATGTGGAAGATCATCATATTGTTGGCATTTGTGACAAGATTTTGATATCCGCCGGGCGTCGTCACCAAGGGTAGGCCAAAAGTAGCCTTGTCGCATTGCGCGATTAGCCAAGGATCTGGCGCCTGAGTGATTTCCGCATTCTCCGCCATGTATTTTTGCCAACACGACCTTTCCCTCCTCTGGGGTTAGACAGCGGAGGTTGGGGTGAGTGAATCCTTGGCGGTAAAGTTTGCCGCTCTGTATGTTGTAACGGGTTGCTCTCCGCTGGAGCTGTCGCGCCATGATCTTGTCCTCTGGCAATGTCCCGTTACGTTTGTACTGAATAATTTCGTCCATCCAGCTAGGATTGGCCTCAATGTTAAAGATCTCCGCCAGGGTTTTTGTGATACTTGGCCTGTCCAGAGACTCTACCCTTGTGTCCGCTGGACTCTGATGTGGCTGGGCAGTTGCCAGTCTTGCCAATGAATCAGCCTTGGCGTTCTTTTCCCTGGGGATTTGTGTGATCGTGTGGAACTTGAATTTTTTGAGCAGCGCCTTGGCGTACCCTAAGTATGCCGCTAACTGCTGGTCCTTGGCTTGAAAACTGTCGTTGACCTGGTTAACGACCAACTGAGAGTTGCTGAAGATGTTGACACTGTCGGCCCCTGAATCAATGGCGAGGAGTAGGCCGGCAATGAGTGCCTTATATTCCGCCATATTGTTGGAAGCTTTGAAGTTGAATTTCAACGCGTATTCAACGTTAAGCCCCCCTGGTCCTGTTAAGATGATTCCGGCGCCGCTGGCCTTGGAGCAAGCTGAACCGTCTACGTGTAGGTTCCAGTCTGATTGTTGGGGTGCCGGCCCCTCGATTGTGACCATCTCCGTTCCGAGCGGTACATCTACCTTGGATTTGGGCTGACGCTCGGTGAGCTCAGCAATGAAGTCTGCCACCGCCTGGCCCTTCACGGCGGTTCGTGGTTTGTAATCTATGTCGAACTCGCTAAGTTTGATGGCCCACTTGCTGAGGCGCCCCGAATGTTCAGGGTTCTGCATTACTTGTCTCAGCGGTTGATTGGTTAACACATGGATTGTATGGGCTTGGAAGTACTGGCGAAGGTGTCTGGCAGCAACGATGAGTGCGAGAGCAAGCTGCTCCAATGGAGGATACCGTGTTTCTGCTCCGTTCATGCCCCTACAGACATAGAACACCGAGAGCTCGTCCTGGCCCTCCCGCCGGACTATGGCGCAGCTCACCGCTGACTGAGATACCGCTAGGTAGATGTATAATGTTTCTCCTTGCACATGGATGGAGAGAAGTGGAACTGCCGCCAGGTATTCCTTCAGGCCTTGGAACGCCGCCTGGCACTCTGGGTTCCAATCGATGACCTTCTTGTGGGTTGTTTTAAGGACTTTGAAAAATGGGGTGCACCTGTCGGTCAGTCTGGAGATGAATCGAGACAAGGCGGTTAGCTTGCCCTGGAGGCACTGGACGTGCACCTTCCATTCTGGATCTTTTAAGTTGAGGATGGCTTGCACCTTGTCAGGGTTGGCCTCGATGCCCCGCTCACTGACAATATACCCCAGAAATTTGCTGGCGGTGACACCAAAGAAACATTTCTCTGGGTTGAGGCGCATACCATAGGTCAGGAGGATGGCTACTATGATTTTTAGGTTTGCCACATGTCCGTTGGCTTTAATACTCTTGACCAACATGTCGTCTACGTAGACCTCGATTATCTTGCCCAGATGTTCCACGAACATGGCGTTCATCAGTCGCTGATAAGTTGCCCCTGCGTTCTTCAAACTGAAAGGCATCACATTGTAACAGTACAGGCCCTTGTCGGTGGTGAAGGTGGTGCACTCCTGGTCGTCGGGATGCATCCTGATCTGGTTATAGCCGGAGAACGCATCCATCATGCTGAGGAGCTCGTGTCCGGCGGTTGCATCGATGAGCTGATCGATGCGGGGTAGTGGGAAGCTGTCTTTCGGGCATGCCTTGTTAAGATTTTTGAAGTTGACACACATCCTCCACCTGCCGCTGGCCTTTTTGACCATAACCAGGTTAGAAATCCACTGGGGATAGATGACCTGGCGGATAAACCCAATGCCCTGGACCTTGGCAACCTCTTCTCCTATAGCACGGTACTTCTCCTCGTCAAAGGCTCTCCGTTTCTGTTTGATAGGGTAGAAGGATGGTTTGATGCTCAACTTGTGTGAGATGATTTCAGGGGAGATATCTGGCATGTCTGCATACGACCAGGCAAAGACCGTAGCGTTGTCATGTAGGAACTGAATGAGCTCCGTCGCCAGCTCTGGGTCTAATTGAGCGCCTATGCGGACTGTCCGCTCAGGGTGCTCATCAGAGATGCTGACCACCCTAAGTGATGTTTCTGGGTTGACCGGCTCTTTCCTTACGTACTTCTTTTCGTCTTCCCTAGGGTCCTCAAAAATGTTTGGTAGTGGTGCCTGACTGCCTACCGCCAGGATCTCGTGGCGACGAGCTGATTGTGCTATAGTAGTGGAATAACACTCGCGTGCCAACTATTGACTTCCCTTGACACAGCCTGTGCCGTTGGGTGTGGGGAATTTCATGAGCAGCATGTACCCGGCGATGATGCACTTGAGTTTGTTGAGCGCTGGCGGACCAATGATGGCGTTGTATGAGCTTAAACAATCGACAATTATGAACTCTGTATGTATCTCGGCCATACATGGACTAGTGCCGATAACTAGCCGCATATAGTCAGAACCCAGAGGTTGCGTGACGTCACCGGAGAAGCTGAGCAGCGGTTCATGATCTTGGAGCAATTTTCTGTTCCGTTTAAGGTCGTTGTAACAACCACTGAATATAACGTTGACAGCGGACCCACTATCAACCAGGATTCTGCCCACGGACATTTTGCCGAGAATGGCGTCGATCAAGAAAGGATCGTCATGGGGCAGATGCACACTGCGTTCCTCCTCCTCTGAGAAGGTAATAGGTTCCCAACCAGCCCTTGGGAGTTTGGCGGATCTCTCATAGCGGATGTTGCAGACTTCCTTTGGGTGGTTAGCTCTTGCATAACGCTTTCTAGCTCTATGAGACATGTTGGTGATTGGAGCACCTCCGTCGATGGTGTTAATGCGGCCCATGGGCTCAATGTCGGCGATCACAGGTGGCGGTTGACGTACCTTGAACTGCTCAAGCTTGCCGTCATGGTACAAGGTCTCAATGGCCGTTTTGAGGGCGTTGTAGCTGTTGGTATTGTGACCACTATCTTCATGGTATTTGCACCATCTGCCGGTGTTTCTTGGCTTTCCTATTTTTGGGTACTTCCTCGGGGGCGGTGGTGGGATCTGATCCTTGCACTGATTGTATATTTCTTCATATGAGGCCGTGAGGACCGTGAACACTGCATACCGCTGGGAAGACTCCGTATGTTTGTTGCGGTTGTCCCTATGGGATGGGCGGTTCCCCTTGTAGTGTTGGTCCTTCTGTCGCTTGTTTTGGTACTGGCCCTGCTGCCATTCCCGCTTTTTGTCAGTTGGAGGAGTGTTGGAAGTTTTGTTAGCGGTCCCCTGCTGACTGGATGAGGGTTGTACTGACTTTGTCAATGCTGCTGGTGGCGGTGGGGTCTCTCCATATGTGATAAATTCTGCTTAGGCATGAATGACTGCCTCACTCATGAGGTGGTCGTATACCGCATTTGGATGATTGTAGTTGAGGTGATAGAGAAATGGCCCTTTGAGGAGTCCCTGCTTAAAAGCCGCCGAAGCCATTGTTTTATCAAGATCGCGGCATTGAGATGTCGCTGCTCGCCACCTTGTGACGAACGCCTTCAGTGTTTCCTCCGTGCCCTGCTTGACGTTGAATAATTGGCTTGTGTTGTGGTGCCCGGCGGACAGTAGGATGAACCGGGAAAGGAAAGCGTGTGATAATGCCTGGAATGAGTCAATGGATCCCCGAGGGCACTCGAAGAGCCAATTCATTGCCTCATTGTCCAGCGTTTCACTGAACAAGTGGCACAAGGTGGAGTCATCGAATCCCTTGTTGTTGGTGACTTTATTGAAAGTGTCCATATGGACGAAGGGATCAGTCTTACCGCTGTAATGCGACATTTTTGGAGTCTTCGCATACGCCGGTCTGACGGCCAGCAAAATTGCAGTGGTGAATGGTCCTGGCCTGGATGCGAAAAGTGGATTTGAAGCTGGTGTTGGGGTTCCTGATTCCGCCTGAATCAACCTTTGTTCCAACTATTGCATCCTTTCCAGTATTTGAGCTGTTGCGTCGCCGGCGGGGTCCAGCCTGGTACTCCGCTGAACTGATCCTCGTCTGGGAGCGGGTGGGTTTCCCTCTGTTCTTGCTCGAGGTCTCGAGCGGTGAGTGTGCAGTGATGACTCTGCCTCCTGTTCCAACATTAGCTGGGGTACAGGGGGTGGTCCCATTCCCGCTAGCTCTGGTGGGTGTCGCGGGACCTGTATATGCACGACTGTTGCTGGTATCAATGCTCCTGTGCCGGGTCAGCTGTGCCTGGTGCTTCGTGACTGCTCACTTAGCGCAAGGTTGGCGATTGCCTCCAGCATTTTCTTTAGCTCCTCAAAGCGGGACACAAGCGTGGCCACTTGCTGTTGGGCCTCGGCCTTCTCCTTACGTTCTTGTTCACGCTCTCTGTTTGCCTTGTGAAGATCCGCCAGTGCCAGCTCATATAGAGAGGCGAGGTCTTGGCCTGGTGGGCGGCTGCTACCTGGGTTTACCTCACCGCCGGGGTTGACAGGGGTGGTGAATAATGCGCGGTTGATGCCTACCGCTGGGTTGGTGGGTTGGGGGATGGCGGACTGATCTGCTTGGTCGTCAGCGTCCTCCCCACTACCGCTAGTCATGGTGATTGTGGTGGGATGTCTTTTTGTTCAAGGATTCCCACAGACGGCACCAATGTTAATGCTCAGATCCGGCAGTAGCCGGCTTCTTGTTTAACGCGGGTCTGGAGGGCGGACCGCTTACTGCAAGGATTAGGTGACTTCCGCTTGCTGCAACACGAGAGACAGGACTTCAGAGGGAAACCGCGCTGGGCGGCCTTCTCTTCTCCAATGCCCAAGTCAGTCACTGTATCTGGGCAGCATAATCATAAATGAGTAGTAATTGCGTAATTAATGAGGAGAGAGGAGAGAACCTTTTATAGGTGAGGAAGAGGTTGATCTTCTTCTTGTTTCCGATGTGGGACAGATGTGCTTCGATTCCCAGCGTTTGGAGCTTCTGATGCCATCTTGACGCGGTACGTGGCGGCGCGTCAGCGGTGATCCGGGGGCGGTCCAGGGTTCGAACGGTAGCCCGCCTGGCCATGCCTCCACGGGTTACCTCCTTGGTGGGAGTCGGTACCTCCGGCGGTACCATGAGCGTGGCTCATCATAGCTAACTATGCTCGTTCTGGCACATGTAGGTACACTTTGAAAGATGATGTTGTAGCACAAGTTCTAGGACCTGATCCACGAGGACGGGTAAGAGGGTTAGGATTTAGAGCAGTCCCTTCAAAGTTAGAATATCAGACCAAAGTTGGAAACAAAGTCTTTAACGTAGAGAAACAAGTGTCCACTCAAGCACAGAATATAGTTTCTCAATCACAAGAGATTGAACGATGGAAAGAAGTGGTTGCTACTCTTTTAGCAAGATCAGAGAAAGAAGAATATAACCACGTAAGTCTTTAAAATACATCTATTAAATTATTTATTTATTTGTAATTATTAACTTTGGGTCGATAAGTCAACCAGGTTATTGATTTCCTTAATGTCATAATAGCAGGGTAGTAACAGTGTTCAACATTCTGCTAATATGTTTGCACTGCAAACACAGAATGAAAATCCTAGTGTTCAACATCATAGCAGTGATGGAGTACAAAGCAAACAAAATATTGCAAGTGTTCGAGGTTCTGACAGTGGGAGGCCACAAAGCAAGCAAAGCAACCAAAAGAAAACTTCAAGTATTCAATATTCTGCTGATCATGGGTCACAAAGCAAAAACAAGGAAGGTAAAAGGACCAAAGTTACAAAGGATGATCAGAATAGAACCGAATTGTTAAGTTGGTTTGAGATGGAAGAACAGGTTGTTGCAATTACAAAACTAGAGTCAAAAGATCCAAATGAAAAGGTCTATCATGTGCCCCTTGGTCATGAATGCTAGAAAGTTTGGGTGCTTGATGTTTTTCAGGATATAGCTTTATATCGACCAACTAGGGAATTTGGAACACTGAGTATGGCTCAAGGAAGTACAATTGCATGGCCTATCAAGTACATCAAACAAGTTTAGTTTATGAACTTTTCGGTAACATATCCTAACACTAATCACCTCTTCATTTTTGTTTTGACTAGTGTTATTTTTTTTTTGTGGTTAAATAACATCCATCTAGATTCTCTATTTTGGTTTGTTCTCATATTGCAACTCTCTGCATTTGCTTATAATTTAGTTATAGTTGTAGAATTAAGGTCATTATACAAGGACTATGCCAATATAGTCGGGTGAATACTAATTTCCAAGTTCAAATTATAAATATTTTCATAAACTTTAGTTCAAGTAGTTTGTGAAGATAAGAATCTCTTTTGAAAACCATTTATTGGATGCAAATATATCTGAAAGAAGGAGGAAAGATTCAGAAACTGCATGAACTCATCTTATTTATTATTTCGAGTATTGTACTATGGTTTCAGTGATTTAGATTCTGTTCTGATCCTTTGCTAGTATCTTCTTTAATTAACTCTATCTTGATTGAAGAAGAAAACAGTGCAGCCAATGTATAACATATATTCTCAAACTTGTTTCCAGCAGGTACTGCCAAATTTTGTGGTGTATGCAGATTAATGTTTTATGTTGGTACTGCTGGTAAATTGCTCGAACTAATTGGGAGATACAAATTGTAGTTGGATAGTGGTGCTTGAAACCTTGCAATTACCCTGCAATATATTTTTGAACTTTAATATGTTACTTTTAAACTCAAGTTTGCAGGGACGTGCAAATGCAATTGTTTTATAGTTTAGTTACATATGGCATAGTAACAAGTTTGTACAAATATCCTATTTCAATTAATGTATCATATATGTTAATTCTAGGCCTGGGATCGGTTTTAGTTTTGCCATTTTTTGTCGGAACCGGAACCGGAACCGAAGTCTCTTTTTCGGTTCGGTGTGCCAGTTTTTTTTTGCCGGAACCTTTAAGGAACCGGAACCGTTGTTTTCGGTTCAGTTACAGGTTGGAACCGGTTTTTAGCCAGAAATTAAACAAATGACTTTTTCCAGTTTCCCAGCCACATTTCATTGCAGTTCATAACTTCACAGATCATTAAACTTCAATGCAGAACACAACCAAGACAATGAAATGAAACAATCAGTAGTACAATACATTGAAAATATAAAATCAAATGAATCAAAAGTTCAAAACCACTTCAACAGTTGGATCAAATGAATCAAAAGTTCAAATGTTCAACCTCTTCAAAGAACTTCAAGTCTTTGATGCAATTTTCAACAGTTGGAAGTCTTTAATTACAGCTCAATGAGTTCATGAACATCTAACTTTTTCAACTGTGTGGTAGCAGCAATACACAAGCTCACAAATGCCATGAAAATGCCACAATGAAGTGATGAATTGAATAAAGAGTTCCAACTGCATTATGCCACAATGCAGTCTTGCACAATTCGCAAATGGAACTTGAATCACAATGCAGTCTTGCACAAATCAAATAATAATTGAGCAGTTGAGCACAATAGAAAGTTAGAAACTAGAAAGTTCATAGGAAAAAAAAATAAAGGGTTGCTGGTCCTTGACTTGCAGCCTTGATTCTTCCAACTGCATTATGCAAAACCACCATGATAGTATCATTATTGTGTCATTATCAATACATAGCAACATCCCAAAACTCTTTGCACAGTAAGATGCCAAAATACAGCAAGACATTATCAGTATTCTTCCATAATACAAGCAATATTCATAATGCAATATTAAAGTGCAAAGCTGCATACTTAAATCAGTTTAAGTGCAAACTGCAAACTGCAAAGCTGGAAGCCACCAAACAATATCAAAAATGAACCTAAACACTCCTAAAGTGCAAAGCTGCATAGGTACACATAACAAACAAACAAAATAAAAATCCACACAGCAAGCTGCACACTTGAATGAGTTGAATTAGTTTAATCATTATACTATAATGCAAACAACAAAGCTAAAAATTAAATGCAAACAGCAAAGCCACCATCTTCTCTGCAAATAGCCAAACACAAGCCACAAAATCAACTTAAAATGAAGCTAAGCTGCATAGGTACACCATACACACAACCAAACCAATCAAAAAAAAAAAAGAACAAAGCAAGCTGCACTGCTGCAGCAGGGAATAGGCTATATCACCTCAAGCAGACACTTGGATGGCTTTTGCAGCATCTGTGCTTGTGGATGCCCTGCTGACTTTGCTTGCCTTTGTAGATGCAGTAGCCTCCTTTTCCTTCTCCTTCTTCTTCCTCTCTCTTTCTTCTTTATCTTGTTCTGCAAAACAAATCAGTTAGAACAGGTTATGAGACATAAAATCAAAGTGTGATACCAAGCTAAACATAAGGTTAAAAAGAGACCTTGTTCAACCTCTTCAAACCATTCCATTTCCTCCGGAGTAGGAACATAAGCCAAGTTGGTAATGGCATCTGATTTCAGCCAGTTTTGAAGGAAAATCAAAGCCTCAATTGATCTTGGGGTTAAAGAACTCATGTGAGGATCTATAACCCTCTTTCCAGTGCTGAAAGTGGATTCACTAGCCACGGTTGACACTTGAATGGCAAGAACATCTTTAGCTAGGGCTTGCAGATTGGGATACTTAGGGCCATTTAGCTTCCACCATGTCAACATCTTGAATTCAGTGCCTTTAGGGGGCTTTTCTATAGGGTCTAGAAGGTATCTTTAAACCTCATTATTCACAACAACGGCATCACCATCTTCAAGCTCTTTCTCCCAATCCCTAAGCATATCTGCCATCTTGCCACTCACACTGCTACTGCCACCAACTTGAGTCATGTCAGATGATGACTTGGTCTTTTGTGAATTTGTAGCACCATTAGAAGAGGCATACAGATCAGTTAGAGTCACCACCAAGTCTTTCAACTCACTACTCTTCTACTTCACTACGGAATCTTCCATGTTCAACATCCATTTGCATGTCCTTTCAACATTCCTTAGCTTATACCTAGGATCCAAAACCAAGGCAACCAACAAAAGCTGGTTAATGTCCTCAAGCTTTCCGAAGTATTTTGTATACTTAGCCCTCATCTTCTGTGCCATCTGAAAAAGGACTTTTTGTGTCTCACTTGCCTCGCCATCTGTAGGCTGCGTAAACAAGTCTTCAATTTCAGCATGTATCGCAACAATATCATGAAAAGCATGAGGTGAGGTAGGGTGTTTTGTGGCACTAACTCTTAAAGTAATCTCGTAAAACACCTTTAAAAACTTCGTGAACACCACTGCGTTTGCCCAATCATGCTTATTAGGTGGTCCAACTCTCTTACGAGATGCCCTGCTCCTAAATTGAGACAAAGGCACACTGAAATCATCCAGTTCATCACCATCCTCCTCAACCGGCTCTTCTTCTTCATCAAAGTAACTTGTGTACTTCACATCCTCATCATCTTGCAGCCTATCAAATGCCTTCCTAAGCTCTAAAGCTGTATCCAACATAATGTAGGTGGAATTCCACCTTGTTGGAACATCCAACACACAAATCTTCTTCGATTCAACATCCTCCTTTTGACAACAAGCCTTGAATGCATCCAACCTTGATGAGCTACTCGGACATATCTAACTGCATTTCGGATACTACCAACAGATTTGTCCAATAAATGTAATGCAGACCTCACAATAAGGTTGATGATGTGTGCTAGACACCTAACATGCAGAAATTTACCCTCCAACATAATTTCCTTTTCCCAACTATTCATTTTTCTCCTAATATAGTCTATTGCATGCTTATTTGTAGAAACATTATCCACAGAAATAGTTAACACCCTGTCAATAGACCAAGCCCTCAAACACGACTCCAAAATCTTTCCTATTGTAATTCCCTGATGATTTGGGATCACATAGAAATTGATAACTCTTTTGTGCAATTTCCACCCATTATCTATGAAATGGGCAGTTAAAACCATATAGTTAATGTTCTGAACCGATGTCCAAGTATCGGTTGTCAAACACACACAATGAGAGCTCAATTCCTTTTTTAGCTCTTCCTTCTTCATCTCATACATTTTCAGAAAATTTTTCACAATCACTTTCCTACATGGAACTTTCCATTTTGGAATAGCCACCTTACAGAAGTACCTAAACCCGGGTCTTTCTATGGCACTAAATGGCATTTCATCCATGACTATCATAACAGTAGCAGCTTTAATGCAACCTTCCTCAGTCCACTGCCTAGCAGTAATAGTATCATCCAAATCATCACCTACAATCTGAGTTTGACCACCTGCCAACTGATTTCTACCCGGATATTTCTTGCATATAATTTCAACGTGTTTTATAAGAGAACTAGTTCCATTACTAGTTGAATTACATGCAAGGTGAGTTGGACAATACTTACACTGTGCTCTTGTGGTGTGCCCAACTTGCTGCTCAACTCCATCAACAATCCCCATAAGCGGGTGCTCCTCCTTGGTGAAATGCTGCCAAACCCAGCTTCGAGGAGGTTTCTGTTGTTTCTGTGCCGGCCCTCTTTCTCTTTGCAGCACCCTTCTTCGATTTGCCGGGATCGTGAGTCTCAACTTCTTCATCTCCTTGTGCAGCTGCAACAGGTACAATCTCATTCCCGGACCGAGAATGACTACTTGAATTCAAAGGAATGGACGGAATTGAAGGATTAGAAGCCATGGGAATCGCCGCTTGGGGATGAAGATCAAAAGATGAACTGGGGGTTTATGAGTTTATCAGTTTCTGGCTTTTCAAATGGAAGAATTTGGCTTTTCGAATGAATTGGGCATCTCAATCTTCAATGAAGTGATGAACAAACGTCGAACTGAAGAAGACCTGAAGAAGAGCGAAGTCAAAGAACTGAAGAACGGCTAGGTCATTTTGGTTGAGAATGAGTAGGAGGTCAAGGTTTTTTACTTTTTTTTATCTTTGGGTTACCTAAACTGAGCTAGTGGGCTTCTAAAATACGCGTCCATATATGCTGAAGCCCAGTACCTCGGTTTCTCCCGGTTCCTAGCAGTTAGGGAATTCCAGAACTGGAACTGAACCGGAAGATGGTAATCGGTTCGGGTTTTTATAAAAACACCTCTTCCAGAACTTGAAACCGAATCGAACCGGGGATTTCGGTATGGTCTGGGCCGGTTCCACCGGTTCCCGGTTTGAAAATCCCAGGCCTAGTTAATTCACCTTTGCTCTTTGACAATCTATATAAGGTTTTGAAATGAATTATTGTTAGTTGAGCAGCTACATTGAATATACTGCCATATTTAACAAATGAGCAACAATATAAAATTTCTTGCAAAGAATAAATGCCAATAATGGCGTGCAGAGTGTGTCACAAATGACAATGAGAATTATGCCTAAAGTCTTTCACGGCGTGCTATGTGGACTGTAAATAACTCTACAGGTATTCTTTTATGGCATACCATGTGTGCCGTAAATGAGTTCCTCATAAAGTCTTTTACTATGCGTTTTGTTGAGCATTTACGGCGCACATATATGTCAAATTAGAGATCCGAGAATCAGTAGGAACACTTTTATGGCGTGCATAGATAAACATTTATGGCTCACAAAAGCGCGCTGTGAATGTGATATGTCTTTTACGGCGCGAGCATTTACAGCCTGTTTTTGTGCGCCGTAAATAGGCTTTTACGGCGCACATGGCAAGCGGTAAAAGCCCAGTTTTGGTGTAGTGAAGGGACGTAGGATTTTGTAAGATTCTCCAACCTTGCTTCGCCAGAAGCCCTTGGTTAAAGAGCTTCATATTCCAAAACCCTAGGCCACCTTCATTCTTTGGAACACAGAGTTTCTCCCAAGCACACCAATGGATCTTCTTCGCATTCGATTTATCACCCCACCAAAAATTAGCCATTAATCTATGCATCTCCATACACAAATATTTCAGAAGCTCAAAACAACTCATAACATACGTAGGAATGGATTGAGCCACAGCCTTGATCATGACTTCTTTGCCAGCAGCACTCAACGTTTTTTTCCCTCCATCCACTTGTGCTCTTACGAACCCTCTCTGTTAGAAAATTGAAAGCTTCAGCCTTGGAGTAGCTTATCTCCGTAGGGAGGCCAAGGTATTTTTCATGTTTGTCAACTCGCATGACAACCATGATAGCCGCAAGCTCGTGTTTCTTGCTCATCCTCACATTCTTACTAAAGGAAACAGAGCTCTTCTGATAATTGATGAGCTGACCTGAGGCAACTTCATATTGCTTGAAAATATCTTTCAACACAACACACTCCTCTTGTTCAGCCTTGAAAAAAAAGAAAAGAATCATCAGCGAAAAAATGATGGGAAATAGATGGTGCACCTGTGCATATTCGGATCCCATGGATGAGACTCAGTTCTTCCGCCCTCAATATCATCCTTGATAAAGCCTCAGCACAAAACAAGAAGAGATAGGGTGAAATGGAATCGCCTTGTCGTAGCCTTCTTTCTGGTATAACTCTGCCTCTAGGTGTCCCATTAATAATGAAGGAATACGATACAGTAGTAACACATCTCATCACCCAATTAACCGAAACAGGACTGAACCCTAGTTGTAGCAGCACCACCTTCAAAAAAACTCCATTCAACGCGATTAGACGCCTTGCTCATATCAAGCTTCAACTCTCCAAACCCCAGATTCCCACGTCTTCTATTTTTCAAAAAATGTGAGATCTCAAAAGCAGCCAAGGAGTTATCAGAAATTAATCTACTTGGTACGAAAGCACTTTGAAAGGGTGAAATGATCCCATTCAATAGCGGCTTAACCCTGTTAGAGAGAACTTTAGAACCGAGCTTGTATAGCACGTTACATAAACTGATTGGACGAAGCTGGCTAACATACTCAGGACTCTTCACTTTAGGTATCAACATAACATTCATGCCATTAATAGTTTTCATCATGTCATCTGATTCTAGGAAGCACTGTATAGCCCTTGTAACATCTACTCCTACTAGAGACCAGAAATGTTGATAGAAAGCATGGTGCAAATCCATCCAGACCCTACGCTTTGGCTGGATGCATCTGCTTTAAGGCTGTGAAAACTTATGCTTCAGACACTGCTCCAGCAAGACATTCATTTCATCCGAGATGCATCGAGGAAGCATAGACGCAACCTCACAGATTCCCTGTGGCTGTGAGGAAGTGAAAAGAGCCATGTAGTAGTTCAATACAATACTCTCAATCTCACCATCATCAGTACACCATAAACCATCCTCGTTAAATAGGCCTTTAATTCTATTCTTCTTCTTCCGATTACTAGCACGCTTATGAAAAAAACTTGTGTTCATATCACCATCAGTCAACCAGATCGAATATCTTAGCCCGCTGCCTCCAAAAATCTTGTTCATTCTGAAGAAGATCATTCAACTTCGCTTCTAATTCCAATCGTACCTCATCAGGATGAGAGGGTAGAGATGTATCATAAAACAAAGCTAACAGCTCCCTAATATCTGTGATATCATTACGTAGGGACCCAAACTTGGTTTCTCTCCACTCCATGAGAACATGTCGAGTCCTCTTAATCTTGTTAGAAATCACCATACAAGGGTCATCACCGATCACATGTCTCCACCCCAACTCCACCATCTTTCCACACTCCTCATCACATAACCAGAGCTCTTCGAACCAGAAACATTTCTTTTTTTTCTTAGGCCTGCACTCACACACCTCTAGGACAATGGGTAAGTGATCTGATTTATTTGGGAGCTGGTGAACAACCCTAGAAATAGGGAAAAGATCAGACCAACTTCTAGAGACCAAAAAATGGTCCAACCTTATCCTTATCACCCCCCCCCCCCCCCCCCCCCGGTTTTCCTCTCCAAGTAAATTTGGCTCCAGTAAATACAATATCCTGCAAGGCAAACAAATCAACCACTTCACGGAAACCCTCCATTTGACGATCAGTACTTCTCAACGAACCTCCCTCTTTCTCATCAGAGTGTAGCATCTCATTAAAATCACCACCCAACACCCAAGGCATGGAATCCTGTAACCCTAGGGTTTTGATAAGAAAGAGGGAGGTCCATAAACTCAAGGCCAGGTTTTATGACGATCTTCTACTCTAGAAAACCCATAAACTCCAGTAAATCTCCATCTCTTCGGATCCGAGGCCTTACCCACAGTAACATCCACATGATTATTAGAGTAACTACGCAGAGAGACCGGAGTATCACCGTTCCAAAGAAGACACAACCCACCCGACCTGCTTACACCCTTCCCAGACTTCTTTTGCTTGAAAGTACATGGTACAACAAAAGCATGACGCCACCCAAGCTGACCCTTAATCTCCACCATTTCACCTACAGTACACCTTGTTTCCGACAAAAAAAATTAAACTGGGATGAGTTAGGGAAATCAACCCTTTGAGCCCTTTAACTGTCCAATCCCTTGGCAGTTCCAACAAAAAACATGCATTGCTCGTGATGGGTCGAGACCGGACCCATCACGGAAGAGCGTTCAGGAGTACGCCCATTACTCGACTTCGGAGAAACAGATGTCACCACAGCCTTACGCATAACAAATCCCTTTCTAGCAATCTTACCTTGACGTGGATGGGAAGCATGATTTGCATGGATTGCATGAGGTGCATGAGTTGCATGGGGTGCATGGGAAGCATGAACAGCATGGATTGCATGGGGAGTTCCTCCCTCTTACGTCCACTACCCTTCTTCTTAATAGACCCCACATCACAACTATCCTTAACACCCACACTTGCATCATCGATCAATTCATCATGGTTAATACCTTTAGGTCCATCAATCAACTGATTCGTCACCAGCCCACTTCAAATTAATATCCGTAGTAGGGAGAGAATCTCACTTATCGTAATTAAAAGTTGACTCAACTACAACACTGTCCATAAAGGGAATCTGCGGAGGAACCGGATCAAGCTAGGAGACAGATTTCGACCCCAATGCCGACTCAAATTGCTTACCATTCCCAGCCTCCAAGATTGGTGATTCCATTAAAACAGATCCCAAATCTGTGGCCACCATCACAGGCACTTCCCTTAGATTACTCATCACAGAAGAGACCGCCGCCGGCGTTGCAGACGACCCAGCCGACGTCACCACTTTCCTCAGTTTTGCATGCTTTTGGCCTTCCCGCTCCTCTCCCGTCGTCACCGAATCCAACTTCATTGCCCTACCATATTGATCTACAGGAAGAACTATCTCAGAATCACGTTCATCCCTGGTACGAGTAACGCCGGTGACAAGGAGTTCCGGCGCCGACATCACCCACCCAGATTTCTTCCGTGGGAAAAACCCCAGTGTGCAACCACCACTCAACCCTTGTTCCTGGGAACTCATCTTAAGTTGCTTAAGCAACCAATCTTCTTTCTTCTCGACATTAAGAAGTGAATCATACGCTGGCTCTAATAACTCCCCCGCCGCCCGCCTAGGGCACTTCCCACCTGTGTGCGACAGCAGACCACAAAAGAAACAGAAATGTGGGAGTCTTTCATATTCTACGGCAAATCGCCTACTTTCCAGCCAGCCCGTAGGTTTGAAATTCACCCATTTGATCAGAGGAGCTTCAACATTCACCCCAACTCTAATCCTTAGAAACTCCCCCAGACAACTCACCCCACAACCCTTGATCGCCCTCACGAAATGACCAATCACCTGACCAATGCATCTACCCGCGGAGTCAATCTGTTTCTCCTCCAAGTACACCGGTGGTAAGTCTCTGACGCGGATCCAAAAGTATTGTGTGCTCAGAGAAACAGACAACGGATCCTCCTGACCATTCGTAACTCCCACCGCCAACACGGACTTGTCAAAAGACCACGGGCAGCCCTTAATCGCCCACTTCAGATCGGATTCCATTTTAAACGAGAACAAAACTCTCTTCCCACCGCCCAGTTGGCAAGCCGTAATCCTAGATCTGTCCGGCGGCTCAGACTTAGGTATCCACAGACCCTTCATTGTACTAATCAGAGATTCCATTCGGACATGTTTTGCCGTAAGTTCGCAAATTTTGTTGGTTTAGGGAAAGCTAGATTGTGCAAGTGTATGCGATAATGCGAGTGAAGTTTTAAATTTTTAATAGAAGACGATCTTTGCTTGACATGATGGTCGACCTACTTGCGAGGCAAAGCAACTTAATTAATTAGATAATCAAAACTGCCAAATGATTCAGAGTGATTATGAGATTAGAAATTTAATTAGAAGCGGGTTTTATCAAACACCATGGGATATATTTTGTTTTAGAGATTTATAATTAGGGTCTTTGACCCAAAACATCACAATTGGCTAAACTTAACCAACTTAGCCTAATTTAAGAGTTAAATGACAATTTTACCCTCAGCTTAATTAAATAACTATTATCATGCCACTCTCTCTATCTATCCCTTCAGCCCGACCCGGTTTCTCTCTCTCTCTCCAGACGCTAGATTTCTCGTCGCTCCACTGTCGACAACGTTGTCACCGGCGACGAGAGCCTCAAATGTAAAACCATAATTACATGCTCACAACATATGCACACAATCATAAAAGGATTAAGGCTTACCTTCAGCAATCACTGGCATAGATTCCATCTTATGCAGCTGCAAACACGATCACTGAATATGGTCTTCTGTTACTTACCAACTTGCTTCTCAATGGACAGAACAATATGCAAAACGTCGGTAGTAATCAGGGACCAATACATCTGTATATATAGGAGACTTAACCCTCAAGAAGCTTCTCATTAAAGCTATCCATATCGGTTTAGGTTTCCTAGTTAGATTCTTAATGTAACACTTCATTGTAATCTTTCTTGCAGACTAAGAATAGGATTACTTACCTTAATGAATAGATACACTGCTTCATTAAGTTACAAGTATTGATTTACTGTTTGTATCCATGTTAAACTAGGATTGATATTAAGCTAATCATCAATTACTTTATGATGATATGTGTTATGTCCATATTTGATCTTACAATCTCCCCTTTGGACTCACACATATCATGCTCGATGATTTGCACCAGAGAACATCAAAACCTACTTAACTTACTGAAGTGCGCGCCAGATAACAAACTTAAATCGAAAATCCATTCCAACATGGTCAGATCACAGTTACTTATGCAGAGCAAGAAACAGTATACATTTTAACAAAAATGCAGAGTTTCAAAACCACAAACACAAGCTCCTGCAATCCACATATGTCAAACCAGAAGTGATACAATATATGTTAATGTGTATCAACAAGTAAACATATATTAGGTCCTACTTTATGTTTCTAAAACCAAAAACTCAAGCAAATTTACTGAACACTGATGGCTTAAAGATATTGCTTGAACCTTAACATCATGCTTCACATGATTTAAGCCATCTGATAGCAAGTATAACTTTAAACACAAAATCGATAATTTTCAGAACATTCAACAAAAACTGCAGTAATAACCAAAATCTGAAAATACCTCAAAATTTATTAATAATAAAATCTGTCATTACAAACAAGTTGTGATAAACAAAATAAAAGATCACAACTAATACACAAGAACTCAAAAAACCTTAGAATTTTAAATGCTCCAACTGGACTAACTCTCTACTGAACCTAAGCATCTAAATTAGCTAAAATTCCAATGCTTGCTGTATGTTTCTGGAATGCTGCTACTGACAATGCCTTGGTGAAAGGATCTGCTAGCTTTGAATTTGTGTCAATACTCAAAACAGCTATTTCACCATGCTTTACTCTTTCTCTAACACTGTAATACTTTAGATCAATATGCTTGGAATTATTTGACCTTTTACTGTTCTTGCTAAAGAAAACTGCAGCCTCATTGTCACAATAAATTACAAGTGTTCCAGCCACAATGTGACTCAATACTTTGGTCTGCATGAGAAAATTCCTAATCCAAAGTCCTTCACACACAGTTTCATATACTGCAATAAATTCAGCTTGCATAGTAGAAGTTGAAACAAGTGTTTGTTTCATGGTTTTCCAAGCAATAGCACCTCCTGCAAGCAAGAACACATATCCACAAGTGGACTTCTTGGAGTCTGGATAATTCCCTGCAAAATCCGAGTCTGAGAATCCAATGAGTTTTAGATCCTCCACTTGCCTATAAACTAGCATGTGGTTTTTAGTTCTTTGCAGGTATCTCAACACTTTCTTCCCAGCTACCCAATGTTCATGGCCTGGATTAGATTGGAATCTTGACA
This sequence comes from Rosa chinensis, assembly GCF_002994745.2. Classification (NCBI taxonomy): domain Eukaryota; kingdom Viridiplantae; phylum Streptophyta; class Magnoliopsida; order Rosales; family Rosaceae; genus Rosa; species Rosa chinensis. The sequence goes on along the minus strand of NC_037093.1, from coordinate 54,850,394 downwards.
AAATCCCTACTGCAAAAGATAAATCCGGCCTAGTGCAGACTTGTGCATACATGAGACTTCCTACAAGTCTGGCATAAGGCTTTGACTCCATATTTTCTTTCTCAACATCACTATTGGGACTTTGCTTCTTGGTTAACTTATCTCCTTTGGACATGGGAACTTCTCCAGCTGCACACTTCTCCATACCAAATCTCTTTAAAATTTTGGTAACATAATTCTGTTGAGACAAACCAAGTAGTCTCTATGCCCTATCTCTTTTAATCTCAATACCTAGTACATAGGATGCTTCTCCTAAGTCTTTCATGTCAAAATTCCTTGACAGAAAACTCTTGGTATCTTTAAGCAATTTAATGTTACTGCTAGCCAAAAGTATATCATCCACATAGAGTACCAGAAAAATAAAATTGTTCCCAACAGTCTTCAAATAAACACACTCATCAACAAGATTTTCTGTAAATCCAAAAGTAGAAATCACATAATCAAATTTCTTGTACCACTGTCTAGAAGCTTGTTTTAGGCCATAAATTGATTTTCTTAACTTACACACTAAGTTTTCACTTCCAGCTTGTACAAACCCTTCTGGCTGCCTCATATAAATCACTTCATCTAGTTCACCATTCAAGAAAGCTGTTTTAACATCCATCTGGTGCAGCTCCATATCAAAATGAGCCACCAAAGCCATGATTATCCTAAACGAGTCTTTTGTAGAAACTGGAGAAAAAGTCTCAGTAAAATCAATGCCCTCCTTCTGTGTAAAACCTTTGGCAACTAATCTTGCTTTATGCCTCTCTACGTTGCCATTTGCATCTCTTTTGGTTTTGAAAACCCATTTACAACCTATAGGCTTCTGGTTGGGGTCAGGTTCAACTAATTCCCAAACTGCATTTTGACTCATGGAATTAATTTATGCTTCCATTGCTTGCTGCCATTGATGAGATTCACTACTTTTAATGGCCTGATTAAATGTAGTTGGATCATTGTCCTCTGCACAGTCCATTTCAATTTCTGCTTCTTGTAGATAAACAATGTAGTCACTCTCTTCCCCCCCATAAGTTGGTTTTCTTGCTCTCTGTGATCTTCTAGGCTGAGCCACTGGAGGATGGTGAGGTTCAGTTACTTGACCAGTTACGTGGTCAGTTACTTGGTCAGTTACATGGGCAGTGACTTGACCAGGCACAGTTACTTGGTCAGTGACATGGGCAGTGACTTGATCAGTGACATGGTCACTGACTTGGTCAGTGACATGGTCAGTTACTCGACCAGGTACAGTTACTTGGTCAGTGACATGGTCAGTTACGTGATCAGTGACATGATCAGTTACATCTTGTTCTAAAGGCAATGCTACACTTATATTTCTCATCTGACACAATTTCCTCAAAATCTGAGGTTAAATCCTCAAGGTTTGTATTGTGAACTTTTTCACTTAGAAACTTTACTTGATGTGTTTCAAAAATTCTAGGTGAATGATGAGCAGAATATAATTTATAGCCTTTAGATTTATCTGGATAACCTATAAAATAGCAACTAACAGTTTTGGGGTCAAGTTTATTCAAGCTTGGATTATAAATCCTAGCTTCTGCATGACATCCCCAAACATGACAGTGATGAAGACTAGGTTTCCTGCCACACCAAAGCTCAAAAGCAGTATTTTCTATGGCTTTGCTAGGTGTCCTATTGCAAATATAATTTGCAGTTTTTAAAGCCTCACCCCACAGAAATTTAGGTAAACCAGTTGTACACATCATACATCTAACCATGTTCAAAAGAGTCCTATTCTTTCTCTCTGCAACACCATTCTGTTGTGGATTATAGGGTGTTGTGTATTGAGCTTTAATTCCATTGTCTTGCAAAAACAAGGCAAATGGACCCTTTTGTTGGCCGGATTCAGTGTACTTTCCATAGAACTCTCCCCCTCTATCTGACCTCACTGTTTTGATTTTCTTTTCCAGTTGATTTTCTACCTCAGACTTAAAGATTTGAAAGGCTTTCAATGCTTGTGCTTTTTCTGAAAGTAGATAAATATAACTGTATCTAGAAAAGTCATCAATGAATGTGATAAAATACACATTCCCACAGATAGTTTGATGCCTAAATGGTCCACATATATCACTGTGTATGAGTTCTAATAAATTTTGGCTTCTATATGCAGTCTTCTTTCTAGTATTAGTTATTTTTCCCTTAAAGCATTCAACACAGTCTGTTAGATCAGAAAAATCAAGTTCATTTAGGATGTTGTTTTTCACCAAAATTTTCAGTCTCTCTTTTGAAACATGGCCGAGTCTTCTATGCCATAAAAATGCAGACTTTTCATTTAATTTGGTTCTTTTAACACCTGTTAAAGTGTTAGTACTGTTTGTGTTATTTTCAACAAGTAAAATTTCTTGTTGAGCCATTGAACAATTTAACTGTAAATAATCATTCATAATAACACCAGAACCAATTTGAACAGAATTTTTAGAAATAAGAATTCCATTACTATCCATAACAAGTCTACAACCAGATTTTACTAAAAGAGAAACCGAAACCAAATTCCTTCTCATGGAAGGTACATAAAAAACATTGTCCAAAACTAACAATTTTCCTAATCCTAAATCGAGCTTTAAGGTTCCAATAGCCTTGACTGCCACTCTCATGCCATTGCCTACACACAGGTTCACTTCATCACTTTTTGGGATTCTCCTCCTTATGAATCTCTGCAAAGAATTAGTAATATGAATAGGTGAGCCTGAATCTATCCACCAAGACTGTGGTTCAACATTTATAAGATTAATTTCTAAAGAAAAAACTGTATTAGAAAAAATCTTACCCTTTTTGGCTAACCAATTTTTATAGCCAGTGCAGTCCTTTTTCATGTGTCCTACTCTTTTGCAAAAGTAGCACTTGAACCTAAATGGCCTATTTTCCTTGGCCACTGCAGCTGTTGAACTCTTAGTTATGGCTTTGATAGGCTTGAGCTTATTTTGGGGCTTTTTCCTTTTAGGCTTCTCAATGAGGTTAATGGTTGTAGCAGGTTCCTTTTCTTCCTTGATCCTAGATTCTTCATCCACACAGATAGATATAAGTTCATCTAGAGTCCAGTTTCCCTTTTGAGAGTTGTAACTGGTCCTAAGATGACTAAAACTGTTAGGCAAGGAATGTAGTGCATAATGCACTACCTGCTCATCCCTAACCCCCATCAAGAGCTCCCTGAGTCTGCCATTTATATTGATCATCTTCATAATATGCTCTCTAACTCCCCCTGAACCCATGTACTTCAAATCATGAAACTCCTTGGTTAGCCTAGCAGCTTCTGCCTTTTCACTTTCTTTAAACTTAGCACCTATGAGTTCCAAAAAATCTGATGCTAGCTCAGGTTCTTCTATACTTCCTCTGACAGTCTTGGACATAGAGGTACGAATGAGGTTCTTAGCCATTCTATTGGATCTATGCCACTTCTTGTAAAGATCAGTTTCCTTCTTAGTGCTCTTTTCAATTAACTCTTCAGGTTTGTCCTTAGTGAAGCAATAGTCTATGTTCTCATGCATTCCCATATAGTTCTCTACAGAATCTAGCCAAGCTCTATAGTTGGTTCCAGTTAGCATCAAGACACTGTTCAAGTTCATGTAAGAGTTACCTAAGGAGCAAAACAAAAATTCGTGTGAGTTCTCAATTTGTAAAAAAAATAACTTTAAGTTTTCTGTGTTTTATTTAGCTTTAAGCAACCAAAACAAGAACATACAGAAAACCTAAACAATCCATACTTGCATTCATATCAGTCCATAACCAAAAATAATATTAAGCAACACTTTTGAGCAGAAGCATAACATCCTGGAGTTCTTTATCAATATACCATGTTCAATGAAAACAAGTTATCCAAAGAAATTTATCCACATCTTTAGACAGAAGAAAAATTTCTAAGTATCCGTATTTATTTTCATCAAGCACGCATATTGCTGTTTTGTATTCTAAAACCATACTTGACCACTTCTTTGGAAGATAAAACTGAAGCATAGTTTTAAAACACAAAACACAATTTCAGTTTTGTTATTCAATCAGTTACTTGATTAGTTACCTGACCAGTTACTTGGTCAGTGACCTGGCCAGTTACATGGTCAGTGACCTGGCCAGTTACATGGTCAGTGACCTGACCAGTTACATGGTCAGTGACCTGACCAGTTACATGGTCAGTGACCTGACCAGTTACATGGTCAGTTACCTGATCATTGTTTTCTGCCAACATCAATGAAGAATGCTTTGTGCATCATAATCACTTATGCCAACAGAAAACCACAAAACCCATGAGCTTTTAACTTTATATTCTACCCAGATTCATCCTTGTAAGAAAATTAAGCTCTCGTATCTATCAATTTTAATAATGTGTAAAAAATTCTGGGAGATTTTTGTTCTTCATGCAATTTTTACACAATCACAGATACAATACCATATCATCAATCAATTCAACATGCATATTCAAGCATAACCAAAATTGATTTGATTCCAAGAAACCACAGAACAATCAAGAAATTGTAAATTTCATCCGGTCACCATCTACTCTAACCTAACGCACGCCGGGAATGCAACTAGTGTTCTTGAGCACAATCAAAAACTCAATTATCATGCTATGAATCGAAATCAATTTCACAGAAAAACCTGTTTTTTGCTTTTTCCCCAATTTGCTGCTAAAAAATCACAGCGGAAGCATGAATTTGATATTTAACCAGATGCAACAATCGACTTAAGTAACTTACCTTGATCAGTTACATGACCAGTTACATGGTCAGTTACCTGATCAGTGACTTGGTCAGTTACCTGACCCGTAAAGCAAAAACCCTTTTTCTTTTTTTTTCTTTTTTGTATTTGTTTTGCAAAACCCTAAAACGATCTTGATGCCAAGCAAAAACTTCATTCATATTTGTGAGCCTATACTCTGATACCAATTGTAAAACCATAATTACATGCTCACAACATATGCACACAATCATAAAAGGATTAAGGCTTACCTTCAGCAATCACTGGCATAGATTCCATCTTATGCAGCTGCAAACACGATCACTGAATATGGTCTTCTGTTACTTACCAACTTGCTTCTCAATGGACAGAACAATATGCAAAACGTCGGTAGTAATCAGGGACCAATTCATCTGTATATATAGGAGACTTAACCCTCAAGAAGCTTCCCATTAAAGCTATCCATATCGGTTTAGGTTTCCTAGTTAGATTCTTAATGTAACACTTCATTGTAATCTTTCTTGCAGACTAAGAATAGGATTACTTACCTTAATGAATAGATACACTGCTTCATTAAGTTACAAGTATTGATTTACTGTTTGTATCCATGTTAAACTAGGATTGATATTAAGCTAATCATCAATTACTTTATGATGATATGTGTTATGTCCATATTTGATCTTACATCAAATGCAGATTTAGCCTCCGCGCGACATGTAGTAGCTCGAGAAGTGGCACGAGTGTCGTAAATTGCTGCTCCCGTTTGAACTAGTACAGGCGACCAGTCACCAGAGGAGTTAGGCGTCGTCGCTGTCGAGGACACGGAACTCGCCGGCAAGTTTGGCGACGGTGTTGGTCAGATTTGACGGCAATCCAGAACGACAGACTGGATGTGAGGCCACCGTCGCCGAAGTTCTCCACAAGTGGACCAATTACGGCGTGCTCTCCTACGCCAAGACTCTGTTGCCGGAGAATCTCAACCTTCTAAACCCAAACGACGACTACTGGAGAACTTCCTCTTCTCTGTGCTTAATAATGGTCAAACTTGGAGTCGCCGAATTTTTTTTTTTTTTTGGTAACCTGTGGGCAGAATAGCCGGAAGGAAAAAAAAGGGGTGGGGGGGAAGTTCCATTGGAGCAATAGAGATCTGTTAAGTGTCTATTGGGAGGCAATAGACGTTTTGAATTGATGTAGTCCCCTCGTTTTTTTTATTTAATCAAAGTTTTATTTGTCTAAATTTAGGGAGATTAGTTCTCATTTTGGTAATCGAAAGTTCTATTGGAGGGCAATAGAGATTTATTGCCTTTTATTGGGGGGAAAAAGACGTCTATTAGACCTCTATTGCCTCTGCGTTTATTGGGGGTAATAGAGGTTTTTAGAAAATTCTGGTGGGCGGCTGCGGGTGACCGGTGACCGAATCTGGCGAAAGTTGGCTGGAATCCGGTGACTAGTGACCGGAATCTGACGACTGAAATCTAGTGACCGGTGACAGGAATTCAGCCAAATCTCCTATGGTTTCTCTCTTTCTAAGTAACAAAGGGATGAGGGTAAAATGGTATTTTAAAAATTAAAAAAAAAAAAAAAAAAACAACAACAACAACAACCTTAATGGGTATTAGGGAATACCTCCTTAGAGTGTTTTAGGTAAGAGAGAATTAAAAAAATTTAATGGGGTAAGTGGAAAAAAAATCCCTAGAAATAGGGTAAATGGACAAAAACCCTAAAGAAAAAACCATTTTTCATTGAAAGAGTAATTATCCAATTTATTTGGCAATAACGAAACGATTACTAGTAATCCTTTTTTGATTGGGTGTGGCTTCGACTATTCCTCAAGCCTGCCAAATAGTTAACCAGAGGCATATTGTGAGTTTGTGGATGTGAGGCCTCGGAAATTCGTATTTATTTTCTAAGGATTTTGTGGAATTTAATTTAGTGATTATTAGACAGTTTCGTGGCTCGTGGACGGAGCGAAAGTATTTCGGACGAATTGTTATTCGAAAAGTACTTTTTTTTTGGGGGGGGGGGGGGGAGTGCAAAGGTTGAATTTTTATACATTAGGTTTCTCTGAAAACTTCTTTCATAAAAGTCGTAGAGCGCGTCGATACCAGTTCATGGACATGTGGAACAAGGAAATCGGAGTTCGTATGAGAAAGTTACAAGCGATTGAAAATTGAGAAATTTCTGGATTTTTTCATAAATCCCATAATTTCCTATTTTTCCATTTTCCTCCCCCAAATTCTCTCTGTTCTCTCTCCTCCGCGCAGCCCAGACCCGATGGGTTTATTCCGACCCGACCGGACTCGTTCTTTCTCTTCCGGGCACCTCCGGTAACGGGACAAGCCAAGACCAACTCAAACTTGCCTCGTGAGTCGCCCTGTGGTGGTGGTTTTCACAGTGGTTCACCGGAAAGTGGAGATTGGAGTGCCCAAAGCCAAAATGATCGGGACCCGGTCGGAAATCCATTGTTCCAGCAACATCTTGGCCGATCCTTCTCGGTTTTAGAATCTCCTCCTCCTCTTGATCATCCCCATACCCACCTTGAAGGAGGATTTTTCATGTGGAGTGAAACATCAAGGTTTGAAAATCAGCGGTGCACAATGAATCTGGAGCTTGATCAGATGATAGAGATTGATCGATCTTGCAAGCGTGATGTAGGACGATCTAGGCTTAGCTCCAGGTATGAAAGTTGCTCTACTCTTCATGATGAACATTTCTAGATGGCTTGATTGTGTGCCACCGCCTGTGGCGGCGTTCCGGCCATGTAAGGGACAGTTTCTAGTTTTATATATCATCTACTCATCGATACGAGCGTTTTGATATATGTTATGATTTTTATTGTTTTGAACCGTTTGATTTTCGATCCGTGCTGATTCGATTGTCCGATTGACTTGTGGTTTTGATATAGCGATTATAGAAGTGTTCCGGAGACTTTGGGGTGGTCTCGGATGAAGTTTCGCCTTGATTGGCGTTACTTATGGGGATTTTAGTTCAAAACGGGGGTTTCAGACTTTAATCGCTTGTGATTCGTGTACTAAGTTGAGACCGTATGTGATTAGGTACTTGACGAAGTATTCTTGGACTAATATTTTGTGGTTGTGCTTCTCTATTCTGTATAGAAGACACAGCAAGATTCAAATATGAGTAATCTCACAATGTTCATTTACGAACGAATTTACCTTTATAGTTTTGAGAGTTATTTAGTTAAATGCAAACTATAGTTGATATTAGTGGCATTCATGAGTGAATGACCACGTGTGTGTGTATATATATATATATATATATATAATTACGTGAAATATGTATATTCTTATGGGTTGATGGGTGAATTAATAGGGCTTGTTGGGTTTCATTCTATTATTTTGAGGCTTGACTTTTTAGGAAACATTGTTTTAGGAATTTGGAATTTCTATTGTTTGAAAAGTGTCAACATTTGGTGTGAATTACTTTAATGTGATTTGAACGTTTTGAACGACCAGGGGGGTCCGAAGATCTGAGAGTCACAAGTGGTGATTTCTCCTTTTGATTTGATTTAATATTTTGGGTCCAGTGTGACTTGCTTAATGTTTTGAATCTGATGACTAGGGGTCTGGAGATTCGGAGGTCACGGGGTAACATATCCTTTTGATTTGGTTTAACATTTTGGGTCCAGAGCGTGCTTAATGTTTTCATCTGGCGATTGGGGAGGTCTGATGATCGAAGGTCACTGGGTGATATCTCCTTTTGAGAGTTGAGTAACTTTTAGTCTTGAGTGACCGCTTTGAAATGTTTTGATCTGACGACCGGGGAGGTATGAGGATTTGGGGTTGCTGGGAGTGACCTCAGGCATATATATCGAGACTTCACGTCTTCGGTCGGGTGAATGGATACGGTCAGTCTAGTCTGTTGTCATTGAACATCATGGGGAGTAGTGAGGAGCTACTTGATGCTCATGAGTACATGTTTTAAAAGAGAGTTTCGGAGATTCTTTCTTTTAAATGTCCAAGTGAGACTTGTGATCATATTTAATTGTCCAAGTTTCAATTATTATGATTTTGTCACGGGGGTGACTTTTGTTGTGTTCTTTGGAGAAATGTATATTTAAGGACTAATTTCAGTTTACCCCCCAGAGGTTAGGGGTCGTCATCATGTTAGTCCCTCTAGTTTCAATTTAATCAGTAACACCCTTGTACTCTCCAAATTCATCAGCCGTGTCCAAATTGGACGTTAAATCTGTTATGTGGGTCGGGGGCAAAATGGTAATTTTAAACTCCAAATTATATATAAAAAGGGTTTTTTACTTCAATAGTGTCTGAACTCTTCGAGGACTTTTGAAATGATACCTGAACTTTCAAAGTTATCAATGTGATACCTGAACTCATTTTTTCGTATCAATGTCGTACCTGCGGTCGATTTCCGTCACAGAACCGTTAATTATGACCACGTGCCTCCCAGCACGTGAGGCACAAAATAAGGGTAAAAATGACCTTTGCCACTTCCTTTAGTTCTTCACGGGGTTTTTTACTTCAATAGTGTCTGAACTCTTCGATGACTTTTGAAATGATACCTGAACTTTCAAAGTTATCAATGTGATACCTGGACTCATTTTTTCGTATCAACATCGTACCTGTGGTCAATTTCCGTCACAAAACCGTTAACTATGACCACATGCCCAGCACATGAGGCACTTAATGAGGTTAAAAGACTAATTTACCCTCAAAAGTATTGTTTTTTATTTTTTTTGCTTTCTTTCTTTCTTTTTTTCTTTCTTCTTTTTCTTTTTCAACATCTTCTTCCCTCAGATTTGTCCCCTCCGATTGGAAGTCATGACCGCAAATCAGATCTCACCTTCTCTCTCAACCACCCAACCCTTTCCAAGCACTACCTGACTACAATCACATTGAACTCAGCTAGATCGATATGGCTACCTTGCAAAAATTGAAGCTCCTAGCCAGTCAATTCCCCGTCACCTCTTGAAACCCTACGCGCAGCCCATCCGCCAGCCCCGTCATCCACCTCCGCCGTCGTAAAACCCTCAGATTGTTCCTCACCCGCCCCGACTGGCACCGATTGCCTCGCAGGAGTACCTCGTCCGATGCTCCCACTAAGTACTGATATTACAGCCGCAAATAACCAAAGGCCGGTTCTTTTTTGGACAAATTGATTAGAAGTTGGAATTAGTGAAATGATCATTGCCCCATTGTTCGATAAATCATATACAAATAGATATAGGTATACACAGACACGCAGTCGCGGAAAAATCAATTTTGGGTTTTCTCCCATCATCACCATCCTTCACCTTTCGCCGCTGTTGAGAGAGAGAGAGTTGTAGAGAGAGAAAGAGAGAGACTCTCAGTCTCCTTCACTTTTGCAGATTTTGATCAATTACAAAGACACAGACTATTTTTGAAATTCATGAACTTGTGCTGTGATGTTAGTTGCGGTGAGAAAACCGAGTGCCACGACGGCGTGGCTATCCTCCGTTATATCTCCGGCAAGCTGCACAAGAAGGTCTGGATTGCCGCCAACCATAGTCTCTCTCTGATCCCTCTGTCTGAAATCTCAAGTAAATTCCAAGTCTCAGATCTGGAGGCCAAGAGTAGTGAAACCGTCTACAACGCTCCGGCCTCCAATAAATTCAGATAAGCAAAACCGTCAAGCAAGTTGTGTTTCGAGAACTCTGACTAGATGGAGTCCCCGGCGGTGTCTGTCCATCAGAGAATTGGATTCAAGTTTTGCTTTGGGTTTTGCATTTTGCTTGGAAATTTCATCATCCCATCTTATTGCATTTTGCAGATGAAAAAGGAAATAGAAATGGAGAAGAAGAACTGAAGGTACGAAGGGACACGTGAAGAACTAAAGGAAGTGGGAAATGTCATTTTTACCCTTATTTTGTGCCTCACATGCTGGGCACGTGGTCATAGTTAACGGTTCTGTGACGGAAATCGATTGCAAGTACGACGTTGATACGAAAAAATGAGTTCAAGTATCACATTGATAACTTTGAAAGTTCAGGTATCATTTCAAAAGTCCTCGAAGAGTTCAGACACTGTTGAAGTATATACTTTTGAGAGTAAATTAGTCTTTTAACCTCATTAAGTGCCTCACGTGCTGGGCACGTGGTCATAGTTAACTGTTCTGTGACGGAAATCGACCGCATGTACGACGTTGATACCAAAAAATGAGTCCATGTATCAGATTGATAACTTTGAAAGTTCATGTATCATTTCAAAAGTCCTCGAAGAGTTCAGACACTATTGAAGTAAATATAAAAAATAATAAAATAAAAAAAATTATGTTTCCTTTTTCTTTCTTTTTTTTTCTGTTTCTTCGTTTTTTTTTTTTTTTTCCTGTTTCTTCACTTATTTATTTATTTTTATTTTGTCTTCAACCTATACATCGCAAGTTATAATAGGTTTATAAAAACAAAAAAAATACTCTAGGTGGTTAAAAAGTCGCTCGTTGGTCTACAATATTTGTGACATATCTCTGATAAAGAGAAGAATTTTAGGATATATCCCCAATAAAGTGAAGAAATATCTATAAAATATCTACAAAAAAATAACTACAGATATTTCTTCACTTTATTGGGGATATATCCTAAAATTCTTCGCTTTATTGGAGATATACCACAAATATCGTAGACCAGCGAGTGAAAAATTTTAGGATATATCTCCAATAAAGTGAAGAAATATCTGTATTTATTTTTTTAATCATATTTTACAGATATTTCTTCACTTTATTGGGGATATATCATATTATTCTTCACTTTATAAACCTATTATATTTTATAGATATATTTTACAGATATATCCTAAAAATTTTCGCTTTATCGGAGATATATCACAAATATCGTAGACCAGTGAGTGGCTTTTTAACCACCTAGAGTATTTTTTTTGTTTTTATAAACCTATTATAACTTGTGGTGTATAGGTTGAAGACAAAGTTTATAAAAATAAAAAATATATAAAAAAAGAAGAAGAAGAAACACCTAGAGTATTTTTTTTGTTTTTATAAACCTATTATAACTTGTGGTGTATAGGTTGAAAATAAAATTTATAAAAATAAAAAATATAAAAATAAAAAAAAAGAAGAAGAAACACCTAGAGTATTTTTTTGTTTTTATAAACCTATTATAACTTGTGGTGTATAAGTTGAAGACAAAATTTATAATAAAAAAAAAAATTTTTTAAAACGAAGAAACGAGAAAAAAAAAAAAACAGAATTTTTTTAAAAAATAATTTGGAGCTCAAAATTACCATTTTACCTCCTAAGTGGGGCCCACATAACAGATTTAACGGCCAATTTGGACCAAGGTCCAAAAATTGGATACGGCTGATGAATTTGGAGAGTACAAGAGTGTTACTGATTAAATTGAAACTAGAGGGACTAATATGATGACGACCCCTAACCTCAGGGGGGTAAACTGAAATTAGTCCTATATTTAATTATTAGAGTTTCAATTAATATGATTTTGTCACAGGATGACTTTTTTTTTATTTGAGAACGTATTTTTAAAGAGAGTTTCGGGGATTCTTTCTTTTAAACGTCAGGGGTGGACTTGTGTATCATATTTAAATTGTCAGAGTTTCAATTAATATGATTATTGTCACGAGATGGCTTGTGTTGTTTTCTTTTGGGAAAAAAATGTGTTGTTTTGGGAAAACAGGGTGTGTGTTCCTTTTTTGCGAGTTGTGCGTGTGTGTTTTGAGTTACTCATACGAGCTTTAATAAGCTTTCCGGGTTTGTTGTGTGACAACCCGGTACACTATTCAATGGTGTATGGGTTAATCCTGCAGGTCAGGGTAATCGTGGCTAAAACTGAGGTAGCGTGCTTGCAGCTTTACTGTAGGAAACCAATTTTGTGACTTTACTATTATTAAGACTTCCGCTTGTAGTAAGCTCTGAGGAGCATTTAATTATAATTTTATTGTGGCAATTTAATTTGTAAACTTATGTAATATATTACTCTGTGTAGCGGGTATATATTGACATTGTAGGTTCAAGGCATCAATATATACTTGGTTTAAAAGGAAAAAAAATTTCTAGTATTTTGTATTGATGGCTGAACTATCATACATGTATAATTATGAGATTATATATCAATTTTTATTTATGTTTAAAAATTGGGGCGTGACAGTGGACATTTTGTTCATTGACATTTTGTTGGTTTAGGGAAAGCAAGATTGTGCTATAAGTGCGTACACGAGTGCAATCTTAATAGAATAAGATCTTTGCTTGACATGATGGTTGACCTACTTACGAGGCAAAGCAACTTAATTAATTAGATAATCAAAGCTGCCAAAGTGATTATCAGATTAGAAATTTAATTGTGTTCAAGTAAATCCAGAATATGTGTCTGGCCCAAACTCTAGGTTACTTGCTCTAGTTGTAGTAGAGTTTGTATTAGAGATAATCTCAGAGAATCATAGAGATATCCAATCAATGTATAATTACGTTTCCTTATACAACTCTATTTCTATGCTTGTAATCCTCTATATAAAGAAGCCCCTATTATCAATGAAAGCATGACTCAATTCTCTCCCAATTCAATTTTTCCTAAAACACGTTATCAGCACGAAACCCTAACCCTGGAAACCAAAAATCGTAGCCTTCAAACCCTAGCAACCAGCACTGCATATATTGAAACCCTCAATCCCAGGAGTCCAGAACTGGCAGCGCCGCCCCTGAACCGGCAAAAAAAGTACATAACCGGCCCCTAGAAGAGAAAAAAATAATCCTGCCAGGTTCAAACCCTTCCAGACTGCTTCCTACTACCATATTTGGCCACAAACAGAGCCCTGACTTCAGATCCCAAGAACTGGAAAGATAACGGCAAAAACTGGCCGGAAAGTGCCTAACTGGTTTGCTAAAACGTCACATGACCTTGAACCGCCGGACTCCCAGAAACGAGCACTGATCACCTGTCCTCTGTTCTTGTCAGCCCAGCCCAAGAACAAAAAAAAGCAGAATAAGAGGAGCAGCCCAGCAAAGAGAAAAGAGGAGTGGAAGGCGGCCCACGTCAGCAGAAAAGAAAAGAAAAAAAACTGACGCAGCCTGGAAGAAGAAGAAAAGAGAAAGAAAGAAAAAAGAGAGGCCTGCGGCCCACTGTCGAAAGAGGAAGAAAATAAAAAGAGAAAGAAAAAAAAGAAGGGAAAAATAAAGGCTTGTAGCCCACAGTCAGGGAAGAAGAAGAAGAAAAAAAAAAAGCTCGAGCCCAGAAGAAAAAGGAGGAAACTGGCCCAAAAGAAGAAAAGAAAGAGAAGAAGAAAGAAGGAAAAAAAATGGTGCGGGCCCAAAAGAGAAAAGGAGGAGACCAGCCGAGAAAGGAAAAAAAGGCTAAAGAGGGAAAAAGAAGGGCAGCCCACCAACCAAACAACTCCGGCCAACCACCGCCAAACTCCGACACCCTCCGACGACCAAATTCCGGAGACTTTTCCCAGTAATTTTCTATACTTTTCCAGGTATGTTTTAAAGGTTCTATTAGTTCCTGTTTTTGAAGTTTATTTTATTTTATTATTTTTCTCTTTTTTTTCTTGGGGACGTGTAACCTCTCTTCTTCCACCCCCCCTTTCTGCTTCATAAGGGAGATCAAAAGCCGAACTGTGGGGGTTCGTGCTCACTCCAAGCTTGGAGCATGTAGAGTCCTCCAAACTTAAAGTTTGTTGAGAAGTTATGATCGACCACAAACACATCATTGATTCTATCTAATCCAATATCTCTTGGAATAGGATTTTTTGGAAGCGACTACGCTCAGAAATCTCTAATTTCTTGGAAGCGATTACGCTCTCAAATTCATAATTTCTTAGGAGCGAATACGCTAAGAAATTTTATATGTTTTCGTGGTAGTCTTTTACGTTCAGAAACTAACCCTAATTTCTTGTTCTCTTTCAGGATGAGTAACATGAATAAACTGAACTTCGTTCTATTGGGAATAATGGGCTCTCGATATCACAATGGGTTCGTAATGTCTGCAGATCTCATGGCCGATGGAATCTTGGACACGATTCTCGAGCCTAGCGAGAATGTGCTAACTGTTGAGCAAGCTCAAGCTTTGGAAGCAAATAGAGCAGTCTTAGAGGAAAATACAGTGAAAGCCATCATCCTAATGACTAGTCATATGGATGATTCTCTCCAGTATGAGTATATGAATAAAGAAGACCCCAGAAGGTTGCGGGTCTCACTCGAAGAAAGATTTCACAGCGTCTGTGACTCCCTGCTTCCTAACCTAGAAGTGAGATGACATAGCCTTCGCTTCTGTGATTTTAAGTAAGTTCTTCACTATAATTCGGAAGCACTTCGCATTAAATCCTTAATGGAATTCTGTGGAAAAGATATCACGGATGCGATGTTGATTGAGATGACTCTCTCTACCTTTCCCGTCTCTGCTTTGATGGTTGCAAAGAACGTTCAAATCAATGTTACTGCATGATGGTTCACAAGGTTTCATGAGCTCATTGGAGCTATGAATGTCGCTGAAAAGCATAACAACATCCTTGTGAAGAACTATAATTCGAGACCCGTGAAAACAGAGCATATTCTGGAATCCAATTATAGTCGCACCCCTAAGGGAGGGCGCTAAGAGCGAAACCCTAAATTTAGGGACAATTCTGGATGTTCTGGTCCATATTCTCGCTTTAATGAGGAAGGTAACCGCCAAAACAGGCTAACAAAGAACCGAAGAGGTCAACGTGGAAAGAGAGATGAAGGAGGGAGGCAACGCCTCTGGACATGTTGGTTGTGCCACCAACACTAAGAGCCATCCAAATGACGCTTTCAAAACGCCTCAATCAATAGAGTCTGAGCACAGAGATGTATGTTCTTGATGTAGAGTATTCGGTCATTGGGCACACATTTGAAGAGCTCGTGGAGATATTGTCACCACCTACAAAGCATATTATGAAGCAAAAGAAGTTCACTGTGTGGAACAAGAAGATCAAGAAGATGATCTAAAATGAAAGGTTGAAGACTTCAAATCTGGCCGGGATCAATAGATCAGCAATTCTGTTTAAGTCTTTATTTTTTCAAGAGATGTAATAGGCAATTGCCATATACTTTGTAGTAAATGCCAATGGTTTAATCTTTCTTCAAAGTAGGCTCACCCAAAGTAAGTGTGATGTCTAGGAAGGTTTTGAGATTAGTGGTACTTAAGCGAGCCTTGCTCCACCAACATCTCTCTACTCACCTGGTCACATTTATTTTGGAGTCACTGAAAGAAGTTAGACGACTACTACTGTTTTGCATTAGCTAGCATTTGGATTAGATTCTCTTAATGGTTGAGAGACAATTTTGTACTCTGTTGGCTTATGAATAAAATTTCTAGTTCTTTGTGACTCAAATTTTATTCTGAGCATATTACTTTATGACTACGATGGCTGGGCTATTAGTATTAGTTCAAGGACATGGAATAGCCCAAGTTCCCTTTGCCAAATGGCACATTGATTACTATCACAGAAACTCTCTACACTTCTAAGGAAGATCGCACTATATGAATAGCCAACGGATTTCATGCAGAAATGCATGTAAAGAACGAAAATGAGTTCCTTTGCAATATCTCTAATGATTGCGAACAAAGGCGCATCATAGAGAAACTCACGTATCGCTCTAGTGGATTTTATGTCACTATTTGAGCTATTAAATCCAATAAAGTTATGAGAGAAGATCTCTTAGATTTAGATACATATTGGCTTTGACATGACAGGATAGGTCATCCTAGTCATGATATGATGATCCGTCTACTAACGACTTCACAAGAACATCTATTCTTTTGAGCGAAACGAAGCAAGAATCAAAGATTAATTCCCAGTCTAAGTGTGACTGCAGCCACCTTTGGCGACGCCGACCTCCACTGCGTCCCTAAGGCCACTATTGTCCCCCCTGACAACGCCATAAAAGGTGTCACCCATGGTCATGACGCTATGGATGTCAATCCCCATGGTCGTAGCACCATGGATGCCACTTCCCATGGTCCTAACACCATGAAGGGTGATGTAGTCACAAACTTTACATCAAAATGTGTTTCAGAAGCTAAGGCCCAACCAAAATCCTCATTAGTTGTTTCTAAGGCCTCTCGCTCGTTTTACAAAGCCCTCGTTCCTTAGGGAAATTAGGACTGAGACCGTCTTATGCAAAAGATATGAAAATACTCATTCTGTTCTTATATAGAATCCGTGGGGATTCTATAGACTGATTCAACCAACTTGCAGACTTTTAAATATTTCATGATTTTGGTTGACACGCAAACACGCTGGTCACGTGGTGTGCCATTATCTACTTGTAAATGCTGCTTATACTACACTCCTAGCACTTATCATATGACAACAGGCTAAGTCCCTTTATCATCCCATTCAGTCAATTGAATTTGACAATGCTAGAGAGTTTACATCGAAGACTTTCGATGGCTATTGCATATCACTAAGACTGATGTTGGACATCATATTCCCATGTACACACCCAAATGGTCTCACGGAAATGACTACAATGGTAGCCCGGACATTGGTAATGCGCACAAATCTCCATATATCCTCTTTGGGTTATGTAATATCACATGTAGCTATGCAAATTCATCTACTACCCACCGTCACTCAATCTATCTCTGCGTTACAGCTAGTGACTGGGTACAAGTATCTCGTACTTACGCATATTTGAGTGTGTCATTTATGTGCCTATTGCTCCGCCACATCGCACTACGTTGGGTTATTACAAACGAATGGGTAAATGCTTTGGATATGAGACTCCAATAATCGTCCGCCACTTAATGCCCTTGTTAGGCGATTTCTTCACCGCATGTCTTGCGGATTGTCACTTCAATGAGACAGTCTTCCTGTCATTAGGGGGAGATAAGAACATGGTTGTTCAGCAGAAATGACAGGAATTGTCATGGTTTGTACCCACTATGTCTCATTTCGATCCCCGATAAAGTGACGAGATCACATATATCTCTGCTGCAAACATGCCTGCAAGAATGTACGTTCCTATGAGAGGACGTCGTGTCACCCTACATGGAGGTAGGCATGGCACCAACGCCATAGATAGTGGTACTCTAACGTTACAGGCCATGGCCCCAACTAGGAAGTTCATGAGGCCCGTGAGTTTGAAGGATACTATCATAGAGAGATTGGCTAGGGCTTTCAACCCTAACCCCAACAAATTCACTACTCACTCATAAATAGATAAACAAACTTCAACATTCTAAGATACATCAAGAATAAAGAGTTAGGGAGTAAAGAGTGACTATTAGTGATGCCAAAATTAGTGGTGGAGATGGTTATCCAAGCTCATGAAGTGGTGGATGTCTCATTCTCCTTGCTCCAAGCTCTTGATGATGTGGGAAAGCTGAAAGTAAGAGTGGCTAGTGATGGTTTGTGGTGATGGAGGGTTATGGAATTAGTGAGAAGATGAGTGTGATGGTGGAAATAGTGGTTATGAAGGTGGAAATGGTGGTGTGGTGTTGTAAAGAGAAAAAATGGATGTTTTGTTAAGATGTATGATGAATGGAGCCAAGAATGATGAAGATATGATCTTTACCCTCTCTTTCATCAGCTATGTATGTCCCTTTGGTCCCAAGATGTGCAAGAGATTGAGATGTTTAAATTCCAAATAGTAGGAGATTCCCACAACCATGGTCCTCCTCGGCTAGACAAAGGGTCATCCATAAATGGCGACTTGCCGAAAAAGTCAATTTGCAATCTTCTTCCAATTTCCATGTCTTCTTCTCCTAGCTTCAAATCTCCGTATTTCAAGGCCCGTTTGATCATTTTCTTCTCAATGCATGGTTTCCTACTAATAAAAGAAAATAGATTAAAGAGAGTAAAATAGCATAGGAGACAAATAAATTTCCATAGTTTTGGGGAAGAAAGAGTCAACTTTTAGGGCCCTTAATTGTTCGAGATAAAGTAAAAATGAAAGATTTTATTATTTCTTCCAAATAGTAAACGGGTAATTCTAGGTACGAGGCGCAACATGGGCCCCTCATAGCCACTTTGGATTTCAGTGTGAAATTAGGGGTGGGTCCTGTTAATGGCTTTAGACTGGTGAGAGTGAAATGTTAATTGAGAAGAAGATTGAGATTCTGGAAAGATGGCGTATTTGGGATTGAGAAGAAATATTTATATTGTGAAAAAGAAGATTGAGTTTCGTGGAATGATTTTTTTTATTTTCCATTTTTAGCCTTTTGGACCCAAAAGCCTAGAAACTCAGCCAAAAAAAAGGTTTGGGTCTGATTTGGTCCCTAAAATGGAAACACTTTATTTGGGCCCAATTCGAAAATTTTCGATCCAAATTTTATACAAGCCCGGCCCGGCCTGTGTCCAGCCCTACTTCCACCTAAACCCAATTTTTATAAGGGCAATGATATAGGGCCTCAATGAGGCCTAAGATTTATGGCCTCAAATCCTAGGTGTCATGCCATGTAAGCAAATACTAATTTTATTTTCAATTTCACATAATATATCTTGCCACATCATACTATTGCAACACCAACTTTACCCTTTTATATTTCCTTTTAGATGTTAGGGGTGAATCAATTACATTAATGAACTTAATTAGGTGACGAAAAAAAATCTGCTATTAATTATGTATTAATTTAAGAGATATGTCTACAAATTCTTTAACCAATATTTTTCTTCATTTATTTAAATTCTTTCCTATAATTTTCTTTCCAAATAGCATAAATATATTGAATTAGGTGTCAAGAAATAGGCAATAACTTTATTGATTAATTTCATCCAAAAAAATAGCATTAATAAATTGAATTTAGAAAATACATATGTCTAAATTAAGAGGTAAGAAAAAAATTTCATGTTAGTATCATTCATTAATTATCATCTACAATCTAAATATAAGGAAAATAAACAAACAGAAAATAATAAACTAAAATATAACATTTAAACCCTAGCTACATAAAGAGAAAAGAATGAACATAAGAACATATATTACCAAGTAGAAAAGAATACTTTGATTTTAGGGTTTTCAATAATAATACTATTCATCCCACAAAGGGGTATATATACAAGGACAAGAGGAGTAGTCTAACCCTAATAGGAAACAATCATTCCTATAATTACATGATTTATAAGAATCATAATTACATAAGATTTACAGCTATTCTACACTCCCCCTCAAGTTGGTGCATAGATGTCTATCATGCCCAACTTGTCAACTGAGCTGTCAAATATCTTCCTGGACACTCCTTTAGTAAGAACATCAGCTAACTGCTCTTATGAGTTTATAAATGGAAAACGAATAACCTTTCTGTCAAGATTTTCTTTAATAAAATGACGGTCAACCTCCACATGCTTTGTCCTATCATGTTGAACTGGATTATGTGCAATCTCAATTGCAGCTTTATTATCACAATGCAAATCCATAGGTTGTCTAAGCTTGTAACCTGGATCTTTCAGGACATTACGAATCCATAACATTTCACAGACTCCATGTGCCATACCTCAAAATTCAGCTTCTGCACTTGATCTAGCCACAACTTTCTGTTTCTTGCTACGCCAAGTGACAAGGTTCCCTCCTACAAAAGTGAAGTACCCAGATGTAGAACGCCTGTCAGTTTTATCACCGGCCCAATCTGCATCTGTGTATCCCCCAACTTCCAATTCATCCTTTTTCTCAAACAGTAATCCTTTACCTGGCGCCATCTTCAAATACATCAAAATCTGAAAAACTGCATCCATATGTTCTTCACTAGGACAATGCATAAACTGACTGACAACACTCACAGCATAAGCAATATCAGGTCTAGTATGTGAAAGATAAATCAACCTTCCTACAAGACGTTGATACCTTCCTTTATCAGTTGGAATTTGATCAGGATAAATGGCAAGTCTGTGATTCATCTCAATGGGTGTCTCAATTGGACTGCAGTCCAGCATCCCCGTTTCAGTAAGTAAGTCAAGAACATACTTCCTCTGTGACAGTGAAATTCCCTTCTTAGACCTCGCAACTTCAATATCCAGAAAATACTTCAGTTGCCCCAGATCCTTCGTTTCAAACTCCTTTGACAGATACTTTTGTAACTCATTCATCTCTTTCGGATCATCCCCTGTAACAATCATGTCATCAACATACACAATAAGAGCTGTAATCTTACCATTCTTGCGCTTGATAAACATGGTATGGTCAGAATTGCTCTGTCTGTACCCAAAGGCTCTCATGGACTCTGAAAATCTCCCAAACCAGGCTCTTGGAGATTGCTTCAGGCCATACAAAGACTTCTTCAATTTACACACCTTGCCAACTTCACTTGGGTAATTCTTAACACCTGGGGGCACATCCATGTACACTTCTTCTTCCAAATTCCCATTAAGAAACGCATTCTTCACATCAAACTGGTGTAAGGGCCAATCTTTGTTTGCTGCAAGTGAGATTAGAATCCGAACAGTATTGATCTTTGCCACAGGTGCAAAAGTCTCCTCATAATCAATCCCATAACGTTGTGTGTATCCTTTGGCAACCAACCTCGCCTTGTATCTATTAATAGTTCCATCTGCATTAAGCTTCACAGTAAATACCCAACGACACCCTACAGTCTTCTTTCCAACCGGCATAGGTACTAGTTCCCATGTTGCATTCTTTTGAAGAGCTTCCAATTCTTCATTCATCTCCTTTGTCTATTTTGGATCCATCAATGCATCCTGCACGTTACTAGGAATAGATACAGTAGATAATTGATCAATAACAAGTGCATGTGACCCAGAAATCCTATGGTTAGACATAAAATTAGCTATAGGGTATTTAGCTTTGGCTTTGATATCTGGTTCATATTGTTTCTTAAGAATTCCCTTGGTAACCCTTTGTGATTTCCTAGATTCGACACTTTCTAACCCAGAAGATTCATTAAAGTTTAGGGGTACCTGAGGAGGATCATTCTGACCGGGATCTTTAGTTGGTGATGTAGAAGGGGGAATATCTTTTGTGTGAGCTTCAGATACGTCTTGATTTTGATTCAAACTATCCAGAAAAGTCGTCTCTTCTGTCTCCGAATTCACAACACTCTGTTCGGCAGTTACATTTTCTGTTTCGGAATTCACAACACTCTGTTCGGCAGTCGCATTTTCTGTTTCGGAATTCGCAACACTTCGTTCGGCAGTCGCATTGTTATTTCGGAATTCACAATGCTCTGTTCGGCAACTGCATTTCCTGTTTCCAAATTTTTTCTACCCTCAAATGTATCCTCCAAATTTTCCAAGTCTTCAAAGACATCAAAATCAATAATAGAACGAGGATTCCCTTCACAACCTCTCTCCCCCTCAAGGGAAGACTGAGAAGCTCCCCCTGAGTAATAAGGCTCAGATTCATGAAAAGCAACATCAAGATAGACATGTAAAGTGCCAGTAAGGGGATCATAACATCGATAACCCTTCTGGAAGTCAGCATAACCAACAAAGATACACTTACGGGCACGGGGATCAAGCTTGTTGCGTTGAGGCTTGGGAATATGAACATAGGCTGTGCACCCAAACACCCGGGGCTCCAAATTAGGCATAGAAGGGATGGTCAAAAATGTATGAAACTTCTGATGAGGATTCTGAAACTCAATCACCCGTGAAGGAGTACGGTTGATAAGATATGCTGCATATTTTACTGCTTCTCCCCAATAGGACCGAGGTACATTCATGCCAGATAAGGAAGCACGAACAACTTCCATCAACTGCCTGTTCTTCCGTTCTGCTAACCCATTATGTTGAGGAGTATAAAAATTGGAGGTTTGATGACGAATTCCATGTGACCGGCAAAACTCAATCATAGGGCCATTCACAAACTCTCCACCATTGTCAGACTGAAACACTCTGATGGATTGTTGATACTGAGTTGCCACCATTTTGTGAAATTCGATAAACATTCCAAATACATCACTCTTATTCTTCAGTAATGACACCCATGTCATGCGAGTGCAATCATCAATAAACGTTACAAAATACCGAGCTCCAGAAAGAGAAGGAATCTTTGCAGGACCCCAGACATCAGAGTGAATTTTCATAAAAGGAACAGGACTTTTATTAAGACTTGGTGAATATGAAATACGGTGGCTCTTGGCCAGTTCACAAATGTCACAATGGAAATCCAAATCACTGACAACCGAAAACAAATGAGGTTGCAGCTTCTTAAGATAACTAAAAGATAGATGACCTAAACGGCGATGCCATAACCATACTGCTTCCTTTGCATTCTCTACCCCATTTATCTGATTAGCTTGCCCCAAAAGATGCTTCTGGTTTTCTCCAGTCTCTGTCAGATCCAGGTAGTAAAATTTTTCCCTTCTAACACCATAACAAAGAATCCGCCGAGTCAGAATGTCCTGAAACACACAGAAAGTTGGATAGAAGGTCACAATACATGCAAGTGCTAAAATAATCTGACCAACAGATAGGAGATTATAAGCTAGTGAGGGAACAACTAGGACAGATTCAAGGGTTAAGGTATCAGATACAACAATAGAACCTTCTCCGGTGATCGGAGTTGGAGTACCATCAGCAGTAGAGATAATATTTTGAGAGGAACGTCTAAGGTTTTTCACAAGACTAGGGTCATTGGTCATATGATCAGATGCACCTGTATCAATTATCCATGTATTATTCAAAGTAGCCTTACCCTTCATACCTGACTGCGCTACATTAGCGGAGGCATTGTCGAGATGCTCTTCCTCTGTAGTAGCAATAGCCGCCTTGCCCGGATTCTTCGCGGTTTCCCGGTGAAGTCCCACCAATCAGGGTAGCCAATCACTTCATAGCACCGCTCCTTGGTATGACCTACTTCCCCACAGACAACACATTTTTTGTTTGCGTATGGGTTTGGTTTGTCATGAGGACGGAGTGGAGAAGGACCTGAGAAGCCTGGAGGAGGACCTGGTCGGCGTTGAACGGCCATAACAGAAGATTCGGTAGGTACCGAACGCCCCATAGCTTGTTTCTCTGATTGCACCTTGCGAATGTAAGCATAGCTCTGCTCCAAGGAGAATTTAGGCTCCTTGCGTAGGATTTCTCCACGCACCTGATCATACTCTGGGTCAAGTCCACTCAAAAACAAGTGAACACGCATCCGGGACATTGCTGAAGTTTCTTGAACGACAGCTGCAACATTATCATGTTGAGAGGCCACCCTTTGATCAATCTCCTGGAACATTGCCACTAACTCATTGTAATAGGTCGGAATGGGCCTTCCATTCTGCTTTGCTTCAAAACACTTTTTATTCAACTCAAAGATTCGGGTTTCATCAGAATCATCATAAAAGGTTTTCTCTACAACTTCCCAAATATCTTTCGCAGTAGGGAGACGAATATACCGGTTCATGAGAGAGGATTCCATGGAGTCAATTAGCCAACTTTTCACCTTTTCATTGTCCGTGGCCCAAGCTTCATACTCTGCAGAATTCATGGCGGGTTCAGCCTTTACTCCGGTCAGATAACCAACCTTCCCTCGTGCTCCAATGCGCATTCTCATAAGAGGAGCCCATATGGTGTAGTTGGATTCATTCAAGACAACACTTGTGGGGAAAGCAGAGTTGTCTTGTTGGGTGGTGTAGTGGTGATGGATGATCGGTGAGGATGACACCATTGTCTTCTCGGGATTTGACTGTTAGCCTTCAATTGCAGGTCCGGCCATTGAGGAATTTGGGGTTTGTTTGTTTTTTTTCAGGTTTGGTTTTTTCTAGGGTTTCAAAAATTCAGGGATGGCTTGATTTTAATGGTGGTGGTACGCAACGGTTTGTGGTGTGCTTTGGGATTCAGGATTCAGGATTCAGGATTTAGGATTCAAAGGATGCAGGCAAGTTCAAAGGATTGAACCTGCTCTGATACCAAGTAGAAAAGAATACTTTGATTTTAAGGTTTTCAATAATAATACTATTCATCCCACAAAGGGGTATATATACAAGGACAAGAGGAGTAGTCTAACCCTAATAGAAAACAATAATTCCTATAATTACATGATAACCTAAATAAATAAGAATCATAATTACATAAGATTTACAGCTATTCTACAGTAACTATGTATTTTTCACATTATATTTTCAAAATTTACATAAACGCAACAAAGGTTGAACTCATATACATGTGTTATGCAAATCTATTGATCAGATGTATGTGCAAATCTATTGATTGAATTACATGAAATTTTTTCTATTCTTGACATTGTTATTTAAATCTAAGCATGAGTGTAATGAAAAGAAAGAAAAAAAAAGACAAAATAATTTTTTCTTTTAGAAAAAAAATCAAAATAACTTAGAGTCATTAGATTTTGGAAGGCTAAAATGGTATTTTTCTCAAGAATTATATGGCATGATTTGACAAATAAGTGATGTGTGTAGGTGACATGGCATGACACCTAATATTGAGGCCATAAATCTTAGGCCTCATTGAGGCCACAAATCATTTTCCTTTTTATAATAATGTAATAAACTTTTGTATGATCTACGATCTTCTTTTCAGATTGACGAGGTTTTGACATTCTCTTTAAAATTTGTTTTCAAAAAAAAATCTGGATCTGTCAATGGTGATTAGTTAGCTTCATTAACTTCACAATTGTGTTGAACTTGTAGAAAGAACGGCCAAAAACTAAAATTGTTATACTAGGAAGACGATAGACACTAACAAAATGAGAAACTAGAATAATATGCCATTGATGAGCTTCACTAGTCGGTATACAAAAATTGCATAATAGCATAAGTATAGCTCACACTAATGGTGGTGAACTCCATAACAAATAAATATCTCAAATATATGAAAATGTCTAGAACAGTCCCCTAAAAGATACAGAAACCCTCTCAAATAAATGCCTAAGATAGAACCGTACTGAATAGTAGATCGCGGTCTGGTCATTTGGGTCCCAGAAACAGATAAACCACTGCATGCCACTGTCTAATCCAAGATCATCTGACTCTTCTCGAGGCATGACTAGGTCTAGTAGCAGCGCAGTGAGGACCCCAATAGTCGGTGCCGATGTGCCGAAGACCAAGACTATATCACTCACCTACACAAAATTCAACAAAACCAAGAAATTTAGCCAAACAAATTATCAAAATTACTTACAACCAAAATAAATGTAGAAATTAGGACTGTCATAAAAAAAAAATGTAGAAGTTAGGACTACCGCTGAACTTGGGGGAAGCAGCCGACAGTACAAAGGTACTATGACTCCCATAACTGTGCTACATCCTAAGACGGTCATGTGTCTTCTGTTGTTCAAGTTGCAGTACTGCAAAAAATTGAAACCAGAAGAAACTGCACCAAACAACACCAACTGTTAAGCTTTTTTAAAATTACAATTTAGTAATTTATACAAATTTATATAATGCTTTAATTTTAATAGTTTATAATTTTCAATATTTTGCAATATAGGTTGTTTCTATTGGGACCTCCAAATCTGCTCACTTGACCTCACTTTATTATGAATTATTAAATGACATATATAACCTACTATAAAATGACTATTAAGGACAATAATTATACCAAAAAAATATTATATTTATTTTATATAGACTTTCCAATTCAATAATATTAGATTGTATTCCTTATTATTTTCTTTATTTATTTTCATTTTCCAATTTCACTACATACTCATTAAAGCATTCATATATATTTAATAAGAATTAAAAATATGATTAAGATCATGTGACATAAAAATGTATGATATATATGTTGAATGCATATTGGTGAGGGAAAACAAAATAAATCCTCTTATGATTTATGACCTAAGTCTAAGTCAATCCATTATATTTGCACAAAAAAAAATTAAATAATTAATCATGTGGTACAAAAAATACATAAACAAACAATAAACATTAAAAAACGAATGATTTTTTTTTTTTAGAATCAAAACAAATGATTTCTTCATTTTTTTTTTGCACAACTAAAATAGAAATTAAAAAAAAAATAATAATAGTTCATGGCATTTTCTCATTGATTAGACATTAATTTTTGAAACTCAAGTTTGATTAAGAAATATATATTTAGTTAAGATTTATAGAGTGATTAAATCATTGAAATGACTAAATTTTTTATTTTAAAGGTAATAATTTGTTTGCAAATTATATGAGTAAGGTTATTTGAGGAAGTTTAGTGAGGTTTAGTGAGTAAATTTAGTATTTGAAAATTTGATAAGAGGTGTAAAAAGCATAGAGGTCAAGTGAGTAAATCTGGAGGTTCCAATAGAAAAACTCTTAAGTTTTTCATCTAAAATATAAGTTTAGTGATGATGTGGCATTAATGAGTGGCAAACAATATAATATTTCCAAAAAAAAAACAATATAAAAAAATGGCTCGAAATCCATAGTGATTTTGCAAGTCAACTTTAGATAAAATTCTACCGAAAATTCGATAGAACTTTCTTTAAAAATGAACTACCAAAAAATCTGCAATTATTTAAATTCATACCAAAATAGAACAACAACCATATTCAAATTCCAAAGAGTCTAGATGCTCACTTCAAATACTAGATATTAAAACATCCCAACAAATGATCACAACAATTAAGTCTCATATCAATAACACATTCAAGAGCTTTGGTCATCGAAGCAAACTATTCAACAAACGCAATCTTTCACTAATTCTTAACTATTTGTTAAAAGATATACCAAATAGAAGGAACATGCAAAGTACAATAGCTTGTTTTTTTTTAAATGCAATTCAACAAACACAATCTTTCACCAATTCTTAACTATTTGTTAAAAGACAAATCAATTGATATTAAATTATACGACCTCACTCGGTCAAGCTTGAGAAGTTAAGGTAGTGAAATTGACACTAGAAACTAAGAGATCACTTTATTTGAAATGAAGGGAAAGTTACCAAAGGTATAATAGCTTTGGCTTTTGATGCAATTCAACAAACATAATCTTTCACTAATTCTTAACAATTTGTTAAAAGATAAACCAAATAATAGGATTTAGAAGCAACAAGTGTGCATAATCAATATAGTGAAACTAACACTAGAAACTAAGAAATCACTTTATTTGAAATGAATGAAAAGCATAAGTCATATATATATATATATATATAAAATATTAAATATACACACGTACCAATATAGCAACAAAATATGCAGTACCACGCAGATACAATCGGAAATGGGATCGAAGCAAGAAATGTGCCGATCTTCCCTGTTATTCACAAACCATATTGTGAACTACTGAACTACCATTGGAACACATCAAAAACATGTGCGCTAATTGCCCAGTTGTGGTTGTAATTACCTACTAAACTGCAGAATATCATCACTAGTGCTGTCACAGGAGTCACATCTCTGGTAGCAACACGAGTGAGTCCGACAAGACCTACACTCTCACTAAAAGTACCATAAAAATTATTAAAACGAATTTTACCACATCATTAAAATACTTAATATTTCATGAAAAATTAATCAAATTAACTTACATTGAGGTCGTGATGCCAGTGACTGTGCCAAACATACTACCAGAGAAACTGCCAATGCTCTAAAATTTGTGTAAACACAATAATTAGTTTCCCAACAATCTTATAACATTCATAAATATCATTAAAGTGAGAGATTTATTACCTGAAAAATCGCACCTCGCCTCAGGACAAAAGGTGGAATATGGGTCAGTCCAGATAACCGGGATGATGCAATAAATCCACTAGAACACTACCATTTGAGGAAATATGTCAACAAGAGTCTCTCTCTCTCACACACACGCGCGTGCACACAATAGAGGATTAGTAAGGGACTCTCATTTTGAGATATCAATTTGGTTAGGCATCTCTAATGAGCTCCCTAAATATATTTCTAATGTAAAATATAGGGCTAAATAACAAATAAATTGTTCAGTTCTCTATTATGCTTATATATACAATAACCACCTCGTGATTAGAGGAAATAGACAGTATGGTTTTCTTTGTTTTAAACCTAGTCATCATCAATTCAATTATATTCAACAACATTTGATGTATGAGTTTTTTGCCCTTTCAATAAAGGACCCTTTTTTCTTTTGACAATTTTAAGGATCCTTGTCGGACCAACTTTTCAATTTTATTTTGGCATTTCGACCGTTTAGTTTTCAGGTCTTAATGTATAGATCATCTATGCAAATTAGATTAAACTAGATGATATATACATTAAAACCTGAAAACTAAACAGTCGAAATGCCAAAATAAAATTAATGATCGTTAATGTATCAAACTAGATTAAATCAATGGACGAATCAAATTTGTCCAACTTGAAGCGGTTTGTGTTCATAATTGTAATTCACAGTTATAAATACCTTAATGATTATCAATTTGGCTAAAAATTTGCATAAATGATCTGCTCATATATACCTAAAAACTGAACAGTTAAGATATGAATATATGATCAAAAGGTGGGTCTAATGAGCAATCCCTTAAAATGACCCAAAAAATGGATCCCTCGCTAGTGCGTGTGTGTGTATTCATTTATAATATTTCTATGCAATAATCACAACAAAAATCAATATTATAGATCTCAATATAAACCAAAAAGATATTATAAATCTCACCTCAATAGTGGACACTAGTGCAGCAGCCAACATCGGAAAGATATCTCTAAAATCAACGATAGGAGTCCCCCACTGTAATGGCAATGGAAACCATATCCTGCAAATAAAAGATTGTTTATTGTATCTACTTGGTATAATAACTAATTACCAATTTTAAAATGATTACAAAATTATGGAACAATTAATGTTAGAAAAATAGTAAAATACTACATGTATAAACTAACCCAGGAGCGCTCCTAAGAAGTCCGTATCGCTCAGTGCGGCAATAACTCTGAGCAAGTGGAGCTCTGTGGTGATATGCATGTCTAATGGATAGAATGTAGGCAAGTAACCAACACCATCCAAGAGATGCTAGTAACCCAAACCTCCTCCATATTAAACTCAGCCTCTTAAACTTGAAAGAAAAAACAATAGAATTTAGGATGAAGTATTATTATAAAGAAAAAAAATAATGAAAATATGTAGTAGTCATGAAAAATGAAAAGTACCTTAGTAACAGATGCCGGGCTCCAACGCTGAATATCTGTAGATCTGTTGTAGTATATGTAAGGCAGAATCTGCAATACAATGTATAGTTAGATAGAAGACTGAATTAAATTGAAATCCATTAAAGGTCATTGAATGTGATACTTACAATCGAGATGAAAACTAGAATCATCAGAGCTGGAAATGAAACCTCAGAGCATAATGGTATCTGTAACCACCGAGGAGAAAAAAGAAAAGAAAAGAGAGTCATATAACGGAAAAAGAATGAGAGTTCTCATTCATTCAATGGTCACACATATCTAGTGTTAATAATAATATGCTGGTGAAAGTTAACATTCAAAATTCACATTTAGATATTTTAATAATTTAGGCTCCAAACAATTATTAATTACCTGGGGGAAGCCTGATGAGAAGAACCCAAATCCCGATAAGATAACCAATGGAGTAGTAGTCAAAGGGCTGAGCCTCCTGTATTCCACCGCCACAAGTTACTATCAAAGTGAATGGATAAACGATAAAAAATCATTTTTTACTAAGTGATTATAATAACAGACCTCCCGAACTGAGCAACCCCAAGTGAGGCAATCACCAGCTGAAAAAGGGATGCCATCATGAGTGCACCCTGTAAAGTCCTCATGGTCTGGCTGAATCTCTACCAAAAAAAATAATAATAATAAAATTTCAACAATAAATTAATTAACCAAAATACAATGAAAAAGGAATATAAGGTATTCATTTGTTGTGTTTACTGTATTACAATTTACACTGAGGTTCTAAAAATAGTCACTGAGCGAACGGAGGTTCAGGCGTCTCCGAGCTTATCGGAGTGACCTAGGCTTTTCTAAACTTGGGTTTCGATCGGCGGCGGCACACTTCCCTCAGGTAAGGCGGCGATCGTGGAGAGGCATGGTACGGCGGCGGCGCTAGGAGGGTACTCAGCGTCGATCGTGTTTGGCGTCGAGAAGCTTATGGTCTGGAGGCCTATATGACCGTGCTTTTCTGGTTTCGATCCGGCGGTCGTGCTGGGTGTTCGGTGGTGGCAGATTGATTCCAACTTTGCTTCGATCTTATCTGTTTCGGCGACAGGGTTCGCGGCTGTCGGCGATTGGGTTGTGAATCCGGGTCCGTTGTTTGACTACTTTGGTCAGTGCATCGGAGGTCTTCAGCGACTGCATTCACGTAGGGCGGCTGTCGGCCTTATTGATTGCCTAGGTCGGGGTCGAGGTTTTTTTACTACGGCGATGGTGGAGGAGCGCGGCCGGCCACCGGAGTGGTGATAGGCGGCTGCTCGTGATGGCTAGTGCAAGCGGATCTGGGAACTGGGTTGGGGATGGTGGGTTTCGGGGTCGGGTCTAGGCCTCAGCCTTCCTGGGTTGCAGCAGTGCAACCTAGCTGGGCTAGCCCATTATCTTCACTCTTTCTCTTGGATCAAGCTTGGGCTGGGCTATTGAGGAGTGGCCCAATTAAGCTAACTTTTTCCTTGCTTTCAATAAGTGCCCTCACCTTGTTCTGCCTTCGATTGTAGCTGTTTGCTGGTTGATGAGTGGCGATGTACACCATGAGGTCTTAGGCGTCAACGCTTGTCAAGATAGTGGCTCTGATTTTAGGGTTGGATACGTGTAGGAGTTTATTTACCTTTTGTTTTTATTTTCTTGTTTTTAGGTTGATTTTGTTTTGTTAGCTCTGTTATATGCAGTCTGATCTGCGCATCAAGATGTAATATGAGGGATTTTCGAATTCCTCTAGTTTGACCGAGTGAGGTCGTTATATTAGTGGAACCTGATTCCGCTCCCCTCAAAAACAAAAACAAAAATTTACACTGAGGTTCTAGCAAAAGATAATTGCTCTCGGTTACTATGACTAAGAGCAACTCAAACAGTTTCCCTATAATTTCTGTACAATAGGGAAGCACAAGTCAAAGCTTTAGCACCTTTTTCTTCTCCAACTCCAACAGATTCCCTATTTTACAACAATCTCTAAAATCTCCATATTCTTCCTTAAAATTTTAGAGATTACTTTAAATATAGAGAATTTGGTTTTCTCTTTCCTCACT
Organism: Rosa chinensis; assembly: GCF_002994745.2. Classification (NCBI taxonomy): domain Eukaryota; kingdom Viridiplantae; phylum Streptophyta; class Magnoliopsida; order Rosales; family Rosaceae; genus Rosa; species Rosa chinensis. The sequence continues at coordinate 54,818,697 of NC_037093.1, read as the reverse complement.
TTCCCTAAAATAGAGATAATTATAGGGAATGTGTTGGAGCAAAAGAGACTCATTTTTCCCTAAAGTAGAGATCTATGAGGAAACTGTTGGAGTTGCTCTAAATGTATATGTGACTCTAGCTATTGAATATTGATTTATGATGCAATTAATTAATTTCAAAATTAAGGTTAATAAAAGAAGAATGTAAACTAACCTTTGAAGGATCCTCATGGGCAAACCTCTCGGCAATGGCCATACTCGGAATAAAGTAGGCATATGATGAAGATGCCATCACCGAAGGAAGCAGAGTGCCCAACAAACACTGCATCAACGTGGTCCACCCGGATATGAACAAGGAGATCAAGATGATCTTAGCTTTCTCCTCCTATCAAGTAGGCAGGCATCAGAGAAAGCTATTAGTTATAAATTGGTTCTTCACTCAAATAAAAAAAAGATTAAAATTATTATTAGCTTAATTACCTCTCCACCCCCCATCAATGGGACAAGGAGGCTGACGATCATCACCAGCTGGCCAAGCATGACGACTGTGTGCTGGAAAGCCATCAAAATGGTAGTAGCTCCACAGCCTGCATATACATAATTATGTTACTTAATAATATTAATCAATTTTAGGTTATAATAAAATAAATAGATAGGTTATAAGATAATGACGGAACCCCAAATATGGAGCTAATTAACAGAAATAATTTCTTAGAGAGTATATAGAATAGTGTAAGAGACAGAATATTAGTTGATTCATTCAACCTAAAGATAGCTTTAGGATATTTACAAAGGCCCGGTGAAACTCAATGTCTAAATCCCGGCCCTCTACTTTTGCATTGAGTTGGTCATGTAAATTTTCAAACTGCTATGCAGCCCACCCCCTACCTGATATTCAAAATTCTAATTTTCAACATTTCAACTGAAGTTTTTTTTTTTTTTTAATCATGAAAGATTTAACTCACAACTCAATTACGTCATTAGCAAAGTATAAATGAATGCCATGTAGACTCTTCTGAATACAACAAAGGTTCATCTAAATTAACAGCACATTCCTACCGAAATGGTGTACCACCGTAATGCAACCTAAGCGAGAAACACCATCTGGGACTGGTGTTGAATACAATTTTTGCATTAGCAACCTTATCTCATCAAAGAGCGAACCTTCCTTGCTAAAGTCAACCTCAGTCATAACATACTGAGGATGACCTTTAATTAATCTGTAACATGCCTAACATAGTGCCAGCCTGAATATCATCAATCAGGGTGATGATAAGAATAGAGCTTAATTGCTTTTTAAAAAATGGGTCTAATATAGGTTCAGGCATCCTAGGCATTAGGCAACAAAAGCAAGGCCCAAATATAAATATGATCAAGAAACGCAATCCAGCCTCAACTCAAATGAGTCAAATCAAGTCATCCTGGAAACTGAGCAAATTACCCATGTAGCCTTTCTCACCGAATGCACAAGTGCAAGACTCGTAACCTCCCATAATACTATACCCACGCGCCTTTCACACTTCACGCGGCCTTGCACACGCCGGCATCCCTAAACGCCGTCAACCTGACCCTCAGTGAACTGGGAAACTGGGAATTCCTACAGCTAGGGCTTTCCGCAGCATTGAATCAAGCTCTCATCTTTCTTTTTCCCACTCTCTGTTTCTTCTTCCTACTCTCAAATCAAGCTCTCACTCTCAAATCATGTAATGCCCGCTCTCATCTTTCTTCTTCCCACTCTCAAATCAAGCTCTCAACTTTCTTCCTCCCACTCTCAAATCAAGCTCTCATCTTTCTTCCTCCCACTCTCAAAACTCTTCACCTTTCTTCCTCCTCCCACCTCACTCTCAATAACTCCAGCTATAGTAAAAAGAAAAGGGCAGAAACAAAACAAACAAAGCATGCAACGTACCCGGAGGGGGGAAGGGGCAAGTGAGTGGGGGCTGTATGGTAGCCCAAAGTGATTCCCTTGGCGGATGCCCCCTGGGATATTGAGCGGCGGCCTCGAGGTCCGCTTCGACGTTCACTGCTGCCGGTTGCCTCATCGTTGAAAATGAGTTTTATCGAGGTCGAAGTAGTCGAACAAAGCTGGGAAGACGCAAATGTCCGGTATATATTTGGATCTGCACACGGAAAGACCCGGACATTTTTGCCCTTCCGCATTTTACATTTTTACAAAGGGAAATGAAATTGCCATGCCACGTGTCAAGTGATCAATTAATCAATGGGTAATTAACCCATACTTTCTTTGGGTGCTGCACATTGCATGTTGTTTTCTTCTGTTGGTTAATTTATCAGTCTTAATTATGCAATTAAGCATTGGCTAATTAAGGCTTCCATAATTTTGTCTTTTTGTCGAAGGTTTTCTTTATGAATAGTGTCTAGATGTTTTTGCCCCTGCATTGCCATTACTTGAAAATTGTCTGAATCATGTTTTTTTTTTTTTTCCTATTTTTTACATGGTTTTCTATCACAGTTTAAATTTAAAGGTTAAATATTGTTTACTCCCTAAATTTTCAGGGAAAAAACAGTTCAGTCCCTGCCTTTTCAATTTCATACGTTGACTCAATTGTGGACTAATAGGTCCAATTTATTATTCTTTGACCAAAAATGTCTATTCTACCCTCAAATTTTTTAATTAATTAATTAATTTTTTTTTTGAAAAGATTTTTTTTCTCTTTTGTTTTGTTTGTTTTTTTCATTTTTTTGATTGGGCAGATGAAGAGAGGTTTTGTGTTTCAGATTGATTTGGTCGTTTAGAAATTTTGGTGTTGAAGGAGGTGGAAGAAGAAGAGATAAACAAAAAAGGAAAAAAAAAAAGATAAAAAAATAAATTAAGAAAAAGAAAAAAGATGAACTGAGGGTATAATAGACATTTTAATAGAGTTTTTTTTACGGAATGGACCTATTGGTTCAAAATTGAGAGATGAGGGAGTAAACGTGTGAAATTGAAAAGGCAGGGACTGAACTGTTTTTTCCCCAAAAGTTCAGGGAGTAAATAGTATTTAACTCTAAATTTAATATGCTTCCTAATCTAGGTTTTGTGTTTGCTATTCAGTTTTGTAGCTTTATCATAATCATCTAACGACAAGCATACCAACTGAGCTGTGGTCTTTGAAAAACCCTAGTGTTCTTGCTCTAGAGGCCAACGAGTTAACTGGTGTAATTTCAACAAATTTGGAAAATTTGAAAATGCTAATCTTGAGACTATATTTGAGCTACAGTAACCTTTTCGGTTCTGACAATAAGTAGACTTACTAATGTGGGCATCACTGTTTAGAAGTGGTACATAATTACAAAACAATCACTACAACAAAACTAGTCTTTTACGACACACAATGTGTGCTTTAAAAGACAATCACTCGGTCAAGTTAGAGGGATTTAAAATCCTCTCATATTACAACTGGATGCACAAATCAAATAGCTTAAAGTGGAAAGACAAAAAAATTATAAAAAAAAACTATAAAAACAAAAGATAAAAACCCATCCATCTATCCCACCCTAATCTGATTTAAGGATAGAATAGGGTTAAGAGCGATGCTTAATTATTCAAAAAGAAATGCAGAAAAAGAAAACCAACGGTTATACAATTTTAGATCAAAGAACTATCTTGGAACTTCATGTCTAAGGTATTATTGTTGTATATCGTAGCAAGCAGGGACGTAGTTGTGCCTAAGGCTATTTGGGCTGTAGCCCAAAGGAGATTTTGGGCCAAAAGTTGCCAAGTATAGGTATAGCCCAAATAAAATATATATATATATACACACACACACACACTAGGCCTCGACACTTTGTGTCTCAGTCACCTTTTGTCTGAGAAGTGAGAATCAATTACGTAGCCACCAAGCCACCTCCCTCTGAGGCTCAGTCTCGCCAGTCTAACTTCCTCAGCTCCTCACCGCAACTCCTTCTGACTCTCTGAGGCTCAGACGCTCAATCCAGCCACCTCCACTGCTCCACAAATTGAAGTAAGGATCAATTAAAATTGCTATTCATTTGGGTTTTAATCGATTATGTTTTTATATGTTTTTAATAATAAAGGCGTGAGATGAGCCTCTCACTAGATTCCAAACCTCAAAACAAAAATTGAGTTATTCGCAAAATTTTTAGCTGATTACTATCACGTAGTTTGACTCCAAAATCAATTCAGTCATTGAATTTCTAATTTCATCAAGAACACCCCTGCACTTTCATTTTTGATCTGATAAGTCCAATCTATTAGTCTTCCGTTAATTGAGTCATTTAACTTGTTGACGTGGCTCATATATGGCCTATGTTTTATGATGTGGTGTTGAGGTAGCGTGCATAATCAGTTTAAGAGTAGGTCCCATTATTAGAAATTTATTAAATAAAAAGTTTTTCAATAAATAATTCAACTATAACTGGAACCCACAACAAAATATTAACGAATTGGACCTATTAGATTAAAATTGAAAGTATATGGATGTTTTCGATGAAATTAGACGTGCAGGAACTGAATTGATTTTGGACCTAAACCACAGGGTAGTAACCAGTATTTAGCCCAAATTAATATGGACAAAATACTGTTTACTTCCTATACTTATAGGGTTTCGACGTTTCAGTCCCTGACGTTTCAATTTCACATAAAAAGTCCCTGAATTTTCCAATTTCACCCAATTGATCCTTGCCGTCAACTTTATGTTAAAAAATTCATTATCTTGCTGACGTGGCACTCATTCAACAGTAAAATGACTATTTAACCCTTACTGACCCAAAATTTTTATTTTTTATTTTTTTTACTCTCTTTTCTCCGTTTTTTCTTTTTTAACTCTCTTTTCTCTATTTTTTAAATTTGTTCTTTTTTTTAACTCTCTTTTTTTTTAACTCTTTGTTCTCTATTTTTTAATTTGTTCTCTTTTTTTTTTTAACTCTCTTTTCTCTCTTTTTTTAACTCTCTTTTGTTTTCTTTTTTAAATTCTCTTTTCTCTTTTTTTTTATTTAATTTGTTCTCTTTTTATTTTTATTTTTTATTTGTTCTCTTTTTTTCCTACTTTTTTTTCATTTTTTTTTTAACTGTTTTCCTCTTTTTTCATTTGTTCTCTCTCTCTCTTTTTTCTTTTTTTATATTTCTTTCTGTTTACCTCTTCTTCCTCTTCCACCTCTCTGCTCTTCGGCCCTATTTTCCTCCTTCCTGATGGTAGCTCCAGTTTTCGGCCACGCCTGGAAGCCGGAATGGTTGGGTTCTTTTCCCTTCAGATTCCGGCCCCTTCGTGGTTTCGGAGCTATATCATAAGCTAGGGCTGTCAATGGGTCGTGTCGGGTTGGGTTCGTGTCGGGTCAAGGTATTTGTCGTGTCGCAAGATACAAACCCAAACCCAACCCATTTAATAATCGTGTCAAAAATTAAACTCAAACCCAACCCATTTATTAAACGGGTTACCTGTTTCCAACCCGCTTGACCCATTTAATAAATAGTTGTGTCGTGTTTGACAAAATGACTCATTTAAAGGTTAACAATGCGACCCATTTAACTAAAAAAATGCATAAATTAATTAAATTCACTAAAAACTCCACAAGACAAAGAATATAAATAATTATATATAATTCATAAATAATTAAATCCAATAATTATAAAGAAAAATATTTCAAATTGTCTATCATATGATCAAATACTCCCAACGTCTAAAATTTCAGGAAAAAGTATAGCATAATCGGGTTATACGGGTTCACTTCGTGTTGGCAGGTTGACCCGTGGCCGACCCATTTATTAAATGGGTCATGGCGGGTTGACCCATGGTTGACCCGCTTTTTAATCGTGCGGGTTCAACCCGCTTTATTTCGTGCAGGTTTCAAGTCGTGTTATCGGGTCGTGTCGAAATTGACAGCCCTATCAGAAGCTTTCTCTCGACGTTGATAACGTTTCTTTGGTGTTGGTTTGCTGAGATGATGAGCCCCTTCGTGGATTTATTTGATTTGATTTGGGTGTGCTCCGATTTGGTTTGGAACCTCTGTATGGAGAGGGGTGATTAGGAGAGGTGGGGATGCTTGCTAGCATGACGGGGATGTTGGATGGATGCTGGAATGGCCAGCACTTGCTTGGAGCGGCGGGCACGCCAACGGTGATTAGGAGAGGTGGTGATACTCGCTGAAAACTGGAGCTGCGATCAGGGAGGAGGAAAAGAAGGCCGAAGAGCAGAGAGGAGGAAGAGGTAAACGGAAAAGAGAAAGAAATATAAAAAAAAAACAAAAGAGAGAGAACAAATAAAAAAAAGAGGAAAAAAGTTTTTTTTTTTTAAAAGAGAAAAAAGAGTTAAAGAAAAGGGTAGGGAAAAAAAAGAACAAATAAAAAAAAAAAAGAGAAAAGAGGGTTAAAAAGAGAGAGAGAGAGAGAGAGAGAGAACAAATTTAAAAAATAGAGAAAAAAGAGTTATAAAAAAGAGAGTTAAAAAAAAAAGAGTAGGAATAAAAAAGAACAAATTAAAAAAATAGAGAAAAGAGAGTTAAAAAAGAAAAAAAGGAGAAAAGAGAATTAAAAAAAAAAAAAAAAAAATTTAGTCAGTAAGGGTAAAATAGTCATTTTACTGTTGAAAGGAGTGCCACGCCATCAAGATAACTGATTTTTTAACGGAAAATTGACAGCAATGACCAATTGGGTGAAATTGGAAAGTTCAGGGACTTTTTAGGTGAAATTGAAACGTCAGGGACTGAAACGTCGAAACCCTATAAGTATAGGAAGTAAACAGTATTTTGTCTAATTATTATATAGCTAAAATTAGCCCAACCCAAATTTAATTCCTAGCTATGTCCCTGGTAGCAAGCAACACAGGATCAACTTCAAAGTATAATGGCATGGGCCTAAATCACTCCCCAAAGGTCCACCCCAAGCCAAATCCAAAAGGAAAAGGGAAAAGATTCTAGGCTAGCCCAGCTAAAGTGCACTGCTGCAACCCAGGTAGGCAGAGGCCCAACGACCCATAACCCACCATCCTCACCTCATTCCCTTAGATCAATTTGCCGCCGCCATCGAAAGAGCCGCAACCCGTTACTATTCCAGCGGTCAGCCTCTATCCTCCACCAACGCCATAATCTAAAGAGGAAGCCACACACAATCCCAACAATTCGCGTCGCCACCGTACCTGTCACATCACACCTCCCTCTCCTGGAGCGCACCATTCCTCGGTAAGGGAAACGAAGGTTCCCCGCCACCATGAACACGAAACCCTAGGTTTCATCCTTATAAGGTCGCTCCAAATTCATTGGAGGCCTTCCCCTACCTTTTAGAGTAATTTTGCTAAGACCTTTCTAAATAATGTTGCTCTCTCTTACCACTTTGAGATAAATAAGTGCAAGATCTTATCCCAAAAGATTTCACTATGCCTCATCTTATTCCTCCTGTGAGCGTCTCTAGTCGATGCGGATGCCACCTTTCTTCTGTAATTGTAATTTTTTAATTTTTTTTTTCACTTTTAGTTTAAACCCATGCACCCTGAAACATTTTTTTTTAACTATACCTAAACATTTTAATAGGTGGCAACTTTTGAAATGAGATACGAGCATTCAAGAGTCGAAAGCAATGTTATAAAAAAAAAAAAAAACTCTTAGTAACTAGTCACTTTTGCTTGTTGATTAATAATTTAATATTATGTAAAACTATCCAAAATATGGAGAAATTTTTTCAAATTAATTCTATCGATCATTTACACTTATAGCTCTTGGTATCGTTAACCTTTTCAATAGGTTACAACTTTTGAAAAGAGATGTGAGGATTTACACTTTTACGGTAAGCAAAATGAACTATCTTAACCAAACACATGGGGAAGTCAAGCTTCTCAATTAAATACACGTGTAACTCTTTGTTAACCTGTGGAATATGCGGCTGCTTTGAAAAGAGGATGCGAGCATCATATTACGAGTTAAGAGAATATATATATATATATATATATATATATATATATATGTGAGCTGAAAAAAAAAAACAGAGAATAAAATCTTAATTTCAAGTTCGCTTGTCTTTGTATCTCTAGAGTTGTTGACCATATGTAAATATTAATATTCTGGACCAGAGAAGTATTTGCCAGATAGGTAATAAGATAAGGATGAAACCCCAAGTGTGGGGCTAACTTTTTATTTTTTGACAATAAAATATGGGGCTAAAATGGCTATTTGACAGAAAAAATTTCTTGAAGGGAAACTGAGCAAATGACTCATATAGCCTTTCACACAGTCTTCACAGGTGCAAGACTCGTGACCTCCATAGAAACTATACCCACGCGCCTTTCACAGTTCACGTCGCCTTGCACACGCCGTTAACCGCAAACGCCGTGAACATGACCCCTGGGAATTCAATTCCTATACCTAGGGTTTTCCGCAGCATTACTTTCCAGAAACCCATTCTTGCAGGCTTCACCTTTCTTCCTCCTCCGACCGCACTCTCTCTTCCGCGCCACCGTACAGCCCACCAGGTCTGGAGATCCATGAGCCATTCTGAACTTCATGAGAGTGAGAAATGTAGATTGGTTTGCTGATTTTGAAAACTCCATCTGCTCGTAATTAGGTCGTACAACTGGAGCTGAGCGTAGATCGTGCTCGTCAAACAAGGAATTGCTATTTTACCCCTTCAATGTTTCATGTGCATTTGAGAGAGTTATCATCAAATCATGAAATCTTGGGTGCCGTGTCAAACACAGAGCTGGGTTTACAATCTAGGCTTGGGAAAATTTCAGTATTCAGACCCCTCATATGACTCTTTTTCTTTTTTTTTTGAGAACAGAACCCCTCATATATGACTAGACACACAGTATAGTACCAATAATCTCTTTTCAATATGATGAATTGATCAACCTACAACTTTGCTAACGGATCATGACTTTCTAGTTTAGATTACCCTTTTTTAGGCTACCTTTTCATCCTTTTGGATAGACTACTTTTTAGTTATTTTCAAACAAATGTGAAATTTGGAAAGTCTAAACACTGAAATTTCCATGCCAAGACACTTACAATTCTTAAACCTCTTTCTTGGTATTATTGATAATTTATCTTGTGTCTTTTATGAAGAAACTAAAGACATGTCAAGAATCATAAACACAAATTATTTTGCATTATTTCTAAATGATAAAGATTTCCGATCCACTCATCTTCAGTCGTGAAGAAACTAAAGATATACTAAATGCATAGTCAAAGATGACCTTTCAAAAAAAAAAAGTCAAAGATGAAACAAAATATAAACTAAATACAAATGTTTACAAAAAATAGAAATAAACAAAATGCGGCATATATATTGCTTTTTATGTGTTTATGTGTTCTTTTTCTTGATTAATATTTAGTGTCCTAAATGAGATACTTTACTCTCTCTATCCTAGGGGCAGACCCATTACAAGGTCTGAAGGGGTCCAGACCCCCCCCCCCGCGGGGATGTTTTGGTAAATCTCAATTAACTAGCTAATTAGGCTTTGAGATTTTTAAAACTGAGCTTAATTCAAGCATTGGGGGTCCCAAAAATTTCTCATAAATCATAACTAATCAAAGTTCAAAACAGAAATCAATAATATTAAGAAACTAAATTAGTTAGTTTACTAATTACTTAACTATTTATTTGGTAAATTATATACTTTATTATTCACCCAACAATAAGATTTATTACTGTACCCAAAAAATAATTATACTAGTCTTTTGTCAATTAAGACAAATGAAGTCTGATATGCATGACTAATTTTTGGATAAATAATAAGGGAATTAATTTTCTAAGAAAAAACGTAAACTACTAAATGCTCAACCACCTTTGGATATAATTCTAATGGCAGAGAGAATTATTATTAAGTTGAAGTATTTTGTTTTCCACCATTTGATGTAAATCTAAGGGTTATTGAGCATAAATTCTTTTGTCAGCAACTGACCAGGTGAACACCACTGTTAGTCTATATACAACAGGGATCCGAGCAAACATTTTAGAAGGTTTCTGTGCAAACACATCTGACAATATTTCTTCTAATATTTTTCAAGTATTTTTTTTCAAAAATAAAAATATACGTAACGGCTTGGACCCCCCCAAGATTTAAATCCTGGTTCCGCCTTTGCTCTATCCTCCCCTCGGTGAGCAGTCTTCATCTTCATCTCCCTCTCTCTCTCACTTCACTCTCCTGTCTTGTGTAATTCTGATATTGTTTGAGAACCCCAAAACATAGTTATGTTCTTGACGAGTCGATATTTAAGTTATAAAGGCTAATTTGATCGATAGTATGGTGTATTTATTCTTACAACTAGAGACATGTTTACACTTTACCATACGTATTAAAGATGAAATATATGGAATAGACACTAAAGATCTAAGTTTAGGAAAAAGGGGAAGCGAGTGATGCTTAAATTCTGAAAATTTTGATAAATATTTATATTGTGTTTGTTCCCTGACAAAACCTTTGGGATTAAATTCGGTTGGTTTTTTTTTTTTTTGCACATGAAAAAGGGTATCCAAAAGGGAGTGAAAGCTTGGTGTCAAGGATTGTAGTGGTCATAGGGTTTTGGTCAGTTTCAGAGTGGCTACTCTTCATTTTGAAAAAGGCTCTGAATCTTGAGAACCAAAGAAAGATGGGATCTTGGTTTTGTAGTAGTTTTGGGATTGTTGTGAGCTGCTGGTCACTGCTCTAGATCTATCCCTATATAAAATCAAAATGATGATGAGATATATAGCACCAGATCACATTATATGTTTGAGAATTTATCCTAAAATCGATAAGAGAAATCTCACCAAGAGTCCACTATGAATGAATGAAATAAAGTCGATCTCTTTCTGTTGAACAACTGTTGAAACTGAGAGAGAGGGGCCTCCTAAATTTCTGTAGCCTCCATGCCAAAAGCTGAGATAAAACAAGAAATAAAACAAACAAGTGATATGCTCAATTTGTTTCACTAAGTTAGCCAGACTCAGCTTCCAGTCATATCAACCCTCATGCAAGCCATGTGATCAAGACAGATCGAGAGAGACATATTATAGAAGATGATCTCTCTCTCTCTCTCTCTCTGGGGCTGTTTACAGCAAAAAAGAATCTCTCTGTAATATGTCCTGTTTGTCTCAGGCAGAATTGGCATACATGCTTTCCTACACGTAGCCCTAGCTATCTACATTATATAAACTAGGGTATGATCAGGAACCCACATCTGATATTAACCACTGGTCATTTAGGGTTCTTGCTATGGACCACTGGTCATTTAGGGTTCTTGCTATTGACCAATGGTCATTTACTAAGCATCTCCCCTAGCCTCTCTTTACAAATTCCCCAACCTCTCTCATTTAGATCTAATGGTCTGGGATTCCTCTTTTTATTTCACTTCTCTTTTCCTTGAATTCTTCCCTTTCTCTCTCTTCCGTTGGATCATTCCCATTTAACTCTTTTCTCTCTGGAGTAATCTCTTGTATAGAACATTGTCCATTAACAAGGTGATAAATTAATTCAACCAGCTAAGAACTAACAAATCAACAAACAATTATACTAGGTAGAGGAGGCGAAATCACAGTAGCTCATCCTCCATCTTTATTAATTCATACAATTAAATATATTTGCTCAACTGAAAATGATGAATGCGCGCGTTATATCACTCATTTGGGTTGCCATCAACACAAAGCCATTGGCCCTCGCAGAAGGCGTTTCAATTGCAATTAGGACCATCAAAGTCCAAACTACTTATTCCGAACTTTTCAATGACACTAATGCAGGAATCACCAAACTCTGCAGCCTAAACGGAATTGCAATCTGCGTCAAAACCATGGGGGAGGATTCAGTGCACCGACGTGCACTTGCACCAACATAAATTGATGGTTAGATTATATTAAATACACTCTTAAGTTATTAATAAAAATATTAATTATAAATATCAAGGATTGAGATCATTTTATAAGTATTGCGTCATTTGCACCGTCAGTGCATAGAATAATTTATACAAAACCATCCACTCCAATTTATTTACTTTCAAAGATGGAAATTTATAAGAGATACCACCAAATCAGGTTAAGATTAGTCCTTGCTGTTTGTTCTCTGCAATTTGGTGCTGCATTGAAAGCAATTTGCAGCTATCAAGTTATGTAGACCCCATAAAAAAATATATAAAAAAATCTTTTTTTTGTCTCTCTTCTCCTTCGCATTTCTCACTCTTCCAATTCCTTTTCATTGAAAGCCATCAGCCACTGACCCAGAAAAGCATGAATCAATCCAAAATGCAGAACAAGCCTAGATACAGAGGATCAAGAACATGCTGAAATTCAATTGATATGGCAGATCAGGAGGGGAAGAAACAGGGCCGGCCCATGACCAAGGCAGACAAGGCAGTGGCCTTGGGCCACAATTTGGGGAAGGCCTCATCTCAAAATGCTCATTATATATATAAGTAAGTTAAAAAAAAAAAACCCAAAATAAATAAAAAGGGCCGTGACCACCTACCCAATTTCAGCTTCAAAATTGTCCACTTACTCCACTAAGAGTTTTTTAATCTCACTTACCCAATCTAACATCTATTTTAATTAATAGGGGCCGTGACCACTTACCCAATTTTAACCTAAAAAATGCCCACTTGCTCCACTAAGAGTTTTTTGACCCCATTTACCCAATTTAATTGCAAATGACATTTTCACCCCCAAACAAATTATTAAAGTACAAAATTCTCTCTCTCCTCCTACCGGACTCTATCTCAGATCCTCTCTCTCTCTCTCTCTCTCTCTCTCTCTCTCTCTCTCTCACCTGCTCCTCCTCGTTGGAACGTCGGAGCCCAAGAATCCGATCCAGGGCGGTGAAGACTTCACTGCAGAAGTCGTCGCCCGGCAAGCCGATGACGGTGACGAAACCTTTCCGGCGGATTTTGGGACAACTCAGATCTGTTTCTTGATCTGAATCTTGGCCGGGTCTTCCTTGGGTAACTCGACGGCGACGAAGACTCAAGGTGGTTGAGGTTGAGGTCGGCGGAGGTGCGGTGGAGGAAGAAGCCGCAGGAGACGAGCGAGTTGGCCCAAAGCTTGAAGACCTGCCTGTCCGATATCGAGTTCAAGATTTGCCGGTCCGATTCGTCCCCAGTCATTCTGATCTGGTGCCCAGAGCAATTCTGGGTGCCCAGATCAATTTTTTTTTTTTTTTGTACATTGTGAACCCCGGGAATGAGGAAGGAATTGCAATGTAACTGTGGGATTTGTTTGATGGTCTACTGGGGGGCAGTAGACACATTATTGGCCCCCAGTAGACTTTGATATGAGGGACAGGGATCACTATAGTGTGGTGTTTTGATAAGTTACCTGTTGTTTTCTGTGTATTAAAGACAAATTATTTGTGAATCCTACAAAAAGGTGCATTTTTGGTGATCTATTGGGAGGCAGTAGAAACATTGGACTTTGTATTGGGGGGCAATAATATGATTACTGGGGGGCAGTAATATGATTATAAATTGATCAATTGTTCCTGTAGTGTATTCATTTTGGTTTTGGGAGTTCATACAATTCACTGGATGGCAATAATATGATTTTTGGGAGGCAATAATATGATTACTGGGGGGCAGTAATATGATTACTGGGGGGCAATAATAGCCGGATTCCGGATTCTAGTCATCGGTCGCCGGATTTCGGTTACCGGTTCCCGGAATCCGGTCACCGTTCGCCGGAGTCCGGATTCCGGTCGCCGGAGACCGCGCCGGCCACTGGTCACCGGAGCACAGCAAGGTGGAAGGTGACTTCTCTCTTTAAGTGAGAAAGAAGGAGAGGGCAAAAAAGTCTCAAAAAAAAGAAAAAAGAATTAATTGGGTAAAGGGGAAATAATCCCTTAGAGTGTTTTGGGTAAATGGGGTTAAAAAACAGTTGGTGGAGCAAGTGGGCAATTTTTAGCCTAAAATCGGGTAAATGATCATTTTCCCTAATTAATAAATTACACATCTCTCTCTCTCTCTCTCTCTCTCTCTCTCTCTCTCTCTCCCCTCCATCCCCCTCACCGACGACACGACCCGACGCCCAACCAATCCCCACCATCGACCTCTCTGATCGCCGCTCTATCATCGTCAACCATCTTTATCCACCCACCTGACAGCTGTCGACGAAGTTACCATAGAAATTTCATCCCCAGTAGATCCGATCTGATGTCCAGAGCAAATTATGGGACGACAGCGAAGGAGGAGGAGTCGGCCGCGCCTCGAAGCCTCCCCAATCGAAGCCCAACCCCATTTCCACCTCAAAGTCCTCTTCAACTTCCAAGCCTTCGCCTCAAAGAACCCAGAGCCTCGATCAGAAGAGACCCGAATTGCCGGCCTCACACTCCGGTGGGTGCCCAAAGCACTTTTTTTTTTGGTATACTGTGAGCTAAAAAAGAAAAAAAAAGTGAACATGTACAATTGAACATATAAGTTGATCAATTGTGTATGCAATTCATTTTGGTTTTGGGAGTTTATGCAATTCACTTGAGGGAAAATAATATGATTATTGGAGGGCAATAATAAGATTATTGGAAAGCAATAATAAGATTACTGAGGGGCAATAAAATATTTATTAGGACAATAATAAGATTATTGGGGGGCAATAATAAAATTATTTATTCGGATAAACCTCCGAAAGCTTTCAAAATTCAAAACATCTTCATTTTCACTAATTATTGATCCTCAATAAACTTGTTATTGGAGGGCAATAATATGATTATTGGGGGCAGTAATATGATTACTGGGTATTATTAGGGGGTAATAAAATCAGACGCCGGAATCCGGTCACTGGTCGCTGGAGTCCGTCACAGGAGTCGGTGGCCGGCCACTAGCCACGGGAGTCCGGCAAGGTCTCCGATGACTTCTCTCTCTAAGTGAGAAAGAAGGAGAGGGCAAAAAAAGTCCCAAAAATAAATAAAAAGAATAAAAAAATAATTAATTTGGTATTAGGGAAATAATCTCTTAGAGTGTTTGGGTAAGTGGGCAATCTCTTAGAGTGTTTGGGCAAGTGGGGTTAATTAACTCCAAAATTGGGTAAATGATCATTTCCCCTAAATAAAACGCATAACGCAGTTTTCTACACTAAAGACGACGCGAGAGATCGATGAAGAAAGACCCGTGACTCTATGAGGCCTCCAAATTTCCTCATTTTCTTTTGTATTGGTAAGTGTTATTGGGTTAAACACCCCAAAAATGTGAAGCCGAAATGTTAGCAGACTATGCTTTTGCAAACTTTGAATTTTTATTAGGCATGATTATCTGGTATGATATGCCATATGTTGTTGACTTGGTTAGTAAAAAGCTACAATCTAAAGACATGGATATTGGTGATGCTATTAAATTGTTAGAAGACTTGGTTTATTTTTTTATAAAGTATAGAGAATATGGATTTACATCTGCTATGATTTCAGCTAGAGATATTGCACTTGAAATGGAAATAGAACCTATATTTCGTGAAAAACGTAGGACTTGTAGAAAAAAGCAGTTTGATGAGAATGCAAATGATGAACCAACATTATCTGTTGAAGATACTTTTAGGACTGAGTATTTTTTTATATATAGTAGATCAAGCCATATCTTCCCTTCACAGTAGATTTGAACAATTTCAATTATATGAAAGTGTTTTTAGTTTTTTATGTGATGTGAAATAATTAAAATCATTAGTTGATACTGATTTGAAAGTAAAGTGTCTCAGAGTTTTTTACTCATGATAATGTTTCTGATATAGATGGTTCAGAGCTGCATTTAGAATTAAGATTGTTAACTGAAATGCTAAACAAAGATTCAGATCGAAAATTAGAAACACCAATTGAAGTTATGCACTTTGTTCAAAGATGTGATTGTTTCTCAAATACCATGATTGCTTATAAAATACTATTAACTATTCCTGTGACAGTTGCTTCTGCTGAAAGAAGATTTTCAGAACTGAAACTAATAAAATCATATTTACGATCAACCATGTCACAAGAAAGATTGAATGGCCTAGCCATGTTATCTATTGAAAGAAAATTGTTCAAAAAGTTTAAATACACTAATTTAATCAACATTTTTGCATCCCAAAAGGCAAGAAGAGTGATCTTCAAATGAAAATTTCTCTTCTTGTTTTTGTCGACATTGTTACCTTCTAGGTTTTTTTTTTTGAAGGAAAGCCTCTCTAACGCTTGCCTTAGGCCTCACTTTGTCACGGGACAGCCCTGGGAAGAAAGGGAGAAGAAAATGGGAAAAGGACCCAAAAAAAAAAAAGGGAACAAAAGGGGGGAAAATGACAAAAACGGAGAAAGAAATGGGAAAACTGCAAGTTGTGGGGATTCGAACCAAGGTGAGACATTAGGAAGAAAGAAAACAACCCTACCATTTGCCAACTGAACCAATGTTAGACAACAATTAGAAAGGCACACTTATACTATATAAAATATCCCAGTAATTTTGGGTTGGGCTATGACATGTAACTGTCTACACATGCATATGCTCTAGTCAATATTTCTTCACTCCTATACAAATTTGACCAAGTTTAATGTTCTCATTTGACTACACGTACCAACTATATATATCATACATTCAATATGTGACATGTACGTAGTCCCAGGGGCTTAGGAGGCTATATGGGCTCAAGCCTCGACAAAATTTTGGGCTAAAAACCCTTGAGTATATATATATCTCTACCTTCAGCCCATACCATCCCAAAGAAAAGAAAAAAATTATCCATCAAAGTCGCGTGTATTCCTAGACTCCTAGTCTCCCACAACAGCTCATAGCCTCACACAGTCACACTACTAAGACACACCCAAATTCCCTTCTTGTGGAAAATCTCACCCCTTGTTGTCCAATAGCCTCAATCGGCGACGCACACCAAGAAATCTCCAAAGGACAAAAGCAACAATCTTTCTTTCGCTTTCTCGTAAACAAGGTATGAAACTCTATCGATCTCCTCTGTTTTGAATTTTTGATACATCTCTGTTCTTCTTCCTGCTTTGTTTTTCCCAATGGGGTTTTCCCAAAGAAATCCTAGAAGGAGAAACTCGCCGATTCTGTTTGCTACCAGTGGCAGATGTAATTGTGAGTTGGGCTTTTGTGTATAAGTTGAGGATTGGGATTGTTGGGAGTTGTTTCATACTTCGTTTTGTTGTGAGAGCTAGTGTTTGCTAATTAATTGGGCTCAATTTCATGTTCTGTTGCTTGCTTCAATTCTTTATTTTTCAGATTTCCAGTTTGATTGGTGTATATTTCATTTTCTAAGGTGTAGGTTTGTCAAGAATCTGTGACTTGGTTTTGTTGTGAGAGAAAGATGAAGCTAATTAATTAGGCTAAATTCATGTTCATATTTTGTGTTATGTTGATTAATTGCTTCAATTCTTGTTTTTCTCATAAATTGATTAACAATGGCAAGCAAAGCTCCAAATCCAACACCAAGATTAGCACGATCAAGATTAATAGCCCCCACTGTAGCAATATAGTCTTTGATTGGTGAGTTGGGGGCTATCGGTTTTGGGTTTGTTTATGTACACTGTTTCTAGTGGGTGTTCGGAAACATCAAACATGGACTTGTTTTTCAGCTCAAGAAAAAAAAAATTTGTGCACTTCTAATTAGCCTAGACAACAATTAGATCCTGGATCTGCCACTGCGTAGTTCGTAACTCATCTTCTTTAGTACATGTACCGATGTACGTACTCTTCTTCCTGCAGTCAACCTATGAAAACCAGATACTTATTACTCCACCATATTCAAGAGCTCACCCACAAATATGGACCAGCAGATGGATTTTAATCCAGGCACGCACCATATCTTACCAGATCGAGATCGAACTAAAAATTATTTGCCACTCATTACAGAGATGCATATAAATGTGTTTACCAAACACAGTCAATTACCTGGAAATAATGTCCTGTACAAGAATATGTAAACCCACCACGTTGAAAGTCCAAAAACCTAGCAATGGTACGGTGGTACGTACTACTCAGAATTAATGAGTTGTAGCAACCTCTGCTATGAACATTTTACCTTTTACGGTTTTAGTTATTATTGAGTTTTCATTTTTGATTTCTCTATTATTATAAATTTTGATTGAAAGTTCAATTCTCGTTAAATAGTAGTTAATTGTTGTAAAAAAAAATATGAAAAAGATTTTTTTTTTCAACATTTTTCGCTGTTCGAAAGCTCTGACGACTAAAACATTGTACGCAGGGTAATCTTATATAACAAGAGCAACCAAGGTTTTCTTCATTTCCCATTTTTCGTGCAGATATTTTTTTACCCAACTGGTTGTTTTTAGGTTTTTTTACGCATGGAAAGGTAGTCTGCCACGTGGTAATATTATGACGCTATCTCACCCGTAAGCAGCGTGGTCCTGCTTGGAGCGGATTCTTCCGAAAGCAGGCTGTCGGCTCTTCATCCAGATTCTAGTTTCTAGACAGGCCCAGCCTGACGCGCGCGTAAAGCCAGTTGCGCGTATGATTATAAATCATATAATCACTGCCACGAGTTTCCCAATCAGAGGAAAGTTGTTGATCAATTGATTCATGCAAAATATGCTGCAATACTTTGACTACAAAGAGAATGAGATTGAAACTCTCTCTCTCCCTCTCTCTCTCGCACACACACACCTTAGGGTTCTTGATATTGACCACTGGTCATTTACTAAGCATCTTCCCTATCTTTAAATTGGAATTGGAAGTGCTTTCCCACTTAGTTTCTTAATTTTCTTACTTCATTACTTTTGACCAACTTCCACTTCCTAGAGTTCCATTATCTGGGAATCATGAATGTCCAAAACAAGATTTTCATTCTCAATGTTTCTGTTTTAATCCTCACATGAATCACAGTATCCTGAAAGCTACGTAGCTATTCTCTTTGCAGAAGTGTTATCTGTGTTATGCATGTGGATACAGATGTGCTGAAATTTCGATAATCATATAACTACCTATAGGGTTGCCATCAACACAAAGCCATTGGCCCTCGAAGAAGGTGTTTCAATTGCAATTAGGATTGATGGAAATGAAGAAGTCTAAACTACTTATTCCGAACTTTTCAATGACACTAATGCAGGAATCACCGAACTCTGCAGCCTAAACGGAATTGCAATCTGCGTCAAAACCATCCACTCTAATTTGTTTACTTTCAGAGATGGAAATTTATAAGAGAGCCACCAAATCAGGTTAAGCTTAGTCCTTGCTGTTTGTTCTCTGCAATTTGGTGCTGCAATGAAAGCAATTCGCAGTTATCAAGTTATATATGTAGACCCCATAAAAAAAATATAAAAAAATCTTTCTTTCGTCTCTCTTCTCCTTCTCATTTCTCACCATGCCACGTACGTAGACCAGAATAATGCCACACCTAATTGACCGTCCAAACATGGAATAAATGAAATTGAGCATTCATATGATTCAGATCTACATGCATATGCTCTAGTCAGTATTTCTTCACTCCTATACAAATTAATTTGACCAAGTTTAATGTTCTCATTTGACTACACCAACTATATATATATATATATATCATACATTCAATACGTGACATGTAGTTCGTAACTCATCTTCTTCAGTACATGTACCGATGTACGTACTCTTCTTAATTCCTGCAGTCAACCTATGAAAACCAGATACTTATTACTCGACCATATTCAAGAGCTCACCCACAAATATGGACCAGCATATGGATTTTAATCCAGGCATGCACCATACCTTACCAGATAGAGATCGAACTAAAAATTATTTGCCACTCCTTACAGAGATGCATATAAATGTGTTTACCAAACACAGTCAACCTGGAAATAATGTCCTGTACAAGAATATGTAAACCCACCACGTTGAAAGTCCAAAAACCTAGCTATGGTATGGTGGTACGTACTACTCAGAATTAATGAGTTGTAGTAACCTCTGCTATGAACATTTACCTTTTACAGTTTTAGTTATTATTAAGTTTTCATTTTTGATTTCTCTATTATTATAAATTTTGATTGAAAGTTTAATTCTCGTTAAATAATAGTTAATCAGTTGAAAAAAAAAAAAAGATGAAAAAGATTTTTTTTTTCAACATTTTTCGCTGTTCGAAAGCTCTGACGACTAAAAAAACATTGTACGCAGGGAAATCTTAACAAGAGCAACCAAGGTTTTCTTCATTTCCCATTTTTCGTGCGGATTTTTTTATTTTACCCAACTGGTTATTTTTAGTTTTTTTTTACGCATGGAAGGTGGTCTGCCACGTGGCAATATTGTGACGCCATCCTCACCCGTAAGCAGCGTGTTCCTGCTTGTAGCGGATTCTTCCGAAAGCAGGCTGTCGGCTCTTCATCCAGATTCTAGTTTCTAGACAGGCCCAGCCTGACGCGCGTGTAAGACAAACCTCCACTTGAGCAACAAGGCAACGGCTATTAATCTCATGTTTTCTAGACGTTTCACCTCAAACAATAATCTCATGTTTTCTAGACTTAGCCGTCGCTACCACTCTCCAATCTCACATTATTTATTGATGAACAATAGCCTATATCTTACACAGTTTATATATAGTACTGCAAATGTACAAGAGTAACAAAGTTGTATTCACTTTGATCATGCAGACATCGTTGATAGTTTGATATTGGCTTATCAAATCACAACCATTTTTGTTAGGCAGGATAACATGCTCTCAATTAGATATCATACACAGTTTATATATAGTATTGCAAAATGTATGAGAGTAATAAAGTTGTATTAGTTTTGATCATGCAGGCATCGTTGACACAAACTTATCGAATCACAAATGTCTTCTATTAAGATAACATGCTCTTAATTAAATAAGTTTAAATAAAGTGTCTATATCTTGATCGATGGACCTAAATAATTATCTCTCATGAGACCAAGCATAAAAGAACTTCACCGCTCGTACTATTACAATTTCAATATAACTTCACCACTATAAAAGTTATTCCGGCCTCCTTCTTCCTCGAGATTTATATTTTTTCTTTATTGACAACTTTAATAAAGAAATGCTCACAAAGTGGGTTTACCACTATCGTTGGAGGGCAGTACCAAAATTGTGAATG
Source organism: Rosa chinensis (assembly GCF_002994745.2). Classification (NCBI taxonomy): domain Eukaryota; kingdom Viridiplantae; phylum Streptophyta; class Magnoliopsida; order Rosales; family Rosaceae; genus Rosa; species Rosa chinensis. The sequence continues at coordinate 54,797,809 of NC_037093.1, read as the reverse complement.
CGTGATCTATAAATAGCAAAGTAAATCCAAAGGTTCCTCATCCAAAATGACCAAAACACCTTTCCGTTAGCTGAAGAACACGTGGCGCAATAGGAGAGCGAGTGGGTCAAAATTTGTTAGGTCGGGCTAGTACACACTCTCTGCTGCTCCTCACCAATAATTCACTGTCAGCAAAAAACAAAGTATAAAATCCACCCTGACGATTCACACAAGTCATCGTCTCCCACTTCTTCTTCTCTCTCTCTCTCTCTCTGAATGTGAACACAATCCCTAGAATTTCACCTTCCAGAACCCCATAGAAGCTTTCCCCACAGATTCTTTCTTCCAAAGATTCTAGCTTTCTCATTCAGGAGCAGAGGAATCTTCAATCCCAGGTTGAAGATTTCTCATTTCCACACCCAATTCCACCGTAAAACCCTAGATCCCGAATTCGGGGAAATTCCACCCCAAAGCAGCTCAATTTCTCACTGGATATGGGCAAGGTTGTTTTAGAAGCCTCCAGGCCGTCGTCTTCTTCGTCTCCGGCGACCTCGTCCTCGCCGGCGCCGACGACCACCTCGTCGACGTCGATCACGGAGACGGTGAACGGGACGCACCAGTTCAAGATCAACGGGTATTCTTTGTCCAAAGGGATTGGGATTGGGAAGTACGTGACCTCCGAAGTTTTCAATGTGGGTGGGTATTCTTGGGCCATCTATTTCTATCCCGACGGCAAGAGCGCCGAGGACAATGCCACGTATGTGTCGCTGTTCATTGCGCTCGCGAGTGAAGGAAGCGATGTGAGAGCTCTGTTTGAGCTGACGCTTTTGGATCAGAGTGGAAATGGGAGGCACAAGGTGCATAGCCATTTCGGGAGGTCATTGGATAGCGGCCCCTACACGCTCAAGTATCGGGGTAGCATGTGGTGAGTTGAATGCTTCGGAGTTCTTTCCCAGAGTCTTGTTTGTCTTGCCTTCTTTTTATTGATGAATGTGTGTGAGTTTGTTATAATTGCTAGCTTCGATTCTCTGATTTTAAAAGAAGCATGTTCGATTTGGAAGAGTAAGGGTTTTAGGTGTAAAAAAGCCTTGCAGATATGATTAGGAAATGTGAAGCAATCATTTGGTTTGTAATTATAAATTCTGTACTAGTTGGGGTTAAAATAGAAAAGTTGTGAATCCTTATTTGTTCTTTGCCTTGATCAATGTTAAGGAGCTAATTGTGCAACCTGAAACAGAAAATGCTCACGCCCAACCTTGTTAGAAGTTATGTATGACATGTATAGAGTTACAAATGTATTTGCTCTTATTTTGGTTATTCTTGAGTTACTGTATTCAGTGTAGGAACAATAGATAACAGCTCTGTCATGCTCTCATAGAATCCTGTGTGTTTATGGTGACAATGCCCCATTTGATCGATATATTTCTGCTAGAACTGTTTAGTACTTTTGTTGAAAACTTCTTGTGATATATGCTTTGGATTGATTGCTATCTAACCTGGTAAAATGTATGCCCTACTTTATTATGTTCAATATTCTGCAGTGTGATGTTCTTGAAAAGTCGAAATGAGTTTGGTTCAGCTTTCCATATTATGTATATATATCCACTGTGGTGATTGGTTTACTTTTAGAATTTAATGGCTTCTTTGGATGCTGCAGGGGTTACAAGCGTTTTTTCAAAAGAACTTCTCTGGAGACATCAGACTACCTTAAAGATGATTGCCTCTCAGTCAACTGTATGGTTGGCGTTGTGAAGTCACACACTGAGGGGCCAAAAATATACTCTATAGCAGTACCACGATCCAACATGGGTCATCATTTTGGGCAACTACTAGAAAGTGGAAAGGGTACTGATGTAAATTTTGAAGTTGATGGGGAAACTTTTGCTGCTCACAAGTTGGTACTAGCGGCTCGATCACCTGTATTCAGGGCCCAACTATTTGGTCCAATGAAAGATCAGAACTCTCAGTGCATAAATGTTGAGGACATAGAGGCTCCAGTCTTTAAGGTAGGATGCATTTCTTTTTCTTTGGTTCATTATTTGTATGCATCATTTAACTAATGCTTATTGTATGTTTCTACAAAGATGGGAGAGCAGGCTTGACAATTCATATAACCCTATTTTGTCCATGTGCAGGCTTTACTTCATTTCATGTATTGGGATTCACTGCCTGACATTGAGGAGCTTACCGGCATCAATTTTCATGGAGCTTCCACTCTGATGGCTCAGCATCTGCTTGCAGCAGCAGATCGGTATGGCTTAGAAAGGCTAAGGTTGCTGTGTGAGGAAAATTTGTGCAAGGATGTAGCAATTAACACTGTGGCGACGACATTAGCTCTGGCAGAACAACATCACTGTTTCCAGTTGAAAGCTGTGTGTCTCAGATTCATTGCAACACCTGGAAATCTACAAGGTGAGTCTTTTATATCTATCAAGTTTTGTTTTACAAATAATTTAAAAATGAATTCTGGGTTTGTAAGATGAAAGGAAAACCATTATTCTCGGCATCCCAAATGAGATTGTTGACAATGATTATGCATGAGTTAAATTGGTCATACGTGGATAATTGAATAGCTCTAAAAGCTGTCTAGAATTACAGTGTAATCAATCATTGGAGAATGGAGAATTACTTTTGTATGATTTCAATGTTCTGGTATTCATATGTCCTGCTTTATCTATTGATGTTTTGAATTTGCATTCAGTTGCATCTTATTACCAATTCTCTGACAATTATTCTTTAGTTACTTTTAATGTACAAATTTCTGTGCTCCGTGCCCACCTTAAATTAATGCCTCTATAGGTCATAAAGTTAAGCTTATTGTGAGAACATTAATACTTCCTCCTTGTCCTTTAGTATCTGGAAGATCATTTGATAAGAGCTATTAAACTAGAGGCTTCCGTCACAAGCCTTTGAGAAGGGTTGTTAGAATTGTCTAATACAGCAAGGAAACAAATCTAGGCTATTTTACCCTTTGAATCTTGTTTTCACATGGAAACTTCTAGATGGGTAGTAATCTTGGACCACATGAATGTCTTACATTCTTTTAGATTTTATACATTATCTTGATGCAGGACAAGAAGCAAAAGAACTGCAGAACGGGTTTATTTGCAGCAGTCTCGATTGTTAGAAAGAAAAGGGATTTAGAATAAGAAACTTAAGAAGAAAAAGGATAGAACTACTAGCATCACACCCAGAGAACTTAGGCATCACACCTAAGGTTAGGTTGCATCACACAAACCTGGAGAGAAGCAGAAAGCTTTCAATTTTATTAATCTCAATCTCCCAATAAAAGACTACAAAGGCCTCTATATATAGGGAGGCTAAGATAACTGTAGAATAACTAGAGATATCCTTGAAGAATCCTAAAGAAATAATCCTAATAATTATAAGAATCGTAATAATAAAAACCTAGATATATTTGAACTACTTTCCAAATCTTGACTTAAAATATTCTGCTTGTATTCTTCATCATATCTCTTCTTTAAACTAGTAGTTTAGATCTTTTCGTATTACATCATGCTGTCTTGGTCCTTGTTTGTCTTTGTCTAATTTAATGGTTCCTGGATGTAATGTATGCATGAATGATATATTACTCGGTAACTGAGAATTCTTTTGTTTTTATTTTGTAGGTGTGATGAAAACAGATGGTTATAAACACTTGAGGGAAAGCTGCCCGTCTGTTCTGACCGAACTCTTGGAATATGTAGCTAGAGTTAGTGAACATTCTGTATCTGTATGCAGGATTGGTAATGAAGCTATTCTTGATGGTAGTGACATTAATGGCAGGCGAGTGAAGCAAAGGTTATAGTATTGTGAATTGAGCTTGTTAAATGTTTTCTGTGTAGACGAGGAGAAAATGGAAACAAGAAAAAAAAAATGAGGAAGAGATTGTTTCTAGGTTTAGAAATAATAGTAGTTTCTTCTTAGCTGTTGTTTGTAAGGATGTTGATGTACCTGTTGGCTTGTAATGTGAAAGTTGTAGCACTTACTGTTTTGATTTAGAAAAAAAAAATTCAATTCCACGCTTTATCCATAGGTTTGTTGTACTCGTGTTTCTCTGTAATCTCCCCTTGAGAGCTATATGAACTTTGCCAAGAAAGTGGATTTTATGACCCTTACTGGAGATTCGTAAGAATATCAAAGAAATGATAGAATTTGGAAGAAATTCCATGAACTCTTCAAAGGAACCCAAAATAGTTACAGTATGCCACCTTCAGCAATGAATGAACCATGGACTTGTTTCCAGGAGAATACAAGTCCATGAGCATAAACTACAAAGCAACGATTTTCAGTAGAAACCTATAATTTTCTTACTATTACCAAAGAACGTATTTTTTTCCGTATAATACTTGTTTTATAAGTGCGAAGTGATCCAATATTTGCTTGTTTGTTTAGTCAGCCCACTCCTATTCTTAACCGCTACAGACCCTTCTCCTCTCTCGGAATTTCCTTCTTCCTCATCCATCGGTTCCTCCTCAGACTTGGGCAGAATCAAGCTACAGCGAAAGAGCTCATTGCAGTTTCAGCTGAGCTTATAGGTACAGTTCTCAGCCTCGTTTACTCTGTCTAGTTTTCACTTGGATGTTTGTGTAGTGTAGCACATTTTTTTCAGATTTTTATTTGGCGTTTCAGGACACTTTTTCTGTCTAAGAAAGAACTCTGATGGGTAGTTCTTCAAATATTCATTTATCTGTTCACATTTTTTTGTAAAGTAATACATGGGTTTGTTTACATACAACAAGTTCTCTACTTTTCAAGCTCTTGGTTATTTAATGGTGTTTAGAGAAGCCATTTTCACGATTATGGGTAAATGGGTAATGCGGTCACATTCAGGATCTTCCTAGTTCATCCCCCACAAATTTCTTGGGTCTGCCCAGTTGCATTGCATATGTGAACTCAGGACATCCATATAGTAATAGATTAGAAGGGTTGATTAGTTGATTTGTTATTGTATTCGATTCATCTATATTCTCACTAGTATAAAAACCACCAATGTGCAACTGCATCCCTTTACAATTGTATTTTTCTAATACGGAAAAGGTATGAAACACATCCCAATTCCTTGCAGCTTATTACCCCTTTAGTCCAATCAATGCTCTGAAAACCTACCTTAGCATACATCCAATATAATAACAATTGGCAATTTGACGTTTCCCTCATAATCTATGAATATGTTAATTAAGTGCAAGCACTGAATGAACAAAATAACCACAGAATAGTGTTCTGGGTCGGACTTCAGTTTCAGCTATGCATGTTATTGATTACTGAACCATTTGAGAATTTTGATCTTGTTGAAACAAACGTTCTGCATTTTCGGTTGCAGTAGGCATCAAGTTTTTTGCTTATGTTCATCTAGTGGATATGATTCCAGTAGGCATTACTGAACAATTTGAACTTATCTATTTGAAACAAATGTTCAGCCTTTTCAGTTATAGATGGCATCAAGTATTTTGTTTATGTTCAACTGCTGGATTTGATGCCTGATAACATTTGAAAAAGTGAGATTGTAATAGAATTCGTCCTGTGGCATCCCTATTAGGGATCTCTCTATATGTATAAGCTACATCTCATTAGTTTCCTGTGTTTAAATTCTGTTATTCTGGTTTCAATTGTATGTTGTTTATTTTGTTAAGGTCGTGCCATTTTCTGTTCTTTCATCTGTAATTTAGTGAAATCTGCTTTCAGTTCTCATAACTTTGTTGGAGACATGTATCCTTTTCTTTGACCATAGATATTATAGTAGTTGAAGTTCATCATCATATTCTGTTTAGTTTGTACGGGTAAATTCATGAAAAGAACAACATCCAAGTATGCTGCTGCATGTTATCTTTTCATTCTCATTCTTATTTTTCAAAACCTCTCATGGATTTGTGGTTTTGTTGCTTACGATGAAAGCGCTATCATATGCCTTTCAGTGTTTCAGTAGTGAATTTGTAAAGTCTCTTTATAAATGAGACATAGAACATAGCATCTGTTTTTGTCTCTAGAAGATATGTTTGTGCCTCAGGCAATTATTATAGCTACAGTGAAGTTTTATTAAGTTTTTTTGTTTTGTGTTAATGTAATGAATGTTTCTTTTGGTAGAGTATAGACATGAGTCACATGACAAAATCCCCCTGTCCCTATATATCTGTTTTGTTTGCTGGATGGGTACAGAGATTAGAACGCAGCCACTACAGTGTTGTGGGGTAGCAGTAAATGGTTTGTTCATACTATCATTTGGTATTACCATATTGTATATGCTTGGTTCCAGACTTGAGATTGTTGACCAAGGAATGTCTTTGTGCAGGTCCTTTCTCATGTAATTAAGTTTCACCCCAAGGTCCCCGGAGTTTGGATCTATGCTGCAGCTTGGGAATTTGACCATAACCTAAATGTCAATGCTGCTCGTCCTATAATGATGAAGGGATTGAGCATTTGCAAAACTTCAGAAGATCTTAGGAATGAGCATCTTCGAATGGATATGACATTCCTAAATAAACTAAAGGCTCAAAAGGTTTCTCTTGGAGAGGATGTGGGCACTCTGGACCGTACTCAGACACTTGCTGATCAGAAACAGTAGGAGTTTGCAAAACTTAAATGTCAATGCTGCAGCTTGGGAATTTGACCACAACTTAAATGTCAATGCTGCTCGAGGGATTGGATTGGGCGTTTGCAAAACTTCAGAAGATCTTAGGAATTAGTATATTTGAATGGAAGTGACATTCCTAAATAAACTAAAGGCTCAAAAGGTTGCTCTTGGAGAGGATGTGGGCACTCTGGACCGTACTCAGACACTTGCTGATCAGAAACAGTGGAGAGATGAGAATAAAGATCTATACATGCCCCTTAATCAAGAAACAGAAAACAATGAGGGTCAGATACTGAAAATCAGAAGTCAAGGAACAAAGTTAATAATTTTCAAGAGCAAGGTTTTAGCACACTACGAACCATATACATTGAAGCATTGCTTTTGGAGATCTCGGAAGCAACTTCCTTGGTTAGTTCAGAAGAAATACGTAAGGAATTACTATGTGACATGAAGGACTTCTCAACAGAACCAAGTACTGGGACAAGCTGGCAAGACTTGAATACAATCCTGCAAGTACACAGGAGATGAGTGAAGAAATCACACTTTCTCAGATAGAAAAAGCAGTTCAGGTATCTATGCTTTAACTGAATCTGAATTGGACAATGTGTTTTCTGGGTGTCATTATTTTATGTGCTTATAATTGTTTGATGGAGAACTTGGATCTTGGATGTCATGCTATGATTAGGTTTATATGGTGGCTATAGAAGTCTTGCCTTCAGCCATAATATTCAACCAGCAAGCAAAGTTTTTTATGCATGCCACTGCTGTACTAAAACGATAAAACAACCTGTCTGGTTTGGCCAGTCCGTCTGCAGCTCTACTAGTTATATTTCACGTCTTTTAAGTGTTTTCAGAAAGGCTGAACAATGGGGTGTATCAACGAGGAACTTGCCTGTCAGCATATTTCATTGTATTTGCAACTTGGAGGACTGGATGAAGCCCAGAAACCAGCACAAAATCTTTGTTCCAGAAAGGTTTCACATTCAACAAAGATATTGCTATTAAGGGTCTCAGTTGAACTCAGACAGTGAGAAGAGATTGTATTTCTTCGAGTAAAGATGAGCTGCTATCCATCTTTGAACTTGTTAAAGAAGTTTTGACGAGAGAGTCTATTTCAGAAGCTGAGAGCCTGTAGCTAATCGTATGCTATGTCGACCTTCCGATTTTCCCCTCCCTCCTGTTGAATTTACCTCATGCCGCATCTTGACGAGAACAATTTTAACTTGACGAGAACACTTTTAACCTTATCTCATATTGCAGGCCCCCAAGTTCTTTGCTAATTAAAAACTTTTTCTTTTTGACAAGTTGGTTGAGAGTGCTGAAATGATTAGCTAAAGTTGGTGGCATGAAAATGGATTTTCCCTATCTTCTTCTGTGGTGAGTTTTGTTCTTTAAAAAGATAGAACTCCACATGCTTGAGAAGTGTATAATTGGTAGGTCATTTTGTTATGAGCCACATATAATTCCAAGGAACTGCTCACATTATGATAACTCTTCATTATACTTCATCCAAGATTGTTTGTTTACCAAGGAGGGAAGGAACAACTAAGCATGCATCATGCTTATATTGCAGCTTTATTGCTCTACCACACCCTAGACAGGAGTCACAGGACCCGCATCGAGTTGGAATCAAACTTTGTAAGTTTGTATGCAACGGGGATAAAAATCGTCTTCTAAATACCTGAAAGTTGCATGAATCTGCACTTGGAACTTTCAACTAAGATCTCTTCTCAAAAAAAAAAAATATCGACTGAGATCTGAGCCTATGGCTGTATTTCCTTATTATGGAGACGAAGGTTAGTGGCATCACTGGCATGTCTGCTCATCTAGGAAAGTAACAATTTCTGCTTTGAAAAACAGATTTTCTTTCTTTTTTCTTTTAATTGTGAATAATACTACCAATAATTTCTAATATGATAACTAGACTTTCTGCTCATTGTTTAATATCACATTCTTTACATAATGCCATCCACTAGAAATTTATTCATTTCTGCTAATTAACAGATGGGAACATCACAGACAGCTGCTGCTGTAATAGGTGGGCACGCAAGATTATAAAGACATTACTGGACTAGTTCTCCAGATTGTGAAAGCTATTCAATTTTGACCTCAAGTTTAAGATATGATTCCTGAGATGCTTGAAAAAAATGAGATCTTATTAAAGTTCTCCCTGTGGCATCTCTATTAGGGCATCTCTCAATAAGTCAATATGTATAAGCTACATCTCATTGGTCGTACTATGTGTTTATAGTTCTGTTATTTGGTTTCATTTGTATGTTGTTTGTTTTGTTAAGGTCGTGCCATTTTTTGTTCTTTGATCCTGTAATTTAGTGAAATCTTCTTTCAGTTTTCATAACTTTGCTGAAGACAAGTATCCTTTTCTTTGACCCTACTCTGAAGTTCATCATCATATTTTGTTTAGTTTGTACGGGTGAATTTCAATTCTTCATTTGTGAAATGAACAACATCTAAGTATGCTGCTGCATGTTACCTTTTGGGAAGAACAGTATTGTCAATAAAGGTTTACTGGTTAACTTCCATCCTTATTTTTCAAAACCTCATATATTTGTTATTTTGTTACTTTATGGTGAAAGCATTATCAAATGCCTTTCAGTGTTTCAGTACTAGTGAATTTGTAAAGTCTCTTTCTAAATGAGACATAGAACACAGCATCTGTTTTTGTCTCTAGAAGATATGTTTGTGCCTCAGGCAATTATTATAGCTGCTGTGAAGTTTGATCGAGTTTTCTTGTTTTGTGTTGATGTAATGAATGTTACGTTTGGAGTGTAGACATGAGTCGCATGACAAAATCCCCCCGTCCCAATGTTTCTGTTTTGTTTGCTTGGATGGGGATAGAGATTAGAACGGGGCCACTACAGTGTCGTATGGTAACAGTAAATGGTTTGTTCAGATTATCATCTGGTATTTCCATTTTTTTTTAACTCGGTTCGAGACTTGGGATTATTGATCAAGGAATGTCTTTATGCAGGTCCTGGCTCATGTAATTAAGTGTCACCAAAGTTCCTGAGTTTGGATTTATGCTGCAGCTTGGGAACTTACCATAACTTAAATGCCAATGCTGCTTGTCCTATAATGATGAAGGGATTGGGCATTTGCAGAACTTCAGAAGATCTTTGGAATGAGTATCTTCGAATAGAAACATTCCTAAATAAACTAAAGAATCAAAAGGTTGCTCTTCGAGAGGATGACCGTACTCACACAAGTGCTGATGAGAAACAGTGGAGAGACGAAAATAAAGATTTATACACGCTCCTTAATCAAGAAAGAGAATACAGTGAAGGGTCAGATGCTGATAATGAGAAGTCAATCAACACAGTTAATAAGTCTCAAGAGCAAGGTTTAAGCATATTAAGAACCATATACATTGAAGCAGTTAAAGCTCTTCCCTCTAGTTTTACTCTGAGAAAGCGGCTTTTGGAGATCTTGGAAGCAACTTCCTTTGTTAATTCAGAAGAAATACGTAAGAAAATACCAACTGACATGAAGCGAGACTTCCCAACAGAACCAGAGTATTGGGACTGGCTTGCAAGACTTGAATACAATCCTGCAAGCACACAGGAGATGAGTGAGGAAATCACACTTTCTCAGGTAGAAAAAGCAGTTCAGGTATCTATGCTTTAACTGAATCTGAATTAGACAAATGTGTTGTCTGGGTGTAATTATTTGTTGTGCTTATAATTGTTTGACAGAGAACTTGGATATTCGATGTCATGCTATGATTAGGTTTATGAGTTGGCTATTGAAGTTTTGCCTTCAGCCATAATATTCAACCAGTATGCAAAGTTTTTTATGCATGCCACTGCTCTACTAAAACGAGAAAACAACCTGTCTGGTTTAGCCAGTCCATCTGCAGCTCTACTAGTTATATTTCACGTCTTTTAAGTGTTTTCAAAAAGGCTGAACAATGATGCCAGAAATAACCCTTACCTTGTCAAGTTGGAAGACGAACTAATTCAGGAGTATGATTTGATAAGCCATAAGGGATCAAGAGGCTATGTTTTGGCAACAAAAAGCAAGAGTAAAGTGGTTGCAGGAGGGAGACAAAAATTCTAAATTCTTCCAATTAACAACCATGGTTAGAAGGAGAAGAAACAAAATTGAAGGGTTATTTGATGAACAAGGGAAATTATGCTCGGATGCTGAGACTATGAGAAACATTGCTGCAAAATACTTTGAAGACCTATTTGCTTATCATAGAAGTGATGACTCCAGATTTGTTATTCCTTATTTATTCCCTCAGCTTTCTAGAAGTGAGACCAGCTGGATGCAGAGAGATGTTACTAACGTTGAAGTTAAAACTGCTGTGTTTGGTATTGGAAGCCTCAAGGCACCTGGAGCTGATGGTTACCCTTCAATTTTTTACCAAAAACACTGGGGTCTCTGTGCAAATGAAGTGTGTAGTTTTATTCAGTCAATCTTCTCATCAGGTATGATTCCTCAAGGTCTAAACCATACATTAATTACTCTTGTTCCCAAAGTTGCTAGTCCTAGAGATATGGCTTTATTTAGACCCATAAGTCTGTGTAATACATTATATAAAGTTTTCTAAAAAATTTTGGTGTCCAGAATACGACCTATGTTAAAAAAGCTCATCAGTCCTAACTAGGTTAGTTTCGTGCCTGAAAGGCATATTGCTGACAATATTGTAATAACTCAAGAAGTGCTGCATAAATTCAAGAACTCGAAAGGTAGGAAGGGCTTCTTTGCATGGAAGATTGACTTATCCAAGGCCTATGATAGATTGAACTGGAATTTTATTGAGCATGTTTTATATGAGGCTAACTTTCCAGATAGTATGGTGAAAATCATTATGGAATGTGTTACATCCACAAGCTTCCAAGTTTGCGTAAATGGAGAACTGTCTACTACCTTTAGAGCAGGAAGAGGTCTACGACAAGGTGATCCGCTATCCCCTTATTTGTTTGTCCTTTGTATGGAAAAGCTTTCACACCTAATTAATTCTGCCATTGAAGTTGGGGAATGGAAACCTGTTAGAGCCTCTGGTTCTGGACCCTATATATCACATTTTTTCTTTGCAGATGATCTAATTCTCTTTTCTGAAGCTAATACTCATCAAGCAAGTATTCTGAAACAGTGCTTAGAAGTATTCTGCGTTCTATCTGGACAAACAGTTAATTTTGACAAGTCCCTGATTTTTTGTTCTCCTAATGTTGGCAATGATTTGGCTGGCGATATCAGTAGACTTTGTGGTTCAGTCTTAACAAAGAATATGGGGAAGTATTTAGGCATGCCTCTGATACATTCAAGAATTACTAAACACACTTATGCTAGCATTGTTGATAAAGTGCAGGGAAGGCTAGCTGGGTGGAAGTGTAATACTCTGAGCATTGCGGGAAGACTTACGCTGATTCAATCTGTCACCTCATCCATAGCTATCTATGCCCTGCAAACTGCCAAGTTGCCTAACTCGATCTGGTCATCTCTGGATAAGTTAAATCGTTATTTTTTATGGGGTGATTGCAATGGAAAGAAAAAAGTGCATCTAATTCGATGGGATATGATCTGCAAACCCAAGGAGTTTGGTGGATTAGGCATTAAATCTACTACTCACATGAACCAAGCAATGTTAGCTAAGGCTAGTTGGAGGCTTATTCAACGTGAAAATGGTTTATGGAGTAGAGTATTGCAGAAAAAGTATTTGAAGCATGGAAACCTTTTGACAAATGGGTACAAGAAACCTCATCGATGTTCTAGCACATGGAGAAGCATACTTTTTGGAGCTGAACTTGTTAAAAAAGGAATTATATGGAGAATTGGTCATGGTAATTCTATTAAGTTTTGGACTGATCATTGGTTGAAGAATGGTCCCCTGATTAACCTCGCTAGAACTACTGAGAACATTGATTTTAATATCTCTGTTAGGGATAGCTGGACCAATGGAGGATGGAATATTAGCTTCCTGGAACAATTTTTTGAAGAAGATATTATCAATAAAATTTTGAGTATGCCTGTGGGTTTTGCTGGTGGTGATGATGATAAGATTATCTGGAGTGGAACATCTAACGGCCATTTTTCAGTAAAATCTGCTTACTTATCCCTCTTTGATGAGGAGAACGCTGACTTTTGTTGGAAGTTCTTGTGGAGATTGTGTATGCCCCCTAAGCTAAAAATTTTCTTCTGGTTGATTGTTCAGGGTAAGCTCCTCACTAATGCTGAAAGGATGAAAAGAAGGTCTACAAGAGATGAGTTCTGCCCTATTTGTCATGTCCATACTGAATCTCTGCTTCATATGCTAAGAGATTGTCCTAGAGTTACTAAAATTTTGGCAGAAGCTTAACTGTTCTAATAGTATCAAGAGGGCTATGCAGCTTGATTGGGTAGGCTGGTTAGCTGCCAATGGTCACTGTTCTATGAAGTGTTATGGGGGTATGAACTGGAATGTTCTCTTTACTTTTACATGTTGATATATCTGGAAATGGAGGAACACAAATGTCTTTGAAGAAGGATTCCAGTTTCCTATTAATCCAACTAAAATAATCATTGAAAGTGCTACCGAATGGTTTCTTTCCCAAGAGAAGAAGAACGTAGTGAATGAACAAGCTTCTGTGGCTCTGAAATGGCTGAAACCTGCTAATGGATGGGTCAAACTGAATGTGGATGGTGCTAGATCCAATCTTCATGGAAATATTGGAGCTGGAGGGGTTATTAGAGATCAGTTTGGAAATTGGATAAATGGTTTTTTGGCTCATTTTGGGCATGGTGAAGTTTTGGAAGCTGAGGCATGGGGTATGCGTCTTGGATTAAAACTGGCGGCTGATATTGGCATGGACAAAGTGGTTGTGGAATGTGATTCTAAAGTCTTGGTTAACTTGGTGAATAATGGGGTGGATGAGCTGTGCCCTTTGAAGACTGTGATTGATTATTGTCTTCACCTTCAGGCTGGTTTTTCAGAGTGTATTATCAGCCATGTGTTTCGGGAAGTTAATACGGTTGCTGATGCACTATCAAGATGCAATTTACTGCTGAGATTGGTACCATCTACTTTGAGCAACCTCCTCCACAGATCACTAGTTTTTTGTTAGATGATTTGTGTGAAGTCCTTAGATACAGGAAAGTTGTAACAGCCATTGGCTGAGGTTGGGTTGTGTTTTTTTTTGTTTCTTTTTGGGTCCTTTGGACTCCCACTTATCCAAAAAAAGGCTGAACAATGGGGTGTATCAACGAGGAACTTGCCTGTCAGCATATTTCATTGTATTGCAACTTGGAAGACTAGATAAATCCCAGAAACTAGCACAAAATCTTTGTTCCAGAAAATTTTCATATTCAGCAAAGTTATGGCTATTAAGGGTCTAAGTAGAAATTAGAAAGTTTAGAAGAGATTGTATTTCTTCGAGTAAAGATGAGCTGCAATCCATCATTGAACTTGTTAAAGAAGTTTTGATAAGAAATCCATTTCAGAAGCTGAGAGCCTGTAGCTAATGGTATGTTATGTACACCTTCCAATTTCCCCCTCCCTCCTGTTGAACTTACCTCGTGCAGCATCTTGATGAGAACACTTATAACACTATCTCATATTGCAGGCCCTCAAGTTCTTTGCTAATCAAAAACTTGTTTTTATCAGGTAAGTTCTGATTGCTGAAATGATTAGCTAAAGTTGCCAGCTTGAAAATGGATTTCCCCATCTTCTTCTATTGTGAGTTTTGTTCTCCAAATAAATGGAATTTCACATGCTAGAGAAGTGAATAAGTGGTAGGTCATCTTGTTATGAGCTCTACATAAAATCCCAAGGAATTGCTCACATTATGATAACTCTTCATTATACGTCAACCAAGATTGTTTGTTTACCAAGGAGGCAAGGAATATCTAAGCATGCATCATGTTCCTTTTGCAGCTTTATTGCTCTACCACACCCCTATAGGACCTGCAATGAGTTGGAATCAAACTTTGCATCCAACGGGGATAAAGACCGTCTTCAAAATACCCGAAAGTTATATGAATCTGCACTTACAAGTTACGACTAGGATCTGAGCCCATGGCAGTATTTCATTTTCATGGAGACAAAGGTGAGGTTTCCTCTGCTTTATTGTAGCATGTCTGCTCGTCTAGTTACTCTTTGGAAAACATATTTTCTTTCTTTTTTCTTTTAATTATGAATAACACTACCAATACTTTCTAATATGATAACTAGACTTAAATACATTAATATCACATTCTTTTCATCATGCAATCCACTAAGAAATTTAGTATTTTCTGCTAATTTACAGATGGGAACATCACAGACTGCTTCTTGACGGGCACGCAAGATTCTAAAAGACTGAACTTGTTCTCTAGGTTGTGATAGCTGTTCAATTTTGACCTCATGTTTTAAGATATTCAAGTCAAATGAATTTTGTTCAAGTCAAATGAATTTAGTTGAACATAAAATAGTAATTTCAATTGCATCGGAGTTTAAAGTTCTGTTCTTTTCATTGACTCCTGGGTGCTTGGAAAAACTGACATTGGCTTGCTCTTGTCAACATTACACACAGCAATTGTGAGCTTGCACAGAAGAATCATTAGTTACTTCATTAGGAGATTATATAGAATAATACTGGCATATACAAGAACCCATAAAGCAAACAAGAGCTTCCTTGAATTCCCACTAGCAAATAAGAGCTTATACAGAGCAATCCTTGAATAATCAGAAAATTATTCTAAACTCCATTCTCCCAAACCCCAAATTTCCAAATTTCGTACTTCAATACCAAAATTCCTATAATACTCTCCTCCAAACACCAAATTCTCAATCCACATACCCAAAATTCTCACTTCAATCCCCACTTTATTCACTCTTATCTATTTATACCAACTAGACATCCCCATATCCTATGTGTATCATAATGACAATCAGGAGCAACTTTGAACTGAAGTGTCAGAGCACAATCTATCCTCAGAAAAGAGACGATTCATTGCACAAGCTGAGCAAACCCAAATTCTTATTGATTGATAAATTATGGTTCAAAATCAAAGAATGCTGTGCCTATATGTTGAACTAATTTAACTATATAGATATTTGCAGCAGCATACAAATTACAAATAACAAGAATGTCAATAATCTTCTACCTATTAATATACCTGAAGCAGAAGAAATATTGTGTGCATCAACATAGTATATTGCCCCCGAACTGTCATCCCTCACTTTGATGCTTGAAGAGCAATTGTAATCAATCCACCCAATGGACTGATTCTCAAGATCGTAAAACACCAACTTATTCGAGAGCACCAAATCTCCCAAAAGAGTCATGGAGCCTCCATCTTTGGTTTTCATCCCACTGCTCTGCCACCCAGAACACCATACATACTCTTTCAATTGGAACAAATACTCATGGGGATACACCGAAAGCGAAACCGAGTTCTTGAAATGAAACGTCACCACCGGAAATCCATCATCCACATTCTCCGAATACTGAAAACATGTGAACTGGTCCTCAACAGTGTGCAACTTCAAAAGGGGTTGCTTGCTCAGTATCATTTTCATCACCGGCTCAAAAACCACCTGTGGAAGATAAGCCAAAGTGGTGCCACTATCGATAATGGTCCCCTCCTTGTCTCCATTGTCAAATGTATCCGAGGGCAGGTCTACAACATCACCACCCACCTCAATCGCCTCCATGACCACATTGTAATGCGCACTTTTGGCCACCAATGGAGTCATGTTCAGCTTCAATTTCGTCTCCACAACTTCCCCAATTGCGAAAATGCCACCCCCATTCACATTGTCCAAACAATGTGCAAACTGCTTCTTCACCTTCCCAGCTGCAGCCAGCTGGGATATCATGGACGAATTCGCTTGCCCGAAACCAAGAATCCCATCAAGCGCCTCAGACGACTTCCCTAGCTGCCCTGACTGCTTAGCTCCACACCCGAAAACTATGCTCCCATTCGTCACCGAAGTCTGATGACTCCCACTAACCTTATCAAACTCAATCACATCCTTCACAAAGTACCCTGCAGTCGAGCTCCCATCCCCATAGACCACATTATATTGACACAGCAACTCCGGTTTACAACCCGGCAACTGACCATCGTATTGCGAAGTGCAAAAGTCCTGATCACAAGTGATGGATTGGGAAGTGGAAGAGTCCTTTGGATCATACAATGTGAGCTTGACTCCAATGTCGCTTTTCTTGGGGCAATTGGCGCACTCAATGCAATTGACCCACAAAATGTCGCTGCCGGTGTCGACTTGCACGTAGTAGTCCTTCGACGGGGATCCGATTCCGAGCTTGGCGAAGTAGAGACCGGTCTCGGAAGGGTGGCCGTTGCCGCCCAGTTCCAGATCCACAGCTGATGACGAAACAGAGAGGAGGTTCCGGCCGTGACGCCGAATGTCGTGGGCTTTTAACTCACTAAGTGACCACTGCCCGCGGCGGCCCTGGAACTTGTGACTCACCGGGAAGACCAAGTTGCCGGAAACATGTAGAATCAAAGAGACAAGTAGAAGGAATCCGAAAAGAACCGATCTTGATGTTGGTCCAGGATCCATATACAGAACCCTGATGGAATTCGATGCCAAGATTCGATTTTGAAGGGTGGATTGAAGCTTTTGGGGGAGTAGAAAGATGGGGTTTTTTTTGAAAAGTTGAGGGTGGTAAGATCTGTTTGGGATTGGAGTATTGGACCCAGAAGCAAGAAGGAGACTTTTCTTGGTTTTGGGAGAAAAACCCAGATGGGAAACAATACCTAACTTGGATTGGAGAAGATCGGAGAGGAGGGTTTTGGGGGAAAGTTTGAGGGGACCAAATAGGGGTGTGTTGAGGAGGACGGTGACGGTGAGGGAGGGAAAGGCATGTAAGGAAGAAATGTGAAGGCAAGAAAAGCAAATGCAAAGACGGCAAGGGAGAGAGAAGGACAGACAGAAAGGATTGAAGATAGAGTCAAGAGTCAGAGAAGACTGACCAACTATTTGAGAGTTTTCAAAGTTTGGTTTTTTGCAATTTCTTTGAGATCAAGTATTGGTTTATCCTGTTAGTTTAACGATAAGACGTAGCTTTGTTTGGTAATACTGGGGTAAATTTTGTTATAGGTTATGACGTAAGGGGAGTTGTTATAGGCCAGTAGACTGCGGTAATATTATTGGTTGGAAGAAGAAAAAAATTCTATTTTTTGGATTCAAAATCATTTGGATTGTTCATTGTTTATCATTTATGTGATTTTCGAAAGATAGCTCATTTCTCTCGTACATCGTGGAGCAACGAAAACCGTTTAAACTTGAAGCTGTCTGCTTCAACATCCTGATTTTCATAATATAGTTAATGTTGCATGGTTTATTCTAACTAATGGTAATGCTTTTGAGAGTTTTGTGGCAAAAGTCAATGCTTTTCAGGCTTTAGCTCGTAATTGAAATTACACTGTGTTTGATAATTTGTTTCAGCGTATGAAAGATTTACATTCACAACTTCTGAATCTCCAATCGTCTTCTTTACCTTCTTCATATCAATTTCAACAAGAAGATTCTCTACAGTCTCCTCAACTTGATTCTCTGTTTAGAGATGAAGAGCTTTTTTGGGCTCAACGCTCTAAGGATAAATGGCTTTCTTTAGGTGATAAGAATACTAAATATTTTCAGACTCATGCTATTATAAGATGAAAGAAAAATCAAATCCTTAAACTGAAAAATGATCTTGGTTGCTGGACTAACGACCAATCCCAAATTGCTGATATTCTAATCACTTCTTTTAAACATAGATTTTCTCATTCTAGTACACTGCATCATGATTCATTATCTTGTTTTCTTTCAACTATTGATCCTTTTATTTCTCCTGAAGATAATCAGTCATTACTTGCACCAGTTACATATGATGAATTATTTTCTGTTGTTCAAAGTATTGGTTCCTTGAAAGCTCCAGGTCTGGATGGGATTCATGCCTTATTTTATCAATCTTTTTGGAGTCAAATTCGACAACCATTATACATGTTTTATTATTAGGGACTCTCAAGGGAATCCATTTGTTGTAGCGTGTAGAAATATTGGATCAACTAATGCTTTGGTTGCAGAGGCTACAACTCTTCGTGAAGGTTTACACACAGCTCAATTGCAAAATTTATTGAAAGTTATTGTTGAAGGCTATTCAAAGTTGTTGATAGATTTTCTTTCTGGAAAAACTGCTATTCCTTGGACAATTAATTCAAGTGCTTGTCAGAGACATCAAAAGCTAGCTTCTACTTTTCAGTCTATTATATTTAGGCATATTTACAGAGAAGCGAACTTTGTTGCAGATCATTTGGCCTCTTTAGCCTATAATCATGTAAATTGTAAGGTTTGGTTTTCTTGTATTCCCCTTTCTGTGTCCGCAACATTCCATTTGGATCAGTTGAGAGGGAGTGTCTCTCGTGGTTTTGTTATGTAATTTTTTTTTCTGTCATCAAAAAAAAAAAAAAAACTCTTGTTTTAGTGGTGGCTCTTAGCCTTTTGGTCTTCCGGTTTGTGGAAGTTGTTGCATAGTTTTACATCCTAGCGGTAATATTATTTTTCAAAATCAATATCTGCTCTTTGAATCCAGAAAAAGTTTTTAATATTTATTTTTTCCCAAATGATGGGTTCATTTCTCTCGTTCACCATGGAGCATTACAAGAGTGGTCTCCCACAACCTTTCGTTGTCTCAAGTTATGGGTGTTGTTGGATGGTTCAAACATGTGAGAGAGTATTCAATGTACCGACGTACACTTGTACCAACATGAATAGACTAGGAGGAATAATTTAAATTAAATGAGTGATTTCACGAGGAATATTTCAACCTACTCGCAAGCGTTTGAATATTGAGATCAATAAACTAAGATTTAGTGACAGAACTCGCCCCATATTTCACCCTGAAATTCGAGGTGACATTGTAGGGCCCATCTTAGGGGAAATTTCACCCAAAAAATGGCAGAATTATCCATAAAATAGACTATCCAAACCTAAGAAAACAAAAGAAACACTTCTAATAGCCAACAATATCTTCATCTCCATGAGCCTACAAGCTCTCCTCAACAATTCAACTTTCATAAGTGATATACAAGGAATCTTAAAGATGAATCTCGAGTATCAAATTTTAGATACAACTAAAGTGTCGGTAATCTTAGCAATCTAAATGAAATATTGAAATAACGTATCTGTCGGTTAAATATGTAACCTACAATAAAGATGAAGGTTGTGGACACTATGCCTCAACGCCTACGCACGCTTGATCTCAACTAATCTGCAAACTAGGCACGAAAAACTGAAAAGCCTAGGGAAAAGTATTTAATGTTAGAGTGAGTGGACGAAAAATAAATAATTTCAATGAAATAAAATAAAATCTAATACTTTCCCAAATTTAATTTCAGATAAAACCAAGCATGTAAGATTTCGTGAAAATACTTTTAATCGCTCTCTAGTACTAAAATATCAAAATAAATTCTTTATCATCTGTAAATCATTTCATTTAAGATATGAGCATCTCATAAACATTTCAGAAATCTCATTTAAAACTCTCACATGATAAAATAGGCGACGACTAGAGAGCAATGCCGACTAGTCATCTCATACTACTGGAAGGTACTGCCAACTGGGTGATGCATCGGAGGGTACTTTCGCTCAGAATATGAGGAGGCGATGGCTAGAAGGTATTACCGACTAACCATCTGAAAGGATTAAATTTGGAAAGGAAACTCATTATAAACTCCGGTGGTGGACATTTGTTTTTAAATTAAATGTGCATGTAGTATTATTTTTATCATATTGATTTATATTAATAATAAATGAAGTATGATATTTGAATATTTGAGTATGGTTGAATTATCGGGATTTCTTGATATTATGCAGATTTGAGGGACCTGGGTTAGTTAAAACACCCAATGGTTCGTGCGTCTGCAGTGCAGTGATTAGGCTGGCTATGCTGGGATACATTGCATGGGTGTGTGTGTTGGTTCTATTGACGTATTCCACTAAAAAAAAAAACAAGTTATTTAAGATTTATTGACATTGAGTTCATTTTGAGTTATGGAGTATTCTCAGAGTTTTTGCCGATACTTGACTTATTGGATTATTGAGAATTTGTTTTCAAAAAGTGGAGATTCAAATATTTGAGTTTAGATAACTTATCAAAATTTCATGAATTATGCTAGAGGGTAAGGGCTTCCAGAAATCGGTGGCGGCGCCGGCTGAAATGGCTGGAGTTCGGAGATCGAATCAGGTCAAGGGCGTCGGATTGCCGAAGAGATTATGGCTTCAATTCTCTTTCTCCACTGCAAATTGAAGCAGGGGATTAGAAGGTCATAAGCGTGGTCGGTGTGGAGACAAACGGTGGCCTAACGGTGGAGAACCGGTTGGGTTAACATTTTGAGTCAGATAATGAAATTCGAGTCTCACCGGGAGAGTTTCCAGATTAGGGTTTGTTGACTGAAATGGAAACTTCCAAAAATGGAAGGTCAAACTGCAATTTATAGTAGGTTTGTTGAATTAGTAATTTTTGTTTTTCAAATAGTAACTTCTTCATACGAACTCTGATTTTGGAGTGCCGCATGTCCACGAACTTAGTTTAACACCCTCTACAACTTTTCAGAACAAAGTTTCTTCAAAAAGTGAATCATAGAAAAGCAAGGTTCTAAAAATCGGGCTAGGCGCTAGGCGCCTCCTCCCAGTTCTGATTTTAGCCTAGTCGAGTGAGTTAGGCGCTAAGGAGAAAATCGGCCGCGTAGGTAGTCTAAACGGTTCTGGGCGAGATTTGGGCAGTCGACAATTAGTCGTTTCAGCCTTTTTTTTTTTTTTTTCCCTCTCTAGACTTAAAGCCAATTTAGTAATTTACCCAAAGTCCCAATTCCCAAATCGAAGATAAGGTTCTGGAGGGTCGTCGTTTTGAACCAAAAGTCCAAAACTGGAGGCTTTTTGCTCCGGTCTCTTTCTCTCAATTTCTCTGCCTCTCTCTGCGGTCCGGCCACACTATTCTCAACTGCTCAAGTACTCAGCCTCTCTCTGACTGTCTTAGTCGCCGGTGACGCCGTAACAACGAATTTCTGGTAAGTTGAATTTCTAGGTTTTAGAATATTTCAATGATTCAATCGAATTCAGAATTTCTGGGTTTTCACTTTCCAGTCATCACTCTTGGTTTGCTTCTTTGACTCCTCCTCAAGCTATCAAGCCACGCAAGCAGCAAAGCAGAAGACACTCTTGGTTCGATTTCTGGGTTCTTCAAGCTCGGTGAGTCTTTTAATCTCTTGTTAAGTTGCTGGGTATTGTATGAAACTTTGAGTTTTTAGTTTTGACTCGTGTTGTTGATGACTCGTGTTTCAGTGTTTCCCCCTGTTTCTCACGTTCTCCTGGTTTCCGTTTCTGGATTCATTGATTGACAATGGTTATCTTGTTGTCTTGTTGAGTTGTTGATGACATTGAGTTTGATTGTTTGAAGCTTCTGTCATTAATTTTAGACTGTTTTGTTTTGGTTAATTGAATATTTGGCCGTTTTGGATGGAAGTCATGGGACTTGATTAATTGAATTTGGCCTCTGTGAATGGGCTCTGTGACAGGTTGTATACTTGTATAGTTGTATACTTGTATGCTCAGATTAATTATGCTATGTGCCTCTGTTATGGACTTTTTGAGTTTTTGGTAATCACTTGACATGTTTCATTGTTTTGGTAAATTGAATTGCATATTTCCATATATAGAAATGGTTGTTGAATGTTGAATACTCTTTTACTTATTGAGGGCAATGGCGGGTACTACATCTTCCTCGACATCTAATGCAATGTCGGAGATGGATAGATCATTGAAGCGTGGTTCGGGTGATATTGGATAGGAATATGCAGAGTTGGCGGATGCTTCAAACTTGGATAGGTTGAAGTGTCAGTTGTGTGGGAAATTAGTGAGTGGTGGGATATATCGAATGAAGCAACATATTGCCCACATCAAGGGAAAAGTGGCTCCTTGTAAAAAGTCTTCGGATGAGAATAAAGCCAAATGCAAGAATGCTATTGAAGAGGCAAAGTCTAAGAAGAAACAAAAGAGTAGACATGAAGCATAAGTGAGGCAAGAAGTCATTCTTGAAGGAGATGAAGACAATGAAGCGAGTCAAGGGACATGAAGAATGTCGCATACTCTTGGGCCTATGGACCGTTTTGCATCCCCCATCGATCCGGATTCTTCATTGGATGAAAGTAGGAAGATGAGGCAACAAAATATCAATGATGCACTTTTCAAGCAAAGAACACATAGTGTGCATCAATACTTGGCTAGATGGGTGCATGAAGCCGGAATTCCTTTTCATGCCATTGATAGTGATAGCTTCAAGAGGTTTGTCGAAGCGGTTGGTCAATTTGACCTGGGTTGCCGACCTCCAAGCCAATACCAATTAAGGGAACCATTATTGAAGGAAGAGGTAGAGAGAACTAAAAGTTCATTGAAGAAGCAAGAAGAAGAGTGGGCTTTGAATGGTTGCTCTATTATGACCGATGCTTTGAGTGCTTCTTTTTGGAATGGGGTAAGTCTTTGCTTGAAGGTGTTTGCCCTTTAGTCAAGGTGCTTCACCTTGTTGATGGGGATAGAAAGCCATAAATGGGCTTTGTGTATGAAGAACTACTTAGAGCCAAAGAGGAGATTAAAATGGCATTCAAAGATCAAGAAGCTCACTATCGTCCAATCCTTGACATTGTTGATGAAAAAGCCCGTGATCGACTTGATAGTCCATTGCATTTAGCGGACTACCTCTTGAACCCTTACTACACATATGCCAATCCAAGCATTGAGAATGATAATGTGGTCATGGATGGGTTCTTCACTTTTGTTGAGGTATTCTTTCCCGATAACATTCAAACTCAAAGTTTGGTGATAAATGTAGAATTGCACAAGTATTTGAAGAAAGAAGGTGGATTTGGAAGAGTTTTGGCTAAGGCGGGATGCTCACAAAATGATGACAATTATAATCCGGATAAGAAATACCAACTTATTTTTTTATGTAGCAACTTATTTTGTTTGTTTTGCTTTTGGAGTTTGGCTAATTCATAATTGTTGTTGTTTTGTTTATGTTTTTTTTAGTTTTGTGGTGGAATATTTATGGAAACCTTGTAACAAAATTGCAAAGTATGGCTAAAAGGATACTTTCATTGACCACAAGCTCATCCGGATGTGAGAGAAATTGGAGTGCTTTTGAGGGGGTAAGTACTTATTTAGTTATGCATTTTTGTAAGTTTATAAGCAAGTAGTAATGTAGTTTACTAATTATTTACAAACTCATAATATACTAATTTTTTTGTCTTTATGTAGATCCTTACAAAGAAAAGGAATAGACTAGATACAACGAGGTTAAACAATTTAGTCTATGTCCAATTCAATGCCAAGATCATCAACAAGAAGAGAAGAATGAAAGAGAAGAATGTGGATGTATTACTTGCTGGTGAAGCTACTATGGCCCAAGGATGGATTGTGGATGGTGGTGATGAAGATGTTGAGTCTGATCTTACTAGTGAAGTAGTTGGAGAGGGATTGGGATTGGGAGTGGAGAGTAGCTTAGAGCCTGGGAGAAGTTGTAGACTTCAAGAAATTAGAGAACTTCATGAGGAGGATTTTGTATCGGATGAAGAGGAAGAATATGAGATGGATTTTGAGTTTGAGTCTGATGAGGAGGGAGTGCTAAAGGGATATGGAGAAGAAGAATTTGAGGATTAGGCTTGGATGAATCAAATTTGTAATTTTTATTTTATTTCTAAGAACTCATTATCTCATTGTTGTTGGACATTTTATCTATATTTTGAGTATTTTTACTATTTTCAAACATTATAATATCTTTTATATTTTTATTTATATAATTATATGTTATAAACATAAAAATAAAATATAAAATAAAATAAAAACGGCCTAGGCGGGTAGGCTAGTCCCCGGCCTTCCGCTCGACTAGCGCTTAACGTTTTTTAGAACCTTGAGAAAAAGTCAACGTTTGGAGCCCCTAAAAGTTCGAAATGAAGTAAAAAGTAAGGATTTTAATTGTTTACCATCCAAATAACCAGTAAACGGGTAAATCTAGATATGGGGTGTAACATTTAAAATTTGTCAAACTATCTCCATTCATTGTTTGACATCAATTCAATGGTGCGATGTATTAAAACAGTAAGGAAAAGTAAACTGCAAGAGAATATTAGTGATGAAATACTATTGAGCTTGCTGAATAAAAGGTCTATGAAGTGATTAAGTTGGGCTGACTACAACATAGATATACTTGCACACAATCCTACACTAGGCCACAGGCGGAACCCAACTTAAGGGGTTAGGGGGCAACGCATAATACCTTCTTGTGCAAATTGGGGATCTACAAATCTCTTCTTCCATCGATGTCCGGCTTTTATCTTGGTCTTCATGCATCTAATAAACAAGTCCAAACACAGTGCAACAATAACAGTTACTGTCACTTGAAACAACAGTAGCACCTTAGTGCAGACCTGAAAAACAAAAGAAAAAAATAATTACAAAAGTTAAGTTTTTATTTTCTTTTTTACATAAAGGATGGTGCTATTCACACACCCATTTTCTCTATTCACACACCCTTTTTATTTTTCTATTACTTTAATTCAATTTTTTTATATAAATTACCATAACTACCCTCTCTTGTAATTATGTTTCTTTTTATTTTTTGCTATTTGACAAGTCAATTATGAATCAAACATCATTATACAATAAATCAATTTTTATATAGGTGAAAAATGAAGGAAAAATAATACGTTCATTAAGTGGAATGACTTGTATTATTAGACACGAAATATGTTTTCCAGGTAATTACGTTCATCCAACTGAATCTAAATTGCAAATGTTGGTGACCCATGACCTGTTGGTTAGCTAGTCTAACTACCACCGTGGATGTCACTAACATCAGCGGTGGGGAAAAAACAGTCATCCAGAAGATATAAAAACAAAAACAAAAACAAAAAAACAAAAAACTGAATCTACATTGCAAAGTTTGTTTCTTCTGCATTTAGATTCTTCATTTTCAAAAGCATGCTTCATACCCCTCCTACTTGTATGAAGACAAAGTTTGCAAGTTGATGAACGTAATTACCTGGAAAAGACAATGTTCAATAATATAGGTCATTCCACTTAATGAACGTATTATTTTTTCTTCATTTACATAGGTGAAAAAAATTGATTTTTTTTTTTTTTTGAACAAAAAAAAATTGATTTATTGTATAACGATGTTTGATTCATGATTGACTTCTCAAATAGAAAAAAAAAAAAGAAGAAAAAAACATAATTACAAAGGAGCATAGTTAGGGTATTTTATAAATAAAAAAAATATTGAATTAAAGTAATAGAAAAATAGAGGGGATGTCTACCGTAGCGCTCGGCTCGGAACAACTCTTTCCCCTCCTCCGTCCGCATTTCCCCGATCCCCACCATTCCCTCAGACTTGTTAGAGTCCTCCGAGGTCGACTCCGACATCGACCCATACGAAGACGGAGTGATCTCGTTGTCAAAGTCCATTGCTCTCCTCA
Source organism: Rosa chinensis (assembly GCF_002994745.2). Classification (NCBI taxonomy): domain Eukaryota; kingdom Viridiplantae; phylum Streptophyta; class Magnoliopsida; order Rosales; family Rosaceae; genus Rosa; species Rosa chinensis. The sequence continues at coordinate 54,771,801 of NC_037093.1, read as the reverse complement.
TCTAAAATGGCTCGTCGGTTTGCACAAAGAGGAAGAGAGTTTGACGGAAGAGTGATACGGGGAAACCGACGTAGGGTTTTAGAGATTTCAAACCTCACTGCTCTGACAAGGCGGTTTAGTTTTGGAGGAGCTGGGTTTAGTTTCAGAGGAGCTAGTTGTGTACTACAAGTCTACAACCCATGCTCGTGGATGCTCTAATTTACAATATTACCCTTTTTCTTTCCATTTCTCTCATTCCATAAGGAGAGTTTGGTATTTTCACTTTCTGTAAAAATGCAATCTTTATGGTTGAACATTAATGTCTTTTTGTCTTGTTCCGTGCAAGATTTTTTACCTTTGGTAACGAGTCCCTAATGTTTGCACTCACAATCATATTAGCTAATATTTCAACCAATCATATTCACAAAATTGACCATTCTCGCCTTATAGTAGCTACGCCCATGCATGTGCCTATAGGTTAGGTTAATTTTTCTTTTCTTTGCTACTTATACTTATGAATTTTGTGGGGTGTTGCAGTGCTTTATATGGATTTTCAAGATCAATTATCAACTGTTTCAGTGCTATGCCATATTGTTGTCGATTGTGGCTATATGGCCATTGTCTGCTAAAAAATCATATAATTTTTTAGAACTGAATATGATTGGTTGAAATATTTGGACTTCTGTAAATAGAAACGAGATATTGACCATTCTGCTTTTGTCTTGACATGTCTCACCTTCTTTTTATATAATTGAATCTCCAATGAACGATTCTCAAATTATGAGATATAAATATAAAAATCCTTAACGGTAGAATTCAAAAGATGAAAAAAATCATGATCTTATATGTATATTTTTTGTCTCTTATTCCTCTCTTCTCAACCGTTTTTGTCTTGACATGTCTCATCTTCTTTTTATATAATTGAATCTCCAATGAACGATTCTCAAATTAGGAGATATAAATATAATAAATCCTTAACGGTAGAATTCAAAAGATGAAAAAATCATGATCTTATATATATTTTTTTGTCTCTTATTCCTCTCTTCTCAACCGTTTTTGTCTTGACATGTCTCACCTTCTTTTTATATAATTGAATCTCCAATGAACGATTCTCAAATTAGGAGATATAAATATAATAAATCCTTTACGGTAGAATTCAAAAGATGAAAAAAATTATGATCTTATATATATTTTTTTGTCTCTTATTCCTCTCTTCTCAACCGTTTCTTGTTCTTTTGCTTAATTTGAGTTCTTCTCGTTTTCAAGGCGGTCGACAACTCATTCAACTTTACTCACTTTAAAAAAAAAAAAAAAAAGATTACTTATATATACTAAGTTTATATAATATGGTTTTAAATCTATAGATTTGTAATTTTTTTTTTCTTTCTCAAGTTTTGACCCTTCTAGATAAAATTTCTGGCTATGCCCCTAGCCACAAGTAGAAAATATGATAACACCTTATAGAAAGATACAGTTGACCTACTATTGACAACCTAATATAAACACTAAATTTCAAAGAGTTAGGTGAGTGTTGATGGTTAGATGGTCATACAATCAGGTAATTTAAAGAATAATAGTGTTGATGAACAACAAGAACATGGATGTGATTCGTAAAAAGGCAATTTTGAAAGAGTAGCAACACTACCAAATACAAAAATCAGTAAGGGGTGTAGATTTCACGTCCACAATAAAAAGGTATAAAAGATTAGAGCTAATTATCTCTACAAAAATTACCTTGTTGTCTTTAAGTACCTGTGCTCTACGCCTCACCATGAATGGAAGTGTATGTGATATAAATAGCATCAAGCCCGCTCACCTGCGGGACGAAAATAAAGGGACAAAACGGGACAAAACCCTCCCAGCCGTTGGATCTTAATTCAGTTGATCAAACGGATAGAATAGCAAACCATTAAAACAATTTTTTTTAACCCATTATCCAATCCCGTTTAGTCTCAACCAAGACTCCACGTTCAGTCTTGGGTTCTTCTGTTCTTCCTCCTCCCTCGTCTCCACGTTCAGTCTTGAGTTCTTCCTCCTCCCTCGCCTCCCATATACCATTCTTGATTCATCCTCATCATCACAAGATTGGCCTATCTTGAAGGTATTTTTCTTAGATTTTACTCTCTCTTGATTTTAGGGTTTTTTTTTTTTTTTTAACTTTTTTCTTTTCAGTTTGGGTGAAGCATGGAGCCATCGTATTTTGTTTGATGATTTCATTACTGGTGTTTTGATTTGATTGTCGAAATTTTGGTATTCTTTTGCAAGTATTGATTTTGCTGGGATATAGAGTTGGTCAAAAGAAATTGAAAAAAAGCCAATACTTTTTGTCCTGACTTTTTGTCCATGGAATGGATTGAATCATTGAATAGGAAGCCTCATTGACCCATAAAAATCAATACTTTTTGTCTTGGTTTCATTGTCTTAGTTTTGGTTTCATTCTCTCTTTCATTCTCTGTCTCACGGTCAAAGTTTCTGCTTTTTTTTTTTTTTATAATCTTTTTCAAGTAGGGCAATATGTTAATTCAGAGCACTAAAATCTCAAAAGGTCAACATAGATTTGTTTAATGAGGAGCTCACGGCTTCACATAATTTTGTCGTCAAAATGCAATTCCATACATGAAGAGCTCAATTATAATATAAGTAAAATGCTTGAATTGAAATTGTGTTTAGTTTTTAACTTCTTTTTTATTAGTGTTATGTCTTTGACTCTGTTATGGTGAAATTCTGATTATAGTTGTGTTTGTAATATAATGCTACAGCTTTATGATGGGTGAACCATCGTTACAAGAGACAAAGGAGAATGCTGTTGTAGATGAACCAAAACTTCAGCTTGGTCAAGAATTCGAATCAATAGAGGAGGCCTATTACTTTTACAATGAGATATATGCAAAGATTGTTGGTTTTAGTGTGAGAATGGGTTCAACTAAGAGAAGAAAGATCACTGGAGAGATTACTTGGAAACAATTTTTATGTTCCAAGGAATGAAAAACATATGAGACTTATGAGAACTCAAGATGGCAACATTCATCGACCATGGAAGAAAGGAGGTGCGGAATAAAGCGTATGGGTTGTAAGGCAAGGTTGAACATCGTCTTTAACAAGGCAAGCAAAAAATGGTGTGTAAGTGACTTTGAGGAGGCTCATACACATGAACTTACAACCCCCAAAAGAGTACATTTATTACCATCACACCGCAAGCTTACAAAGGCAAAGAAGTGTCTTATGGAAAAGCTAAGTAGTGTTAATGTTCGAACAAGTCAGCAATTCAAAATAATGGAGACTGTGGCAGGTGGTATACAGAATGTTAGATGTATTCCTAGAGATTTGAGAAACTTTGAAAAAGATTCGAGGGAAGAAGTGAAGGGACATGATGCAACTATGCTACTTGAGTTCTTAGAGTCAGAAAAGGAAAAGAAGCCGTCTTTTTATTTTGAAGTTGACCGAGATGAACAAAATAGGATGAATCGTTGCTTTTGGGCTGATCCTACCTCAAAAAAGCATATTATTTCTTTGACGATGTTGTTGTGTTTGATACCACGTACAACACAAACAAATATCGCATGATCTTTGCTCCAATCACAGGCATCAACCATCATGGCCAGACAATTGTATTTGGTTGTGGACTTTTAAGTGATGAGAAAACTGAGTCTTTTATTTGGTTAGTGGAACAATGGTTGAAAGCTATGCCTAGTGGTCCACCGAAAGTTATAATTACTGATCAAGATCCAGCAATTGCAAAAGCCATTGCTCAAATTCTTCCACTTACACTCCACCGTTTTTGTCTTTGGCATATCATGTTTAAATTTTGAGATAAGCTTGAACCTGTGATTGCTGAAAGTTATTATGAACTCTTCAAAGCTAGTGTATATAACTCCAAGACTAAAGAAGAATTTGAAGCTAGTTGGAAGAATGATGTTCAACAAAGTAGTCAAGAAAATCATGCATGGTTGAACACAATGTATGAACTACGAAGTAAATGGGTCCCTGCATTTTGCAATCACATCTTTCATGCAGGTATGCAAAGTAGTCAAAGAGTTGAGAGTAACCATTCATTCTTCAAATCATTTGTTTCAGTGAACAATTCTTTATTGGATTTTGCTACAAGGATTAAAAGGGGACTTAGACAACAAAGGCATGAAGAACTGATTCGTGATCATGTTGATAATAATGAAATTCCAAAGACAAGGACTTACTATCCCATAGAAAAGCAAATGCGTGAGGTGTACACAAACGAAATATTTTTGAGGTTCCAAGATGAGGTTGTCAAGAGTATTGCTTACTTGAAATGTGAAACTTTGAAGGAAGATGAAAATGAATGTGTGTATAATGTAGGGAGGTCGTAGGAGGCCTTAGGTCATGTGTTCCCCTTTTTAAACTAGTCATTTTGCGGGTTCGGCTACTTTTCTTTTTTGTTGGTAGAGCCGGTTTCCCTCATGTAATACACGTCCAGCCTTCTTCACAAACTCGTACAATCAATGCCATAAATTTTGCTTCTAAAACTTGTTGTAAGTCTTATTATGCTATGATCAATATTGAAGATGTAATTACTTAGATAATAAAATCCAATATATAAGCCGTAAAGACGGATTCATTATGTGTAACATCGTTTGCTTGTGAATAAACTGACTTCCTCTCTAAGCCAAAAAAAGAAAGGAAAAAAAAAAGTTAAGAGTAAAGACAAGCTAATCATGAAACAAGCCAAAGAAAGTTCAATGCATGCATGCATGTGTCGTGGTAGCGTTTCTTAAACAAGTATGAAACAACTGTCTAATAGTGATGGCCGGCTGGTTAAGCACTTGAGCTAGGTGAAAGCGTGGAAGCTGTCTTCCCTTAAAGCGTGGGTGGACCTCACGTTCAGGTATATCAGTGTTTGTGGAAGGGTTTACCAGCAGTAGTGACATGAACTAATTATCAAAGTCAAATACTAATTTGCTTCTCGTTGACGTGGGTATGAATTTAAAAATAATAAATCACCACGAAACCCAATTCTTCATACATACGAATGTCTTTTGCCAAGGACAGGGCAACAGAGAGCAGCAATTCTACATTTGATCTGATCCTACTGCCGATTTCCACACATATTCTATACTTTGGAATCCCCTAAACATTGTGTAAGTACTATAATTAAATTCAAAACTGTGAGGACATGGTGATTTTCTGTGAGTAAATAACAGTTGCCCTAGTTATTCATGAAATAAATGATGTCTAAAAATGCCTACATTGATTTTACTAGTTACAAACAAGAACATTCCAAGTGTGATTATATATATATATATATATATATATATATATATATGAGAAAAATTTAGTCACCGTCCCCAAACTATGCTGCCAAGGCCAATTTGATACCCGAACTCTCAAAAGTATCAATGTGATACCCAAAGACCTATTTTGATATCAACGTGATACTTCCGTCCAAAATTCCTAACGGGACCGTCTATTTGCTGACGTGGCAAGTACGTGGGTCCCCAAAAAAATGTAAAATGACCAATTTACCCTTTTTTAATTCATTTTTTCCTTTTCATTTCTTTTTGTTCTTTCTCTTCTTCTTCTTCTTCGATTTTCTTCTAGCCAAACCGCAGCCTCTTGCCTCACCCCATAACCTTTGCAATTCTTCCTCCAACCCTCCACCAAGCAAATATCCAGATCCACCAGCCCGAAATCGTTAAATTGTTCCCAGCCCACAGTCATGCATCCACACTCTGATCCGGCGAATATCTCCCTCCACTCCGCTAGCTTTCTCCCACCAATCCATCAACCCAGCAAAACGATCCCTCTATCCATCGAGTCTGCCCCGTCCTCCGACCACCGCAAGACACCATTACGACCCTGCAGGGACCCAACTCCGGTCTGATCCCCACCCCAGATATAGCTGCCTCCTTGTACTGAGAGAGACAAATTAAATCCCTCTCCAACCCCAACCTCCGAGAAAAAGATACACTCACAAACCAACTATCCCGTAATGGATTGAGGAGGAGGGGAGGAGGTCCTTGAGGGAGGTGTAGGACTCGAAGCTCTTGAGGGAGAGAAGCTCCAGGTCGAGCTGCGGCAGTCAATGGCGCGGCGTCACGGCGCTGTTTGGGGTTGGGAAGCTGCAGCTATGGCGGGGCTTACTGGTGGGAGTGGTGGATGAGGATAAGGAGGATAAGAGGTGGCTGAGCTTGGTGGGGACGATGACGGAGGTGGAGATGGAGTTGCGAACCGGTCTCCTAGTTGGTTGCGCCGGACATCAGAGCCTCCTCCTTGTCGCCGACACCGGAGACAATCCCCACTGCTCCGATTGTTCTTCATAAGCCACAAACCCTTTGCAGTGGTGCAAAAAAAAATTTCTCCATTTCGGCTGCTCTTTGTAAACCCACAAATCCATTCCCAGAAAAATAACCAATTGTGATAGAAAGGAGAGAGGATCAGATTGGCGGAGAGAGAGAGAGAGAGAGAGAGCTCGATCTCGTTTTTTTCTTTTCTTTTTTTTTTTAATTTTTTTAATTTTTTTTTTAATTTTTAATAATTAATTAGTTGAGAAAGACAATTTTACCCTTGCCACGTCAGCAAATAGACGACTCCGTTAGGAATTTTGGACGGAAGTATCACGTTGATATCAAAATAGGTCTTTGGGTATCACATTGATACTTTTGAGAGTTCGGGTATCAAATTGGCCTTGGCAGCATAGTTTGGGGACGGTGACTGAATTTTTCTCCATATATATATATATATACATACAGATCCTATCTAGAGCGGAGCTCCGCTTTGAAAATTAACGTGTGAAGTTCGAGTTTTGGGTCACTTTTCGGTCGCATCTCCACATCTCGACCGTTCAGTTTTTAGGTACTAGTGTATAGACCATCTCTGCAAATTTTCAGCCAAATTGATGATCGTTAAGGTATCTAACTTGCATAAACCAATGGACGGACTGAATCTGTCAACCTGAACCGTACTAGCTTTAAGGAAGTTATCAATGCCTTACCGATCATCATTTTGGCTGAAAATTTGCAGAGATGATCTATACACTAGTACCTAAAAACTGAACGGTCGAGATGTGGATATGCGACCGAAAAGTGACCTAAAACTTGAACTTCACACGTTAATTTCAAAGCGGAGCTCCGCTTTGGATAGGATCTATATATATATATATATATTTTTTTTTTTTTTATCAGGTAAATAACATTTCGTGAGTCGAACTCACAACCCCCACTTACGAAGGGGAGACTATGCCACTAGACTAAATGGTACTGGGCATTGAGGCATCATTTAGTAAAATAATCGATCTGTAATTTGAAAAAATAAAAATAAAAATAAAATACAAAACTGCAACATTATTATGGATCTTGTTTTAGTTTCATTGCCTTTGTACTGATGTGATTTCAAATTCTTGCATATATAGCTTCTTGATGGATGGCATTCCCATTAGACAGTTCAAGAACCTGGAGTCCTTTGGCATTCCATTTCCCAAATACTAGCCTGTGAGGTTATACTCCAGTCTCTGGAATGCGGATAACTGGGCTACCAGAGGTGGATATATTGCAGAAGATAGATTGGACCCAAGCACCCTTTACTGCATCTTACAGGAACTTCAGTGCCAATTCCAATTCCCAGGGAGCATGGTACTGGAACAAGTTGGACTACTCGGGTAAAGGCCAGATGCAATGGGTGCAAAAGAACTATATGATCTACAACTACTGCACAGACGCAAAGCGATTCCCCTTAGGGTTTGATCCTGAATGTTATTTGACTAATCTGTCCTAGACGCAACTCCGCTGATTTGTACAATAAACCTATGTTGAGGAGACCGACTTATACAAGCAGGTACGCCTCTGTTGATGATGTGCTGTAGAACAATATCATGCATACACCACAACTATTGTTACAAACTTACAATATTGTGTTTTGTACGTGTAATGTCGTTTTGTTCTTGTTCAAATGATATAAAAAAAAATTAATAAAATAAAGAAAAGATTTTTTTTTTTTTTTGTAGAAATAAATAAATAAATAATTTTGTTTTAGAAGAAATAAATAAAATAATTGAAAAAGCTTAACCAGTCGTGAACCTCTGACTTGCAATCCGTTGCAGTAGAGGTGCGTGAAATCTAAGGAGACTGTTACTCTTACATAATTTATCATATAAAAATTGTAGCACATATCAACGGTTCAATTCTTCGAATATAACAAAAAATAAGTCCAACACCTTACATTAGACTGCAACTACTAGCTGTGTTATCATCGCTTAAAAAATGGATGAATGAGTTGCCAACTGGGGGATCCCTTGGTTTCTGACCATAATAATAAGGATACAGAGGCTGGGGCACCATTCCGTTGATGAAGTTGTAATTGTAAGGGTTATTTTGGTAACCATATAAATGTGGCGGCGGCATCAAATTGTAACCATAAGGGTTTTGGTACCCATATGGGGGAGGCGGCGGCGGTAATAAGGGCGGCTGTGGTGGTGGTGGTCTTCCCCAGTTGCTCGCGTAAACATATGGCCTCGGCCTTACCTGGTGAACAAGCGCGAGTGGAGGACGAGGCCTATACATGGTACCCTTAGGCGCCCTTCTTGGCACATTATTATAGGTGCGTTCATCTTCATCGCAATCGGAATTATCACTCTCACTGCAGTATTGGCAGTTTCTTGCCCTGGAAACGATTTTTTTCTTGTAATCATTTGGAACGCTGTTGAATGGTGGTGCTTGATTTGCAGAAGGCTTAGATATCTTTGGGGCACCCAGAAGGTTCTTGATCTTGTAGGAAACAAGAAACCAGGCCATTTTCCCGAGCCTTGATATTCGCCTTCTTAATATTTTAGCACAACGAGTGTCCTTCCTCTTGGAATATGTTACCACCTCTTTTTCTTCATCTATGCCACCTTGTGCTTCTTTCTCATTAGTATCTTGTACCAACTCCTTTACTTCATGTATTGTACTGATAGAATTCACTCCTACGTACGCATATAAAAACTTGATCGATATTCAAAAATATATGTGAATAAATGTGTCAACTAAATACCAACAACAATAAAATTAGGAGTCTTTTCAAAAAAAAAAAAAAAACAATAAAATTAGGAGTTTGTACATACCATTTAGTTCTTGTAACTTTTCCTTTATTTTAAAGGCACATTCCTTGCAACATGTATTCACCTTCAAATCACAAGTCTGCAATAACATGCATAACATTTCAGAGAAAAAAAAATGTCATTATATGTAAATATACCGGTTAGGTTGAGAATCGGGGGATAGGAGAAAGATATTAGTCATCACTTATGGATAATAAATCAATTAAAGACGAGGAGCACATGAGGAGCTAGGGGCACCAAAACCAAAATCATCCGAAGCAACAAATTACATATAAAACCACATATCAAGGAACACAACATGCACTGGGGATTTGGAGAAGTTCCTATTATAGTGCGACAAATTTACATGTTATTCTGTATTAAAATCATAAAAGAGGGGAGTAGCTATCACAAACCGGACCATCAGCACTGTGGTTCTCCATTTGAGGGCTTGTGTGTCTGTTTCAAGATAATCGATTCACAAACCATAGCAATTTTATAGCCGAAGACTGCGCATGCCGATCTTTAATCCAGTATTTTATTATAAACATAAATACATTCCAATATATTTAATGCTTATAAGATCATCTTGTACCATTTTTTTATTTACGTACGGAGGAGTATCCTGAATCCTAGCTATGCCTTTTTCAACAAAAAAGAAGAAGGAAATATCTTTTTTATTTTTAATTGTAAGATTTTAACCACAAAATCTCGCCTTAAAAAATTTAGGGTTTTAATTGAGCTACTTCACCTTATTCGCCTCCATTTAAATCAAAAGTGTAAGAAAAAAGTAATCTTGATTAATTACCTCCATTTCTTAAGCGAGTAGCAAATATTCATAATATCTCAATGAAAAGCAAAATATGCACTAAATAAGAAATTTTCTTAATCTCAAATGTAAAAGCATTATATGCACTAATTAATTACCATGTAATTATTAATTAGTGCCAAGAAATCCTTATCCTCTCCATATAAGCACACAATCTAGGTGACCTAACATCCAGAAAAATCCAATCTCGAATTTCATTCCATCTCAGACCAAACTTTATGGATTCTACAAAAGCATTATATTTGCAGCCCTATTCTTCTGCATCACAAGGATTTGAAATAATTCCAAAGGAACAGCATCAACATCATCATGCAGCCCCGCCTCGACCTCCAGTAAGTATTTTTTAACTTTCTTATTTTTGCTACATAATGACTGTTTTTACATTTTTATTTTTGCTTTATTGATTATTTCAACGGACAATATCTGCAGGGTCCTCCTATTAAAGTGAATCTCAAAAGTAATTGTTTGAATTGTCAAGTGAAGCTGAAGAAAAAGTTGCAGAAGATGAGTGGTACGTATTATTTACTATATGGCCTCATTTTTACTTCCGTAAACCCTAGTTCTTAATTTCTCTTATCACTTAAAACATTCTTTGGCTAGGGGTGAATGATGTGGACATAGTTCCAGAACAAGGTGGCACTGTAACAGTTTCAGGTAGCATAGACTCTAAGGTGCTCATGGAGGTGATCCGAAATAATTACAAAAAGGCCAAGTTACTTTGCCCCTTTGATCAGAAGGAGCCCTCCGAAAATACAGTTGGAAAAAAATTTTCGTGCTCTGATGATGAACATGATGATAGCGAGGACGGCAATGACCACAATTTTGCTGTAAACAATAGTAACAACGAGGCCGGTCTAAGTGAACCGAAGAAAGAGAAGAAGACGAAGATGTGTGGTATAATGAGATGTTTTGGCAAGAAAAGTAACCCTATGGCCATGCGTCCACCTCCTCCCGCACCATCACCTGAGCCTCGGCCCCCCATGGGTTTTCCGACAAATGGATTTTTCCTTGGGCCGCCAAGGCCAGGATTTCGGCCGGGAATGCCATGGATGCCGCCAATTGGGCCACCACCGCCATATGGGTATTTAGGGAGGCCGCCATTACCCGCGGACTACGGATATCCTTTCCAGAGGTCGCCGCCAAGATTGAACCCTATGGTACACTACACCAGTTATAAGGACAATTATCGTCATCCATACTAGTGATATTGTACGTTGGTCTGAATTATAAGCCTAGCACACAAACGAAAATTTTTAACGTTTGTTAGCTAGGTTGATTCTTTTGTGCTTACCAATGATTCTTATATATGAAGTTGCACTCGATTTTTAAATTCTGATCAATTAGTATTTCATCTCGATCTGTAGTTTCTTTGTTTTGGCTGAATCATGCACTTCTTGATTTGGAACGTTTGTTTTCAATATCCTTTCTTTCATTAACTTGTGTTTTTTTTTCCTAGAATTGTTCACCTAATTGAGGGAAACATTTCAAGAAATTTTGCCGCCTCTATAGTCTTCGTGTTCGTTTCATTTTTAGTTGATTGTCACTTGTCAAGTGAATCGATCTACAATTTTACTAACACCATAGATCAAACTCATCATACGATCGAAATAGGTTTGCACCAGATTAATACATGCAGATGCCAGCTGGGTATAAGCTGGAAATCCAAAACCTCAACTCCATCTCCTACCACCGAATCTGGGTAGCCCTAGAGAGGACGCTGTCTTGTCCGGTCTGAGAGATCTTGACCCGTCAACAACCCACACCTCCAGCGGTCGAACCTGCGCGCCACCGTACCTTGGTAGACCTACAGGTATATATATATATATATATATATATATATATATGAATCGTGGGAGTCGTCCAAAAGAAAGAAATCTGAGTCATGGAAAGTTACTAGGTGAACAGCACCATTAGTGGTCTAATTACCTCATTAGTCATTAGTTCAAGGTAGAGAGAAGATTGAAGAGACTTGGGAGCATTTTCAATGGTGCTCCCTATTTTTTCATCAAATTTGTTAAAAAAATATCTAAACGTTAAACTAGGAGCTACTTTAATTTGTATTCAAAATGTTGCTTTTTGGTTTCCCTAAATTTTGTCAAGAGCCCCTTTGAGTTCTCTGAGAGAAAGCTTGTGAGAAAATTCTAGGGAAATTAATCTAAAGGATAAGATAGTCATTCGGTAATTTAGGTTATAACCTAATTTTGGCACAAATTTAGATCCAAGATTGAGAACGAGCTTAAAAGGAAATTCCTTTTAAAAAGGCAATAATAGGATATTTGCTTTATCTTGTTTCTCTCTTGACTGATGTTGGTCGTTAAGTAAGAAGTTACCATGAAGGTAGGTGAGCTGCGACTTGTTGGTTAAACAATTAACATTGTACATATCACAAATTCAAATTTTACTGATATCATGAAAGGAGTAAAGTGGAGATTTTAAAAAAGAAATCATATTTGATATCAAATATTTTTTTTTCCTTCATATTGAGGGAGAGAGAGGATATTGGTAACTCCATCAAATCATGAGAACGATGAGATAATGTTACTCTTTTCCTTTATAACAATGAGGTGAATTGTACACCATAATTGACACAAATTTTCGCTAATTGTAAGATTTCCTACTAACTAGACATTAATGGATAGTCATTTCATTTTGGTATGAAATCACAAAGTAATTTTGATCCTAAATCAACGTAGTATTTCAGCAATCAAGGATTAATCACCATGTAGGGTCATTAACAGAACTTACCATCAATGCGTGCTCTGGTAATCACCATTAACGATTAATTGTTTACACAAATGCAATATTTTTGGTTTTCCATAGTTTCACCTTAACTGGCCGGCATCTTTATATATACAGGCTGTTGTAGTCCATAGTTCTTCTATTCATTTGTTTTAATCACAAATCGATCTGTGCATTTGTTCGTGGTTTAGCCATGGCTTTGGCCAATATTCCAATGCTTCTTTCCCTTTTGATGGCTTTGTGTGGAGTCTGCTTTGGTACCATTTACCAAGTGGGTGACTCTAACGGGTGGACAGACAAAGGTGTTGACTATAAGACCTGGGCATTTACCAAAAACTTTACCGTTGGAGACATTCTTCGTAAGCTAATTTCCTTCCTACATTTGAAAATTATATAAATGGGTGTTGAGAGATAGCATCCTTTTGGATCTGGAAATATATTGTAATGAGGACTAGGGAATCCCTTTTCTCATTTATGGTTGTGGATCGATCAGGCAAAATATTCGAATGAAGACTAGGATTATGCCATTAATTTGTATTGCTAGCTTCTCCTCAATGTTCTAACAAAAACTAGCTAACGTTTAGTCTCATGATGTGGGTGAAACCCCTTGTTTGTGTAGAGTTCAGTCTATATGCATGATAGTTGCATGTTTATATTTTAATGGGGTTTATCATGGTTGTGGATTTGACAAATTATTACATGCTATTATATATATATTGAACCTTAAAGAAATTTTATCTATGCAGATTTTAAGTATGACAGAAAGGAGAACAATGTAGTGAGAGTGTTGCATAAAGCATTTAGGTCATGCAACCCAAAGGGTAAAATCTACAAGACGCGCACCGGCGACGATTATATACGCTTGAATAGACCTGGAAACTTCTTCTTCATTTGTAGTGTCAATGGACATTGCCGCTCTGGCCAGAAGGTTCATGTTAGCGTTTCTAAGTCAGTTCCAAGTGTCAGTCCTGGAACAGCCCCAACCCTACCACCGGTACCCAGTTCTGGTCCACTTCGGAGTCCAATTGCCAGCCCAACATCTCCCACAGCCACCCCGACTGGCGCCCCGAAAGGTGCACCCATTGCCGCCCCAAAAGGTGCACCCACTGCCACCCCAAAAGGTGCACCCACTGCCGCCCCAAAAGATGCACCCACTGCCGCCCCAAAAGGTGCACCCATTGCTGCCCCAACAACTCCCCCAACGGCTGATGGACCACCAAGTGCAGACTCTCCTCCTGATCTTCCTATAGAACTGATCCCAGCGCCTAAGGCAGCTCCTCCTAACCCTCCCAAGAAGAGCAGTGCTCAATCCATTCACTCCTCTATGCTGTTCTTGATGGCAATGGGGTTTATTGCCTATATTGTGGTCTGAGTATTTAGGGGTGAGAAGGACATGCTTGGTTTAGAATTAGCGACTATGAAGTTCATGAATAAGTTATTTCACATAATTGTGTAGCAAATCAAATTCGTTCATTAAATTTGTTTAGCTAGTAGTGTTATCTTGGCCCATTTTAAAATAGGTTAATCATTATGACATAAACAAAATTTGGTTTTCGTCCTCATTTGTCTCTAAGCATATTCATATTCATATGCTGAGAAGAAGAACTTAGATTTCAGGTGACGTACATTTTCTATATGCATGTTGTGAAGTTATTCACCTATTCTTCTCTGACCACATTTAGGTGCGTTCTTAAGTTTTATTATTGTAATGCTTAGTTATACGGTAAAGACCATGGTGTTGAACATGAACATATTATACTTCAATACCAAACCCAAATACAAAAACGAGATTAAGTTGAAGAACATGATAAAAATATAAGTGACTCAGTTTGTTTGTCTAATTCTACTTACTATTGAAGATTATACTTCTCAAAATTAGTAGAAAAATGACTATTGTTTGATCAAATCATTTTTTTATTTGTTGCGGTTAATAGATTTATGAATTATAAAAATGTTAAATTTAAGGGAAAAAAAAATTATTACAAAGAATAATGATATCGGCCTGTCCTTAAATTTGCCCAAGTGGTGAAGAATGATGGTGATTTAGATTCAGATTAAGTTAAATTAGAGGTTCGATTTGATCCAAATAAATTATGACGAATAAAAATGAAGTTTTTTAAATTGATGCAGTCCCATGTAGTCTTGTTTGCTTTCAGTAACGGAAGTACCAAACTAGACCATACCATTTTTGAGGCCAACACCAAACTAGAACTCAAACGAAGTACAAAAGTTTAAGGGTTAAAACCGGAAAGACAACCGTGTAGTTAATGGTTTCGATCGCAGGTACGTCGTTGCACACTTGCACACAGTAGTGTGGTCTCTGCCAAATTTCTTTAAACCCTGATCAACTCTCTCTCTCTCTCTCTGGTCACTATATTTGGCTATTTGGGAAGTGAGAAAATCCCCATTCGGATCCACCGGGATACTATTCCGGTATTCACTCCATGGACTCCGAACCCGACTTGCAGAAAACCCCAACAGCCAGGTGTCACCTCTCTCTCTCTCTCTCTCTCTCTCTCTCTCTCTCTCTCATGTTCTGCAATTATTGAGGTTTATGGGTTTACTTTCCTTTCCACATTTCTAACAAGGGTTTGCATGTTGCCGAGAAAGTACAATTTTTCTGGTTTAAAGATTGATTCTTTATGTTATGTGGAGTGTGGCATTGGCTATTGCTTTTTGTATCTGGCTTTGGTTTGCTCATTTAGAGTTATGCTTCTAAGTGCGTCTAAATTAAGTAAATCAAAGGTGTTTATTGGCTTAGGTAGCTTTGATTGTGCTGGAAATGCAAAGGGTAGTTTGAAGTTTGGATCTTTAACGTTATTCATCTGGGTTATTGTGCATTTTTCGGTTCTTGTGGAAGGGTTTATCATTGCTTTGATGACACATTTCTTTGATTGTGCAGCTGTAACTCTCAACATTCTTCATCTGAAGTAATGTGTGAAGTGTGTAATCTGAAAATCTTGTTTCGTATAGTCATCTTAGTTATTGCAGGAGAGTAATCGATGTGTCAGGGTAGTTATAAAGGTTCTAGATTTAAGCCCAGAAAGTACTGTAATGCTTATATATAATACAGCTGCAGGAACAAGTTAACATATTTTCAGAGTTTTACAATTAGAGTAATGTATCTAAACCTTTTTAATTAATAAAGTCTTCAAAACAAGTAAATAGAATCTGTACATTTACTTATATGCGAGTGAAGGTCTTTTACTTGTTCTAAGGGTCTATTTCTATTGGGAGTTTGGGACTGAATGCAATGTATGAATTTGAATGACTCTATTGAAATTTTTGACCCATCGGCTTACAGGCACAAATGTCCTGCCTGTTACAAGCAATATAAGAAGAAAGAACATCTCATTGAGCACATGAAGGTTGCTTTCCACTCAGCTCATGATCCTAGTTGTGGAGTGTGTAGAAAGCACTGCAAATCTTTTGAGTCATTGAGGGAACATCTTACTGGTGAGATGTAATTGGAAGTTCATTTCAGCTGATAAGATCATGGGGTAGTTTTTATATTTCATTGATGAAACTGCTTCTTATTTGATTTCTCTTTTGTGGCTCCTATTATTTAGGTCCATTGGCAAAAGCAAATTGCATGAAAATTTTCTCCGAACAAGGGTGTGATTTATGTTTGAAGCTCTTTGATAGCCCTGCTTCTCTTAGCCAGCATAGAGAAATGTGTCTCCTATCTGCACCTGCTCCTATTGTAAGTTGACTACCTTCAATGTCTTATTGTCCATTGATCCATCAACGATACTCTTAATTTCTCAACTTTCTATATATGTAGACATACATGGCTTACATTTTTTATTTGACCTGTTGCAGGGAACAGTGATAATTGCTTGTGCAGAATCTCAATCTTATTTGAACTTGTGTGGTGAAAACCACTTCAATAACCGTGCGGAAGCAATTGCTATGGATTGTGAAATGGTTGGCGGTAGAAGTGATGGATCACTGGACCTGTGTGCAAGGGTGTGCCTGACAGATGAAGACGAGAATATCCTATTCCACACCTATGTGCGGCCTCAAATTTCTATCACGAATTACAGGCATGTGCATATGACTTCTCATCTTTGATTTGTCTCAAGAATTTGGGGACCAGGCCTGCTCTGATTCACATGCCTTTTACAATGTTTTCAGATATGAAATTACTGGGTTAACAGAAGATCATCTTAGAAATGCCATGCCACTCAAAGAAGTGCACGACAAAATCTTGAAAGTTTTGTACAATGGAGAGTCTATTGGGAGATCAAGGTTGGATGGGGAAAAGGCCAAGCTTCTTGTGGGGCATGATTTGGAGCATGATTTGGATTGCATGGGAATGTATTATCCTGAGCACCTGCTGAGGTATAAACCTTTTTTCCATTCCCAAGTCATGTCTTCTTCGAGCACCTGCTTCATCATTTGGTTAACAGATTAAATCCCCTACCCCAATATTAATTCTGCAGCACTATGTTCAGTACCTTTTCATGGACAGTTGGACGAATATTTGAATGAAACTGTGTAATCTCTGCGGAGGATTCAATCTATTTTGGTTTCTCATATGCAAAGCTATTCTAATCTTTAATTCCCTTTTATTATATTGGCTGTAGTACTTGGGCTGCCTTACTTTTCTGTGAAATGGTGATTTCACTGATTCTTTCATAATAGTGAACTGAATTTTTGTATTGTGTTTATTTGGCAGCATTTAGATGCTTGATGGTTCCTTATTTTATATGCAGGGATACTGCAAAGTACCATCCACTGATGAAAACAAATCTAGTCAGTCACTCACTTAAGTATCTCACCAGAACATATCTGGGGTAAGTTATTCTTCTTCTCAGACTTTTGCTTTTGTTTTTATATTTGTTTTTTTTTTTTTTGGTAAAATAATTTTATTTGCTTATGCTGATTCCAGTTTATTCTCTTAACTAGAAACCAATTTCTGGTAAGAAGTTGCTTAGTTAAGAGATATATTGTTCTTCTAGTTTGAGCTGGTTTACATTACAAATTGTTATGTTCCCTTCTATTTTGTTGGGTCATTATCTCTAATTCAAATTCTAGTCTAGAAGCTTTGTTCATATTACTTATAGAACGACAGGTAGAAGTCACAAAATTGGCTCAATTCCATCTAACTTAGCATTTCACTTGTGTTGTTTTGGAGATTAGTGCATTTAGAAACTGTTGCGAGCCTTCTTTCCCTTGGAGACATATGATTTCTTTGTCTCTTCTCTCCCTTCAATATATTTGTATTGTAAACATCAAATGTTGTTTACCATCTATCATTTACTTCATGCAAATATTCTATCGCACTTCATGATTTGAGTACTTATCCAGAAACTAGTAAAGTTTCTAATAGTCTCAAGTTGTAGGGATCTCCATCTTGCAGTCTATGTTATTTGCTTGTTGGAGTCATCTCTGATTGTAAATTCTCCAGTGAATCATGAAGCTTTGGCTTTACAGGTATGATATCCAGTCTGGTATGCATGATCCCTATGAAGATTGTGTGGCTGTAATGAGACTGTACAAGAGATTTCGAGCCCTAGATCATCAGACAGAAGGCATTGTTGCATCACTTGCTACAACGTATTCAAATGACATCCATGGGAATTTTGATTCTTGGACAACTGAAAAACTTGAGAAGATGACACCTGATGAGCTTTATGAATTGTCAAAACCAAACTACAAGTGCTGGTGTCTGGATAGAAGGTAAGCACTGCAACCTTAGGAATAAATTATATTCTCTAGAAAATACTTCTCTTTCAATTATAATTATGCAGCTATTAGAGACTTTGAGCAAGAGTATTAGATGCAGGGGATCTTGTTAGCGCGTCATTATGGGTATGATTGTCGTGTTTCGTATATTATGTTGTACATGTTCTGTTTGTAGTCATCATCTGACGTGAAAGAGGGCAAATTTGCAAAGCCCATCCCTCGATAATGTTTATGAATTCCAGTACACATTACAACATTTTCAGTTCTGGCATGTTAATTTGCTATGCTTCTGCAGCTGTACCTTTTTCAAACAGTATCAAACGTCCGCAAACAAACCAGCTTAATCTATGTCAATCACCTGATTCCAATCCACCAAAGTGTTGGCTTAAGGTCCCATGTTCGACTTCCCCCTCCCCTATTTGGTTTCGTTCACCAATCATGCCACATCATCTTGTTTAGATAGCGCGCAACAGTCGTGATTCATAAGTGCTCATAAACTACTTAACAGAGAAACAAAATAACTTGAAAAGAATAACAGATATTAACCACAAGAAGCCCTTTTTTTCTTTTCTTGTTACAAATTTAAAGTTGGTTTGACCCAAACTGGTTCATAATCAGTCATTTCCACGAGGCTCTTGGCATGCGAGGTGTAAGGTTGTGAAATGCTTTTACTTTTGACATTGTAAACACCAAAATCTAAATGATAGCGTCGATCAATATCATAGCCCTGACCATCATTATCATGGATAAAGTATATGCAATTTGATAGACATCCTGATTTTGAAGCCGGCACAGTTACAGAAGAACTATCACCCACAAAGAGCGCAACATCATCACCTAAGTTGTCTTTGGCAACCCATTCACGCTTGTCAAAATTCAATTCGAAAACCAAGAATCCCACCGTCGAACGTTTTCCACCATCATATGCCACATACCTAATAACCATCAATAATTCTTTCTCAATTGAATATACGAGATATCTCTTGCTCAGAGCAGGTGGTCGGGTCATGCATGCAACAACTTCTACATTTGGGTTGGACTCAGCAGTGACACCAAAGGATAAAAGCCGAAACTTCTGATCAACAGCGTAAAATTTATCTTCAACATTAGTGACTTCATGAATTAAGGTCCCCAGTCTATCAACACCGGTATCAATATAAGTCCATGTTGCGGCTTTACCAAGCCTAATGAAAGCCATTTGACAAAATTCCCTATATATGACCACCACAATGCAATCCTCTGCATCTGCTATGGGGTCTGCTGACATAGTGGCCTTGAAAACATAATGGTTACATTGTCTAGACCATCTACGCCTCTCAAAATTGCTTGGAGGTAACCGCATTGAAGGAAGCCGAATGATTGAGTTTTCTTTCTTCCTCCTACCTTTAACCCTAAGAAACGGATTGATTAGGGTTATTGCAAAATTCTTCTCAACAGCTATCAACCATCCAAAGGAAGAGCCACAATATCGCTTGTTTGGCACACTTATTTGCAAATCAAAGACCTTGTCATCCACGATGCTGTATAAGTTCCATGAATGTCTTTTGTTAG
Source organism: Rosa chinensis (assembly GCF_002994745.2). Lineage (NCBI taxonomy): Eukaryota > Viridiplantae > Streptophyta > Magnoliopsida > Rosales > Rosaceae > Rosa > Rosa chinensis. Next base: position 54,751,969 of record NC_037093.1, on the reverse strand, counting down.
CACAGATCAAGAGCATTGGAGCTGTCATCTTAGCACGTTGGATTTGATTATCTTTTGCTACATAATACCATGACTTACAAACAATGCTGAATCGCAAGTAGTCTAATAGTGACACTAACTTCTCTAAAACTGAATCTAAAACGTGCTTGGGTAAACTTGCCCAATCTGAAGGGAAAAAAAAAAAAAATTAGCTTGACTGTTAATTTATAACAATAGGCATCAAAGAATTTTCTACAGATATAGTTTATAAGAACAAATGCCCCTTTGTTTTTTCGAATCAAAATGGTAGAGCTGATAGAAACAGAAATCATAAGTCCATCTTCAAAGTTCAAACAAAACAGAAGGTTATTTGCAATAATGTCATCTTTCTATTTTATCCAGAAATGTTTTGCTATATCAAAGAAGCAGATATACCAGACTCACATAGCTAAATTCAACAAAAGTCAGTACACAGAGCAGAACATATTCCATGCATCAAAGATTCAAAGTGGAATAAAGATTAAACTAGGGTAATCTTTTGTAAAAGTTGTTTGATGTTAAACTATGGTAATCAATAGTACTAACAGAGGTCTAACATACCTGGCTCCATCCAGAAGAATCCTGCAGAAATCAGACTCAAGTCAGGTGGCGCAGAAAGTAAGTACAGTGTCTTCTGCTTTGGTTCTTGTACGGCGTTGGAGATCTGATGTCTTACGTTTTGTGTCAGATTAGGATATTTGTTTTCTTATATATATGTGGATTGGGCCTGTTCTGTTTTCTACGACTAGGATTTAAATCCGTGTCTCCCATTAGCTAGGAAACCTTTTCAGTTTAGTTTTCGGTTTGTAGGTTTATAATCTGAATAGAAGAAATATGAATGTTTTGGTGAGAATTAATTTTCTCACCAAAACATTCATATTTCTTCTATTCAGATTATATTTCACCTTATCTCTTTTATGGGCAGAAGATGATTTTATTTTTTGGTCTGAGCATGAAGATGATGTTAATAAACTCAGGAAAAAGGTTGAAAAAGAATGGCAATGTCTAATGGAAGGGCTTCAATTTGAAGGGAATAGGCAAATTACAGACAAGGAACCCAAATCTCATTCTTTACTTCAACCAAGTTATCATACAGAAAGCAAAACGCTTCATTTCATCAAAGAGAAAGCAAAAGCCTCTTCTGCCATGACCTACATTTAAATATATGAAGGAAAAGCGCCAAAAGATGATTTCTACTGCAAATAATCATTAAACAGGTGACAAAATTTTGTAGGCATTTTTCTTTTCTTTTTATGTCAAAACAGCATTACAAAGACGATCCACATGGATCTTCGATAATCAAACAACACCTCATTAGAAAATGTAGAAACCCAAGAATGATCACATGTGTGATCCAAAGTTGCAAATGTGTCGGCAAGCTAGTGTGTTAGCCTCACAAAATATGAGCAAAATTAATTTGGGGAATTGGGAAAGAGAGCTGCTAAATGTCTGTAGACAGTGTGTATCCTCCATGGAACTTGAGCTTTCTTGTGAATCACATTGATGAGCATTCAAACTCACCTTCCCTTGCAACATCTGATTTGAGTCTGACAGCTTGTATAAGACCTAATTTAAGAGTTGTAAATTCTGCTTGAACTACTACTGAAATATTACCGAAAGAAGCTGAACCTGCAACAACAACAACTTCACCAAACATATATATTACTGCCAATAAAGCCAACAGAAGCTTGACGAATGGCAACACTGATCCATCAAAATTAAGCTTATAAAACTTCTCAGCAGAAGCTGACCACCCACTAGGTTGTTTATGTCTGTGCCTGATTTTATTCATAACAACATTACTTTTTTAACCGAAATCTCATAAGAAATTTAAAATATAAAAACGGGCTTGAGGCACAGTAGGAGCTATATGATTAATAACAAATATTTCTTTTGGTTGACAGATTAAAAACCAATTGATCCCTCTGATTCCAAACGCCACAGTTCACAGACAAACAGTAATAAATCTCTCAATTATATATGCTTGAGCAGAGGGTGTCTGGATACCATGACCTTAATTTTCTCAATTGCGCTGCATTATAACTACTTAGCCACTTTCTAACTAAAAAACTCATTAGTACTGAGTGCTGGAGGAAAAGAAGTTTTGATCAAAGCTGTTGCTCAGACAATTCCAACCTATGCTATGAGGTGCTATATGTTGCCGAAATCCTTATGTGATGATTTACAACAATTGTGCACTGATTTCTTCTGGGGGAGTACTAATCAGAAGAAAAAAATCCATTGGCGGTCTAGGGAGAGAATGTGTCTACCTAAGGAAGAAGGAGGTATGAGCTTTAAGCATTTACATGCCCATAATCTTTCCATGCTAGCCAAGCAGGGTTGGAGGTTGATATCCAAGCCGGACTCATTAGTTGCTCAAGTCCTCAAAGCTGTTTACTACCCCCATGGTACCTTTCTCACTGCTGATATGGGTGACAGACCCTCATTTTCTTGGAGAAGCATTTTGGAAGCTCGTTCAGTTTTACAAGCTGGTTTGTATTGGAAAATTGGAACTGGCACCAAGGTTAGCATTTGGGAGGATAATTGGATTCCAAATACTCCTCACCATTTATTGAATAAACCTGAGGATACTATCTTTGAGTTAGTTGCTGATTTGATCGATTACAATTCATGCAATTGGAATGTGGCTTCTGTTCATCTATGTTTCCCTGCAGATGTAGCTGCTAAAGTTCTGCGTATTCCTCTAAGCAGACGTTTTAACACTGATCGTTTTGCATGGAAATTAGAACCAAAAGGTTTCTTTTCAGTTAAGTTAGCTTACAGAGTGGCTAGGGAGCTGTCTATGGGGAACTATTATTCTTCTACCTCTTCTGGAGATCCCTATTTGCCGCTTTGGAAGGCTCTTTGGAATGCTAAAGTGCCCAGTAAAGTAGCTATCTTTGGTTGTAGGGCTTGCCACAACATACTTCCGACTCGAGCAGCTTTAAGTACTAAAGGTTACATTGGTGATCTGCATTGTGTTCTTTGTTCGGTCCTTATGAGTCTATTGGTCATGTTTTATGTGATTGTGCTACTGCCAAATCTATCCTACAGTCACCTCCTTTCTCAATTCCAATCTATGTCAGTCCGGCCTTTACTTTGAAAGAATGGCTGCTGGAACAGGTACTATCTCTTCCTTCTCATGTTTTTGATAAACTATTGATTATTCTCTGGAGCATTTGGAAGAACCGTAATGACAAACTGTGGAATGATAAGGAGAAGTACAATTTCATGCTAATTGCTTCTGCCATGGCTTGGTATGAGGAGTACCTAAGGGCTACGCAATCTAGAGACCATTCCAGTAGTCCAAAACATACAGTGATTAAGAAATGGATTCCCCCTCGTGGTGAGTTACTGAAAATGAATGTGGATGGCTCATTTTTATCTAATGTTACTTCAGCATGGAGGAGCGGGGGGGGGGTCGTCTTGAGCAATTCTATGGGCACCTTTGTTGCTGCCTTTTGTCAGTTCTCCTCTACATGTTGAATTACTAGCTATACAACAAGGTCTTCTATTCATGCAGGCAGTAGCATGGTTACTTACAAGCTGAACTGGAAAGTGATTGTTTGCTTGCGGTCCAGGCAATTTCCTCCTCAGTTGGTGATCTATCTCCTTTGAGTCCTCTAGTTGCTGATATCAAGGGGCTTCTAGTTCAATGTCCTAATATTTCTATGCACCATGTTAGAAGAGATATATAGAAATCGTGTAGCTCATAGACTTGCTAGCATTAGTTTTGATTCGAACCTTCATTAGGATTGGTTCACACATGCTCCGGATTTCATTATGGATGCCCTAGTGTACGATGTTATTCTTATGAATTAATAAAATTTCTCATCTTAAAAAAAAAAAAAAAAAACTACTTGGCCACTCCTTTCCTGAATGATAACCTGCTCTCCATATGCTTAAATAGACATTTTCATAACAAGAGACAAAGTACAGGAATCCATATTTTTTTATGTCACCAACTTAACCCATCATCTACTAAATATCATTAAAGAAAAATGACCCCAATATATCAGATAAAAATAGATAAAGAAATGAAATAACATCATAATAGATAATAAGTTTTAATGTCACAACATAATTAAAATTCAGATTACACAATAGCTTCCAGCAGAAGTTTGAGCAAAATATAACATTATGTTGAGCCATAATCTGATCATCCACACGCCAAAAGAAAAAAAAAAGCAATTTTAAGACCAACATTAGTCTTGAGCATCCATTTCTCTAGTGGTTAAGAAGCTTGTAAATCCATTGGCTCTTTAAATTGTCGGGAAGGCTGAACAAGAGCTCAATTTTGGAGTCATCGCCAATAATTGTAGCAGCAGCCTCAAGCACATCATAATCATTCAAACCTTCAATTTTCATAAGCTCTGCGACAAGTTTACCTCTTTTTGTAGATGTTGCATGGTCATATATTCAAAAGTACTTCTTTCATAGTCTCCAAGTGTGTCTTGATCACATCCACAAGGGAGCGAAGTGTTCTAATAGTCTCAAGTTGTAGGGATCTTCATCTTGCAGTCTATGTTATTTGCTTGTTGGAGTCATCTCTTATTGTATATTCTCCAGTGAATCATGAATCTTTGGCTTTACAGGTATGATATCTAGTCTGGTATGCATGATCCTTATGCAGATTGTGTGGCTGTAATGAGACTGTACAAGAGATTTCGAGCCCTAGATCATCTGACAGAAGGCATTGTTGCATCACTTGCTACGAAGTATTCAAACATCCATGGGAATTTTGATTCTTGGACAACTGAAAAACTTGAGAAGATGACACCTGATGAGCTTTATGAATTGTCAAAACCAAACTACAAGTGCTGATGTCTGGATAGAAGGCAAGCAGTGTAACCTTAGGATTATGAGTATTGTCTAGAAAAGACTTCTCTTTCAATTATAATTACGAAGCTATTAGAGCCTTTGAGCAAGAGTATGGGTATGCAGGGGAACGTTATGGGTATGATTGCCGTCTGTCTTTCGTATAATATTTTGTACATATTCTGTTTGTAGTTATCATCTGAAGTGAAAGAATTCCGGTACACATTACAACATTTTCAGTTCTGGCATGTTAATTTGCCATGCTTCTGCAGCTATACCTTTTTAAAACAGTATCAAACATCAGCAAACAAACCAGCTTAATCTATGTCAATCACCTGATTCCAATCCACCTAAGTGTTGACTTAAGGTCCCATGTTCGACTTCCCCCTCCCCCATTTGGCTTCGTTCACCAATCATGCCACATCATCTTGTTTAGATAGCGCGCGACAGTCGTGACTCATAAGTGCTCATAAACTACTTAACAGTATCTGTTACCCTTGAAAGATTGAATCAGAAATCAATTGTTCGTTGGGACCTTTTTGCTCTTATAGGAGCTTTCATGCAAGCAAGCAAAATCCATCTGCAGAAACATTATGCGAAAATTTCGTTCTTGATCAGGGAGAGCAATTTATTAGGGAAACAAATTTAGAATTCAAAGGACGGAATTACATGTTGAAAAAAAACAAAAACAAAACTTACCGTAAAGAAACAAAATAACTTGAAAAGAATAACAGATATCAACCACAAGAAGCCCTTTTTTTCTTTTCTTGTTACAAATTTAAAGTTGGTTTTACCCAAACTGGTTCATAATCAGTCATTTCCACGAGGCTCTTGGCATGCGAGGTGTAAGGTTGTGAAATGCTTTTACTTTCGACATTGTAAACACCTAAATCTAAATGATAGCGTCGACCAATATCATATCCATTACGATCATTATCATGGACAAAGTATATGCAATTTGATAGACATCCTGATTTTGAAGCCGGCACAGTTACAGAAGCGCTATCACCCACAAAAAGCGCAACATCATCACCTAAGTTGTCTTTGGCTACCCATTCACGCTTGTCAAAATTCAATTCGAAAACCAAGAATCCCACCGTCGAACGTTTTCCACCATCATATGCCACATACCTAATAACCATCAATAATTCTTTCTCGATTGAATATACGAGATATCTCTTGCTCAGAGCTGGTCGTCGGGTCATGCATGCAACCACTTCTACATTTGGGTTGGACTCAGCAGTGACACCAAAGGATAAAAGCCGAAACTTCTGATCAACAGCGTAAAATTTATCTTTAACATTAGTGACTTCTAGAATTAAGGTCCCCAGTCTATCAACACCGGTATCAATATAAGTCCACGTTGTGGCTTTACCAAGCCTAATGAAAGCCATTTGACAAAATTCCCTATATATGACCACCACAATACAATCCTCTGCATCTGTTATGGGGTCTGCTGACATAGTGGCCTTGAAAACATAATGGTGGTATCGTCTAGACCATCTACGCCTTTCAGAATTGCTTGGAGGTAACCGCATTGAAGGAAGCCGAATGATTGAGTTTTCATTCTTCCTCCTACCTTTAACCCTAAGAAACGGATTGATTAGGGTTATTGCAAAATTCTTCTCAACAGCTATCAACCATCCAAAGGAAGAGCCACAATATCGCTTATTTGGCACACTTAGTTGCAAATCAAAGACCTTGTCATCCACGATGCTGTATAAGTTCCATGAATGTCTTTTGTTAGCACAGATCAAGAGCATTGGAGCTGTCATCTTAGCGCGTTGGATTTGATTATCTTTTGCTACATAATACCATGACTTACAAACAATGCTGAATCGCAAGTAGTCTGATAGTGACACCAACTTCTCTAAAACTGAATCTAAAACGTGCTTGGGTAAACTTGCCCAATCTGAAGGTAAAAAAAAAAAAAAAATTAGCTTGACTGTTGATTTATAACAATAGGCATCAAAGAATTTTCTACAGATATAGTTTGTAAGAACAAATGCCCCTTTTTATTTTCGAATCCAAATGGTAGAGCTGATAGAAACAGAAATCATAAGTCGATCTTCAAAGTTCAAACAAAACAGAAGGTTATTTGCAATAACGTCATCTTTCTATTTTATCCAGAAATGTTTGCTATATCAAAGAAGCAGATATACCAAACTCACATAGCTAAATTTAACAAAAGTCAGTAAACAGAGCAGAACATATTGCATGCATCAAAGTGGAATAAAGATTTTACTTTTGTAAAAGTTGTTTGATGTTAAACTATGGTAATCAATAGTACTAACGGAGGTCTAACATACCTGGTTCCATCCAGAAGAATCCTGCCGATTTCGGACTCAAGTCAGGCGCCGCAGAAAGTAAGTACAGTGTCTTCTGCTTTGGTTCTTGTACGGCGTCGGAGATCTGATGTCTTACGTTTTGTGTCAGATTAGGATATTTGTTTTCTTATATATATGTCGATTGGGCCTGTTCTGTTTTCTACTTGCTCTGGAGGCTTTGGGCTCTCAATAGCCCTGTACCCGTTTCTATATAGACAGCGTACTGGTACTCCATCTAAAACTAGGACTTCTGTCATGGCCTACATTTAAATATATGAAGGAAAAGCCCCAAAAGATGATTTCAACTGCAAATAATCATTAAACGGGTGACAAAATTTTGTATGCATCTTTTCTTTTCTTTTTATGTCAAAACAGCATTACAAAGACGATCCACATGGATCTTCGATAATCAAACAATACCTCATTAGAAAATGTAGAAACCCCAGAATGATCACATGTGTGATCCAAAGTTGCAAATGTGTCGGCAAGCTAGTGCGTTAGCCTCACAAAATATGAGCAAAATTAATTTGGGGAATTGGGAAAGGGAGCTGCTAAATGTCTGTAGATAGTGTGTATCCTCCATGGAACTTGAGCTTTCTTGTGAATCACATTGATGAGCATTCAAACTTACCTTCCCTTGCAACATCTGAATTGAGTCTGACAGCTTGTATAAGACCTAATTTAAGAGTTGTAAATTCTGAACTACTACTGAAATATTACCGAAAGAAGCTGAACCTGCAACAACAACAACTTCACCAAACATATATATTACTGCCAATAAAGCCAGCAGAAGCTTGACGATTGGCAACACTGATCCACCAAAATGAAGCTTATAAAAATTCTCAGCAGGAGCTGACCACCCACTAGGTTGTTTATGTCTGTGCCTGATTTTATTCATAACAACATTACTTTTTTAACCGAAATCTCATAAGAAATTTAAAATATAAAAAGGGGCTTGAGACACAGTAGGAGCTATATGATTAATAACAAATATTTCTTTTGGTTGACAGGTTAAAAACCAATTGATTCCTCTGATTCCAAACGCCACAGTTCACAGACAAACAGTAATAAACCTCTCAATTAGAAATGCATAATTAGATTTCCACTGCTTTAGCCACTGCAAAATATGACAATTATTAGGGAAGAATAAGTGGAATAAAATTGCCAAACTTTCCCAAACTTGTTTAGCATAAGAACAATCCCATAAGATGATGTTATGATTCAACATTGATAGGACAGGCATCTGGTAAGTTAGAGAATCTTGAAAGCTTTTCCCTTGCAGAAAGTCTACTTTGGTAAAAGAGCCTAGCAAACAATTGAACTTTTGGTGGTAATTTTTCTTTCCAGACTTTTGATAAATGAGATGAATAATTATTGAATAATTGCACATTAGTTGCAGCTTTAACATTGAGCTTACCACTACAGGAAAGGGTCCAAACAAATTGATCCCACATATCTGTTAAAGGAATATTAATACCAACAATAGACTGAATTATGGCAGAAGTGCATTCAGTTTTGGCAGATTCCAAGTATGATGCAAAATGTAAGCAGATACCTTTCAGAAAGATGAACAGATCTAAAAGAAGCCTCCAAGGGCAGGTTAACATTGTGATTCTAAAACTGAACTTGCCGGCCATTACCTATGATATATCTAATACTTTATAGGTCTGGCTCTTAATATTGTTTTCCAACTACTGAGTTCCCCACTTTTTCAGTCACCTCAAAAAAGGAATGGTTCTTTAACTATCTTTCTGTCAGAATATTGACCCACACATTATGAGGGTAGGTTGACATGTGCCATCCTAATTTAGATTGAAGCTTGATTATAATGCTGAATTCCTAACACGTAAACCCCATATTTTCTTGTTTTTACAATGAGAAGACCAATCAACTAACAGTTACCCCCCAAAAAGATCTCTAGTCATCTTATTAATCTGATGAAGACAATTTTAGTGGAAAGACATGCATACTGAACATGATTAGACATGGTTGAATTAGTTGAATTTTTGACAATAGCTTAGATTTGTGGCTTGATAAACTTTTTCTACATTTTGTTTAGTAAACCTTGAGTATCAGACCTGTCAGACCATCTATATTCTGAATTCCTAAATATCTAGCAAGAGTACACTTGTGAGGAATTGCCACAATATTGAGCAAAAGATGTCTTTTGGTTCAATAGTAGATTCATGAAAACATACCTTCTGACTTGATGCAATTTGACAATTATAAAGCAGATCTCTTAAACTTTGGGCAGCTTTAGCAGGAGCTTGTGAAAATGCCAATCAATCATCTGCAAAATACATAATAGAAATTCTTAAACCTTTAGGAAAAAAAAGAAAGCCATTGATTTTGATTATATTTCAGATGCCTAATAAAAGCTCTACAGAAGCAATAAATAGACATGGTGAAAGTGGATCACCATGTCAAAGTACAGTCAGAAACTGAATGCATAGAGTGCAGAATCAATTGAACTTGATTAGGATCAAAACCTAAATGGTAACAAAGTGAAATATAATCCCAGTATATCATATCATACCACATCATATCATGTGTAAACAGCTATTTATGACCAAATAAGTATATTATCAAGTATAAATTTTCCAGGACCGAAAGCAGCCTAATTTTGAGAAGTGCATTTATGCAATAGAAAGGCAAAAGTCGATTTATAAGTAAATTAGCAAGTATCTTATATGGAACATTACACAAACCAATAAGCCCCAGTTATTTACAGTTTCAGCAGGTTAGATTTAGGAATTAATACTATATTAGTATGACTCAGAAGGGAAATTTGAAGTTCCCTTGAAATGCTTATTAATATTCTGTTTGACTATGTCTCAACGGTTTGATAGGATAATGCATTTAGTCCATCAGGACTAGGAGCTTTCAAGGGACCTTTGAGCAGTAGCTTAATAAATTTCCCGACACTGTAAATGGAGGCATCAGCCTTTCATTATCAGCAGAATTAAACCAGTGTCAGGAAAGAATTAATTTGAGTAGTAGAGGAAATATGATCTGCTACGAACTTATATTAAAAAAGCATACACAAATTGTAAAGCAATATCCCTGAGAATTTCCAACCAGATTCCAGATTTTTAAAATATTTTCCCCTTACATTAGCTGTAGGGTGGAAGTAGGTTCCTTTTGGACCTGGAAGTAGCCCAAGTAGCTCTAATCATATCACCCAAAAGTTAACCAACTTTTCTAGCCTTTTGGACTCCTCTTGCTGGATTAAACTAGAAAAGTTGGCAAACAAACTAACAAAGAATGATTCAGATGAAAATTTTGAAGGGCTAGCTGAGTATGTGATAAAGGATATTCAGTTATTTTGATCTGATGAGATAGACTAGGAACCTTAGTTTTATTCCATAAATTAAGTGCATAAGTTAGATCCAATATATCTTCTAACAAAGAACTGGATTAAAATCAGCATTGTATTTCTAAGCATTAGTGACTAATTCCTTCAACAAAAAAAATTTCTTTCATTCAGAAGGACTGAAATCGAAAAGGATTAGATTTGAAAGAAGAGGATGATTTGGAAGAGAATATTAATGGAACGGTCAGATCCAAATGTAGGTAGAAGAGGGTGTATATTGAATTATTGATGGAAAGAGCAAAGGAAATGCAGCTGATATAAGTTTGAGTAGGAAGAGAAGAAGTGGAAATTTCTCATTTACAGTTTTGGATGAAACAATCTTTTCTCTTCAAGGGCTAGTGAAAGTTTGAGTCATCTTTTAGAGGCGATATAGTCTTTTTGTATTTTCTCTGGGCTGAAACTGAATAAAGCAAAAGGTCATAAAAAAAAAACTGAATAAAGCAAAATGTTCTTTAGCAGGATTTAATTTACCGGAAAAAAGAATGGAGGATCTTGCTTCAACTCTAGGCTGCAGTATGTGAAGCTGGCCAATCAAGTATTTGGGAATGCCTCTTGGTGGTATCATAAAAGTAAAAGTTTCTGGGATCCAGTGGTGGCAAAGGCGGAAAGAAGATTAGAAGGGTGCAAAAAAAAAAAAAAAAAAACCTCTTTTATCCAGGGGTAGCAGATTAGCACTGATTCAATCTTTTTGGGAAGTTTGCCTACATATTATCTCTCTTTATTTTGAATACCAAGTGGAGTTGCTAATAGGGTAGATTTAGAAAGGTTAAGGAAAGTTTCTTGTGGGAGGAGGTGGAGGAAGGTGAAAGGGCCATTTAGTTAATTGGGAAGTGGTACCTGAAACAAAGGAGAAAGGTGTTTAGGGGTGGGGAATTCGATGAAGAGAAATGAACCTTTTAGGTATATGGCTCCGGAGATTTCAGGAAGCAAGTGAGACCCTTTGGTACGCTGTCAGTAGAAGTAAATATGGACTTCACACAAATGATTAGGATTCCAACATTGTGATCCATGGCTCAAGCCGGAGTCCTTGGAAAGCTAAATCACTAGGAATTAATTTGTTTTCAGCTTATTGCTGGTTTGTGGTGGAGGGTAAGGATGAGATTTTGGAAAGAGAGATGGATGGGGGACTTAGATTTTACAATAATTAGGATGAGTACTTATGGTTCTCTTTGTTTCATAACTATACTGATGTTTCTCTTTTTCCTTTAGGCTGGGATTTTTGGTTCAGAAGGAATTTGAATGGCTTTGAAATAGTGGAGCACTCGTATTTAATCGCAGAACTGGAGAACATTTTACTGGTCTCATCTAAACAAGATATGAGAGGATGGATTTTGGAGGCGTAAAAGTTTTTCTCCTGTTAATCTTACTCTAGGAAGCTGATGGCTAACTCTTCTCTTCCCTGGTTTCATCCTCTAGACTGCAATTTGGAAGGCAAAAGTGACTCCTAAAGTTCCCTTGTCAGTCTAGATTATTGCTCATGGGAAGGTAAATATTTGTCATTTGGTTCACAGGAGATGACACTTTGCTGGCCTCTCCCCTCATTGGTGTATTATGTGCTAAGGAGAAGCAGTGTGAACCGTTTGTTTTTGCATTGTCCAATTGCTTTGGCTATCTGGTATAGGGTGTTTAGAGCTTGTAAAGTGCTGGGTCCTAATAGGTTGGTTGCTGCAGTTAGTTGGTTTAGTCTCTTATTCTTCTCTTTTTCTGTTTCCTTGTTGTTGATGTTTTAGGAGCTCTTTTTCAGTGGATGTCTTATCTACCTCTTTGTAATTGTTCTTTTCTCTTTATTACACTAGGTGCAATTACTACCCTTATTAGGAAGTACTTAATTAAACCCTGAACTAGAAAGAGAAGACCGATACAGCAAGATTGAATTGTGGAAAGAGTGTGAGCCACCTAACCTTTCATTTAAATGAAGGAGAAGAATGAAGTCATCTATTGATATAATAGGTAAAGCATCATCTAACACCGTACCAATTTGAGGATATGCATACATCCAACAAACACAACAGCAGAAATTATCAGAAAATACTACCAGTTTCCTAGGAATCCCATTAAAGGAATAAATTTGGACACAGTTGTACAAACTTTTCCAGATAACAGCCTAGTAATATCATATATGAAATTGAATTATAGTGAAAGATAGCCTTATCAAAAATTATGATGAACAAGGACAGACAGAAGAAATACCTTGCCAAATAAATTGTATGGAATATAGTTGTAACAACAAAACTGACCTGCAAATTGCCATGCAGACCAGCCAACATAGAATAAGGCGTTGGAATAGAGGAAAACTCAGGTTGGTTGAAGTGAATGGGTTAGGGATGATATTCTGGTGAGGATGAGAACAGTGATCTAAATTTTGACATTTGCAAACTTTGGGAAATGTTGAGATGCAGATGGGTACGTGCTTTTCTGTGAAAGTTTGGATGGGATTGCGATGAAATTAGGTTGTAGAAAGAAAGAGGGAAGAAAGGAAGGGTATAGAGAAATCGCGCCTTTCCAATTGGCCTCAATTCGTATGGACGTACATGCCTTTTGAGTTGTCAATTGACGCAAAAAAGTTAACAAACTCTAATTCTTCTATATAAAATTAGTAAATTCCATAGATGCCACTGGTAACGAATAAAGACCCAGGAAATAAAGTTCCTGTTCTCTCTCTCTCTTCCCCGTCACTCCCGCCCTCCCTCAATCCCTCTCTCTCTCCCCCTCCCTCTCCCTCCCTCTCCCCTCTCTCTTCCTCCCTCTCTCCCTCACTCTCCCCCCCCTCTCTCTCTCTCTCTCTCTCTCTCTCTCTCTCTCTCTCCCTCACTCTCCCCCCCCCTCTCTCTCTCTCTCTCTCTATATATATATATATATATATATATATATGTATATGCTGGAATACAAGTCTATCTATCTATCCCTACATGCTACATGCTGGAATGCAAGAATGGCACATAACAAGCACATATCTGTATCATTCACCACCATTTTGTAGCTCTACTACCATAAGATTCTAGGTGAGCATTACCAGCTCTGTAAACATTTATAATCCAGCATTGGGTGAGCATTACCAGCTCTTTAAGATTTGTAATCCAGCACTAGGTGAGCATTACCGGCTCCTTTAAGATTTGTAACTCATCACTACTTGGGGTCATGAGCATTACCTGCTCCTTAAGATATGTAACCCAGCACAAATGGGGAAAGCATTATAGTCTAAAGTTTCAAAAAAACAACCTACTGCATGTGTTCCTCCACCGGATGAATTTCTCGTATCTTAACTGCTTACAAAGAATCCAGATCAATACATCCACCATATTGAAACTTTGAATAACCTGCAACAAAAAGTTCAACCAATCAAGTTTAAACTCTGTCAGGGAAGGGAGAGAGTGATTTAAAAAGGTGTTATATTGAAAGTTGAGACACACCATGCTGGGAGCGAAAAGCATGCAGATACACAGAATTTAGGTATGCACAGAATTAGTGTGATTGAAATGGGTAGTGTTATGCAGTTGAAGAATTTGAAAGAAGAGGAGGTGCTAAAAATACCCTTCCAAAGCAATACAACAAAGCAGGACCTGAAATAACATTTGTTTAGATGGATACTTAATCCGAGTCAACCAAGGCTTTTAGACATCACTTATAATTGACATTCTAATTAAGAATGTCTCATACAATGGGATTCAAATGCATAGCATGAATGAGTCAATGAGTTATGATAGATTTATATGGTTGGGAAGGTAAACTCTTCCCTAGTATAACACGCACCCATGTCTAGCTATCCATATGTTTTCTATGGGCCTGATCCTATTTCTTACAACTTCAGTTGAAGAAGAGCTTGAGCAGTTAATTGAATGTTGGGTTCACATTTTTTTAGCAGCAAAGCCATTTAAATGCAGAACACCTTATGGATGACTATATTTGTTCCTGTTATGAAAATCTAAACCTACAAATAAAGAGTCATTACTAAGACAGTCTTAAGTCACACGTGCATGCCAATCAAAAGGAATGTCCAGTGTAGAGTAATCTCTAAACTCAAAAGAAAAGAAATGGTCTTTTTCACTTTCTTTCTGTAGTGACCATTTCAAAGAGGAAGAACTCTGCAGGACCAGAGCTCACATCAAAGGTCCTAAAATGATTCTAAAAGGAGTGTTCAGGAGCTAATAGGCATTGGTTGGGAAAGATGCAACCCAGTGCACCCAACCTCTGGAGCATTTTGGGGTTTGGGAATAGGCATTGGTTGTGGTGTTGGATGGGGTTCTGGTTTGGGGCCTGAAGTGATTGGCTATGTTTGAGCTGGCTGTGGTGCTGGCTTCAGTGTGGGTTTAACTCTGCTTGGTGTTGGTATTGGTCTTCCTGCAAATTGGCTCTACAGAGTTCCTTATGATGCTGTGATGGCAGCAAGCAGTGCCGCATTGAGGCTTGGAAGACCTCCTGGTCTTGTTTTCCCGAAAAGTATAGCAGGAGAAAGTTGGAACCTTGTGACACAGGCCTGCAAAGAGAAGCTAGTGGAAGATTGTATAGCTTCAAGCAACATCTTGTGGAAGGTTGAGTCAATTGATGTGAAAAGTCAGCTAAGTGCCAATGCTAAGACTGTTTGTGATGGTGTAACAGCATTTAGTGAATTTCATCTTCCACTTTCCCGAAGGTTCCAAAGATTGACAGGTTGAAGAAGTGGATTATCTGGTGCATATACTACAAGGATTGTAAAGCATTCTCACACAGACCACATTCTCCCTGAACTAGATTCTTGCCATGATAATATCTTGGTCTGCCTTAATTTGTAAGTTAAAGAGAAAAGCTGAGAGAAAAGTTTTCATTCAGGGGAGGTTGACTGAAATTTTTAAATGATCCTCCCATCTTACCAGCAAGGCTTTCATGGTTTTGAGAATCCCTTTCTTTTATCACCTGGGGAAAGAAAGAAAAAAAATCTCTAAACCCAAGAAAAGAGAAACCCAAAATCGAACCCTATATCCCATGGTTGATTGCGTCCTGACCCTAACTTCCACGAAAATCCTTCTGTTACTTCCATCGTCACCCTACCTTAGCAGGATCTTCAGCTTTCCCTATTTCAGAAGGAACATATTGAGAAATGGAAGGGTCGTCTATCAAATGCCTCTCATAATGACTAACAAGAGAACTTCCCTGATGACTCCAAGAACCACTTTCTCTTTTCTAGTCTATATATATATATATAGTACCAGCACAACACCCTCTAACCTAGATAATAAACACATAAGCTCCCCAACTTCAGGCTCTCAAGTTCCTTCTAAACCCAAAATCACAACTCTTAGATATCCACGTACCCTTGCATTAATGTATGGCTCTCAGAGATATTAAAATGTAATAATCAACGCACTCTCTTACTCCTCCACCCTTGTATTTTCCTACCCTCGAGCAAACAAAGAAAACCAAATGTTACTTAAGCCTAAAGACAAAAAGCTAAGCAATAAATTCCCGATCATTAAACTTCAGGTCATTAAGCACATAGAATAACGAAAAATGAAATTGTGTGGCTCTGAGAAAAACAATAAATCAATACTTGAAGCTCAGAGTCATGTGTGTGCCTAGCCAATATCAACACACCTCTCAGTTGCGGTTTCTGCATAAACTATATTGACATCTAGAAAAGTTCTTCGACTTTAAACCTCACACCATTAGGAAATATCATATTGAGCAAACTAGTATGGCATTTCATAGCAATATCAGAAAAGCACAATTTTGGAACACGAACTGATTCCATAAGCTCATCCTTGTTTCAGCCCAATCTAAATATACAAATCATTTGCCACAGAATAAGATTTAGCAGATAATCATCTCATAGTTCATCACAAGAGATTCCCTATATTTGATTCACAAACTTGTTGTTCAAACAACCTACATATCCAAATTATTTGCCGCATAATAAGATTAAGCATCACATAATTCCATTCGAACTGAGAAAGAACCAAGAATGAGTGAAAAGCAAGATTCGCAGTCAGAAAATTACCGAATCATTTGTATTCGCACGTATGAGTCTCCCCAGCTGGAGTCATAGGAAGCACGCACTTGTTGATTTTGCAGAAAGTGAAGTCAGCTCTGTGCTTGGAACTCCAACGGGCTTTCAGACCTCCGCCATCTTTGGTCCACACGTAGCATCTCTTCTCCTCCAATGGCTTCTCACATGCATTGCACAATTTTCAAACTGTGCTCGTCGATCAAGTGTGTTTTAAGAGATTCAGCACCTCACGGTCGCAATTAGGGCAGTGGACAATCAAATCGTTCTCCATAGTGATGACTCAAATTGCAAGAAGATGACTAAAATCACAGAGAAAACGCTGGAATTTTGCAAAGCAAGAAGATGACTGGTATCGTAACCGCCTCGTCTAACTCGGTCTCTACCTAATTCCGACTGAAACCAACAAGATTATTTATTTTGTTATTTACGATAGTGCCACTCAATTATTAAAAATTATTTAAAATTAATATAAGGTCTAAGGATTTTATTACATTTTCACATCTGTTTTAGTTAATAAAGCCTCTTCAATTAAATATATAGTGTGTGCGTGTGTGTGAGATATAATTAGCTATAGACGGAGTTGTCATGGCGAGTTTCTAGTGGATGGTGTATTTGCTAGGTTGAGGTGGAAGATGTGACCACATAGGGGCAGACTCAAGGGTTCAGAAGACCGGTTTTGGTTTGTCCAATCTTTGGAGTGTGATGCAACGAAATAGATCACGACCTCTGTGTGTTGTAGGCGAGAAGGCGCCTTTGGTATGAGTTTGGTGTGATCTTGGCATGGGTGCCTTTGGGACTAGAGAGCAATACTTGGTTTGAAGGTGGTGATTGGCTTTGGCTGGATGCTGAGGGCGGCAAAGCAGGAAGAATACACATGGCTTAGATTCATCTCTTGTGCCCATAATTGGGGGCCGATTCCTATTCGATTGGTAGATGTGGTGTTAGCATTGAAGCCACCCTCAAGTGCAATAGGTACAAGTTATAGAATAAGGGATTAAGTAAGGATGTCGAACCCACAATGATTGATAAATCTTTTCCTAGCTAGGGAAAACTTAAGGAAAAACTAGAAGAATATGCAAATGTACAATCACAAACAAAGGCTCACAAGTGAACCAAAGTTCATGGTGAGTATGTGCAAGATGGTGTGTAGAGATTTGATTTTGATTTTGAGATTGGTTTCTATTCAAATTGAAACAATGAAAGCAAGTAATATAAACTAAGCTAAACTAAACAAGTTGTTATCAAATGGATGGGAGTTAGGGCATTGGGTTTCACCTTTTGCTTTCCTTGCAAGCATTAAAGCAATTGAATATGAATGATGCAAAGCTAATTGTCCAACTACCCTCTTAGCATCCGGATAGGACAACCAAGGCTTAAACCCCTTTCAATTTATTAACTCTAACCGGATAAGTCTAGAGCTAACTACCTAGAGACAAATTTAATTACTGGATAGGTCTCAATCATTTGCCCCTAAATACATAAAGCTTAGGGTTTAGATAACCAAGTAAGCAAACTAATCCTATCTCTAGGTGATTTTAGCTCACTACCCTCACATGCACACATGGTGTGCTTTCATGCTCCCTTTTTGCCTAAAGGTAATCAATTTGTAGGAAAAACTTCATGTCATGGCAAACACATAACTCAAATTGATTAGGTCTAAGTAATGCATTCAACTATTGACTTAGTATGTGAGAATGACAACATGAATTTGCATCAATTTATAAACAAAAGCATCAATCCAAGCAAGTTTGGCTAGGGCTTTCAACCCTAGCCCCAACTAGTTCACTACTCACACATAGCTAGATACACAAGCTTCAACATTTTATTAAACATCAAATACATAAAGAGATAGGGAGTAAAGGGTGACTATTGATGATGCCGGAATAGGTGGTGGAGATGGGTTTCCAAAAACATGATGTGGTGGCAGTCACCTCCTTCTCCTTCTCCTTACCCCAAGCTCTTGATATTGGTAAGAATAGTGAAATTTGGGATCTCTAAGGTGAGTTGTGGTGTTGAGTGGTGGAGGAAATGGAGGTTGTAGTGTAGAGGAAAATGGAGGTTGTAGTGGTGGAAATGGTGGTGTCTTCTCTAGAGATAAAATGGATCTTGGATAGGATGAAGATGATTGAATGGAGTCAAGAATGCTGAAGAATTGGTCTTTAGCCTCTCTTTGATCAGCTATGTGTGTCCTCTTTGGTCCCAAAGTGTGCAAGAGATGCTCTTACACCATTGTCCTCTAAATGGTCCCAAATTAGCAAGGTGACAAAAGAACAAGGTGTAGGGAGATATTTGAATTCAAGTGATGGGAGATTCTCACAACCATGGTCCTCCTTTGCTGGAGAAAGGACCTTCCATGAGTGGCGGCTGGGCGGAATGTTTGTCGGAAAAGTTTACCGGAAAAATCGCCGGAAAAGTTGATTTGCAATTTTCTTCCAATCTCCTTGTCTTCTTCCCCTAGCTTCAAATCTCAGCATTTCAAACCTCATATAGTCATTTTATTTGTAATGCAAGGTTTCCTACAAATAAAAGGAAATGGATTAAAAAGGGTAAAATATCATGGAAGAATCTTCACAATTATGGAGCACAATTGCATAAGTAATTTGTGACTCAACATGTGGCAGCGAGAAGATTTGTGCTTTGTTCTACAGAGATGGTGGCGAGAGTCTCTAAGCACCGATCGGAATGTACGGCGGTCGGGCAGGTTTTGCCGGTGATCGCGTGTGATGCAGGCTGTGGAGTGCCTACTTTAGTTAGTGTGTCCACATCAAATTGATTATTCAATTCATTTGAGGTGCTCAAATCAGACTCGGTGCTTAATACATCTGGGATCCATAGAAGGTTTTGGGTGTCCAAAGCTATTTGAGATGTTGTTTGGATTTCGGTCCAAATGTGAACCAATCTGATGGGCTCTAGTCCTATAGGGTTTCGTATTTCATCCACAATTCAACATCTTAACAATCTCCACTCTGAATCAAAGTATCAAACCATAATATACTCTCTCTCACCTCAAATAATTTGAATTGACCATAGTCTCTAAGCACGATTATTCACTTGTTGGCAAATCAGTGCATAACACCTTTGAATCAAGCATTCGATTGGTCTGTTTGCAACTCCACCTTTAATTCTACTTCGCCTAACTCTGGTGTGATTAAGAAGCTAGATATTTCTTTCTAACAAGTCACTCCACTTTTAAGTTACCATTCACTACTTTTTGCTCCATCTCAAATGAACAATCACACCTCGTACATATCAATCTAAAGTACCATCAACTCTGGTACCATTTGATAGAGACAACATCCTTATAGAGTTACAGGTATATTTATTTGCATGGCGATGATATTGTCCCATTTAAACAATTGCTCAACCATAAAAGAACCTGTGCAATGAATTAATCAGTCAATCCTTCTTAGATATATGATAAATATGATTACAATTTTTAAGCCCCTCTCTCTGCTAGGGTTTCTCGGTGAATATTTTATTTGACAAAACCTCCTAAATCTAACCTAGCTCTAGTGGCGAACTAGTCTCACTGCGGCTTTCAAACTCTCTTACTTTGCTTGGGTTTCCCCTTAGACCGGCGGGGGCAAAGTGTTGCAAGACAACCATAGGCATATGTTTGGTCGTTTACTTGGGCCGAAAGCCAAGTTTCCAAGCTTTAAGGGTACCATCCCAACCATCTGGCACATCAAGTCGGGGCAATCCATTCAAGATGTGGGAGACCTCTTTTTGTTTTAATTCTATTGCGAAGCAGATTGCAATCTGATCCTGCACAGATGACCATAGTTCTACCGAAATACCATTGTTGGTGGTGGGGGAGTACGACAGTGTCAAACTAGTGGAAGTAGTTCCATTGAGGATTATGGAGACCTAGGGGTCGTCAAAGGCCCGCAAGTGGCTCTGAGGAACAAGGCGGCCTTGTCATTGGTCGGATTGTCTCTTGTGTGTGTGATTCGGTTCAACCACTTGACGCTCTACCAAGAAGGTGAGCAACACATCAGAATGGAATTTGACATCTGATGCAGGATCTGGACTTATATGCTATTTGAGTTCTTCTCCTCTGTCGAGCCTAAGTTGACTCTAGTCTATGAGAAAGTTAAAGATTTTTGCAGAGAGTATGGCTTGTTTGAACACAAGTTTTTGGTGAAGGAAAAGGAGCTGCAAAGCAAGCCGCTAACTACAACTTTGGCCGGGCTATCTCTTTTTGTAGGAACACCGACTAGGGTTTCTGGTATGGCCATGTCTAGGGGAACAGCTAGGATTTCTGGTATTGGAAGATAGGTTTCAGTGCCAGGTAGTGGCAGTGTCTCAAGTGGTGATGACATGAGAGGGGTATTGGGAGCCTATACATCACAGGGAGGCAATGGGTCTTTTGGCTTCAAGATATATAGTGGGAGGCCATGTTATTTCGGAGCACTTTTTATCTGCATTAAGACAATAGGTTTTCTTAAGAATTTGGTATCCCATATTTCTTCTAACCCTATAGATTACCTGGTGCTCTGAAGGTACTGTCGGTAGCACTGGAGGAGGTTGTTATGGCGTTGGAAATGCCTGCTTCGGAGGCTACTTTGATTGGACATAAACGCAAGGCTATTACAGAGCTTGATGATTCTGGCAAGAGGTACCTTACTCTCCCTAGTCTAAACTGCAAGTCGATGAAAATGTGACTTTGTTACTACAACATAAGAATGGTAAGATAATTGTGTTGCCGAAGAAGAAGAAACTACGGCATCCAAATGGGAGTAAGAATAAGCTTAAAGTTGCTCGTGCTCTTCATGACAAGGAGCTGCAGGCAAAAAAACCTAAAAAATCAAAGAGTCACGTTGAGCAAATTGGCGATATTGCTTTTGTAGTTGCAACCAAGGTTGATGAGGTTGCTAGGCTTGGGAACATTGATGACTTTGTGGCTAAACACATGGAGGCTCTGGTGACTAAATAAGGACTAGAAGTTGACTCATCATCTTCTCATCTAGAAATTGCTTAATTTTATTTTAAGTCGCAAAGACCATTTGCTCTGAGTATCATTTTACTTTATTAACTTCAGAGTTTCTAGGTTGTTTTGGAATAATGGTACGCGAACTTTCTAAAAAGTGAGTGTCTTGGGATATGTTGAGTTCTTATTCTTGGTTAAAATAAGTTGTTAGGGTGCTCTGAGAAACGTTTATTTCTATCGATTTTATTTTTTATTTATTTTTTATTTTTTGAAGGGGTTTGGAACCCAGCCAAGCTGGGAGGCTCATCCTCACGCCTGACTTATTATATTAAAATTAGAATCATGCATCGAGGGGGACATAGGGCCTTGACCTCGATGACAGTTACATGAGTCCTCATAGAGTACATCCTGAATAATAACAGGAGCCTCCTCTAACCAAACATCTTTAAGATAATTTAACTTAGCAAGGTGAGCTAACCTGTGAGCTACACCATTTGCTTCACGGAAGACATGACTAATCTGAATTGAGTGTAAAGGTGCCAAATATGACTTACAATCATCGATAATGCGCCCAATCTCAGATCGGTCCTCCACACTTTGAGAAAACACCGCAACCATCAGTGAGCAATCACTTTCAAGTTCGAATCCATCCCACCCTTGGTGAATCGCCAAGAGGAGGCCTGCCCTACATGCCTCTGCCTCCATGTGAAAAGCAGAGAGGACATGGGGAAAATAACGCGCCATAGCTGCTAGGCAAGTACCATACTCATCACATATCACAGCACCAACACCACCGTCACCAAAACCCGGTCTATAGCTGCCATCGACATTAACTTTTAGTCTCCCAGATGGTGGGTGTTTCCACTTTGCTTGTGGTCTTCTTACCTTAGTCTTGCCTGGCGGATTAACCTTCTGATAATCTTCAAAGAATTGCAACCCCCACTGAGCTACATTATGTGCATTAAAAAAACTGTTCTTCCACACCAAGTTATTACGTTATGTCCAAACCACCCACAGATACATAAAAAATAAATTACATTCATGCTCAGTGAGCTCATCAACCACATTTTTAATCCATTCTTCCAAGCTAGTGGCTCTGACTTTAGTGGCCTTTAATCCCAATGCTCTAAAAGCCCAAAAGCAATTAATAATACTACAATCCCTGAAGATGTGCAAACCATGCTCCTCTGTACCATGACAAAAGACACATCCCAAGTTTGGGATTCCAACTCTCTTACTCAGAGCTTGTTTTGTAGGGATAATGCCCTTCAATAATCTCCATGCAAACATGCGCACTTTAGGGGGTATATGTGCATGCCAAATCCACCTCCAATATTTATCATTTGACCCAACTGGACGACTTGAGCATGATGCGCGATCTGTAACTCCATCCAAAGTCTGTGCTACATGATAGCCATTTTTAACAGAGTATAGACCTTTTTTGTCATAATGCCACACCCATCTGTCCTCTGCCTCACTCACACTTAGAGGGATACGAGCTATTATC
Source organism: Rosa chinensis (assembly GCF_002994745.2). NCBI lineage: Eukaryota > Viridiplantae > Streptophyta > Magnoliopsida > Rosales > Rosaceae > Rosa > Rosa chinensis. Next base: position 54,729,016 of record NC_037093.1, on the reverse strand, counting down.
TCCACCTCCATTGGTACAAAGAGCTCTTCCAACAAGGTCATTTGCCATTCATGCTTATCAGGGTCAATCAGATCCTCAACCATAAGTTCCTCCAACCCCTCCATTGGCCTAGAAATAGGCCTAAAGGTATGTGGTAAAGGCAACCATAGGTCATTCCAAACAGCAATCTGGCTACCATTCCCGACCTGTAATCGGAGCCCCTTCCGCAACAACTCACGTCCATGCAGTATACTCTTCCATGCATAAGAAGAGCCGCCCACAGCCTTTGCTTCCAAGAAACTGCTATTTGGGAAATACTTTGCCTTATACATCCGTGCAATCAGAGAATGAGGATTTTGAAGGATCCGCCACCCTTGTTTTGCAAGTAACGCTTGATTGAAGTGCCCTATATGCCAGAATCCAAGTCCGCCCTCCACTTTGGGAACACATAATCTCTCCCACGCAATCCAGTGTATTTTCTTCTCATTGAACTTGTCTCCCCACCAAAACTTGGCCATTAGGCTATGCATCTCCGAACATAAGTGCTTCGGAAGTTCAAAGCAGCTCATGACATAAGTTGGTATAGACTGGGCTATAGCTTTTATCATGATCTCCTTACCAACTGCACTTAATGTCTTTTCTCTCCATCCCTGGGTGCGCTTCCTCACCTTTTCGGTTAGGAAACTGAATGCTTCAGTCTTAGAGTATCCTATTTCCGTAGGCAATCCCAAGTATTTTTCATGTTTATCAACTCGAAGGACCCCAAGAACTGCAGCAAGATCATCCTGCTTCACTATTTTGACATTCTTACTAAATGAGACACTGCTCTTGTCATAATTAATACGCTGCCCAGAAGCTTTCTCATACTGCTCAAGTAACTCTTTCAACACTATACATTCATCTACTTCAGCCTTAACAAAGATAAAAGAGTTGTCGGCAAAAAAAAGATGAGAAATAGAGGGAGCACCTGTGCATATTTTGATACCGTGGATAGCGCCTCTTTCTTCTGCCCTAAGAATCAACCGTGACAAAGCTTCAGCGCATAGTAAAAACCGATATGGAGAGATGGAGTCGCCTTGTCGCAATCCTCTGGAGGGAACCAGACATCCCTCAGGCCCACTCAAACGACCATGGCGCCCTCGTTACGACCCACTTCAGATCAGATGCATATGCAAAAGAGAATAACAATCGAGAACTCCCTTCGATCGGACAGACTACCAATCTGGACTGGTCAGATGGATTAGCATATGGGATCCATAAGCCACGCAGAGTACTAATTAAAGAATCCATCCGGCATTGTTTGTCTGTGAGCAATTCACCGACAAGAAAGAATTTCTTTGGCTGTTGTTTCAGCCGCTTCTAAGGGAGGACCACCTCCGTTTCTGTGAGAGCCAATTTCTAACCAAAGACCCCGATCACTTCCTCCATCTTGCATAGAAAATGAGAGAGAAGATCCCACCCCTTGACTAAGAAAGGAGGGAACCAGGACATACGGATACTGCAGTTCGCCGTCACCAAGGACACAATCGCCCCACTCCAACGAGGCAAAGACCCTAACTCTCCCTCGCGTAAGCTAGAGAGAGAAGAGAACGTCTCTTTCTGTCGATTTTATAGGATTGTTTCGTTTTTGTATTGCTTGTTGAACTTAATGAATTGGCTGAGCTCTTTTGTTAAAATATATATATATATATATATATATAATTTTTGATACATGATAAAATTCTCAATGACTAGATTCAGACAAAAAAAACTCAATGACTAGATGAACACCGTAAATAGAAGTGAAAGTCTTAGGTAGGGGCTGCCACGTGGTAGGGCAGTGCGGCCCACGAATCAAAACTCAAAAAAAAAAAATTTCTTGATCCAAAACTGTCCTCAATTTGCAAAGCAAAATATCCAAAATACTCCCCCTATTAGGTAGTGATTGGAACGCCGCACTGCCCCACCACGTGTCAGCCCTACTTAAGACCATACAGATAATTTTTTTTTTCTTCAATTTTAAGAAATGAAAAGAGTCAAAGACACACGAAATATTTTTACCGGTGCAGTCAACGGAAAGAAACTAATTGAGGTGCCTATTTGTGCGTCGTCTGCTTTCTTCTCTCTTCAGTCAAAGCAATCACACAGAAGCGAAAGCGAAAACAAAGCAAAGCTTCAGATTCTCTCCTTCCCTCCTCCTTGTAATGAACTGAACCCTAATTCTTCATCCTCTAAAGTGATTCCGATGGCGGTGGTGCCCGTACATCAACCGTCGAGTCACCTATGGGACTCGGTCCTCCAACTCACCAAGTCAGCTCAGGACAAGAACAGCGACCCGCTCCTCTGGGCCCTCCAGCTCAGCTCCAGCCTCAATTCCGCCGCCGTGCCCTTGCCGTCCGTCGAGCTCGCCCACCTCCTCGTCTCCCACATCTGCTGGGGCAACCACGTGCCGATCACGTGGAAGTTCCTCGAGAAGGCTTTGACCGTCAAGATCGTCCCTCCCATGCTCGTCCTCGCTCTCCTCTCTACCAAGTACTCCCATGCTTCCATTGCCTTTTCTTTCTGTCTGGTTATCAATTTTTTATACTAGTATGAGTTTCCTGGTTTCTTCACTGGATGTTAATTTGTACACGAGGGATTGAGATTCTGTTATTAGGGCATTTGATTGTTTATGATTGCTTATGAGCTTGAGAGGTACTATAGTAGATAGAACAATCTAGTTACCGGTATCCTACTGTAGGATTAAATGGTGAAATTTAAGTTATTGGTATAGAGTAAGTACATTTAGAAAGAAATGATGCTAAGTAATCAGGCAAGCTTCATGGTATATTTCGAGGATAGGTCTGTGTGAAATGCGGGAGTTACTTGGAATGTTGGAAAGAGTACTGTGGCATAGAAACTATGATTCATCGGGTGTTAGATAATGGGTTTGAGCGATGTTAAGGGTCTGTATTGACTAAAAAATTGTTTTGGCACTTAGTAATACACCTTACTAGAGAAAAATATAAAGAAAGAGAGCTACAAGCAGAAAGGAGGGATTGAAAATTGACTACTTTCACTCGGTCATCAGCCACCTAAAATCTGGCATAGCGATCTGTTTATACAGCTAGGAGATTGTCAGTACCGTAAAGGACATATAGATAACTACCAGATGGAAATGGAAAGGGCTGTAAAAAGCAGACGATAGAAATGGGCCCAGAATATAGTGACCGTATCATTTAAGGTCTTATGGCTCAAAGTTACTAAGGTGGTGCTTGGTGAAAAAAAAGAAGAAGAAGAACCTATTCGCTTCGTGAAAACGATGCCTTATATTGTATGTTGGACGTGAACCCTCAAGTATTTTGCCTTTTAACATCTGCATTGTGCATTAGCATAGTCTATCTTAGACTTTCAATTGTCACCTTCCTTTCTGTTATCTGCAATGTGGCTGTTGCATCATCAGTTATCAGACTGCAAGTGCTTACTTTTACTGATAAATTGACCTTCAGTTTTTCTATGTATAATACAGGGTTGTTCCAAATCGACACATTCACCCTGCAGCATATAGGCTTTATATGGAACTTCTTAAGAGGCATACGCTTTCATTTGCTTCTCAATTGAATGGACCAAATTTTCAGAAGTAAGTTTCATTTATGTTCTTGTCTTGCAACAGTGCACTTATCATTGCCCACTTTCCCCTAGAAAGTTACCTTAACCTTGTGCCTTTTCATTATGATATGTAGTGCCTTTTCATTATGATATGTAGTCTGTTGGTTCAATATTTTCATGACAACTTTAAGTTTGTATCTACTTTTAGGTGTTTCCACCCCTGCCAGTAAAAAATGAGAATGAACATTATTTAATTTGTTTGGTTTCTTGGAAGTTGATTGGATTTAAAGAATGCAATTTCCAAATAAAGTCTTTCAGTAGTCTGTGCACATGGGTATTCAGGTTTCTCCCCATACCTCTATAAAAGAAAAGCTCTGTGTTGATCAACAATCATTAACACCAACAATTTTTCTTTAAAGCCTTTCCTTTTCCCTCCAGGTGGTGGCTTCATTGAGAAAAACACCGAATCTTAAAGAGAGTCCTAATGTAGTATCTGTAGTAGACCAATCAAAGTCTTCAAATACCATTTTGAAATGTCTATTTAGTGATTCTTCCATTTGATGTGCTCTGATAATTTTCTGCTTTATGCTCAATCAACAATTATTAACACATATATTGATGCAATTACAGAATCATGAGATCCATTGATGATGTTCTGCAACTTTCCCAACAATATGGTCTTCCAGTGTGTGAACCTGGAGTTCTTCTTGTTGAGTTTGTCTTTTCAATCATATGGCAGTTACTTGAGGCATCATTAGATGATGAACATTTGCTCGAACTTACTCCAGACAAGAGCTCCAGATGGCCTACTAGACCACAAGATATGGAAATAGATGGTCCTGATAGTTTTAATGAAAAGAGAAGTGAGCAAAATGAAGGCCTGAAGAAAGCAAATACTGCAATGGCTATTGAGATAATTGTAGAGTTTCTTCAAAACAAAGTAACTTCAAGGATTTTGTACTTGGCACGTCGGAATATGTAAGGACCTAGTTTTTTGTTATGCATTTACCTTTTGCTTTCAAGGATTCTGTGCATCTTAATGTTAGTTGTGTTGTGATGGAGAAGTGGAAAACAGCAGTTTCACTTAACAATGGTCTGACGCAGTTTGACTAGTTTTAAAGCTCATATTAGAGTGTCAAAAGCATAATTAAATTAAGATACCAAATTATTTGCCCTTCTTTTAGGCCATCACATTGGGGAGGTTTCGTTCAGCAGCTGCAAGTGCTCGGGGCACACTCATCAGTTTTGAGGACTTTGAAACATATAACTCCAGAGTCCCTTCTGCAGCTGTCATCTGATTCACGTCGACTTCTGAATCGGGAAGGCAAAACAATTTCAAGGCAAGAATTTCATGCCGTATTGTCTTTTGGATCCCTGATGTCTTCTGCTTGTCAATCACATGGAGCTAGTTCGTCTGCCTTTTGGCTTCCTATTGACCTCTTTCTTGAAGATGCTATGGATGGATCAGAAGTAGCGGGAACTAGTGCCATTGAAACTCTTACTGGTGCGGATCAATTTTGTAATTTTTATCATTTTGTTATCTGTACCTGGAGTTGGTAAGAATCCAGTTCTCCTAGGCAGTGATACTTATCTGAGTTAATATTGCAGGTTTACTAAAGGCTCTACAGGCAATTAATGGGACTACATGGCACAATGCATTTTTAGGGGTATGGATTGCAGCTCTGCGTCTTATTCAAAGGGTAAGAATTGATTCCAATTAATGCTAGAAATTTCTTAGTTTAACGAAGTTTTCTTGTGTGCTGGGAATTCCCAAGAATTGATAATGGAATTACTAATTCTGGTTTATACATAAAGCATATGCGCGCGTGCGCGTATGTACTTTAATTTACACACATACCGAGAGGCATTTCTAGTTGGATAAATTCTGGAACTTAAATGTGCTTCTTCTGTTCTTCAAGTGTCAGTGATTGCTTGATCATCCCTACCACCACTCCCAAGTCCCATACATATATATATATATATATATATATATATTTAGATGTTGAATTATATGTATATATGATGTATCAAAGAATAGTATTCTGGTTAGAATAGGCTGGTCAGATTTGGTACGACATTTGAGCATGTCAAGTAAAGCTCAATTTGAACTAAAGCTGAGATCAAAAACTTGTTTACTTAAACAAGGCAAGCTGTGACATCCAAGAACTTGGGTCCTCTGTGCTTGCAAGTTTGTCCCTTGAAATTTAAAAGCTTTTAATTTGAGCTATTGTCTCTCCAGGAATATCATTTAGTTTTGCTTTTGGCCAACGACAACATTTTGAAACATTGATGAGACATATCCTGTGTCTAATATGTAGGAATGACTATAATTTGACTTGACAACCAGCGTAATGAAATGTAGGAATTGCATACATTTAGATCTTAGCAGCTTTATTCTCAAGTCTTTCTCATGGTGTGTTCTGTTGAATTGATACATATTGATCAGTTATTAACATTTCTCTGTTCTTATTTGGTCTTATAGGAAAGGGATCCCAAGGAAGGACCTGTTCCTCGCCTTGATACCTGCTTATGCATGCTACTGTCTATAACAACACTTGCTGTTACAAATATTGTTGAAGAAGAGGAAGCTGAACTGTTGAAGGAAACTGAGCGGGACCCTACTAACCAAGGGAAGGAAAAACTGGCTCTGGGAAAGCGTCGCAGGGATTTAATTACCTGCTTACAGCTATTGGGTGATCATGAGGCCTTATTAACGACACCTCAGTCTGTTTGTTCGGTGGTCAATCAAGCTGTGGCCAAGGCGATGATGTTTAGATCAGGCCATCTAGTCAGTAATGGATACTATGAATCTATTGGTGTGAATGACATGCCAATAAATTGTAGTAAGTCATTAAATTTCCTTCCAGCTTTGCAATTTGTTTTATATAGGCTATTTAGATTTGGAAGTTAGAAGATAGCTTAATCTATCCTCAAGCTTTTTGAATAATTTGTACTTGCAGTGGGAAATCTGCGTCATCTAATTGTTGAGGCTTGTATTGCTCGGAACCTACTAGACACATCAGCATATTTCTGGCCAGGTTATGTGCGCAGCAGCAACCAAGTAATGCGTAATGTGTCTGGCCAAGTGCCTGCTTGGTCTTCATTAATGAAAGGGTCTCCTCTAACTCCACCAATGGTTAATGCTTTGGTTACAACTCCAGCTTCTAGGTATGCTGCTACACGTGTCACTACAATATGTTTATCTTTTTTTTTGTTTTTTTTCCCTTTGCTTTTTTTTTTTTTTTTTTTTTCCCCCGCTCCTCCTCCTCTTTCTTCCTTCTCTTCCCCTTTTTCAATTCCAAAAAGGGGAGTGCTGTTGTTTGGCGTATCCTAGTTGAAGATATGGTAGAATGCAAAAACCAAGCCACTCGATCTTGAAATTAGCATCCTAGTGGAAGATATGGTAGAATGAAAAACTAAACTGGAAGCTCAAGACATTGCTATGGTATGTTAAATTGACTTAGATGGATGCCCAGCAGATACTTATTTGGTATAAGTAATTCTCTATTTGTCCCCTCCCCTATATACTACTGTCAAGAACTCCGTTTCTGCCATGTTCCACTGTCTTTGCTAGGCCTTAACAAGGGATTAAGGTTGAGTGACAGAAACTGGTAGTGAGAAACTCACACGGTATAAAGAAGACGTCTAAGCCAAATTCAATTAAAGGATGAATAATTTCTAAGTTTACACTCCTGTCAGCTGATAAAAGTATCCCCGTAGAAACAATGACACTTTAGTATCCATAAACTTTTCTTGACACGATGACCTGGTCTTCAGTTACACCCTTCTTTTTCCTGAAGCCAGGTATATCAGATGCTCTTTTTTGTAAATTTACCCAGTGGTATGGCAACTGAATTTAAGCTCATGGGTTTGATGGAAGCTTAGCAGAGATCGAGAAAATATATGAGATTGCAGTCAGTGGTTCGGATGAAGAGAAGATATCTGCTGCTACCATTCTTTGTGGGGCTTCTCTAGTTCGTGGTTGGAATATACAGGTCCGAAATCTCTCTCCCTCCTCCCTTCCTCTGCTTGCCTGCAGTACATGCTCATTTTATTTAGTTATTTTACAGGAGCACACCTGCCTTTTCATTATAAAGCTGCTATCCCCTCCGGTTCCTTCAGATTACTCAGGGAGTGATAGCCATTTGATCAGCTATGCTTCATTCTTTAATGTTCTTCTGGTTGGGGTATCATCTATAGATACTGTTCAGATTTTCTCCTTACTTGGATTGGTAAGTTTCAATAAGAACATATACCACCTTGTATCTCTATATAAATATTGCATCAAGATGAATCATAGGGGTGCTACAATTTGGAAGATGCTATCCTTCATATGACATCTCCCATATTCTGGACAAGAAAAAGACCTGAAGAACTTTTTCAATTACTGTATTCTCCAAATCTGCAACTAGTAGTTTCTAGATAGGCATTTATACTAATTATAGGACATTATTTTCCTAATGTCTCCTAGAAAACTTGTTAGGCCTATTGTCTAATTTCATATAAATTAAAATAAACTACATCTTTATCAACTTTCTAAATTGTTCTGCATTTTCAATCAACTAACATTTATAAACATGCGTGATTTTGGCACTTGTCTTCTGCATGCAACACAGTTAAGAGAATTCTAGAAAAAGCAGTTCAGGGCCCTTATTTATAAAGTGAAGATAGCACAAGGTTTTCTGTATACCAAAATGAAATTTCCATGGCCTGTATATTTCCCTAGAACTGATATTATTTGCATTTTTCTATCCACTTCTAGGTTCCACTACTTGCAGCTGCACTAATGCCCATCTGTGAAGTGTTTGGATCGAGTGTTCCCAGTCCTTCATGGACTCCTACAACAGGGGAAGAACTCTCATGTCATGCAGTTTTCTCCAATGCTTTTACACTTCTATTGAGGTTATGGAGATTCGATCACCCACCCCTTGAACACATGATGGGGGACTTGCCAACTGTGGGTTCCCAAGTTGGTCCAGAGTACCTCTTGGTGCTTCGAAACGCTCGATTAGCATCCTTTGGTAATTCACCAATGGATCGAATTAAAAGCAGAAGAGTTTCAAAATTTATAACCTTTTCTTCAGATCCCATTATTATGGATTCCTTTCCAAAATTGAAACTCTGGTACCAGCAGCATCAAAAATGTATTTGTTCCACCCTCTCTGGGCTTGTACCTGGGACTCCTGTTCATCAGATTGTTGATGCCCTCCTTACCATGATGTTCAGAAAAATAAACAGAAGCAGTCACCCTGTGACTCCTGCAACTTCAGGTAGCAGTAATTCTTCTGCATCAGGAACTGATGAGTCCTCTATCAAACTGAAAGTGCCAGCATGGGACATCCTTGAAGCAACTCCATTTGTGCTTGATGCTGCTCTTACTGCGTGTGCCCATGGAAGACTTTCTCCCCGTGAACTGGCTACAGGTTTGCTGATTCTCTTTACTAATATAAAATCAAGCAGTTATGTTGAGCATGCTTCAACATATTGAGGTATTCCAACCACAAAAGGAAAAGAAAGAAAAGAAAAAGAAAAAAGGAAAGAAAAAAAGATTTAGGTATATGAAAAAAAGTTATATCATGAGTTTTCCATATGAAAGTTGAGCAACTTTAAGCTCAATGCACATTGAGTAAGATTAGGGCATTGAGCCAAAATACCATGTGCTATTTTGTTGTCTTTCCCCTCGTGATGTAGTTCCACTAAGGGATTCCTTTTCTTGATCATTGTAAGGGATTCTTTGTGGGACCACTTTTCAATCACATAACGGCATCTCGACTAATCACTTAGGACTCCATGAATATATCACTTTTGCAAATTTTCAGCCAAATTGGTGATCGTTAAGGTATCGACCTAGATTAAATCAATGGACGAACCAAATCTGTCAAACTTGAACTGTTCATATTTATAGTTGTAAATCACAGTTTTGAATGCCTTAACTATTATCCATTTGGCTGAAAATTTGCAGAATTGATGTACTCATATAGACCTAACAACCGAACGGTGGAGATGTTGATAAGTAATTGAAAAGTTGGTCAAATAATCAATCCCTTAAAATGGCCAACAAAAGAGATCCCTCACTAGAAGGGCCTTACATGTGTGTGTATTCTGTTAAACACATGCCTTGTTATCTAAATACCGGTCATATTTTAGACACTCTCTCCATTGTATGCTGTAAAGGCTTAGTCTGCCATTCAGTTTAGGAAGTATAAATGTCTGAAATGGTCATGTTGAGTGAGTAGCATATTGTGTACTTAATTACCAGTGCCTTTGTGTGCCTTGTTTTTCTGCACATACTACTGTTCAGGCACTTTAATTGTGCAATGGAATATCTTATGTTAAAAAGAAAAGAAAAAATCCCCTATTAAATATTGAATGATGAAAGAGTTATAGTGGTCGCTATTCTGATATTTGGAAATCTGAACACGACCAAACTGACTTTAGCCTTCTTATTACTCATTTGAACATGTAGACAATGAGTAATTAGTTGTTAATATTCTCGCTTGCTTTATTTCAGGACTGAAAGATCTTGCTGATTATCTGCCAGCAACTTTGGCAACCATGGTAAGCTATTTTTCAGCTGAAGTAACACGGGGAATATGGAAGCCAGCGTTTATGAATGGAACTGATTGGCCAAGCCCTGCCGCAAATTTATCCATTGTTGAGCAGCAGATAAAGAAAATTCTAGCTGCCACCGGTGTTGATGTGCCTAGCCTTGCAGTAGGTATGTGCCTCTATCTTCTAGCCTTGTTAAAACGCAAAAAAAAAAAAGAAAAAAAAAAAGAAAAGAAAAGAACTTTGTGGATGAACGTTTACCAGATTCCTTATTTCTGTTACTGTTGAAAATTGAATGGTCTTCACATAATATGTCTGTTCTACTGATGATGGAAAGTGACTGTTCAGTTGAGATTATTATGACCATTAAATTTGACAAGTGAAATTTTAGCTTTCAATATAATAGCAAACTTCTGATAGTCATCTTTAACACTTCTTGGCCTTCAATTTTTTGATTGCAGGTGGGAGCGCTCCAGCTACGCTTCCTTTACCCTTTGCTGCTCTCATCAGTCTCACAATAACCTATAAACTTGATAAAGCTTCTGAACGTGCCCTCACCCTGATCGGTCCAGCCTTGAATTCTCTGGCTGCTGGTTGCCCTTGGCCATGCATGCCCATCCTAGCCTCATTATGGGCCCAGAAGGCAAAGCGCTGGAGTGACTACCTTGTGTTTTCTGCTTCTCAAACCGTCTTCCACCACAATAGTGATGCTGTAGTCCAGCTTCTTAAGAGCTGCTTTACATCAACTCTTGGGCTAAGCTCCTCTCACGTTTACAGCAATGGTGGTGTGGGTGCCCTCCTTGGCCATGGCTTTGGTTCCCATTTCTCTGGTGGGATCACTCCAGTTGCCCCTGGAATTCTTTACTTGCGTGTGCATCGGTCTGTCAGAGATGTAATGTTCATGACTGAAGAGATTCTCTCTATTCTAATGCTTTCCGTTAGAGATATTGCAAGTAGTGGGTTACCCAGAGAGAGAGTGGAGAAATTGAAGAAGACCAAGTATGGGATGAGATATGGACAGGTTTCTCTTACTGCAGCAATGGCTCGTGTCAGGCTTGCAGCTTCACTTGGGGCTACTTTAGTTTGGATATCAGGTGGGTCAAGTTTAGTTCAGTCATTGATCAAAGAAACTCTACCTTCATGGTTTATATCGGGCCATGGTTTGGATCAGGAAGGCAGAGAATCTGGAGGTATGGTTGCTATGCTGGGGGGTTACACTGTTGCATACTTTGCAGTGCTTTGTGGGACATTTGCCTGGGGTGTAGACTCAGCATCACCAGCATCAAAACGGAGACCAAAGGTTCTAGGGGCGCATTTGGAATTTCTTGCAAGTGCACTAGATGGGAAAATTTCGCTTGGTTGTGACTGGGCCATGTGGCGAGCATATGTATCGGGGTTTGTTAGTCTGATGGTGGCTTGCACTCAGAAATGGGTGCTGGAAGTTGATGTTGAAGTCTTGAAGACGCTGAGCAAGGGACTTAGACTTTGGAATGAGGAAGAGTTGGCCCTGGCACTACTGGGACTTGGTGGAGTAGGGGCCATGGGTGCAGCAGCTGAACTAGTTGTTGAATGCGAGTTTTGAATGCCTTGAGCTTTCAAGCATCATAAGGCGACTGACTTGTAGTTGTATGTCTTGTATTATATCATTCTTGACAAGTAGATTGGTAATAGCTTATAGAGGTTTTGAAATATAGCTGCTTATCCATGTAAAGTGCTAGCAGGATTTTTCTGTTGGCAAAAATGTGTCCGTCAAAATTTTAAACTTGCAAAAGTAATTCAGGAGTACTGTCAAGTGCATTTGGGGTATTCCGTTGACCGTCAGTTTAGTATTGTTAAACTCAACTTATATATGAAGTGTTGACCGATAAGGTCTTCATATTTTTAGGAGTTAGGACAAACTTCTTTATGGGGGCTAGTTTTGAATGCGTTGAGCTAGCTTGCAGGCACCAGGAGGCTTGTAGCTGTATGGCTTGTATGATATCATTCTTGACCGGGAGATATTGGTTATACGTTATAGGGTTTTGGAGAACTATCACTGCTCATTCATGTCAAGTGCAAGTGCAAGTACGTACGATATCGATTCTTCTTTTGAAAAGAAATGTGTTTGGCAAACATTTCATAACATGAAGGGTAAATCAAAGTATTGGTTATGAAATTGACGCTCAATGATGGTATCTTAGATGTTTTTTCATTATCCAAATTAAATTCACGAAGTAAAAAGCCTATTTCACACTTCCACAATTAGTGAAAGGAGAAAGGGTAGAGTATTTATTGTTTTGGTCCTAACGGGTTGACATAATCAGACAATTTACATAAATGGAGAGATTGACATATGAGAAGGACTGTGCTTGGATTGATCCATGATTGTGGCCAACTAAGATTATGATTACAGTTCAAACAAAAAAGAACCACGTTTGAATAGAAAAAGGGTTTCCAACTTTCCATGTGAAAATCATTAGCATTAGATAATTGAACAAAGGCCCCATCATCGCAATCATTAATCTTGCAGTTGTTTCATGATCCCATCCAAACCCCTCTCGTCCATATAATATTGTTAAACTTATAGTAATCACCGTGCTCATTCATCTCCCATAATCATAAGTTTATATTGGTTTGGTCAAAATTGAGCTCGTGTCACTCTATCTGTAATAAGCCATGTCTGGTCCTCAGTGCTGCGAGAACCCACCGAGCCTTAGCTCAACCTGCGGAGCTGGATCAGTCACTGAAATTGGAGGCTTGAAGGCCTATGTTACTGGCCCTTCTGATTCCAAGCTTGCCCTTCTCCTGGTTTCTGATATCCATGGTAATAACTACTATATACTGGTCTTATAGTCTTGCAATTCATCTACTTTTGAACTTTTCTTATCTAGATGGTAGTTAAATTGTGCTTTACTGCTAAGCCTTTTCTTTTCTAATATATGTATTGATTAGTTTCGAATCTTCTATGTATTTTCTTTCGGTTCAAAAACTTATTTTCTCTTCTAGTAAAGTATTGGTCAATTGAATGTCATATCTAAATTATTGTAGTTTCAGGAGTTTTTTTTTCAATGTTGCTTGGTAATTCGAAGTTCTAACAGTAGTTTTATTTGTTCATTTTGAAGGATTTGAAGCACCAAAGTTCAGGTATGCCCATTTTCTCTCAACTGTGCTGCTCTGCATCCTTAGTAGCTTGCTAGTTTTAGTGGTCAATTATGTCTTGTTCTATTTGGATTCATATTGAGAGATAATAGGCTAGGCTATGTAAGAGGTACTTTTGGAATGATAAGTAATTGTTAAACTATCCCATTTGTAGTTTTTCATAAACTATATTAGTAATATGATGAGCTGGTTGCTCTAAGAAGCAGTTTGTGCAGCTCTTTAGTTTGTCAAATTTTGTAAAAGAAAGTAACTAATCCTACAGTCATATGATTACATCTGCTTCACGATTTTCCATAATGCGCGTAGTCGTCTTATTTCCATATGCTCGAGTGTGTGTTTACCTTTCGAGCCTTTGAAAAAACAGCATTAGGATGGGATGCATATGGATTAATGAAAACTGAAAAGCCTTAGATGGAAACCCCTCTACATATGGTATTTTAGCTTGTTTTATTCAGTAAGTTTTTTCGAAAGCATATGGTTAAGTCAATTAGCACTTAACTAGGTTGAGATCTACCATTTCCTATGTAGGCTTTTCTTTCTTTAATGACGAGATACTCTGACATCCCTGGTCATTTGGTTGTCTTACCTCTTGAAAATCTTGGGGCTTTGCAGTTGTTAAAACACACTAGATCAACTGAATTTTCTGCACTAAGTTTGTAAAAGAAAAGAATTGATGTGCACTTCCAAGACCTTTATTTGACTCACTTATGAAACTCCATGTAAGCAATTTTTGTTGCTTGTTTATGAAGAGATCTTCTTTAAGAGTTAAAACTTTTATTCCTTCCTTTGTTTGTGGTTTTTCAACTTTCTGACTCATTTTGGGATCTATCTACTGTAAAGGGAGCTTGCAGACAAAACTGCTACCGCTTCCGGATTCCATGTTGTGGTTCCAGACTTCTTTTATGGAGATCCATTCAATCCTGACAAAACTGAGAAGCTTGTGTGGCTACAGTCTCATGGAACAGTTAGTTTCTGAATCTTATTCTTTTGAAAAGAAATGAGTACATATGTATATTTCAATCTATCGATTCTTATCATATCCTAAAACTGTTGCTACTGTCACCCCCCACCCCCGTGTTCTTTTAAGGACAAAGGATTTGAAGATGCTAAACTTGTAATTGGTGCTCTAAGGAACAAAGGGATTTCCACAATAGGAGCTGCAGGGTTCTGTTGGGGAGGTGAGAATCTCTTGCTCACACTTTCATGTGTACAAGATATAGCTCTAAAGTCCATGTCTTGAGCTCGATTAGTTGTGCCATGATTGGTGAATTAATCAACTCTTGGTTACTAATCTAACTTCAAAACCTTCATTCATCAGGTAAGGTAGTTGTGGAGCTATCGAAGTCTGATTACATTCAGGCTGCAGTGTTGTTGCACCCTTCTCGTGTCACTGTTGATGATATTAAAGGTACGAATATTACCTTACACGAATTCACAGTTGAAAAACCAGGTGCTCCCAAAACCCTGATGTCCTGGAAGTTTTTCCTGCAGCAAGCAATCTAGTCTCTGACAAAATGAAGTAGAGCACCCTCATTTTTGATAGTGTAAGTTACTAATTCAGTGTTTTCCTTAATTTTCTTGTTCATCTATGCCAGAGGTTAAGGCTCCAATAGCCATATTGGGTGCTGAGTTTGACGAGATCTCTCCACCTGAACTCCTGAAACAGTTTGAGGAGGTTTTGTCAACGAAGCCTGAGGTAAGCATACATCTCCACCTCTCATTGGATGTGAAACTCATCAGAAATGTTAATGCAATTCAAGATAAGTCCTCATATGACAAATTCACATAACGTTTTTGACAATAATCGATGCTTTCTTTCCACAGGTGAGTGGCTATGTGAAAATATTTCCTGGTGTTCCGCATGGATGGGCAGTGAGGTATAAAGATGAGGATGAGACTGCTGTCAAACTTGCTAATGAAGCTCATCAAGATATGTTGGATTGGTTTACTAAGTACATCTTGTGGTTATGAGAATATGAGATGCTCACCATCATATGTATGTTTACAAATTACTGCTGCAACTTACCGTAGAATCAGTTCTCAATAAAGAATGGTGAGCAGGCAAAGTATGAAGAATGTATGCATTTTGTATGCTTCCTGCAATGTATTTGGGCATGAATTAGGAGAACGGCTTTAGTGCTGTAGCCTCTAGGTGCATCCATGCATCAATTTTGAAATATTGAAGGAAAAAAAAAATAGAGATTTCGGTATTCGTCATTGTAACACATTTTAAAGATCATGCTTTAACAATAGTGAGATTAAAAAACATGACAATTTGAATAGAAAGGGGTTTTGGATGCCCTCATAACAAGAAAAGCATGACGGTTTGAATAGAAATGTGGCTTTGGATGAACCCATAAGAAGAAAACATGACAATTTGAATAAAAATGGGTCTCTGTAACCCTAAACCGTCATTTTCTACCATGGACCTTTGCAACTCCACCATTGATTAGAATTTTACTTGAGCGCTTGCGCTACCTAGCCTTGGAGTACTTCACTCCGCCTAGGCACCTATTGTTATACCACATGTGTGCAAAAGTGCAAACACCGGAAATATACGGTTCGATAGCTACTAAAAGACATGAAATAGTAAACAAAGGTTATAAGGTATGCGCCAAACATTAGTCACCTAGTCCTTGACATACAAGGGAAAGCACTCCCACATCGAAGAGTGAGCAAACACACTGCCTAGCATCTCCTATAAAAAAGGGAAATCTTCCCCAGTCAAGTAAGTTCACTATTACACTATACATTTTTCTGTCTTTATCTTATAAGCAGATACGGGCTTAGGTATCGGGAGGTTATAGGCCGGCAACCCCGGCCTCCCCCTAACTGATTTCTGTGCTGGTAGGTATCAAATAGAGTGCTCAGACCCTCGTAACTCTGTAGATAGCGGCTCTCGACATCTCATCAACACCTATCAACTCACTTTCATCAAAATTTGTCTTGAGTTTCCAACCCGAACCCATTAAGGCTACGAAGAATTTTCACCTATCATCCAAATCATTCTACTTGAGACTACTACTCAGCTCCCTGATAGGAATTTTCTTAAAGCTGATGAGGTGTCACAACCGAATCTTCAAATTTGATACTACTTGGTAGGCAAGGGAAACCGTGTGGCCCTCTCCTAACCACTTATGTTTATTATATTGTTGTATCTCATTTCTAATATGGAACTTTTCATCTACGCATTTTTGCTTATATCAAGCCATAGAACTCCATTAATTGCCAAAACTTGATAAGACTAATCAAGGCCGGTAGTTTGGAACCCCTAGTAAAATACTATGAACTAATAAATATTCATTTATTGAAAATTTAATAAATGTTCAAGGAAAACCTAATTTGTGTTTAGCCCAAACTCTAGGTTACTTGACCTAGTGGTAATATGATTTAATTAGAAGGATCTAGAATCCTAATCAATGTAGAATTACTTTCCTTGTATGATTGAGATTCTATGCATTGTAATCCTCTATATAAAGAGGCCCCTATTATCAATGAGAATACACAGCGATTATCTCTCAATTTCTGATTCCCTAAAACACGTTATCAGCACGAAGCCCTAACCCTGAAATCTTAAATTCGTAGCCTACAAATCCCAGAAACCACCGCCGCCCACCTTGAAGATCCCAACTCCAGGAGTCCAGAACCGGCGGCCCCACCCCCAGAACCGGCCGGAAAACCACCGAACCGGCCACCGGAAGTAGCGAAAATCCCCCTGCCCGGTTCAAAGCCTTCCTCACCACCTCTTGCTTCCATACTCGGCCACCTGCAGCATCCACAGCCCAGAAACTCGGAACCGGAAACTGCACCACCGGAACCGGCCAAAATTCATCCGAACCGGCAGAAAGAAAGAAAAGAAAAAAAAAAAAAGAGGCAGCAGATCAGCCCTAGGCCCAGAAGCAGGCACTCGACCCACAGTCGCTGCCCTCGGCCCGTCCACATCAGCACTGCCACGTCATAGCCCAGTCAGCAGCCACGTCAGCTATCCGGTCAACCACAGTCAAAGCCGGTCAACGACCGCCGGTGACTTTTCCGGCCAACTTCCGGCGACTTTTCCGGTCAGCTACAGTAACTTCCCGACGACGACTTTTCCGACCATCTTTTTAAGGTAATTTTTCTAAAAGTTCCCGTTTTTGAAGTTTTTCAATTTCTTCTTCTTTTCTCGGGGACTTCCAACATCCCTTCTTCTACCCCCCTTTCTTCTTTATAGGGGAGACCAAAAGCCGAACTGTGAGGGTTCGTGCTCACTCCAAGCTTGGAGCTTGTAAAGTCCTCCAAACTTAAAGTTTGTTGAGAAGAAAACGATCGACCACATACATCGTTGTTTCGATCTAATCCAAAACCCCTCTTGGAATCGGATTTTCTTGGAAGCGACTACGCTCAGAAAATCCCTAATTTCTTGGAAGCGACTACGCTCAAAAATTTAATAGTTTTTCATGGTAGCTTTTTCGCTCCGAAACTAACCCTAATCTTGTGTTGTTTTTCAGGATGAGTAACCTGAACAAGTTGAACTTCGTTCCACTAGAAACAACTGGCGCAGGATACCATAGGTGGGTCCGAGATGTGCGCCAACATCTTAAGGCTGATGGACTTCTGGGAGCCATCCAAGAGCCTGGTCAGAACGTGCTCTCCATTGAGCAAGCTACTGCTTTCGAAGCAAAACAAGCTAAAGCCATAATTCTCATGACAAGGCACATGAATGACGCGCTCCAAAATGAATACCTCAATGAGGAAGACCCAAGAAAGCTATGGGTAGAACTTGAGCAGCGATTTGGCAACGTTCGTGACTCCCTGCTTCCTGATTTAGAAGTGCGATGGCATAGCCTCCGCTTTTGTGATTTCAAGTATGTGCTTGATTATAACTCGGAAGCTCTTCGTATCAAGTCTCTGATGGAGTTTTGTGGCCAAGCCATAACTGATACGATGTTGATCGAGAAGACTCTCTCTACCTTCCCCGTCTCTGCACTAATGATTTCAAAGAATTATCGGATTGATGTCAATGCAGGACGTATCACAAGGTTTCATGAGCTCATTGGAGCCATGAACGTAGCTGAAAAGCACGATAATATCCTTGTGAAGAACTATAATGCTAGACCCATGGGAACTAAGCCTATTCCGGAGTCTAACTATAGTCGCGCCCCCAATAGAGGATGCAAGGAGCGAAACCCTAAGGATAGGGACAATTATGGACATTCTGGTCCATATGTTCGCCCTAAAGAGGAAGGAAATCGCCAAGAGAGGCGTGCACGGAACCGTGGAGGTCAACGTGTGAAGAGAGAGAGAGGCGGAGCCTTCGACCATGGTGGTAACGCCACCAAGAGGATAGGTCGTCCAAATCGCGCCCCAATGGCGCCTCAATCAAGGGAGCCTGACCATAATGATGTTTGTTTTCGATGTGGATCAACTGAACATTGGGCCAAATCATGTACCGCACCCCAGAATGTTGCAAACGCATACAAGACGTATCGTGAAGCAAGGGAAGAAAATTACATGGCACAAGAAGATCAAGATGGCGATCTAGATCTAAGGGTGGAAGACTACAAGGATCAAGACCCAGAAACTGACGATTTTGATTAAGTCTTTTTATTTTCCAAGAGATGTAGGCGATTGCCATATTACTTTTTATTGGATTAGATTTTCTTTGATCATAGAAACAATGATGTACTCCGTTGGCTTATGAATAAAATTTCGAGTTCTTTTCATTATGACTCAATTTTGATTCTAAGCATATTACTTTGTGACTACGATGGCTAGGCCATCAATATTAATTCAAGGACATGGAATAGCCCAAGTTCCCCTTGCCAAAAGGCACCTTGATTATTGTCGCAAAAGCTCTCTACGCTCATAGGGAAAATCACACCTATGAATAGCCAACGAATTCCATGCGAAAATGCATGTAGAGAACGGAAATGAGTTCCTTTGCATTACCTCTAATGATTGCGAACAAAGATGCATCTTAGAGAAGTTTATGTGTCTCTCTAGTGGACTTTATGTCACTATTCGAGCTATTAAATCCAATAAAGTTATGAGAGAAGATCTCTTGGATTTAGACACATATTGGCTTTGTCACGACAGGATAGATCATCCTAGTCATGATATGATGATTCGTCTACAAAGACTTCACACGGACATCTTTACAAAGCCCGTTCTTTAAGGAAATTAGGACTGAGACCGTCCTCTGCAAAGGATATGACAATACTCATTCTGTTCTTACAAAGAATCCGTAGGGATTTTGTGGATTGATTCAACCAACTTGCGGACGCTTAAATATTTCATGATGTTGGTTGACACGCAAACACGCTGGTCATGTGTTGTGCCATTGTCCACCTATAAATGCTGCTTACGCTACACTCCTTGCACATATCATATGACAACGGGCTCACTCCCCGAATCATCCTATTTGGTCAATTGGGTTTGACTATGCTAGAGAGTTTACATCGAAAGACTTTCGATGGATATTGCAATGGGCTTGATGTTGGACATCACATTCCCATGTACACACCCAATTGGTCTCGCGGAAACGACTACAATGGTAGTCCGAACATTGGTAATGCGCACCAATCTTCTTACATCTGCTTGGGGTGATGCAATATCGCATGCAGCTATGCTAATTCGTCTATGACCTACCGCCACTCAATGTACCTATGCGTTACAGCTAGTGACTGGGTACACGTATTTTGTACTTACGCACATTTGAGTGAGCTATTTATGTGCCCATTGCGCCGCCACAGCGCGCTATGATAGGTCCTTACAGATGAATGGGCAACTACGTTGGATTTGAGACTCCAACCATCATCCGCCACTTAATGCCCTTGCTAGGCGATCTCCTTACTGCTAGATTTGCGGATGTCACTTTGATGAGACAGTCTTCCCGTCGTTCGGGGGAGATAAGAACACGAATGTTCAACAGGAACGATAGAAATTGTCGTGGCCTGTCCCCACTATGTCTCATCTCGATCCCTATTAAAGTGACGAGATCACAAAAATATGCTGTAAACATGTCTGCAAGGAAGGACGTCCCTACGAGAGGACGTAGCGCCACCCTACACGGAGGTAGGCATGGCGCCAACGCCAAAGAGAGTGGCACTCTGGCTTTACAGGCCATGGCCCCAGCTAGGATGCGTGGGAGGCCCGTGGGTTCGAAGGATACTTTGGCACATTCCAATCCTTTGATCATCGACACTCAAAATCCATCTCATGAGTATCTTCCAGGTTATGGTTATCGTTGGGGGACGCCTCAACGTCAGAACCTATTCCTGAGAATATAGAGCTCTATGAAAATTACACTAGTGTACATGAGACGTGAGATAGAAACTCCATCAGAATTGATGATGTAGTTGCATATTTTGTTGCGCATGAGTTTTTGAGTTAGATGATATCGAACCACGCTCCGTTGATGAATGAATGCCAACGTAGAGAGTTTTTGGCCTAAATGGAAAGATGCGATCCAGGTTAAGATGGATTCTCTAACGAAGAGGATGGTTTTCGAGCTAGAGATGCTAACACCTCCTAACATCGAACCTGTTGACTAATGGGTCTTCGTTAGAAAGCGTAGTGAGAAAAAGAGATGGTAATCTCGCCTTATGGCGTAAGGCTTCTCACAAAACGCCATGGAATCGACTACGATGAGACATATTCTCTCGTAATGGATGTCATTGCATTGCACTACCCTGTCAGTTTGGTAGTTTCCGAATAACTGAACATGCAGCTTACAAATATGGTCACTACGTATCTCTATAGGGATCTAGATACGGAATATACATGAAGGTTCATGGCGAACTTCATTTATCCAAGTCAGGTGGCTCTAGACCATGGAGCGCGTTTACAAAGAGGTTGAAATGCTCACTAAAGTGACTACTTGATTGGGAAGGGATATGCCCACGCGTTTCTATAACAAGTTTCGGATTCTATCGCTGTTCATGTTGGACATGATCTTCATTAGAAGCCCTTAAAGAGTTAAGGGAAACCGCTGAACACTTGAAATCCGAGTTTGAGATGAAGGATTTTGGGAAAACACGATTATGTCTCAGTTTGGAACTTGAGCATCGTGTCGATAGATGCTTAGGCATTTTGACAAGGTCAAGCCTTCAAGCACACCCATGATCGTCCGTAGTCTTGATCCTGAAAAGGATCCTCTTCGTCGAAAGGATGATGACGAAGATGTGCTAGAGGCAGAAGTGCCTTACTTAGTACAATAGGCGCATTATTGTACTTATCCCAATGCACAAGACTGGACATCTCATATGTTGTGAATTTGTTAGCTAGATATAGCTCTGCGCCAACGCGACGCCATTGGATTGGTGTAAAAGATATCTTTCGATACTTGAGATGTATGAGTGATATGGGCTTGTTCTATCCTTACGAAGAGATGATGGATTCGGACCCATCACACACCAGGTACGCTGCCAACCCTGGCTTGCGTCCATTATCCCCATCCCAAAACGACATGTGTTTTAGAAGGTTTTGCTGATGTTGGGTATCTCTCTGACCCACACAAAGGTCATTCCTAATCCGGTTAAGTGTTCACCATGGGAAAAGACTGTGACATCTTGGAGGTCTACAGAATAGACCCTAGTCGCTATATCTTCGAATAATGCAGAGGTCATTGCTCTTCATGAAGTGGTTCGTGAATGAATATGGATTGGATTCATAATTACGCATGTTCGAACAATTGTGGTTTGAAGTCTACCACAGATGAGCCTACGAGCATTTAGGATAATGCTGCTTGTTTTGAACAAATGAGGCAAGGCTACATCAAAAGCGATAACACCAAGCACAATCAGCAACAACAGACTCTCCTCGAGATCAAAGTGAGCTAGATTCAATTTGAGGACAGTGAGGCAGACTTGTTTACTAAGTCATTGCCCAAATCCACGTTCGAGAAACATGTGGCAAAAATTGGCTTGCGGAAATTATCTGAACTCCCATGATCGTAGTCATCAGGGGGAGGCGTAGACATCAGGGGGAGATGTCTACATGTTCACCTCGAAACGTGAAGGGTGTGTTGTGCTTTTTTTCCCCTTCGACCGAGGTTATTTTTGTCCCACTGGGTTTTTGTTACTCGGCAAGGTTTTTAACGAGGCAACGAGAGAAGCACCGTGTTTGGGCAACACAAGGGGGAGTGTTCAAGAAAAACCTAATTTGTGTTTAGCCCAAACTCTAGGTTACTTGACCTAGTGGTAATATGATTTAATTAGCAGGATCTAGAATCCTAATCAATGTAGAATTACTTTCCTTGTATGATTGAGATTCTATGCATTGTAATCCTCTATATAAAGAGGCCCCTATTATCAATGAGAATACACAGCGATTATCTCTCAATTTCTAATTCCCTAAAACAATAAATTATTTATTTACTCATATAATGGATTTTTTAAAATAATAATTTTTTAGTCCGAACAGTATTAATTTATAGGAGTTTTACTATAAGTCTGTAATAACTTTTTTTTAATTTCTACAACATGATATTTTAACTTGATCATCAACTTGATGAACATGATGAAATATAGTTCTAGATGTAAAATCCAATCCGGGAATAGTGGGGTAGCTAGAAAGAGAAAACTCCCATCGGAATTGCAAATGAAGTCTCCTTCAAGAGCCTCTGCTGAAACGTTTCGAAGCTCGCTCCAGCTTCCATGAGGTCCTTCACTATGTTCTTGTAAGATTGCTTGAGCTTCTTCAGCCAACTCAGTCTGATTTTTCTTAACGTCCTAACTACCATGCGGCTTGCCGAGACTTCTTGCCTCCTAGGAGGGCTATTGGGAGCTTCCAACGCCAGAGCTTGATCCGATAATGTGACATCCGGTGATCTGGGTTTGTTACAGGACGAGTTTGCTGATCGAGCTCACCATTTTGAGCCATGTTTGTGAAGGTGATGAGAAGAGAGAATAGGGGATGCATAGTCTTATACGATATAATAGAGATAACTTTTGCATGAAAATACCTAACGGGCTTGCTTTGCTAGGGTTGAGAGTACTGTTCCGGTGCCGCCCTCAGTGTCGGTTTTTTCCTACACGGCTCCCGTCGTGCCCTGTATCGGGTTGTGGTTCACATCTCGGCTTGTGGTAAGTTCTCCTGTTCAGATCCATTCTGATCGTGTTTTGTGTAATGGGAAGAAGCTATGGTTGTGTTGCTTTCCCAAATCAGGTTTGCACCCAGAGTTAAGCGTCTTCGGCCAATTCGGGCACTGCTCAAGTCATCGGTGTGCGGCTTTGGTTTGGTGGCGGTGTGGCTGAGGTTGAGGTTTAAGAGGAGTCGGAGTTCAGCCCATTTTTTCGGTGTGTGGGAGCGACTGTTGTCCGGATTCCTTCTATCAGATCGAGGGGATGATCTGATAATAGAGCAACCAGTGCTTTAGGTCTGGACGGGCTATGCATTCCTGCCGATGGCAGCCAGGGGTGTTGTGTTGGTGTGACCGGGATGATCTTTCTCCTGCCAAGGGCGGTGGAGCAGAGGTCAGGGTCGAAGTCAGGGACGGTCTGGGTGCCCAGGGGAGAAGTTTGTGAGCCTTTTGGGCCTTCCTTCTTAGGGCTTTTCAACAGGTGCATGAGCCCAATTCTGTTAGGGTTTGAATCTGGGACCTAGGAGATTTTTTAGCCCAAAATTTCTTGGCATTTTGGAACGGCATTTTAGCTCAAAACAGTGATTTATAATTATAAGTATGAACGGTTCAAGTTTGACAGATTTGGTTCATCTATTGATTTAATCTAGTTTAATACCTTAACGATCACCGATTTGGTTAAAAATTTGCAGAAATGATCTACACATTATGACCTAAAAACTGAACGGTTGAATGCCAAACGATCACATAAAAGTTGTCTAATGCCCTATCCCTATAAAAGACCAAAAAAGGGATCCCTTAGTGGGATATATATATATATATATATATATATATATATATATATATATCCACAGTGAGGTTAGAGTTTAGAATCACTTTTCGATCGTATATTTATACATCAACCGTTCAATTTTTAGGTACTAATGTATAGATCATCTCTGCAAAATTTCAGCCAAATTTTAAGGTCTCTAACTCGCTTAAACCAATGGACGAACTGAATCTGTTTAACCTGAACCGTACTAGCTTTAAGGCAGTTATCAATGTCTTAACGACCATCAATTTGGCTGAAATTTTGTAGAGATAATCTATACATTAGTACTAAAAACTGAAAGGTTGAGATGTGGATATGCGACCGAAAAGTGACCCTAAACCCTAACCTCGCTCTGGATAGGATCTGTATATATATATAGGGCCCTTCTAGTGAGAGATCCCTTTTTTTGGTATTTTCTAGGGATAGGGCATTAGACCAACTTTTCGATCATATTTTCACATCTCCACCGTTCAGTTTTTAGGTCCTAATGTATAGATTACTTCTGCAAATTTTCAGCCAATTTGATGATCGTTAAGGTATCCAAAACTGTAATTTACCATTATAAACACGAACGGTTCCGGTTCGACAGATTCGGTCCGTTCGTGTAAATTGCAATTTGGATGCCATAACGATCACTAATTTGGCTGAAAATTTGCAGAAGTGATCTATACATTAGGATCTAAAAACTGAACAGTTAAGATGTGAAAATATGATCGAAAAGTTGGTTTAATGTCTATCCCTATAAAAGACCAAAAAAATGGATCCCTTAGTGGAAGCCCTATATATATATATATTCAGCCAAAACGATGATCGTGAAGGCATTGATAACTACCTTAGAGCTAGTACGGTTCAGGTTGACAGATTCAGTCCGTCCATTAGTTTAAGTGAGTTAGACACCTTAACGATCATCAATTTGGCTGAAAATTTGCAGAGATGATCTATACACTAGTACCTAATAACTGAACGGTCAAGATGTGGATATGCGACCGAAAAGTGACCAAAAACTCGAACTTCACACGTTAATTTCAAAGTGGAACTCCGCTCTGGATAAAATCTGTATATATATATATATATATATATATATATATATATATATATCTTTGAAATAAAGTAGATTATTGATCAACTAGACGTATCCTAAAGTTTCATTTAAAATTTTTATGTTTTTCTCCAAGTTTCCATAGGCTTTGTCGAAATTTTATTGATATCCATATTTTCTTGAAATTTCCTTCGAAATTTTCATTTTCTAAATGGTCAATATTTCCTTGATCATCGATATTTTGGTCATTGTGCAAAACTAATCAGTGTATAGTTTTACTTTGCCTATTTGCTATCATAGCTTTTATGCTCGCTTTTATTAAGTGAGCATTGAATGAGTGAATATATAATGAGTGGTGTATACCTATGTATTACCATGGTACCCCCCACAACCTCTTGTCTGTCTAATTAATAGTAGCCCTTTTTTTTTTTTTTTAAGAAAAAAATACCCCACCCCATTCCCACCCTTGATGGGGCTCGAACTCTTGACCTCTTATATATGAGACCAAAGCCTTACCACCCCACCAAACACACACACCCATGTAATAGCCATTATGGATTGAGTATCAATGACGTGTCGATATAAACTTAATAAAAAAAACCCAAAATAAAATGCGTTGTGATTTTTAGTTCATCAATTTGAGAAGTATTTTAAAATCATTATTTGAAGGTACATGGGAAAATTTAGGTGAGAAATTAAGAATATTTGATTGGGTAATCCACGATTTTGTGTAGATATCATGGTTTTAGAGAATTTCTTTTTAAATTTTTTTTATAAAAAGTTATGAGGTATGAATTTCAAAATAAGCGATGCTGATGTCACTAGATCAAAAGTGATTGCTTTTAAAAATGAATGTGAGCATTGACCAAAGTTAAGGGGATGTGATGTGAGAAGAAAATAAACACTATTCTTATGTTGTTGTGTCTCATTTTCAATATGTAACTCTCCATCTCCAAATTTTTGCTTGTATAGAGCCACAAAACCCAAATAATCTCCACCTAGGCGAGATATAAGCTGCTCGATCTCACCGATCATGGTCCCTTAGGGCATCTCCAACGGCTGGAGTCATAAGCCATTTTGGCTTTGGCTTTTGTGGGGAGCATCTCCAACGGCTGAGCATGTGGAGCCATTTTGGCGATTGAGCCAAAAGCTGAGTCAAAATGACTCAACTTTGAAGAACGAAAGCCAAAGCTGGGAGGGAAGAGAAACGGCGGGCCCCGGCTGCATGTGCTGCAATTGCAGTTGAAGAAGATGACGCGCCAGAGGGAGAAGACGACAAAATAACGGCACAGCAGTGGCTGACGCGCGAGACACGCGTTGGAGATGCAGCCGACACATGGGGCCCGACTGTGCAAAACGGGCGGAAGTCTTCCAACGGTAAGAAATCTAACGGCCCAGATTCAACTTCATTAATTCTATTTAAAATGAAAGGCCCAGATTAAATCTTTCTAAACATAAAAAAGTTAATATATATATATATATATATATATATATATATATATACTGAATATCCAATCTAACGGTTCAAAAAATTGTATGGATTAAAATCAACGGTTAATAATAAAGTAAATGTGTTTTAAACCCAAAAAAAAATTGAAAAAATAAAAGAAAATTTTCTAAAAAATCAGAAAAATGTTTTTTGCCCGTTGGAATAGTAACTTTAACAAATTCTATAAATACCAACCCTCTTCTTCATAATTTTCACTCCAAAACAGCTCCAATCTCCTCCAAACTTCATTCTTTTTCACCATTGTTCTTCATCTAGCTAGCTTTCAATTTTTTTAGAAGATGCCTAACCCAAGACAAGAGTGTTGGAAGGACGCCGAAGATATAGTCTTGTGCATAGCTGTAGTTACCGTTGGTGAAGATGGCTCTAAGGGTACTAGTCAAGAGAAAAAAAAATTGTGGGAGCGTATACATGAAGTATACGATACTTGCAAGCCTGCCGGAGGCGTGGTTAGATTGGGAGGAGGGTGTGACGGCCGTTGGAAAAAGATTAGACCCTCATGCGCTCGATGGCGTCAAGCTCTTAACAAAGCGGCACTTCTTCGAGGAAGTGGTGATAATGCCACCGACGAGGTAATCATTCTTATTCTTGACGTTTAATTTTACCGTTATTTTAGCATATTATGTATATTGACTTTCATATAAATATGTATAGTACATGATTAATATCTTCTTATTTATAGGAATTACAAGCTAAGTCAATATATCGTACCTTAGCTAAAGGAGAGGAGTTTACGTTTCAACATTGTTGGCCAATATTAAAGGATACAAAAAAGTTTAGCAATCCTCCGGGGATGAATGTCGGTAGCTCAAGTTTTCCTACCTCTATCAACTCAGAGGACGATAGCAACCCAAGCTCTTCAAATGTGCATGCACGCCCCCCAGGTCAAAAAGCTCAGAAGGCTGCTAAGAAAAAATCCAGGCAAGACGAAACAGGTGAACTCTTATTGCAAATGCAAAGGATTGCAGACCAAGGAGAGCGCGATCTCGAATACAGGCTGCGACTCAGGGAGGAGACCAGATTAGCTAAGCAGCACGCGGATGATGCTCGCACAATGACAATGGATCCGTCAATTTTCACACAAAAAAAAAGGAGTTATTGGGAGAGGAAGCAAGCATAGATTATCGAGAGGGAGGAACAAAGCTCTAGTGCTGGTGCATTTCGTCAACCCTCCTTTTCTCTTGAAGAAAATACACCACATAGTGAAGATGACTTTAACTTGGACCTCTATGTGCCAGTTCAAGAGACTCAATGGATGGGGAGAAATTAGAAATATTTTATTGGTTGTACTTTTTCACTTATGTTTTTCAATTATGAAATAAAATTGTTGCTTTATTTTATAGTTAACAAATAAAAACAAAAACTTGTTTTTATCTCACTTTTATTCATAACAATAAAACACACTGCATTACAAAAGCATAAACACACTAACAATAAAATAAAAACACACAACATTATAAAGCATAAACACACAAACAATCAAACCACACAATGGCCACATTGCCAATTATTGAAAGCGTGAAAATACAATCTCTTCATCTGCGGTTCCGCTTTGCTTGCAGCTTCATGTTCCAGAGGTGATTAACCAAATCTCCTTGAAGGACTCTATGCACAATTGGGCATCTAACCCCCTGGTAACGGGTCATGAACTCCTCAAGTTCAGGACGGGTGCGCTCAATCTCATGATCATCCTCATACCTCTCATATATTTGTGTTTTCCTTAGTCTGGTGGGGATATCATCGAGGTCAATAGATGAATCTTCATCTTCTTCACGCTCATCATCGACAATCATGTTGTGAAAAATAATGCAGGTCATCATGATGTATTGGAGATCCTCTCTATCCCATCCACGGGCGGGTCCTCCTACTATTGCAAAACGAGCTTGGAGAATGCCAAAAGCCCTCTCCACGTCTTTTCTGTATGACTCCTGCATCTTTGTAAAATGAGCTTGCTCTGGCGTAATTGGATTTCTATTTGCTTTCACAAAAGATATAACGTCCCGAAGTTGAAATTACTGTTTTACTAGTCATTTGGACTGTAAACGACTTTTACTCTTACTTTTATTGTTGTTTTGGTACTTTTAGTGGCCCTAAAGTTAACTTTTTGTTCGGGCCAAAATTTGAGGAAATGTTCTTCATGAAAGTTGTAGGGGACGTTAAACCGAGTCCGTGGACGTGTGGTACACTTAAATCGGAGTTCATATGTGAAAATTATAGCTTAAAATGTGAAATTTACTGTTCATGATAATAAATATATATATATATGGAAAGTTACCGCTGTAGGTTTCCATTTTCGGAAACCCAAGGTAACTCTCTCTTTCCTCTTTCCCCGACCTCTCTCCCTCTTCTTTCGGTCTCCCTTTGTCTCCGTCGAGATCGGCGCCGTCCGGCCACCAGAAGGCGAGCCCCGATAAGTGGTCGACGCGGCTTCACCTCCTTTACACTGCTGTGGCCGTGGGTGGTGATGTTTTGGTCGGAAAAGTGAGATCGAAGCCTAAAAGCCCGACGGTCCCATTTGACGAATTCCGGCGATTTTTTCCGATTCCGGCCGTCTCCGGCCACAAGACCGACGTCGAAGGAGCGGTTTTCGCCAAGGATCATTTTCCCCCTAGCCTTGAGCCACGATTTGCAGCGTGGAGGGAGAATCGAGCAAAACCCGATCCTAGGGTTCTTGAATTTTCTGGGTTTTGCTTCACCGGCCAATTTCGTGCAGTTAAAGGTAAAATTGGATTGTGTTGCAATTGAGAAAATTGTTGGGTCTGTTGAGTAGGTTGTGCTGCCAATTTTTGGTGGTCATCGGAGGTGGTTGCCGGCGACACTGTAGATGGCGCGTGGAGGCGCGTAAGTCAGGTGTTTGGCTTTGGTTTTTAGCCTGTTAAATTCTATAATTGCAGTAGAGCTTGAAATTGTGATTTTGATGAAGATTGGAGAAGTTTGAAATTGTTTCCAAATATTCCGAAGTTTAGGGTTTCGATTAATGAATTACGAGAATCCGACCGTCGGATATCTCTCGGTTCTGACTTAGAACCTTTAAGATAATGAATTGGTATTAGTGGTATAATTTGGGTTGAATCCGAGAACAAGTGGAGAGTTGATTTGTGAGGTTTTGATTATGGAATTCGTATTAAATTGTCGAATTGTCGCTTACGGAATATAATCGTGTATAGGGCGACGTACCGAGCTCCGGCTCGATGAAGGAACTCGTATACGTGATCGTCGGAATAGTACTGTGAGTGGACTTTTGTTTTTAAATAAATGATGCATGCATTTATTTCTTTAAGTATGCTCTATTTAATTAATATATTACCTTTCGAGCATATGATTTAAAATTTCGGAGGTTGATTCGTTTTATCTCGTGGTTTTACTTCAATAATGATTTTCAGAGGTTGGTTATGATTTATAATATTATTTGACGAATTATTTATTTCCGAGGTGACTTCCGGAAAATTTTACTTTTTAATCATATTCTATTCGTCGAGTTGAGATTTGAAAAGATTTTCGAAAT
This sequence comes from Rosa chinensis, assembly GCF_002994745.2. Classification (NCBI taxonomy): domain Eukaryota; kingdom Viridiplantae; phylum Streptophyta; class Magnoliopsida; order Rosales; family Rosaceae; genus Rosa; species Rosa chinensis. Next base: position 54,698,861 of record NC_037093.1, on the reverse strand, counting down.
GGGATTTCGATGGAATATTAGTTTATTATTGAACTTCCTTGCTTAATCATTATTGATCCGAGAATATTTTTGGCGTGTGGGACACGCCGTTGATCTATCGATTTATCTCTTTTATATTTATCGACTTTCGGTTTCGGCATTGGGAATGCCTTAATGATGATTTTGAGATTTTCTGGAATATTATCGGAAATGGGATTTCCTAAGGAAATTATAGTGATTTATTATTTCTCGCCCATTTGTTTATGACTTCGAGACTATTTTGGCGTGCGGGGTCACGTCGTTCACTACATGGATTTTATCTTGTGAGAAATGTGGGGAAGCTATATGGATTTACTGGTTTTCGATGATTTTTTCCTCACCATACGCGGGTCATGTGATTAGGTCTCCTCCTCACTGACTTTGTGTCTGTGAGTGGCAGTTGAGGTAGCTTATTCTCCTCCTCACATACTTTGTGTTTGTGAGTGGCAGTCGAGGTGATTTATTCTCCTCCTCACGTGGGTGGCAGTCGAGGTAATGTTCTCCTCCTCACACAATCTATGTGTGAGTGGAAGTCGAGGTTATTAGTTCTCCTCCTCGCACAATCTATGTGTGAGTGGCAGTCGAGGGTAGGTAGAGCCTGGGAGGCTCCATTACCGTATGGTGAAATCTCTTCCCCATATCCTTTATTTGTTGTTCTTGACTAGCGGGGCTAGTCCGATTTCTATTTCACCAGCGGGGCTGGTCCTATTTCTCGAGCATCGGAATTTCAATTCTTCTTTGTGGTTATTTGTGACTAGCGGGGCTAGTCGGTTTTTCTTGAGCGGAGCTTCTCGTGGTTTGTTTTCTTAATTATTGCATGCATCGAAAGTTTTTAATGAAATAATTGTGGGAAAGTATAAAAATCCATTTTGTTTAAAATTGTTTATTTTTGTCCACTCACGCTAACGTTTTTATGTACTTTCCCCGGGGCCCTTCAGTTTCAAATGCCCAGTTTGCAGGCGAAATTAGTTGAGGTCGGACGTACATGGAGTTGAGGCATAGTCAACAGCATGGCTTCCGCGTCTGCCTCTGAATTAGGTTTTCCTTATATACCTTTCTGTTAGAATTGCTCTGATTACCTATGAGATTTAAGTTATTCAAGTTATGGTTGGTGTTATATGAATTGGGATGATGTTGATTTGGGGAGCAGGGTGGCTCCAGGAGCATAAGGATGAATTGATTTAGAAGTGTAAATGTTTTCTACAGGTTTTGGGTAGTCCATTTTAGAGGAAGTTCCGCCAAATTTTTAGTAGAATTTCTTCTAAAGTGGGCCCCGCAGGGCTACCTCGGATTTCGGGGTGAAATCCGGGGCGGGTCCTTTCAAAAGATTCCCATTTAGGGTAGATCCCATCGACTAGGTAGTAGCATTGGCCATATTCTCTAGCACCTACATGGTACGAAACTCGAGGAGCCTCACCTGTGCATATTTCATTGAATAATGGAGACATTCCAAGTACATTAATATCATTAAGGGAACCTGGAAGTCCGAAATAGGCGTGCCAAATCCAAGCATCGTATGATGCGACCGCCTCCAGAATGATTGTGGGTTTTCCCTTATAACCAGTGAAGTGCCCTTGCCATGAGGTTGGGCAGTTTTTCCACTTCCAATGCATACAATCGAAACTTCCCACCATTCCGGGGAACCCCCTTTTGTCGGCAACATTGAGCAACCGCTGCAAATCTGCCGGAGTTGGTCGACGAAGGTAATGATCGTGGTACACATTCCAGATTGCTCTAGTAAAGTGCGACAAGATCTCCAAAGCTGTAGATTTAGCTACGTCTAGAAACTCATCACACAGGTCGGCCGGAAGCCCGTAAGCAAGCATCCTCATAGTACAAGTCAGCTTTTGTTCGATAGACAAACCAACTCTGCCTGATGCATCATCAGTTTGCAAGAAGTACGGATCGTGGTTGGCGACATCATGCATCATTTGGTCAAACACATGAGGTCGCATTCTGTACCATCTGCGAAATACATCGCCCTGGAACCTGCAGGCGAAGTGAAGTATAGAGCTTTCAGTCGTCGATCCATAGCTTCTCGATCTCTTGCGATGTATTGGCGCCCGGGCTATGAACCACCCCACTGTGATTCTTCCTCTTGGATCCTCAAGATATGAGAGGAAGATGCCTGCATCACCAGGGCTCTTTGACGATTTCTTGTAATGGCATCTTCTTCCTCTTGCATCAGCAATTTCCCGAACCTATTCATTGCAACAAGGAACCAAAAATATAAAGTGAAAAGGAAGTTCAGAATTTCTAAGCTTCTGAAATGAGAAGAGATGTGTTTGTGAATTGGTGAGCTATGATGGAGTGAATGACTCCGTATTTATGGAGGGTTGGAAAAGGATATATGAAGATAGGATACGACACGTGGCAGATAAAAATCAAAAACGTAATCTAACCAGCCTTTCAACGACTGACACGTGGCACTAAAATCGGTAATAAAGTTGAGATAGAAAATCTTATCTTATCACGTGGTAAATAAAATCTCAACCGAGATAGAGATAAGATATCGGATCCGAATAGCATTGACACGTGGCACGAATATATAGATTCCCAAAAATAAAAAAAACGAAGGTAATTTTTTTAATCAATTAATGACGATAAATTATATAACATAATTATGTATAATATATAAATTCATATTGTAGTTAATTAATTCTCTAAAATGATTAATTTAATAAATGACTTTGGCTTTTGACTAAACATGGTTGGAGATGGAAAAATTGAATGAATAGTGATGACACTAGGAGAGTCAAATTTTGCATATGGTTTTAGCTTATGACTAAATGGTTGGAAATGCTCTTACAACTCCACTATTGATCAAGTTTTAAATTGAGCGCTGGCTCCACCTAGCCTCTGAATCACACTACCTGTCGACTCTCACTTCCATCAGGATTTGTCTAGAGTTTTCAACTCAAAATTATTAGAAATAATACAACCACTATATTTTTTATATCAATAATTGTGTCTTTTTTCCAATGCTCGACTTTTCTTCTCCACATTATTTGGTTATGGCGACCCACAATATTGATAGAATTTTCCCTGAGAATTAATTATATATGGCGGATAGTTTGGAACCACTGGTCAGATCTTCGGAGAACGTACTTTTGCGACGTCGACCCAATCTTAAAGGAACCGCATATTATCTGTAGAGCCACGAATTTAGACCTTTTAATTTCTTCCCTTTCATCAAATGGAAAAGTTGGCGCCAATAAATTAATCTGGATTCACACCTTGCTCCTTAAAATGCTCCGACTTCCCTGTTTGAACATCACACCAGTCAAAAGCAGCCGGTTCCTTTTATACTACGTCTTTCAGGATATATAGTGTGAATAAACTATAGTGGGTTGTCAATTTTCTTGTGGAAATAGTGGTCATCTGTCTATTTCAGTTGTAAAGAAAGAAGTGGGGATCTGGCTTTAACTGCCGCAGATCTCTCTGACTTGGTATTTTTATGGCCTAGAGAGTCATAAATACGATTTGGCAGATCCTTATGAATTTTTCTAGAAATTCAATTATAGATTTATATCCCATAAATTTTCATTAAAAGTCGATTAATCTGGTTCCTTGTGAAGTGGGTTTCCTTACAAGTAGCAAATTTTGTTTGCAAAAATTTGGAAAGAAATCAGACAGTGTAATAAATAACCTAAAATCCTCCATTATTCTCAAGCTACCATGCTAATCTATAATTATTTCTCTCTTGATTTTGGAAGGTTCAAAAATGAACACCATATTAGTGCTTCCACAAATGCTGATTTGTTACCATACCATTGGCCCATTGCTCGAACAGAATAACCGGTAAGTTTTTCAGGACCAATCACACTCATCCGAATTAGCTATGAAAGTTTGTCACAACGGCATAATCAGCTGGTTGTAGTATCTAATTTTGAATTTTCTTTATTCGACGTACGTTGACCCCTCTTTTCGGTTATAAACGCACGCTCTTGCGTGTGGCTCTAACTCTATCGATCCCAGCATATATATCTCTCTTTCTCTGTAGCTCTGACTTGGAGTTGGTGTCATCAAGATACATACCCAGTGGATTATCACAAGCTTGAATGCTCAGAATGTTCACCATCGTATTACATGTACTCTTTGTGACTTTGTGTCTGCAACTGCAACAAGGTGTGTCTGGTCCTCAATGCTTGGAGCATCCACCGAACCTTAACGGAACCTCAGGAGCTGGATCAGTCATTAAAGTTGGAGGCTTGAAGGCCTATGTTACTGGCCCTTCTCATTCCAAGCTTGCCATAATCCTCGCTTCTGACGTCTACGGTAATTCCCCACATTTGAACTTTTCTTCTATCTGGGTGCTTGTTAAATTATGAAGGATTAAGTGCCTGGTTATTACAAGTTCTAACAGTTGATTTATCGGTTTATTTTGAAGGATTTGAAGCACCAAACTTAAGGTATGACCACTTTCTCAACTAGGCTGCTTTTCATCGATCCACAGTAGCTTTCTAGTTTCTACAGGTTATATATGTTTGTTCTATTTGGATTCATATTAAGAGCCAAAGGGTGTGTGGAAAGAAAACGGAGTGTCAAACATCCGTTTTGTGCTTTTCATAAGATTCGAGCTATTTGATCAATTGGTTTCTCTTCAGATGAAGCAATTCTGTTCTTGAATATGAGATTGTTGTCTGACTTCCATTCTGACATTCTGCTTTCAGTTTTATTAAATGTAACATACAGCAATAAGTCCAATAGTCGTATGATTACATCTATCTGCTTCTAAATAAAGCGCCTGTTGTTCTTGTATCATTATGCCTACTATTTGTTTATCTTTTAGCCTTTGAAGAGACACCTTGTGATGCAATGCATATATATCTGTGTAAAAAGCAATGGACGGAAAGCACTGTATGTTTAGCAAATTTTTTTTTGGAGACATTTGATTAGGTTAATTAGTACTTATCTACATAGAGATCAATCTACCACTTCCTGTATAGGCTTTTCATTTGGTCATTTGTTCTGACTACTTAAGTCATTGGTTTTCTTCCCCACTTATAAAATCAACTAAATTTTCTCCACTAGTTTGTCCAACTTTTATAGTACGTTGGTGGTGCATTTCCAAGACCTTTACTTTCATGGCTTCTTTATCAAAGTTCATGCTAGTCTACTTTAACGACTGTACTTTTATACCTGCCTTGAGATTTTATTTCCCATCCTATATGGTTATGGGTTTTCATTTTTCTTTACTCATTTTGGAACCTATGTAATGTCACTATTAGGAAAATTGCAGATAAAGTTGCTAGCACTGCTGGATTCCATGTTGTGGTTCCAGACTTCTTTTATGGAGAGCCATACAATCCTAACAACACTCAGAGGAATATGACAGTCTGGCTAAAGGACCATGGAACAGTTTGTTTCTGAATCTTTTTTCTTTTATGAAAAAAAGAAGAAGAGTTAATGTGTTATATATTCATATTTTCCAGTCATATACTAATTAAGAATGTTGCTTCTGTCATCCCCACCCCATTCTCTTTTTAAGGACAAAGGTTTTGAAGATGCTAAACGTTTAATTGCTGCTCTAAAGAACAAAGGGGTATCCAAGATAGGAGCTGCAGGGTTCTGTTGGGGCGGTAAAAAATCTAACTCCCCCTTTTACGTTTAGAATCGTAGAAATAAGAAAGTCCATTTCTTGGTTTGATTAATTGTGCCATGATTAATCAGCTCTTGGTTACTATTCTAACTTCTGAAACTCTTCAGGCAAAGTAGTTGCGGAGCTATCAAAGGGTTATTACACTAAGGCTGCAGTTTTGCTACACCCTTCCCGTGTCACTCTTGATGATATTAAAGGTACGGAATCCCTTGCACAATTCACAGCTGAAAAACCACTACTTTCAAAAATATTGATATCCTGAGAGTGTCTTGCAACAGGCAATCTGATCTCAGACAAAAAAACTTAGTGAACTATCATTGGCTTCTTTAAGTTACTGATCCAGTGATTTCGTTTTCTTTGTTCATCTATGTCAGCGGTTAAGACTCCAATAGCCATATTGGTTGCTCAATTTGACAACGGCACTCCACCTGAACTCATGAAACAGTTTAAGGAGGCTTTATCTACTAATAAGGTAAGCATCTCCCAACTTCGAATGGTCAAATGTGTACTCTCTCGCACGAAATTCCTAAGAAATGTAAAAGCAATGGGTGAGAGTCTGCATGTGACAAAATCACATGAAGTTACCGGAATTAATTGATGCTTTCTTTCTACAGATTGACAACGTTGTGAAAATATTTCCTGGTGTTTCGCATGGATGGACTGTAAGGTATCAAGATAACAATGTGACCGCTGTCAAAAGTGCTAATGAAGCTCATCAAGATATGTTAGACTGGTTTACCAAGGATGTTCAAAAAAGATAATTCTGTGGATTATGAAATGTCCGCAATCATTTACACTTACAAAGTATTGTTTCAGCGTACCGTAGAATCAGTTCTCAATAAAGAATGGTGAGCAGGAAAAGTAAGAGAAATGTATGCAAGTTTAAGAACTCGCTTCCTTTGGGATTTCCAAAGCAGTTACTTAGGAACACTATTTGGCATTTCTAAAGTACCATGTCAGGACGTATGATATGAAATGGTAATGTCATTTGCACAAGAATTGCACTATTCTAGTGTCGCCAATGGCAGCAGACATAACCTTGCAATGCACCAAAGGAAGCATCCATGAGCACCATTTTGATGCAAGGTGACCAATTATTGAAAACGTTAAGAGACCCTTTGAAGCAGCGAGCTTCCATATAACTTTTAGAGACTTTCACCTCCACGGTGAGGTATGTCTACAATCATGTTCCAATAACCCATAACGTTAAGTGGCGGACAAACACATTCACCAGATCCCCATTTTCTGTCCTAAATAGATAAGTTGATACCTTATCCGTTTCTTCAGTACCAGTGGGAAACTTCTGCTCCATTGGTTCTGTAGAAACTCCTTATGTAGCTTGCACTCTGGAGAGACAACCCCGCGGCAAACTTTGTGAGAAACTCTGCACAAATCCTCCAAAAACTAGCTTTCTCTCTGCGTCCAATTTTACCAAACCGAGCGTAGTTTTGTCTCTGTCTCTATAATGAGTACTAGTGGCTGTCAGCTTAGACGATTCAGTGGTTCCACAGGCCCAACAACAAGCCTGTAGTGTCATTGACAGCGGTAGCATTGCCATCTACAGTCACAACACTGGACAATCCCAAACAGATATTGCAACCAAGAAGATCTCCCTAATTAATCAATGTGAACGCGTGTTCTGTTCCAATGAAACATACCAATTTTCAATAACTGTTCATGAATTCCACAAATCAACCTAATATTAGATCGTAGCAGATCAATATCTCTAAGTATCATTAAGTTGAATCTAATAATGATAAAGGAGCAGGACCAAATTCCCAAATCACTGGCATTGTTTAAAGAAATCCTGATTTTCATGCTGTAACATACAATTGCAATGATAACATTATGAAAATAAACCTATCCAGTCACCAAAGAACCCCAAAGCTGTCAAAGTGGTCAGGCACTGTGCTGCAATGCACAGTTAGAGCATTTCATATGCGCCGAATGGGTTTACTTGGGCCTATGAAGTCTTTGGGTTCCTCTTGACAAAGTCCAAAAAAAAAAAAAAAGATTGAAACACAAGAAATGTGAGAGGTATCAAATTTTCATTAAAAGTCGATTGATTTGGTTCCTTGTGAAGTGGGTTTCCTTATATAGCAAATTTTGTTTGCATAAATTTGGAAAGAAATCAGACAGTGTAATTAAATTTAACGCCTCAAATTGGTTGACGTCACAGCGCCGCGAATCTTACGAAGCTTAAGTATTGGTTTGCATAAATTTGGAAAGAAATCAGACAGTGTAATTAAATGTAACGCCCCAAATTGGTTGACGTCATAGCGCCGCGAATCTTATGAAGCTTAAGTATTGACAGAGTAATACTCAAACTTCTTAAGATGCGCAAGGCTAAAGATAACGAAACTAAGTTTTTGGGCGGCTGCAAACTTGATATTCGGAATCAACGTGTCTCAACCTTTGGTGATGAAAAAAAAGAAACTACATAAACTCAAGTGAAGTCAAACTAAATGGACTTCAAAGAGGTTTGAAATCAGAGGCTTCACACTATAATTTGTGGAAAAATTTCAACCAATGACAACAGCAAATAGGATTTATCCAACTGAAGTAACAAGCTTAGCAAGAGTAGTTAGAAACGTAAAAATAGGAGATAGAAGGGTGCAAATCCGGTTCGCATATTAGAGCTAAGAAACATGGCCTTTAATATATACATGGCTCAAAACAGATCACTAAGAGTGATTCAATAGATGACTAGCCTAGACATTTACACAAGGCAAAAGTGAGCCTTTCAACAAATTTACAACAAGTTGAGTTCAACTTTCCACAACAATAGTTCCAGCAAAATAAAGGCTCAATACACCAAAGAACATCAGGATTTCAAAATAGGATAAAAACCTCAAAAGGCAGGAGTTGTCAAGCAGCAAAATGCCAAAAGCCACCACTTCAGTTTTGCTCCCTTTCAACTTCGTGCACAGTACCTGAAATGAGTAGGGGTGATCATCACTTACGTTCATATGCTCAGTAGGAGGTAACGCTAGCCAGGTTTGAAAACTAATTGAAAGTTGGTACCAATAAACTCTAAACAACAGTGGCAGAAAACTAAAGTTTTGTATGAGAGTTTCCAGTGAAAAGTATGCATGAAGGGGTACCCATTTTTCTACAAACCGATGATCGGTCTTAATGCCAACTACTTACTTGCTAAAGTAAATGCACAAACAACCAGCAAAAAGTAGCGAGAGTGGTCGTTTACGCCATACCACCTAGGAGTGACGCCACACCTCAAAGGATGTTAGACGTCTTCTAGTCCGTATAGCCCCTCCGAAGGTTTAGGGGATCGAAACCTAAGGTAGTCGCTTTGCTCCCTTCACTCTCAGGTCACCACTTAAAAACAATGCAATTTGTATGCACAAAAACATAGAAATCTTTTCAAGAAAAGCTCTAACTAGTGAAGACCCCCTACTTGGAATCCTTGATGTGTAACTCCTAGCAAGTACCACATAACCACTCTTCAATTCACTTGAGTCCTTGATCCTATTATGAATATGTAAACCACCATCAGTCCTAATAACATTTCTCCCTTAGACTAAATCACTCAATTAGAGACTGAGCAATAGCTAGAGCTTCACCATGTGTGGGCTTATTCTGAAAAGAAAACATTGACCAGAATGTTCTGATCAGAATGCATAGAAAACACTGGTTTGTAGTTACTTTCGAACAAAGACAACCTTTTCTAAGCCTTTCGAACTGAAGTTAAGTTTCAAGGCATGCTTTGCATGTCTAATCTAACTTACTAAAGATCAAGGACAGAAAAATAAGTGTAAAGGTTCTCAAACCAATTGTTTGCAACAATAAGCTGCAAGTTTGAGAAAATTTCAGAAAACTGGTAACAAGTAAGAAAATTTCACGAACAGTTCATCTTTCAGTGATTTCAAGCACAACTTTCCAGATTTGAAGTAGACATGCAAAGCTACTATTTTGCAATGTTTTCATGCTAATCAAAGTTCAAATGAAGGGTCAAACAAGAATCTGAAGTTACGAAAACAGTGCAGTAACTTCAAAATAGCACAAGTATCTCATTTTAACTCCGTTTTTCACGAAACCAAGTTCAAAATGATCACTGAAGAGTCTATTTTAAGCTGTTAAAAACTAAGAGTAAAACAAGAATTATAGGCTTTTAAAAAATCATAGAATAGCCCACTGGTTCTGCTTAGGTGTTGTCTTTGAGCCATAACATCAAACACTTGGAGTGCAGTAATTGAACTTTGGTGTTTTCCAGTCCTATTCATCCTAATGGGGTCACCACCAAAGCTAGGTAATTTTCAAAAGTGCATTCCATAAGAACCTTGAATAGATTTAAGAACAGAAATTTAACAGAAAGTAGAAGTTCTTACCAAAAGAAAGTAGATTTCTGGTATTGAAGCAAAAATATAGAGAAGCTCAATGGTTTGAAATCTCAAAGTCCTCCATTTGTTCTGTCATAGCAATGAAATACGTGAATTAGAGGAGGTATACATGACATGCAAAGCAAAAGAAGGCCTGGAGCTGATACCTCCTAACATGATATGATGAGAAGCAAGACTTGGAGATAAAGTAGCTACTAATTTTCGACCTTAGATGAAAGTGAAGTAAGCAGTTTCAAGTGTTTCTGAGCTTAAGAGAGGAGTGGCAGCGGAATGGAAAAAGAACAGAAGTAGCTTTGTTTTTTCTTAACTGAGTGTTTGGCTATAAAAGAGCCTAAGCACTGAATATAAAGGTGACATTTTAAATAAACTAAATAAACATAGGCTAATTAAAAGACTTTTGTTAATGAAATATGCTTAAAAGAAAAGGTAAGAAATAAATTAAAAGCGGGAATTATTTGATTTCTAGTTGAAGGAAAAGAAATATGATGAAATGGGAGAACATGACTATGACTCATTTATAAATCGGGATAGGTATTTACCAAAGTTGAGGAATGTTCACTTTTGACCTAAGAGGTAACTCCCTAAGCTAGTTCCTAGAATTTAAGGCTCTCACATTAAATGAGTTAAATAACCTAAAATCCTCCATTATTCTCAAACTGTTGAAGAATGTTGAATTCTGGTGTGTCTCATCAAACTAGGGTTTAGTTCTAGAGTTGTAATAGGAAAAAGTTTTAGATTTTTTAGTGGATTAATTTCAGTTTAGTACCCTGTGGTTTGGGGGTAACATCATGTCAGTCCCTGCTCTTTCAATTTGATCAACAACACCCCTGTGCTTTCAATTTCAATCAGCCGTGGCCAAATTTTACTGTTCCGTCCAAATTTTACTTTGTCAATCCAGTCAAAGTTAACGTTCAAATTGGGCGGAACAGTAAAATTTGGGCACGGCTGATTGAAATTGAAAGCACAGGGGTGTTGCTGATCAAATTGAAAGAGCAGGGATTGACATGATGTTACCCCCAAACCACAGGGTACTAAACTGAAATTTATCCTTTTTTAGTTATATTCAGAATCTATTACCTTGTTTGTACTATGTAAATCCCTATAAAAAGGGTTCTTATTATCCATAATAGAACACACAATTTCTCTCATCATTCTCTCGAATCATATTTTCCTACAACACTTTATCAGCACGAGTCCTAACCCTAGCCCTAAAAACCAAAACCCCTACAACACTTTATCAGCACGAGCCCTAACCCTAGCCCTAAAAACCAAAACCCTAAAACAAAAAACCCAAAAACTCTTCTCACCAAATCTGCCGCAAGCCCTAACCCGAGCTAGCCACATCGCCTGCTACCCCCGCAGTTCCTGCGCACCCGTGTGCCTGCTGCCCCGCAGTTCCTGCGCACCCGTGTGCCTGCTGCCCCTGCAGTTCCTGCACACCCCCGTGCTCGCTGCCCCTGCAGTCCTGCGCACCACCAACTAGCCCATGCCAGCGTCTACTCCCCTGCAGACTGCTGCCTGCCCCGCATCTGCTGCCTGCCCCGCATCTGCTGCCTCGCTCCTACCTCGTTGCATCAACACCGCATGTCCTCAAGCCACAAATCATCAAGTAAGTTTTTACGATTAAATTTCCTGCTTTCTTGTCTTTTAAATTTCTTTATTTTCTTCGGGGATTTGAAACCTTCTCTTCTCCTTTATCCCACATTTCTATAACGTGGGTTCGATTATTTAATAAGCAGAATTGTTGGGATTCACGCTATCTACGAACTAAGAGCGTTCATGATCGTAGGACTAAGAGCGTCCTCAAGCATCGATGTTTGACAATATTAAACATCATTGTTTCGGTCTAATCCAAATAAACTTAGAAATTGATTTCTTGGTAGCATAGCTCAGAAATCTTATTATTAGTGATCGTGGAAGTTTTTACTCGGATACTAATCTATTTCTTCTTCTTATTTTCAGGATGTCGAAAGAACCAAGACTCGACTTTCCCATGTTTGACTCAACGGATTCGGAATACCATAGCTGGGTAACCGACGATGAGAACCACCTCACTTCTTTGGGAATATTACCCATAATCCGGCCACCAAACCCGGATCTTGTTTTTGAGCCTACAGTTACAAAGCATGCTCGAGCAATCATCCTGATGCGACGACACATGGATAAATCACTTCGTTTGGAGTACATGTCGATCAGAGATGCACGAGAATTATGGGTAGCGCTAGAAGAGTGTTTTGGCAATGTCCAAGATTCACTCCTCCCTGATTTGAAGGTCTAATGGAGCAATATGCGTGTTGCGGACTTTAAAACTGTTGCTTAATATAATTCAGAAGCTTTTTACCTCAAATCCATGTTGATCAGGTTTTGTGGATAGCCTGTCACAGAGCAAGAGCTAATTGAGAAAACTCTCTCCACCTGCCCCGTCTCAATAATCTTGGTGTCAAAGCAATATCGAAACAAATGCAATGCTGGACGAATCACGAGGTTTAATCAGCTTATCAATGTTATGTCTGTAGTTGAGAAACATGATAACATACTCGTGAAAAATTATAATTCAAGGCCCATTAGAACTAAGAGCGTTCATGAGGCGAATTATAACGCACCCAAAGGAGGGTGCAAGGAGCGGAATCCCAAGAATAAGGGACATGATGGACGTGTGGGTCTATATAACCGCCCTAACAAGGAAGGTAACTGCCAAACTGGAGCGGGTACACGTGGTGACAACGCCACAAGTGGAAGGGGTGGCCGTGGTGGTGGCGCCAACCCTCCTAGGGAACGTCCACAACATGCATAACGTGCACCTCAATTAAAGGGAGGTAACCACAATGACGTGTGTCATCGATGTGGATCAAGTGAGTATTGGTTCAAGCAATGCAAAGCAAGTGAGTAACTGGCTGCAAGATACAAGGCATACAGGGACCTGAGAGAGCAAGAAGTCTACCTTGCTAAAGAAGAAGATGGTGAATGTTTGGAAATTCGGGTCACCTTTCGAATTCCCTAGCCCAAGACCGAAACCGAATGAAGACAGTAATCACAAACTATGCAAACAAACACAAGATGGTTGAAGAGGTTCGGTCAAACAGTTGACCTACGTCCCTGGGTGATGATGATGGTGGATCCACTAAACGAGAAGAAGATTACAAACTTTTGAAGAACGTTTTGGTTCTTCCACTCAAATAACCTCTCTCCTCACAATCCAAATTCTTAATAGAGAATTATCAAATACACCCAATCTCTCAAAGCTTGCAACTCTCTAAAATCTCTGAAATTATCAGAACTCTCAATTGATCCACACACGGATCTCTCCAAACGATGCCTCAATGGAACCCTCCAGAATAAGTCTCTTTCAACCCACAATATGAGAATCTCCAAACCCTCACATCTTCTCTAAATGGTGTCTTCCAATCTCCGAAAGCACACACCAAACCAATAACCCTGAATGACTATTTATAGGCTCACGATTAGTCTGACTCCCAATAGGATCTTCAATCCTAAACCTTTACTTCTAAGGAAAAACTTCATAAATCCTAGATACATTAGAATTGCTTACCCAAAGCCTTTAGAAGTAAAGAATCCAAAACATACAAGGAATTAGATATTGAGCTGCAATCCTAAAAGTGAAGACGTCAATCTCACCATAAAGGACTTTAAAGCTGGAGATGAAGTGCACAAGGATGCCGCAGACTTTGATAGATTAGTCCTTTTTATTTTCCAAGTATTATGTAATGGCGATTATGCCTTAGTCATTAAATGACATTTTGTATTAACTCTTTCTCACTAGGCTCACCCAATTAATTGTGATGTCTAGGAAATGTTTGAACTGAGAGAACGGTTTTAAAAGAGAGTTTTGCTCCACCAAAATCTTGCCTTACCTTACCTGGTCACAACTAAATTGGAGTTACCAAACAAATTGAGTGACCACAATTTGTCTAAGTTTGATTTTATTTTTGGATTAGACTTTGGTTAAGAAACATTGATGTAATCATTGGCTATTTTTATTAATAAAGTATCATTTTATTATTTAATATCTTGGACATATTTTAATTCCGAACTTTATTATTTTCAGTATGTTTCCGAAGAGCTAGAATGCCTCATGGATAGTGCAACCACACATACTATTCTTTGAAATAATCAACTTTTTCTACGGATGACGCCTACTCGATCTTCTGTGACTATAATGGCAGGATCATCTAAATTGATTCATGGTAGAGGACCAGCCCAATTTATGTTGCCAAATGGCACAAATATTAATGTCACAGAAGCTCTATATGCTTTTAGGGCCGGAAGGACCCTATTGAGTTTTAAAGATATTAGAGTCAATGGTTTTCATGTGGAAACACATTGTGAGAATGGACAAGAGTTCCTTTGCATCACCTCTAATGACTACGGACATAAACGAGTATTAGAGAAACTTATGTGTCGCTCTAGTGGGTTGTATGTAACCACTATCCGAATCATTGAATCCAACCATGTCATGAGAGATGACTTATGGGATTCTGACACATATATCATGACTGTTTGGGACACCCAGGTCGTGATATGATAATTCGTATACTAAAGACTTCACACGGACATCCATTTTTCAAAATGAAAAGAAGTCAAAACCGAAATTCAGTCCAAGGAAGGGCATTGGCACCATGGCGCCATTCCTATACAAAACCGGTCGTCATTGGCCGGAGTCGCCTACCCCCTACGGCCCAAAGTTGGCTTTGATGCCAACACTACCTCCTTGACAATTTTCTGCTTCTAAAGCTTATTTTTCGTTTTGCAAAGCCTGCTCTTTAGCAAAGTTAGGATCGAAACCATTCTATGAAAAGTACACTAAAGAAAATATCTCATTCTTACTAAGAATCCAAGGTGATATTTGTAGACCTATTCAACCATTGTGCGGACCATTTAGATATTTTATGGTGTTGGTTGATGCATCAACACGCTGGTCACATGTCATGCTCTTGTCCACAAGAAATGCTACATTTGCTAAACTCCTAGCACAAATCATTAAATTACGGGCTCACCACCTTGATCATCCTATTAAGTCAATACGTCTTGACAATGCGGGGGAGTTTACATAAAAAACTTTTGATAATTATTGCACGTCCATCGGGATTGAGGTTGAACATCATGTTCCTCATGTTCACATCCAAAATGGCCTCGCATAAGCCGCCGTTAAAAGACTTCAAATGGTTTCTAGAGCATTGGTTATGCACACCAATCTCCTTGTTTCTGCTTGGGGTTATGCAATATTGCATGCAACCGTGCTTATTCGTCTGAGGCCTACTACCACTCAACCTTTTTCTGCGTCCCAGCTGGTTACTGGATATGAGTCTGATGTCTCACACTTACGCATTTTTGGGTGTGTAGTTTATGTGCCAATAGCACCGCCACATCGCACCAAAATCGGACTGGAATGACGATTAGGCATTTATGTTGGATATGACTCTCCAACGATCATCCGCTATTTTGAACCCCTGACAGACGATCTCTTTACCGCTAGATTTGCGGATTGTCACTGTGATGAGACAATCTTCCCGTCGTTAGGGGGAGATAAGAACACTAATATTCAAAAGGAATGACAAGAATTATCGTGGTCTGTCCCCACTTTGTCTCATCTTGATCCCTGAACCGCAAAATTCAAAATTGAAGTGCAGAGAATACTCAATCTTCATAACGTAACAAATTTGATGCCTGATGCGTTTTCTAATATCACTAAAGTGACGATATTACACATACCTACTGCAAACGTGACTGCAAGGATTGATATCCCCAAAAGTGGAGGATATGACGCCATACCTAGGGGAGATAGGCATGGCGCCACCGTCCCTAGTGGAGATGGCACTGTGGCTAAGGCCAGCCTCCCTGTAAGAAAACGAGGGAGGCCCAAAGGTTCGATGGATTCTCGCCCAAGAAAGAAAGCGAGTTTGGCACAAAAAGATCCATTAATCATCATTATAAATAATCCGTCTCATAAAAATATTCCGGATTATGGTTATGTCCAAGAGACATCATTGGGGGACGCTCCGATGACAGAACCAATTTCAGAGAATAGAGAGATATCCATGAATTACACTAGTGTACATGAGACGTTGAAGAGAAACTCTATTATCCTTGATGATGCGTTTGCATATTCTATTGCTCAAGGAATCATAGAACATGATGATATCGAACCTCGCTTTGTTGAAGAATGTCAAAGAATAATGGATTGGCCTAAATGGAAAGATGTGATCCAAGCTGAATTGGATTCACTAACAAAGAGACAGATATTTGGGCCTATAACGCTGACACCCCCAAGTATAAAGCATGTTGCCCATAAATGGGCCTTTGTTAAAAAGCAAAATGAGAAAAATGAGGTTGTTAGATACAAAGCCTGCCTTGTGGCGCAAGGTTTCTCACAACGCCCTGGAATTGATTACGAGGAGACATATTATCCCGTAATGGACGTTATAACGTTCCGCTACCTTGTCAGTTTGGTAGTTTCCAAAAAATTTGACATGCAACTTATGGATGTGGTTACAGCATATCTCTATGGGGATCTAGATTAAAAGATATGTATGAAGGTTCTAGATGGACTTCAATTACCCAAATCAAGTGGCTCTAAACCACGGAGCGCGTTTTCTATAAGATTGAAACGCTCACTATATGGATCGAAACAATCCGGACGGATGTAGTATAACCGTCTAAGTTATTACTTGATTGGGAAGGGATATGTAAATAATGAAATATGCTCATGCGTGTTTATTAAAATGACAAGTTCTGGATTTGCAATTGTAGCAGTTTATGTCGATAACATGAACCTAATTGGAACTCTAGAGGAGTTAAGGGAAACTGTTA
Organism: Rosa chinensis; assembly: GCF_002994745.2. Classification (NCBI taxonomy): domain Eukaryota; kingdom Viridiplantae; phylum Streptophyta; class Magnoliopsida; order Rosales; family Rosaceae; genus Rosa; species Rosa chinensis. The sequence goes on along the minus strand of NC_037093.1, from coordinate 54,682,055 downwards.
AGTACTTGAAATCCGAATTTGAGATGAAAGATCTTGGGAAGGCACCGTTTGTCTCAGATTAGAAATCGAGCACCTTAATGATGGGATTATGATCCATCAGTCAGTGTACACTCAGAAATTACTAAGGCGCTTTAATGAAGACAAAGCAAAGCCTGTGAGTACTCCCATGATTGGCTGAAGTCTTGAGCCTGGAAAAGATCCGTTTCTTCCAAAGGATGAGGACGAAGAGTTGTTAGAAGCAGAAGTGCCCTACCTAAGTGCAATAGGCGCATTATTGTACTTAGCTCAATGCACAAGACCAGACATCTCATTCACAGTGAACTTGTTAGCTTGACATAGTTTCGCGCCAACACGCCGCCATTGGATTGGTGTAAAGACAATCTTTCAATACTTAAAAGGTATAATTGATATAGGCCTATTTTATCCCTACATAGAGAAAAGAAATGACGGAAGTTTGGGATCGGACCCCATAAGGCAAAACTCCAATTTCCGTAATGTAGCCGCCAGCGCCACTACCCATAATGGCAGGCTTCCTACTCCTCCTCCCCTCCATCAACATGACAACAATGTCTTGATGGGTTTTGCTGATGTAGGGTATCTCTCTAACCCTCACAAAGTTCGCTCCCAAACGGGTTATGTCTTTACCATGGGAAGCACTACGATATCTTGGAGGTCTACAAAACAGACCCTTGTTGCTACTTCCTCAAACCATGTGGAGATTATTGCTCTACATGAAGCCGTGCGTGAATGCATATGGCTAAGGTCTGTAATTAGACACATTCGAGGAACTTGTGGTTTGAAGTCTACCATAGATAAACCTACATGCACTATGAAGATAATGCAGCTTGTATTGAGCAAATGAAATTAGGTTTCATCAAGGGCGACAACACCAAACATATATCGCCTAAGTTCTTTAACAATCAGCGACAACAATCACTTCTAAAGATTTAAGTAAATAAAATCCGATCGGAGGATAATGTAGCGGACTTATTTACTAAGTCGTTACCTAAATCCACCATCGTGAAACATGTAAAGAGTATCGGATTAAGAAAGTTATCTGAACTCTCATGATTGTAGCAATCAGGGGGAGATGTCGACATCAGGGGGAGGATGATGTCTACATGTTCGATTTTGAAAAGTGAATGACGTGTTGTGCTCTTTTTGTCCTTCGACCAGGGTTATTTTTGTCTCACTGGGTTTTTCTTACATGACAAGGTTTTTAGTGAGGCAACGATAAAAGCGTCATCACTAAGTTTGAGCGGCACAAAGGGGAGTGTTGAAGGATGTTGAATTCTGGCGTGCCTCATCAAACTATGGTTTAGTTCTAGAGTTGTACTAGGAGAAGGTTCTAGATTTCCTAATTATATTTAGATTCTATTACCTTGTATGTACTCTGTAAATCCCTATATAAAGGGCTCCTATTATCAATTTCTCTCATCATTCTCTCGAATCATATTTTCCTACAACACAAACTACCATGCTAATCTATAATTATTTCTCTCTTGATTTTGGAAGGTTGAAAAATGAACACCATATGATTTCAAATTTTAGTGCTTCCACAAATGCTGATTTGTTACCATACCATTGCTCTAACAGAATAAACGGTAAGTTTTTCAGGACCAATCACACTCATACGAATTAACTATGGAAGTTTGTCACAATGGCAGAATCGGGTTGTAGTATCTAATTTTGAATTTTCTTTATTCGACGTTGACCCCTCTTTCGGTTATAAACGCACGCTCTTGCCGTCTTGCTCTAACTCTATAAATCCCAGCATCTCTCTCTCTCTGTGGCTCTGACTTGGTGTCAGCAAGATTCATACCCAGTGGATTATCACAAGCTTGAACGCTCAGAATGTTCACCATCGTATTACATGTACTCTTTGTGACTTTGTGTCTGCAACTGCAACAAGGTGTGTCTGGTCCTCAATGCTTGGAGCACCCACCGAACCTTAACGGAACCTCAGGAGCTGGATCAGTCATTAAAGTTGGAGGCTTGAAGGCCTATGTTACTGGCCCTTCTCATTCCAAGCTTGCCATAATCCTCGCTTCTGACATCTACGGTAATTCCCCACATTTGAACTTTTCTTCTATCTGGGGGCTTGTTAAATTATGAAGGATTAATTAAGTGCTTGGTTGTTACAAGTTCTAACAGTTGATTTATCGGTTTATTTTGAAGGATTTGAAGCACCAAACTTAAGGTATGAGTATGACCACTTTCTCAACTAGGCTGCTCTGCATCCACAGTAGCTTTCTAGTTTCTACAGGTTATATATGTTTGTTCTATTTGGGTTCATATTAAGAGCCAAAGGGTGTGTGGAAAGAAAACGAAGTGTCAAACATCCGTTTTGTGCTTTTCATAAGATTCGAGCTATTTGATCAATTGGTTTCTCTTCAGATGAAGCAATTCTGTTCTTGAATATGAGATTGTTGTCTGACTTCCATTCTGACATTCTGCTTTCAGTTTTATTAAATGTAACAGGCGGTAATAAGTCCAATAGTCGTATGATTACATCTATCTGCTTCTAAATAAAACGCCTGTTGTTCTTGTATCATTATGCCTACTATTTGTTTATCTTTGAGCCTTTGAAGAGACCTTGTGATGCAATGCATATATATAACTGTGTAAAAAGCTATGGACGGAAAGCACTGTATGTTCAGCAAATTTTTTTTTGGAGACATTTGATTTGGTCAATTAGCGCTTATCTACATTGAGATCAATCTACCACTTCCTGTATAGGCTTTTCATTTGGTCATTTGTTCTGACTACTTTGGTCATTTGGTTTCTTCCCCACTTATAAAATCAACTAAATTTTCTCCACTAGTTTGTACAACTTTTATAGTTGGTGGTGCATTTCCAAGACCTTTACTTTCATGGCTCCTTTATCATAGTTCATAATAGTCTGCTTTAACGATTGTACTTTTATACCTGCCTTGAGATTTTATTTCCCATCCTATATGGTTGTGGGTTTTCATTTTTCTTTACTCATTTTGGAACCTATGTACTGTCACTATAAGGAAAATTGCAGATAAAGTTGCTAGCACTGCTGGATTCCATGTTGTGGTTCCAGACTTCTTTTATGGAGAGCCATACAATCCTAACAACACCCAGAGGAATTTCACAGGCTGGCTGAAGGACCATGGAACAGTTTGTTTCTGAATCTTTTTTCTTTTATGAAAAAAAAGAAGAGTAAATGTGTTATATATACATATTTTCCAGTCATATCCTAATTAAGAATGTTGCTTCTGTCATCCCCACCCCATTCTCTTTTTAAGGACAAAGGTTTTGAAGATACTAAACGTTTAATTGCTGCTCTAAAGAACAAAGGGGTATCCAAGATAGGAGCTGCAGGGTTCTGTTGGGGCGGTAAAAAATCTAACCCCCCTCCCTTTTACGTTTAGAATCGTAGAAATGAGAAAGTCCATTTCTTGGTTTGATTAATTGTGCCATGATTAACCAGCTCTTGGTTACTATTCTAACTTCTGAAACTCTTCAGGCAAAGTAGTTGCGGAGCTATCAAAGGGGTATTACACTAAGGCTGCAGTTTTGTTACACCCTTACAATGTCACTCTTGATGATATTAAAGGTACGGAATCCCTTGCACAATTCACAGCTGAAAAACCACTACTTTCAAAAATATTGATATCCTGAGAGTGTCTTGCAACAGGCAATCTGATCTCAGACAAAAAAACTTAGTGAACTATCATTGGCTTCTTTAAGTTACTGATCCAGTGATTTCGTTTTCTTTGTTCATCTATGTCAGCGGTTAAGACTCCAATAGCCATATTGGTTGCTCAATTTGACAACCTCACTCCACCCGAACTCACGAAACAGTTTAAGGAAGCTTTATCCACTAATAAGGTAAGCATCTCCCAACTTCGAATGGTCAAATGTTCACTCTCTGCATGAAATTCCTAAGAAATGTAAAAGCAATGGGAGATAATCTGCATGTGACAAAATCACATGAAGTTAACGGAATTAATTGATGCTTTCTTTCTAAACAAAATATTTCCTGGTGTTTCGCATGGATGGACTGTTAGGTATCAAGATAACAATGTGACTGCTGTCAAAAGTGCTAACGAAGCTCATCAAGATATGTTGGACTGGTTTACCAAGTATGTTCAAAAAAGATAATTCTGTGGATTATGAAATGTCCGCAATCATTTACACTTACAAAGTATTGTTGCAGCGTACCGTAGAATCAGTTCGCAATAAAGAATGGTGATCAGGAAAAGTAAGAGAAATGTATGCAAGTTTTAAGCTGTTCTAAACTCGCTTCCTTTGGGATTTCCAAAGTAGTTACTAAGGAACACTATTTGGCATGTACATACATGTGCATTTGCAAGCATAATTAGCTATAATGAGCCACGCTCATTGTACCGCCAGGGGTACCAACGCCCACCATATAAGTGACTGGCGTAAAGACAGCTAGCCAGGGTACCGCCTGAGCCCCGGAGCAACCCCAAAGCACCGCGGACGCGCCTCCACGCGCCGTGTCAAGTTAGCATCAGAAGCTACTGAAACTGGGAACTGAAGCACATCAGTCCTACATCGAAAACAAGGAGAAGATCATCCTCTTCCTCACCTATAAAAGGTCCTCTCCTCTCTCCTCATTTATTACGCATTCAATACTTGCTTACTGTTACTTTGTCAACATAAATACATCGACTAACTTAGGCATCGAAGAGCTGAAGACCGCCCAGCGCGGTCTCCCTCTGACGCCCCTTTGTATTTCACTTGACAGGTAACGGGAACTACAACAACACAAGTATCGATCCGCCCATCGGATCAGCGTTAGTTAAAGTCCTGCTACCGCTAGACTTTTAGACATTAACATTGGCGCCGTCTGTGGGAATCCTTGAACAGAAGGTCATCCCATCACAATTACCATGACTAACGGTAGCGGGGGAAATGTCGAAGAGCAGGCAGACCAGTCCGCCGTTCCCCAACCCGCCCACCCAGCGGTAAACATCAACCGCGCACTATTCAACACCCCGGTCAACCCAGGCGGTGAAACAAATCCAAGCAGCAGCCGTCCCCCAGGTCAGGACCTCACCGCCTTGTATGAGCTGGCGCTCGCGGACCTCCACAAAGCAAACAGGGAACGCGAGCAGGAACGCAAGGAGAAGGCGGAAGCCCAACACCAGGTGGCCACACTGATGACACGTTTCGACGAGCTAAGGCGGACGCTGGACGCAAACGCCAACCCCGCACGAAGTGAGCATTCACACAGCACCAGACACAGCCGGCCTACCGCTGGTATAGGACCCATCGTGCAAATGCAGGTACCGCCAAACCCACCTGAGCTGGAGGGAATGGGACCACCCCCTGTCCCACAACTGTTGGAGCAGGAGGCGGAGTCATCGCTGCGCACCCACCGCTCGAGGACTAGAGCAAGGACTGAGGGCAATCTACCCATTCCCGGGCGGGGGTTAGTTCCGCGGAGCGCCCGAGCGGGCCCCGCCGGCGACGCAACCACCCAAATTTTGGAGAGGATGCAGCAATTAGAACGGAGACTAATCCTGGCAGAGGCAGGCACCCCGGCGCCAGCCCCAAACCCACTCTTCGCGTCCAGGCCAGGCCCATTCACCGCTACAATTTTGCAAGCCGTCAGACCAGCGTTTGCAAAGACCCCAAAAATGTCACATTATAGCGGTAAGACCGATCCCTTCGTCCACATGGACACGTTCAAGAAGGTCACCAACAACAAGGGGTTCGATGACGCCACCCTGTGCCACTTGTTCAGCGAAACGCTGGATAGTGAGGCAATGAGTTGGTTTTTTGAGTGTCCGCCAGGGTCCATCGACTCATTCCACGCATTATCTCATGCTTTCCTCTCTCGATTCATCTTATTGTCCGCCGGTCATCACAACACGAGCCAGTTGTTTGGCGTCAGGCAGGGAGGGGACGAATCGTTGAAGGCATTCGTCACAAGATGGCGAGCGGCAGCATCTCAGTGCCGCGATCTCGACAAAACGATGGCTTCGGCGGCTTTCAGGCAGGGACTCCTCAAGGGACCATTCCTCTATCACCTCAACTACAATCATCCCAATGCGGCGTATGATCACCTTATGAGTGAGGCGGTCATTCATGCCCAGGCGGAATTTATCACATATGGAGAAACCCCACCGCCACCAGCAACACCAACAAAGTCATCTCAACCCTCCTCCAGCCATCAGGAGACCGCCAGCAAAGCCCCCACTGCACCGCCAGCTGACAAGAAGAGGGAATGGCAGCAGGGCAGTTATCAAAGCAAGAGGCAGAAAGACAACCACTACAAGGGCAACCGCCCATCCCATGGGGACAATCGCAACAAGCAGACGGAATCCTCTCAGCGGTATGCAGTATTCACCGTCCTCACAGCCTCGTACGAGGAAATTTACAATCAATGTAAGGATCAGATACCACCGCCACCCTCACCGAAATTCCCCAAAAAGGGTAAGCCAAAAAACACCGGCATGTGGTGCAAATACCACGAGGACAGCGGTCACAATACCAACAGTTGCAACGCTCTGTACGAGGAGAAATACCGCGCCATAGGAGAAGAGGTCGCCAAACTCCAGGGCATTGGATTCATCCGCCAGGTAGTCTATCCCCAGTGGATCTCCAACCTGGTCATGGTCAAGAAGCCTAGCGGCAAGTGGCGGATGTGTGTCGACTTCAAAAATCTCAACAAGGCATGTCCAAAGGACAGTTTCCCTCTGCCACGCATTGACCAGCTGGTCGACGCGACCGCCGGGCATGAACTCCTCAGCATGATGGACGCCTTCTCCGGCTACAATCAGATCAAGATGCATCCCAGCGATCAGGAGTGTACCACCTTCACCACCGACAAAGGGCTGTACTGCTACAATGTCATGCCTTTCGGTCTGAAGAACGCCGGTGCAACTTATCAGCGGCTGATGAATGCTATGTTCGCTGAACATTTGGGCAAGATAATCGAGGTCTACGTGGACGACATGTTAGTCAAAAGTATAAAGGCCAGCGGACATGTGGCAAATCTCAAGATCATAGTTACCATCCTCCTGGCCTATGGCATGCGCCTCAACCCAGAAAAATGCTTCTTTGGCGTCACCGCCAGCAAATTTCTGGGTTATATTGTCAGTGAACGAGGAATCGAGGCTAACCCGGACAAGGTACAGGCCATACTCGACCTGGCGGACCCTGAGTATAAGATACACGTCCAGTGCCTCCAGGGCAAGTTAACCGCCCTTTCTCGATTCATCTCCAGGCTCTCTGACAGGTGTGCCCCATTTTTCAAGCTCCTCAAAACGACTCACAAGAAAGTCATCAACTGGAACCCAGAGTGTCAGACGGCGTTTCAGGGCTTGAAGGATTACCTAGCGGCAGTCCCACTACTCTCTATCCCAGTGCAAGGAGAGACACTGTTCATATACCTAGCGGTATCGGTATCAGCGGTGAGTTGCGCCATTGTCCGGCGGGAGGGACAGGACGAGCTCCCAGTTTTCTAGGCCGGCAGAGGCATGAACGGGGCAGAAACAAGGTATCCACCCTTAGAACAGCTAGCTCTTGCACTCATCGTTGCCGCCAGACGCCTCCGCCAGTATTTTCAAGCGCACACAATCCACGTGCTGACCAATCAACCACTAAGACAGGTGATGCAGAACCCTGAACATTCAGGGCGCCTCAGCAAGTGGGCCATCGAGCTCAGTGAATTTGACATAGATTACAAGCCAAGAACCGCCATGAAGGGCCAGGCGGTAGCGGACTTCTTCGCCGAGCTCACTGAGCGTCAGCCCAATCCCAGCACGGAGAATGAGCCCGAGACGGAAATGGTCACCGCTAAGGAGCCAGCTCCCCTACAATCAGATTGGAACCTGCATGTGGACGGCTCCGCCAGCGCCAAGGCCAGCGGCGCCGGAGTCATCCTCACAGGACCTGGGGGGCTGAATGTGGAATACGCGCTAAAATTCAACTTCAAAGCCTCCAACAATATGGCGGAGTACGAAGCACTCATTGCCGGCTTACTCCTCGCCATCGATTCAGGGGCTGACAGTGTCAACATCTTCAGTGATTCCCAGTTGGTCGTTAACCAGGTCAATGACAGCTTCCAGGCCAAGGACTAACAGTTAGCGGCATACTTGGGGTACGTTAAGACACTCCTCAAGAAATTCAAATTTCATAACATCACACAAATCCCCAGGGAAAAGAACACCAAGGCTGATTCACTGGCAAGACTGGCAACCGCCCAGCCACATCAGAGTCCAGCGGACACAAGAGTGGAGTGTCTTGACAAGCCAAGTATCACAAAAACCCTGGCGGAGATCTTCAACATTGAGGTCAATACCAGCTGGATGGACGAAGTCATTGAGTACAAGCGCAACGGCACATTGCCGGAAGACAAAGTTAAGGCGCGACAACTCCAGCGGAGGGCAACCCGCTACAACATCCAGAACGGCAAGCTGTACCGCCAGGGATTCACCCATCCCAACCTCCGCTGCCTAACCCCAGAGGAGGGAAAGGTCGTTCTGGCAGCAATTCATAGCGGAGAATGCGGAAACCACTCAAGCGCCAGATCCTTAGCCAATCGCACAATGCGACAAGGCTATTTTTGGCCTACTCTCGGCGACGATGCCCGCCAGGTATCAAGATCATGCCACAAGTGCCAACAATTTGCTGACATCCCGCATGCACCGGCGGAGCCACTATCAGTCATCGTCGCTCCATGGATCCACTCAACTTGGGGCCTGGATCTGATGGGAAAATTTCAAACCGCCAAGGGCCAGTTCAAGTACATCATAGTGGCTATCGACTACGACAGCAAGTGGATAGAGGCGGAACCACTAACAGCAATAACTACCGCCAAGGTAATTCACTTCCTCTGGAAGAACATCTACTGCCGTTACGGTGTCCCACACACGATAATCACCGACAATGGCACACAATTCAACAACAAGGAGCTCATCTCTTTCACCGCCAACTTGGGTACTAAGATGAGTTTTGCATCTGTCGCCCACCCCCAGACCAACGGTCAGGTCGAAGCAGCAAACAAGATAATCAAAAAGCTGCTGAAGAAAAAACTCGACAAAGCAAAGGGTCTATGGGCGGAGAAACTCCCGGAAGTTCTATGGGCCATCAGAACAACCCCAACTTCCGCAACTGGTGAAACTCCTTTTTGCATGATGTTCGGAACGGAGGCTGTCCTGCCTATTGAGGTCTCTCAACCTACCGCCAGAGTCGAGGGCTACCGCCCAGAGACCAACACTGACGGCATCAACCTGGACAAGGACCTCCTGGAGGAAAAGCGACACAAGGCCCACCTATGCAACCTGCAAAACAAGCAGCGGGTATCGCGTTTCTACAACGCCAGAGTCAAGGCCCGGAACCTCCAACTGGGGGACTGGGTAATGAAGGAAGTCATTCCACCGCCAACAAAGCTTCGCCCAACTTGGGAAGGTCCATACAAAATTGTGGAAGTCGTTAGCCCAGGCACCTTCTACTTAATGGACAAGGATGGCGTCACAACGACCCACCCTTGGAATACCGAACACCTTCGGTATTATTACAAATAGTCATGCCGCTACCCAAGAGCATCTTGACTTAGCTAAATTTTTGTTCAATATTTAGCTAAGGGAAGCTACCCAACGGGTACTACCCCTCTTTTGTAAACGCTGATCAGTCAGCTATCAATGAAACGAGGAATTATTCAAACCATTGTTACCAAGTCTAGCACTGAGGGCAACTGGCAACGCCAGGAATCGTCAGCGGACCACGTCCGCTACGTGGTGCACTTGGACCAATTTTAATTCCTTTAATGTTTCATTGCTTGGCAAAAGAAAAATCTCTACGTCAAAACTCTAGCGGTACAAGCACATCATGACAAACGTTAAACTCTGAAATTTCATTTCAGGGCTGGGACTCCCCACCCAAAGTAGTTCATTATTACAAAGTGTCAAAAAAAAAAAAAAAAAAAAAAAAACTATGGAAGTCTCAGCTAGCTTCAGCGGTTGTCTTCAGCTTCTACGGCTTCAACAGGCGGCGGCACGACCGATCGGCTCGCCTGATCGGACCCTCGAGCTGTCGGACTGGGAGTCTCTATAGTACCATCCGCCCGGGTGTGTGCCTCCAGAAATCCGGCACGTGACACCTCCGACGGGGTCTGCTGGGGAGTCTGCCGGGACCTTTCCGGCGGATGGGAGCCACTTTCCCCGCTGCCCGAATGAGTACCCGCCGCAGGGTCAGGCACGACTTCTGTCTCCGGCGGGACACTCTCGACCACAGGCACGTCGGGCTGTGACGCCTTTGCAAAGTCAATGGCGCCCTTCCGCGTCAACATGTCTATATTGGCCCGGGCCCCAGACTTCGCCGCTTCGGTCAATGTCTTTTTATACTCCGCCGACAGCTTGAACGCTTCAACGGCGGCGGCCGCAGAGGAACTCTGTTCATTTTTCAAGCGGTTAACCTCCCCGTCCAGCCGCTGCACCTCATCCAGTCTGGCGGCAGACTCCCGCTGCACAATAATGAGCTTCTTATCTTTAGCGGCTATCCGCTCCTGCAGCAGCGCGATCTCCTGCTTCAACTTGGAGACGCGCTCCTTCCTCTCCAGATCCCGCCGGATGGCCGCATTAAGCTTGCCACGAGCGTCCGCATAATCACACTCCGCCTTGACCAGTCCCCGCTCGACCTCCGCCAGTCTCTCCTTGGCCTCCGCCAACTCCCTCTGGAGACCTCCGATTTCTCCCCTGAGCTCTTCCTCAATCCGGGGCTGCTTAGACGCCGCCTCGAACATACCATGTAATCCCGCAGATATTTGACCAAACGCCGAGCTGAAGGGCGATTGGTCAATTGCCGTCGGGCGCGATAGGCCCGCCAGACCCCCGAACCCCAGCCGCTCGCACAAATGGAAAAGGAACGCCCGCTCCCCTTCTGTCATGAATGGCGCATACTCGGCGAAGGAGTCCAGATCACTGGCGGCTACCGCCTCTCCCTCCGCCACTGCAACCTTCGACGCAGCTTGCCGGGCCTTCTTTTGTTGGCGGACTCCGATCACCACCCCTTCTTCCTCTTCCTCGACGGGGGAGTCAGGCTGCCGGCGTTTTTTCTCCAGCGCCCTTTGTGTCCCAGCAGCGGTCCTCGTCACCCGCACCGGCGGCTCACCCCTGGACTCGGTGGCAGTCTCCGTCGGCTGCACCGTCTTCTTTTGAGGACCGCACCGGGTGGTAGGCATCCGCTCCCGCGGCCCGGTAGCAACAATCCCCCTATCCCCGCCGCCCGCTTGAGTATCCGCCTGTACTACCGGCAGACCATCCTCACCCAGATGGGAGTGGTGCGGCATCGGCAGCTCCACCGCAACCTCGGACTGGCTCAGCACCAGCGTCTCCGGGTTCACCACCGTCTGCTGGGCCGCCAGCCCCTCGGCATACATAGCCTCCAGAAAATTTTCTATCTCGGCACGATCCATTGCTTTTTCGAAAGCGTCGCGACTAGATTTGTTACCGGGCGGGGTTTCTGCAAAGAAAAACACAAACGCCCGTCAGTCCGGATCACTTACAAAAAAAAGAGAGGTGTGGCGGAAATGTTCTCACCAATAGAACGAGTTAGCCGCAGGTCGACCAGCAATTCCCAACCGGTCAGAAGACGGAAGTCAAGCAAATTGCGGTTCCGCCAGCAGCCACGGATCCTCGCCACGCGACACTCCTCTTCGCGCGTCAAAATGTACCTCAGTCCCGCTGCACAAACACAATAGTCATTAACAAAAAGCGCAGGTTTGCAAAAGTTTGAACCCGCCAGTTATTTTTAGCGGAAACCAGTTGCCAACCTCGGATGGGCTGGAATTCCGACTTAGTCTTAAACGTCGGCCCCTCCACATTCGACCTGGTGTGGTATTCCCAGCCATCTGTGGCGACGCAGAAGGTCCCCCGCCAGTAGGACATTGAGTCCCTTAGATTCTCAATCAACTTGGGCGCTCCCTGGCGGCGGCTCAGGTTCACACACCCTCTGCAACCTCGGCGCTTCACATACACTAGCTCGTAGAAATGAAGCACTTCCGCCACGGTAGGCCCCTCGCACCCCGACAAGCGCCACAAGGAGTTCATCGCCAACATCAACCGCCACATGTTGGGACAGATCTGACCAAAGGCAAGGCCAAACTCGCACACAAGAATTTGGAGATTGGGCACCAGCGGGAATGTCACTCCTTGGCGGAATATGGCCTCGTGCACGGCAGCACATCCCGCTGAGAGCATCGAGGCCTTCTCATCCGCTGTCGGCGGGCGCAGCTTCACCGAGCCCGGCAACCGGAACGTCCGCTTCATCCGGTTAACAGCGGCAGCATCCATCCGCCCACCTGCCTCGTCGACGGCGGTGCCGTCTGAGAGGTACCACGCCGACTCGACATTTTGGCCCGGCACTTCCCCTTCGCCAGCGGAGCCGCTAGCAGCACTATTGCTCGCCAAACGCTCGTCGCGCCCAGCAACCTCACCCGCCCTAGAGCTCTCTGGACGCGAACCACGATCCATAGCTACTTCCCAGGGGATAGTCTGAAGTGGCTCAACTTCAAGCGGTTCTGGCAGTGAGGTTCCTGCATGGGCAGACGGACGCAACGAGTCAATAAAAGTCATATCCGCCACGCTGAACGACACGTCAGACCCGGAATCCTCACTGCTCGAAATCTCTATGACGTTGGCCATCCCAAACCCTAAAACCCACATCAGTCAGCACAAATACAGATCTAACCTACTCTCACATCAGATATAGCCAAAGATGTCAAGAACAATTACCCACAAAAATACCAAAACAAAAACAACCACACACTCAACCCAGATTGGACCGTCTAGCAAAACCCAAAACCCCAACTTTCTGTCAAACACCGTAACCTCCCTCAAATCTCTCCCTACACCCTCCGAGAATAACACAGAAGCAATATCATACCATTAACAGAAATACCAAAACCCAGAAACCACCATTGCAGATTCAATGAAACAGGAAAAGGATCCGAAATACCAACCTCACGTCGAAGACTTTGGAGTGCAGCTCGTCTTCACTGACAGATTTCGTCCTCTCCAGTCCGACTACTCCACGCAAACCCTGGGATCTCCTTCGCAATTCGCAGACGAACAAGGCTCGAAGGAGGCAACTCAGATTTGAAGATTTTCCAGAAGTGTCGAAACTCGCTCAGTTCCCCCCTTTTTATGTCAACATCAAGTAATCCTGAGCCGTCCGCTACAAAACGACATCACGTAGCAACCGTACACGTGTCCCACGTCTTCACTAACTCCCTGGATTAGCCGAGGCGTCGCCTCGGTTACGAAATCCATCATTACTCACATTAATGACGAGAAGACGGCTAGGCTTAGCAGACAAACCTCCACACGCTAACCCTCTAGGAGTTGGCCACGTGTCAACCGTCGTCTTCTTCAGCTTCCAAGGGAAGTCACCACTTGAGAAGAAACCCCAAGTGACGGAGTCTCCGCTGAGCGGAACTCCGCCAGCGGACCTTCACTTGCCATTCTCCAAGTGACGGAGTCTCCGCTGAGCGGAACCCTGCCAGCGGACCTTCACTTGCCATTCTCCAAGTGACGGAGTCTCCGCCGAGCGAAACCCCGCCAGCGGACCTTCACTTGCCATTCTCCAAGTGACGGAGTCTCCGCCGAGCGAAACCCCGCCAGCGGACCTTCACTTGCCATTCTCCAAGTGACGGAGTCTCCGCCGAGCGAAACCCCGCCAGCGGACCTTCACTTGCCATTCTCCAAGTGACGGAGTCTCCGCTGAGCGAAACCCCGCCAGCGGACCTTCACTTGCCATTCTCCAAGTGACGGAGTCTCCGCTGAGCGAAACCCCGCCAGAGGATTTTCTCACTTGTCATCTCAGGTGACAGTCCACTGAGCGACACCCCGCCAGCGAAACTTTTCTTGTCACCATCGAAGTCTCCACCGGAACTTCCTTCGTCATTCGGTAAACGGGGCGTCCTCCGCTACACAGCACACCGCTAGCGGACCCCCTTTCTCATCTGACAAGCTGCGTACTTTATTCAGCGCAATACCGCTCAATAAAATACCACCAAGCACGTCTACTTGACGCTGCTTCCTGCTACATCTAGCAGGGGGACTTCCGCCAGCGGCGGATCCCGAGGCCACGCCTCTCTGACAACGCCGCCACGCGGAGTTACGGTCAGAATGTCCCTATGGGACACGGGGACTAGTCAACAGTCTACGACAGCCCTGATCAGGTACGTTGACCCCCGTCACTTGGGTGCTAAGATTGGGCTCGCAACCCAACACCCTCTGCTCCGTGCAGCGCTGCTCCATGCAGCTCCCCCTCAACAAACAATAATAACGACCATCCGGAGGTCCATCTTAGCCGGGGAGTGGGGGACTCCCTGGGGGCCTAGCAGGGGCCCACCCGAAAGGGCACAAAGCGTTTGCTCAGTAAATCCATGGTTGACGACGCACTGACGCTAATTATGCTTCTGCAAAGTCTAGCGGGAGAAACGATTCAAACCGCCGATCAACTCCCCAACCAAGATTGCCCTCCTTGACTGGGGATTTGGGGGACTTGTACATACATGTGCATTTGCAAGCATAATTAGCTATAATGAGCCACGCTCATTGTACCGCCAGGGGTACCAACGCCCACCATATAAGTGACTGGCGTAAAGACAGCTAGCCAGGGTACCGCCTGAGCCCCGGAGCAACCCCAAAGCACCGCGGACGCGCCGCCACGCGCCGTGTCAAGTTAGCATCAGAAGCTACTGAAACTGGGAACTGAAGCACATCAGTCCCACATCGAAAACAAGGAGAAGATCATCCTCTTCCTCACCTATAAAAGGTCCTCTCCTCTCTCCTCATTTATTACGCATTCAATACTTGCTTACTGTTACTTTGTCAACATAAATACATCGACTAACTTAGGCATCGGAGAGCTGAAGACCGCCCAGCGCGGTCTCCCTCTGACGCCCCTTTGTATTTCACTTGACAGGTAACGGGAACTACAACAACACAAGTATCGATCCGCCCATCGGATCAGCGTTAGTTAAAGTCCTGCTACCGCTAGACTTTTAGACATTAACATGGCATTTCTAAAGTACCATGTCAGGATGTATGATATGAAATGGTAATGTCATTTGCACAAGAATTGCACTATTCGAGTGTCGCCAATGGCAGCAGACATAACCTTGCAATGCACTAAAGGAAGCATCCATGAGCACCATTTTGATGCAAAGTGACCAATTATTGAAAACCTTAAGAGACCTTTTGAAGCAGCGAGCTTCCATGTAACTTTAAGAGACTTTGGCCTCCACTGTGAGGTATGTCTGCAATCATGTTCCAATGACCCATAACGTTAAGTGGTGGAGAAACCCTATCGAGATTCTGGAGCTTAAATTCTTTAACTTTGGCTTACCAAGAGGTCTCCCATGATTCATCAATAATAAACTTAAAATATAATCTCAAAAGACTAAATTGACATATGACATTTGCCGACGAACACTTCTTCAGAAAATGTGTTCTCATGGTTAAACCAAAAACAATATTTAGATACGACCTTTGCTAAAGAATCATCTATCAGAAAAGTTTTCCCACCATTAAAACCAAAACTAAAATTCACATTTGACTTTGACAACGAACTATTTGTGTGCGGAAGGTCAGAGAGAACCAAATCTGTTGTATTCAAGATCAACTAACACGGCCCCAATTAACTTCTTACCTCTAGAATAATCATTTCACTATGAATCATCTGATGTAACCAACGATGTAAAAGTGTATAGCTCATCTCAGATTATGAATACATGATGCATGATGACAACTATTTTATTGCTGTAATCAAAAGTTGCTAGCATTACAAGAAAAGATGATAATTTACAGGCGATTTACAGCAGTACCTATGTGCCACTCCGCTGCACTTCAATGCCTTATTATCGAATGCCCTATGAAACATTAAGGTGCCAGAAATAATAATTTACAAGGGAAAGAAAGTGGATAAGTAGTAAATTTACAAGGCGGTAGGAAAGGCAAGTAGAGGTCACTACAATCTTCTGGCTTCAAAAAGAGCACAACTGTGAGACTTCATGGCATAAGAAAATAAACCCTCCATTTGCTCAATGATAGGCTCACCATCAATTGAGAAAAATCCCGGAAATGGGAGAGCCGTGTCAACCAAACGTCTCCATGCCATACCTTCTGGGGGTGGAGGTAGAATAACAGTCTCCGACTGTTCAGCTGCACTGAAGGCTACAAACAAGTCACCCCTTAAATCAGCATATTCGTTGGTCAATTGGTTCTCCACTTCATCTTGGTCTGCCTTCAACCTCATGGCAAGGAATTTGCACAGAGGGTCTTCCCACCTCGGTAACGATTGGTCACTCCCATACCAGTCAATATTTTCTTCTTTGAAGTAGTGCTTCTTCTGAAGAAGATCACTCCGCCTCCTCCTGAATGAACTTAAATATGCAATAAATTGTCTGGTTTGAGTAGCAAAACCTGTTTCCATTGCATTCCAGTCGAAAGATTTTCTGTCACTGTATGCAGGGGAACCACCTGAAGATTGTCCACACTCGTCTCCCATGTTAAGAACAGGGACTCCCAATGAAAGATACAAGATAAACAGAAAATTACGGATTTGTTTAAGGCGTCTTTCTAGTACAGCAGTTTTACTTGTAGGCCCTTCTTCCCCACAATTCCAACTCAGTTCTGAAGCTAACTCACTGCCACTGAAACTAACAAGGTCCACAAGAGGAAGACCAGAATTTCTGGAAATAAAATTGAAAGAGAATGCTGGGCCTCGCCCATCTGAAAAGATGTCCCCGTTCCCACAAAGCCGTGTAGCAAGGTCACTAAGAAGACCCTCACCCCTCAAAAAGTTTCTTACATCATTGCAGAATCTTGCATTCACTTCTGCCCATCTCTTCCAATGAGGAAAACGAGTTTCCTTTGGTACCATTTCATGAGGGTCCCAGCAGTCTGCAATGAACTTGGTCTTTGTCAGTAGTGGATCAAAAGCAATTGCTTCAACCAAAGGTGGGCGAGATTGGTATTCACCGTTAACCCCACGTAACAGAGATGATGCATTTATGAAACAAAAACCATCGACGTGAAACTCAGTCACCCAGTATCGAAGACTATCTAATACCATTTGCTGCACAATGGGATGGTTACAATTCAAAGAATTTCTTGCTTCCAAATCCTTAGCTGTACTTGCATGATAATAAGATGAGGTGTCGATTCCTTGCAGCACTTCACCCGCAGCAGTATGGGTGAAAACAACTTCCAGTAGGACCTCTATTCCATTGGCATGAAACTCTTTCACCATCTCTTTCATCGAGTTGATAGTTGCTATAGGGCCCCCAGATGGTCCAAAACAATTCATTGGTGAAAAAAAATGGCAAGGGAAATATGGACCTTTTTCCTCATCAAATGGGAAAATTGGCTCTAACAAAATTGCATTCACACCCAAATCTTTAAATTGATCCAACTTTTCTGTCAAACCAGAAAACGTACCTGCTACATTAGTAGGTAGCTTACTAGACTTGTGCTCAGTAAAACGTGTCAGGTTCAACCGATAAACCATCAGTTTCTCTATTGGCAGGTGAGGTCGAACATCACCATCCCAGTCAAACACAGGTTCCTCACATAGTCTTCCAACTAACTTCGACCCTGTTCCTTTATTATTAGGGATAGATTCATCAATGACCTTAGCATATGGATCCAGAAGAATATCCCCTTCATCGAAGCTATTTGTGTTTCTCAGAAGGGTCCCCTTAAATCTGTAGCCATAGCTCACAAAAGTCCATGCACTTTCAAATGACACATGCCATATGTCACCTGATCGATTGACATATGGATCTAGATCAAGCTCCAGAGCAGGCTTCTGAGCAGTGGGGTCATCGTCCAAGCATAAAACCACACTTTCTGCATTTCTCGAAAAAATGGCAAAGTTTATGGAACCATCACTAGAAAAGGAAAGACCCAATGGAGTAGGATAACCTCGACCGAAACCAACTGGGACACAGAAATTTGTCTTCCTATGGCTTCTTATTTCCAAACCACTCAAATTTGCATCTGCCAGAGATTTCACAATAAATGAGAGATAGAAAGGGGTTTGTTTAGCCTCAAACTCCAATTCAAGAGTAAAACTGCCCGAAGAAGTCTCTATAAATGGGGTTTCGATAAAGTCTGAAGGCATGAGACTGGATGAATCAGCTCTATACATGCCCCAACTGAGGACTAGCCTGTCAGCACTGCTGGACAATTGTAATGATGAAACTTCAACATACACACTGTAGTTGACAGTATTATTTCTAACAAACACATTCACCAGATCCCCATTTTCTGTCCTAAATAGATAAGTTGATACCTTATCCGTTTCTTCAGTACCAGTGGTAAACTTCTGCTCCATTGGTTCAATAGAAACTCCTGATGTAGCTTGCACTCTGGAGTGACAACCCCGCGGCAAACTTTGTGTGAAACTCTGCACAAATCCTCCAAAAACTAGCTTTCTCTCCGCGTCCAATTTTACCAAACCGAGCGTAGTTTTGTTTCTGTCTCTATAATGAGTAGTGGCTGTCAGCTTAGACGATTCAGTGGTTCCACAGGCCCAACAACAGGCCTGTAGTGTGATTGACAGCGGTAGCATTGCCATCTACAGTCACAGCACTGGACAATCCCAAACAGATATTGCAACCAAGAAGATCTCCCTAATCAATGCGAACGTGTGTTCTGTTCCAATGAAACGTACCAATTTTCAATAACTGTTCATGAATTCCACAAATCAACCTAATATTAGATCCTAGCAGATCATTATCTCCAAGTATCATCAAGTTGAATCTAATAATGATAAATGAGCAGGACCAAATTCCCAAATCACTGGTATTGTTTAAAGAATCCTGATTTTCATGCTGTAACATACAATTGCAATGATAACATTATGAAAATAAACCTATCCGGTCACAAAAAGAATGGAATCCATAAGAGGGTCATAATAATCAACATCAATGTAAATCATGAAAATAAGTGAAACCCAATTCTCAATGATGGGTGTTCATCATTCACATATAAATTTACAAACTTTAACCGATACAAAGTTCATCAGCAGCAAAAATATAACACCCAGATCAAGAATGATTGAAACACAAGAAATGTGAGAGGTACTGAACTTACATCATTGGATTTGCTGAGTGAAAAATGAGACTGGAAATGATCAGAGAGAAACAGAGAGCGATGGCAGAGTACAGGAGGAGGAAGAAAACAAAAGGGTAGAGGTGGGAGATGTCGTCGTTTTACGTGAAGCTATAAGAGCCGCACAGCGCAGCAAAGCTAATCGAGTTTGAATTGATCGGTGAAGCAGTGAGCTATTAATAAAAGAAAGGATATTTTAAGAAAGCAAAAAATTTCAAAATATTTATTTATATTTGATTTAGTGACGTAAATCTCCATTTTTATCGGTAGAGATCTTGAGTTCAACAAAACAAATGAAAAGTATGCATGTGTGATTTTGGAGTTTTGACGGTGACTGTATGAAGAAGATTTTCAGTACAGTGTTAGTAGCTTTGATGACTGTTAAATCGTAACTCGCCATGTATGTAAATTGTTAAGTATTAAAGATAATTTTAGTACTACATGTGAGAGCGAAAGTATGGCAATATATGAGATTTTGGAATTAAGGATTTTGATTGAGTTCTTTGATTGTTTGAACTTTGAACCTACTACGTGACATGACCGCTTTATTCAAGATATTCTATTAATTATGATATTATATTTAATAAAGTAAAAACAAATATTGATCTTATTTTCTTCAGGACAAAATTTGGGTTAGGTAACTGGTGAGAATTACTGATCTCCACTGCTCTCTTAAGAAGTTAGTAAACATGTCAAATCACTCTCACTTGACAGTGTATATGATCAATGATTTTCGAGTACATTATATTTCCTATTATAGACTTGAGGAGGAATATGTCAATATGATATGATCCTGGTGCAACTACAAGAACATGTAGAAAACAGAACACTAGCATTTAAAGGTATAGAATAAAAGAAGGGGTTTCCTAAGATTTCAAAAAAGGTCCTTCAGAGCCTTCAGACTCGTGTTTACTACCAGTTTGAGATGCCATTTGAGATGTTCTCTTTGTAGGAACAAGAGGATTTCTCTCTTCTTCGTCAATGGCTTCGGGTTTGTACATCTCCCCTCCCTTGAAGTCAGGATGTACATAAGCATCCTTAAGATAGGCCAACAAATTCAAGGTTGGTTCAGTAGCTCGTTCAACTGTATCCTTTACCATTGCATCCTGCGCATTGAGAATACGATACAATAATCAACGCAAAGCAAAAAGGTCTTACAATTGTTGCTATTAGAAAGAAGCATGCATGCAGTAAACTTTATTAGTATGTGTACAGATTTGTTTAAGAACATAAGGAAAGATTTGAGTAACTTTATTAGCATTCCAGAAACCTCTGGAGAGGAATTGACTTTGCAAAGTTCTAGAGATGTCACCACACCGGAATGTGGAAAGCATGCAAAGATATATCACTCGCATCATAGCAGTTTACACAAAAGGTGTGTGCAATGACTAAACCGGAAGTAAATGTATAACCAAAGGAACTTTGTACTGGAAAATTCAATCTGACCTGTAAAGGAAATGTCACGAATGCTGGTTCGAAACGACCCTTGCAGACTCTATAGAACCAGAATGTCAAAATAGGTTGTGGAATGAGAATATATGTTGAATAGTGCACATCTAATGTGCTAAATAGTCCAATTACAAGGACTTGGGATACGATTAGGCCAATAATTACACGCATATGCACACGCGGCCAAAAGGCTGCACCACTCTCATATTTCTGATCATAGACATTAATAATCTGGCAAGAAGGGGACAAAAACGATTAGTAACATGTAAACAATGAGATAAGCAGAAGATGATAGACCAGAATTTTGAGCCTGACTGAGAAGTAGTATAACCCACCTGGTGACGGAAAACCACGTAGGCAAAAGCAAAGAAGATAAGAATAAATGGAAGAAGTAAAGGAGTGACAACAGAATATACAAGGCCCAGCAACATATAGAACTGTATTCTAGGTTCATTTGTAGCAAATGCCAAGGAACCAGGATTCATTGCTTCCTCCCTATCTTGTTCTGTCTTAACCAAAAATGTGTTTTTGAAGTGGTATAGAGCTAGCGGAACCAATCTGATGATTTCTGCAGCAATTCCACTCCAACCATCAACCATTATATAAGTGATGAAAAATGTGCCTTTCATTGGCATGGTCCTCCCAATAGTTTTTAAATATCTACAAAATCAGCAGTATGTTTCCTGTAAGATTATCTCTTCATGAAAAGATAAAGTGAGAATTCCAAGTCTACATTCAAAAAAAGCAACTGTGGCTGATGGCTTCAGAGATACTGATTTCTACTTGTTAAAAGAGGTGTTTGAGATCAACACAACAGAATATAACATACCATAAGAAAAAATTACTGTCGTTTGATAGACAAAGGGAAAAAGTAAAGTATATTAACACATATCAATAATTTATACATGCTAGATCATGCTTCATTAAGATCTCAACAAAGTTGAGTTCCACTGCACATAATTTGGGAGTTGTGAGATGTATATAGTTGCTTTTTTTTCCTAATATATATGTTTTCTTGAAAGATTGCAGATTATTACTCTGATGAGGCCTGGCTAGTAAATTCCTCAAGCTGCTCAAATGCTGTTCCTGCAACAATATTTCCCAGAAACATATTGATAAGTATGAATAAATAATACTTCGCAGCAGATCTCCTATCCAGAGATGAGAGTGATGTATAACCCTCTATCTTTGACATGAGCATTAGAATCATAGGAAGTATAGCAAGGAATATCTTCAATGCAATTCCTGGAAGAAATCCTTGGATGACAGACTTAACTTGCTTCCTGAAGGACAAGATTTGAAACACATTATTAGGCCGTAAAATTAGATAGCACTTCTACAAAAGAAAACAATCACTAAAAGCATGAAATAGGCACACACTTCTCTATTATTGGCTTCAAGAAAGGAAGGGCCTTCTTAAGATTGTCAATGTTGGCTAGAGTTTGGACGAATGCTATTGGAATCATAAAAAAGGAAATGAGAACAAAGAAAGCAACAGCCATGAGCAGTTTCCGCACATTGAGTTCAACGTATGGAATTGAAAGATTTCTCCAATAGATGTCACGTGGCTCAGGAGCCCACTCTGTCAACCAGATGGTAGCATTACTTGATTGCTGAGTTTGAGCACATACGGCTGCTCCCCATCGCGATTTGAATGAAACAAATGCTGCTGGCATTATGGCTTCAGGATCACTCGCAACTCTTTCTCTTTCTTTTTTCTCCTGCATGAAAGCTACATTATTATGCATCTAGAACAGGAAATCAAATACTCACTTCTCATTCATTTTAGGAAGAACAGTGAAAATTTATTGGCATTGATATATATTAGCTAGCTAGCACATGTAAAAAGCACAGGATTATTATAAACTAGTACAAAGGAATGGTACGACTAAGGAGGCATAACATTGTTTTCCCAAAAGTTTCATTTTGTCAATTTTGAACACCAGAACAAGACTGGGTGTCATAATGTAGCTGTTGAATTTCACTAACCGTAAGACTTGAGTTTTTTTCTTTTCTTTTGTTGCTCGTCACAAGTACTCTGTTTGACACCCACATTGAAACTTTCACAAACCTTCCACAAATTAATTCTATTGTACAATTTGTCACGCTGTTTTAAATTTCTGCCTCCTCTTCAACATGCTTAGAAATCCCACCCGTAACAACAAAAGCAGTAAAAGAGGTTCTATATGACATCATGACATGACAAATAGGAAAAAACTTTACAAGAAATGAACCCTTACAGTAATGTCTTTGGAAAGAAAATACACAAAGACAAAGTGATAACACTAAACATATCAGAAATACTACATTAATCAATACTCACTTCTTCGCTCAACTTTTCAATCTCAGTTGTGTAGTAATCAATTGCGTCCACTTTGTCTCCCAACAGGCCCAAGAAACCTGTCTAATGGGATATGAGATGATGAACTCAATAGAGATGATTCTATTATCAAAATGGCACTCTCAATGAAAAATTAAAGATATTTATAATTAAATTATTTTATCAAGTAAAGAAAGAAACCTTTGTAGTAGGCCTTGATTTCTCTGGATTTCTCTCATACTTATTTTGGTAGTACACAAACCTATTTTTCAAACTCTTCTTCTGTGCAACCAACTTTGCAAGTTTATTTGTATTATATACAACCTGAAAATAATTTTAAAAACAGAAACAGTATCAAAGTTGTAGTATCACTTAGAAATAACTGCAGATCTATAAAACATCCCATCTTTGCTTTCATAAGTGACTTCTGAATGGTCAATTTATGATGTGACCAATGCTGGTTCCTTCATCAGTCAAACTAATACAATCAAAACAAGTCAATAGATCGAGTTGCATACTTGATGTGTAAGATAGTCGTTGGGATGGTTTACGCAAAAGAAGTGTTCGATATGCTCACTGACTGATTCATCAGGATCTGGCGGTACATTCCTCACAAGAACCTGTTGGGGACACAGAATGAATAGGATAAGCAGCAAGCTATGAGACTATGAGGTAGATTGTAATAGGGGACTAACAAATGCTTATGCATTCATGAAACATATTGATCGATTTATACATTACTGGTTTCAGTGGCACATTAAAGAAACAAAATAGACCACTAAAGTAAATGCTCTCACCGAAAATTGATCTGGACGGCGTTTTTGAGATGCTAAAAATTGAAGCCTTTTAGTAGCCACTGTCTTGTACTCGTGGTATAAAACAAAGCACGTCCAAATTGAGAAGACATAAGACAATATGAGATGTCCAATGAACCTAGAAGATAAACAGAATTTCCATATTTGGAAAGTATGATCATCACATTTCCTCTTTGAACGTTGTACTAGTTAACCAAACAATTAAAAAAAAAAAACAAACAAACAAACTCACTTAAGAGATGCAGTAGGGACATTGGATATTGAGATTTTATCAATGTCGCTGTATTCTACTTCCTTGGATTTTTCCAGCGTGTCGTTCGTGTAATTGAGAGGAATCAAAACCGCAAGTGAAAGAACAGTAATGGGGAAGAATATCTTCAAGCTGCAAATAGTGTCATTAACTCAACAACAGTCATGTGACAATGATATTAGCTACTACACTTAACCATCATGCATTATGATTCATGAATTAATGAGATTACCCAAGTACATAAATCCGAATGTAAGCAGCAGAGTCTAGCCCGGCGTGATCAATGAGCTCAGGCTCCGGCATCCTCAGTGCTGCAGGCATCCAATTCAGAAACTTGATGTAGGTCATGGCATCCAAGTTGACAAACCTCTTGACAAAAGTCCCGGAGCTCGTCGGGCTCCCTCTGATCCCTTTTCGGTACCATTTCGGGAAGTAGACTCTGTCGTTGATGGGCTGAAGCCGCAGCAAAGCAAACGCCACAAGGAACCCCAATGCCGTCGCCAGGTTAATACCTGCTGACGTCAGGATTTCTAGAAGATCCGCCATTTCGGATACTCAATATATATAACTTCCTCCTCCCTCCTGCAATTTACAACAACCAAAATCCCAACTCTGATCACCGAGGACTTTTTCCACGAACATCAAATGCATCCGTGCATGCAGTCACATTGTTCTAAACGAAATGTATGTGATCAGAGGCAACACGAGTTTCATTTTCTGGCATATTTTTCGTACACAAAAGCGAATGCAGTAGAATTGCATGCATGATGAATTAGTTACCTGTATAATGTAGATAAGCGTCGGCCGGTGCGGCGGTTCGGGTTGAATGGGAATTGAAGATGAGGTTGATTGAAGGGAGAATCGAAAATTGCAGAGAGAATGGATCAGTTTGGGAAGGAAAGGAAGCAGAATGGAGAGAGCCGTTCGATGGCGGCAATAAGCTCGGAGGTGTGTTTGGCCTCGCTGCACTTACGCGTGTAACGTTAAGTATATCATACGTGGCATATTTGAATCTGTTATTTGACCACATTACCCCACAATTATTTTCTATCAAAATTATTTTTTGATATTGTTCTTATTGTTCTATTTTTTTAATCAAAACTGAAATGCGCTCAGATTAGATTAAAAAAAATTGTTCACTTACTCCACTAATAGTTTTTTAAACTCATTAACCCAATTCAGTATTAAATTTCAATTTTAACCTTCAATTAATTAAAAAATTACAGCTTCACTCTCTCTCCTCTATCTCTCTCTACAAACTGATCCCCCCTCCCCCTCTCTCTCTCTCTCTCTCTCTCTCTCTCTCTCTCTCTCTCTCTCTCTCTCTCTCTCTCTCTCTCTCTCTCTCTCTCTCTCTCTCTCTCTCTCTCCTGGCCAACTCGACTCAGCAACCACTGTCAGCTGCGAAGATGCCGAGTTCACCAACCACCATCGGCCTCGAAGATGCCGAGTTCACCACCATCTCCGCCGAACGAGGAATGGACGCTGATTGATGAGGCGGCCGGTTAGGGACGGAGATCTCCGTGATGCAGGAGATCGCTGCTCCCTTCTCCACCGTGTGGTCAGTCGGTCCGGTCCCATCAACCTTTATTTCGCCAACTCTTCCCATCTCGACGAAGACGACGACGATGATGAAGAAGAAGAGATGCGGCGACGAAAAGCTTCGGAGGTCTTATCGGTGCTATCTTGTCGGTGACGTCGTTCTTATCAGCTATTCCGGGTTTGAGTTCCGGTTTAGGTTCCGGTAGGAGAGTCATAGTGAAGGTTGACAGTTACCAATATATTGTTGGTCAGAATGTGGATTCTGGGTTTCAATTACAAGAAGGTATAGTGGTTATGCTGGAAACCATGGGAACGAATGGGTTGATGGGTCGGGAACTGCAGCACCAGTGAGTGTTGGGTGTTACTGGGGTTAGAGTGGGTGGGAAGAAGAGGAGGAATGATGACCACAACCTGTCTTTTTTTTTTTTTTTGGTCAAACCATAGGTCACAGTGCCATACTGCCATAGGCTATCGACAAAATATGCAGAAAATGATATCTTAATGCCAGTTATGTACTATAATAACATCTGCATGGTAGTTTTTGTGATTCGTGACTTAATGCACTGATTATTAACTGATATGATATGATTATGGAGGGTTAATAATATGATTATGGGGGGTAATAATATGTTTATTGGGGGCAATAATATGATTACTGGAGGGCAATAATATGATTATTGACGGATAATAATATGTTTATTGGGGAACAATAATATGATTATTGGGGGGCAATAATATGATTGCTGGGTATTATTATGGGACAATAAATTCAGACGCCGGAATCTGGTCACCAGTCCGGTAGCCGGATTAGGGATTCCGGTGACCCGTGACCGATCGCGGGAGTCCGGTGACTTCTCTCTCTAAGTGACAAAGAAGGAGAGGGCAAAAACGTCCCAAAAATAAATAAAAATGAATTAAAAATAATTAATTGGGTATTAAGGAAATGATCTCTTAGAGTGTTTGGGTAAATGAGCAATCTATTAGAATGTTTGTGTAAATGGGTAATTTTTATCCTAAAATTGTGTAAATAGTCATTATCCCTTTAAAAAAAAAAACACTCTAGATAGAGGATGACAACACTAACAAACTCTATTCGTCTCCAGCACCTTGAGACTACATTGGCATATTTCAAGTGTGAGTTCTGAACTAAGAACACACCCTCTTGATTTCAATCCCGATGACGTGTCTCTTACAACCATAGATTGCTTTTGATTCATATCTTAGAGACATTCACAGTCGTGTCTACTGGTTCTTTTGTTTTGTGGAGGATCTCAACGGGCTTATATAATTGCAACAAAATTCTTCACTCTCGTACTTGTGCCATGTGATATTTTCTTGAGGCTTGATGACAATAAATGAGGATCGATTAAAGTTAAAGCTGTGATGCCAAGATTTTTGGGTATATATGTTGAAGTTGTGATGCTGAGATTTTTGGGCTCAACTTTTCTAGCTTCTATATGGTCATTTAAGATGTCGGTGTGAGAAAATTCGAGTTGCAAATTTGGGTATGCAGCTTCGACCTACAAAGGTTGGTTACAAAACCAATATAGGAAAATCAGTTGCTTAGCTTTATTTATGATGCATTTGTTGGTTACGAAAATCATGAGCATTGATTGGACTCGTTGGAGTTGATTAGGGTTAGAGGTCCAAAGAATTTAAGAAAATGACTATTGCTTAATTTGAAATATATAAGATGTAAATTGATCTAATCCTTGCACATGCTGAGGAGTGTTTTGGGTATTCATTTTAATAAAATAAGATAATTTCAAAACACACTTAAATTTTTTTAAATTTTGATTGGTAACCCCATCTCCACGTAATACGTTTGCTTTATGTAAGAATTTCTTAAAATGAGACAACGTATTCATTAGACTTTAAAATCAGCTGAGGTAGGAGCTAGAAAGCAACACAAATCCTATTATTCATATATGGGTGGTTCTAGTTAGATTTCCAAATTTGCTATCTAGACCTCTATTAATTTTTGTAAAAATTATTTTCCCGTTTTACCCTCTATTAAGAAAAACAATTGAATATAACAGTTAGCAGAGACCTCCATTTCTGAACCTTTACTTTTGCTTCACCTACGCTGACGCTGATGCCTTCTTTGTCAGCCACAAGACTTGAAAGAACAATAAGAATCCACCTTTGGCAACGTATTGTCGGTATTGAAGTACCCAAACTTTATTTCAGCAGCAAAGCGACCAACAAAGACATCAAAGAATTCAAAACTATACGACCCAGTAGATACATAACTCTATAATTAAGGAACTACACCAAGACCCATTGGTGCCCAGAGCGCAAGACGTCAAAGAAAACTCATTTCAAGGCTAGGGAACTATGGTTGCAGAATTTTTAAAAAAAAATAAAATAATAAAATAAAATTTCAACTCTTCTTGTTTTGTTATTGGCTCTCATACTACTCTTGATGACAGAATCTTTCGCTCTTCGATTAAAGCATGAATTCTGGCCAATATTCAATCTTTACATACATCATGGGATTTGCAAATTTTAAGATGTAATGAGTTCATAATTACTTGATCAATTGAGTTTGCCCAGAGCATAATTACGTCAAAGAAAACTTCAACTCTTATTGTTTTTGTAATTATATTTTTGTATATAAAAGAAACAATCATCCCAACACGTTGATTTGCTCTAGAAGTTCAGATTTTTTATTTTTTCCTTTAATTTCGAGCTCAGCCCAACCATTTTTCATGTTTTTCTTCCATCTAAACATTAGCCCAGCCAAATTACTTGAGCTGCTGGGTCATAATTCAATCTTAGATTTGAGAACAAGTTTCAATGTATATGGAAGCTACGCATTTCCGGTTATGCAGGGCTTAGGTTGAACAAGAAAAAAGCTTGTTGATTAATCTCTTTGGCTTGTAGTTAAGTGGAAAGGGATTTACTGATGATGTCTGCAATTCGGTAAAATTGAGAGAGAAGATCTCCTTAGATAACTCAACATAGTTTTCCAAAAGAGTAAAATAGGAAATAAAATTTTACAAAAATTAGGAGAGATTTAGATAGCAAATTAAGAGATTTAAATAGAACCCCCTATTATATCTCGCACTCTCTACCAAAAAATTGAGCCAGGAAACAAACATACATAAGGTAAAACAAGTCCAGCAAAAGGACTGACTTGACTTGCATTATGCATTTATAAATCCCACAAAAATAAAAATCAAACAGTTTACACGTCTGCCTAAGTTATGCTAATCTATTTCCACGTCATCAACGACGTGGATCATAAAAATAAAAATAAACGACGGCTAACTATTCATCTCCACAAGTGCAAACAAAGCAATCACACATCCACTAGTCCTCCACAACCTCCTCTCCCATCGATCCAAGGCTTCCATTCGTCGCCGTACGGTCGTCGTAGGTAATTCTACGACGCCCGTCCGAATAATATTCCACCTCATCCTCATCCTCATCCTCATCCGACGACAACGGCACCAGCCAGCAACTGCCGTACAAGTGCCCGTTCACGCACACGAAATACTCCAACGCCCCGTCGTGCGAGCCGAGCCGCCGCGCCGCGCTCTTGGGGACGAGCCGAGCCGCGGTCATGCTCCACACGCGGGCCCCACAGTAAGGGCATATGACGCTCTCCTCCAGCTTCACCCGCCGCTCGATCAAGCAGGCCATCGTCCTCGACCTGTGAAATCCCCGAAACACCCCTCGGTAGATCCCCAGGTGATCCTCCTCCTTATCCCCGGTCTGGTGCTCGCACATGTCGCTGACGTAGAGCAGGTCCCCCCGGCAGTTCTTCGACAGGAAGCTCTGGCCGGAGGTCTTCGAGAACCGCGACGCCTTGACCCGGTGACCCGGGGTGGGTTGACTCAGCTTGAAATGCCGAGTCGGCTTGCAGCCGCAGCAGAAGAACATGAGCTTGGCGAGCGTGTGCCACCCGCCGCCGATCCGCCCGTTGAGGACGCCGTTCGTCAAGGTTGCTGTCATCCGCGGCGCGCGGTAGAGGCAGACCTCCCGCCAGAGCAGGCGGTTGACGACGGCGCGCAGCTTCCGGTTGACGGAGGCGGTGGAGCAGAGCGCGTGGATGTCCCATTTCATGGACTCGAAGACGAGATAAAGCACGCGCTCGTTGTGAATCCCCAACTCGCCCGAGTCGGAGCCCTGACTCGCCCTCACTCGCTGCCTCGCACTCATTTTTCTGGAAATCGAACCCCTCCGCTTTTGCGTCGTGCTATTTCCTCGATTATATATAGCAAAACCCGAGAGCACAGTACATGGCCACGTGTCCCTATTGGAGTGGGTAATTCGCTACCTTATTTCCCGCGAGCGCAGAGTAACGTGTCATGTGACCATTCGCGGTGGAGACGCGTGTTGGTTTGTTATTGCTGAGATGGTGGGATATCGAATCGAGGCATTACATAAGAAGCGCCACGTGTCGAGTTGCCTGGAAATATCTCTTCCCCCGGCGGCCCCCCGGAACAAAAATATCTGATCCGGATGAGCGAGGGAGAAGTCGGAGAACAAGAATCCCAGGTGGGGATATGCTTTCGATGACACGTGTTGTCGGGAAAGGGAACCACGTGTAATTCAAATAAATTTTGGGTGAGCTATTTGTGGTCACGTTTATGGACCAAAATGGAATTGAGGAAAGGAGGTGGTTGGTCCCTCCCCGCCAAAATTTTAACGTTTTCTTCGTCAGTGCGGACTGACATGCTTTGGTCTAAAGGCTCATGATCAGTTTGGCTTTTTCTGGTTTTTAAATTTTTTTTTTCCTTTAATAGCCGCGTTCACACCCGCTCTCACTTTCTGCTGTTCCATTTTTAGGTAGAGAAGAGAAAGGTACAGTTTGAGAATTGAGATCTGGCATTCTGGAACAAGCTAGATAGGCCATTCTTATGATGTCGTCTCTGATATATTTCACAGAAAACAACGTGTTTCTCTAAGATGTCGGTAAAGAAGAGCATGGATGATTAGGATTAGGATTAGGATTAAAATTAAAATTAGGGCCGTACATGCTTGATAGAACAAGACCAGAAAAAGTCAAGATCAATAGTTTTTCTACGTAACCAGGAAAAAAGAAGAATCATTGCACACCGATTTGGAAGCTAAAGTGCGAATAATGTATTGTAATCACCTGAATTAATAGTGTAAAATTTATGCCTCAACCATTGAATCCACAAAGCAGTCTATCCATATTAATGTCATATTGTCAAACATTCATGATAATTCATGAGTTTACCTATATACAGTACTTGTTAGTGTTAAGTTTCTTCACTACAATGTATTTTCACTATACAGAATAGGAATGCTAATTACAATGTACTTTCACTGTTCTACAAAGCTAAAGCATCACTATAGCAAGAACGCGCTCATGGAATTTGCAAAGAGATGCCTACGGAAAACCACCTTTGATTGGGTGAGGCTGCTTCCAAACAGGTTCCCTAGAAATGCTGGGGGGGCATTCAATGTGGCTTGGCGCATTGTCCTGACATGAAGATGTTTTGCTTCAATCATCTCCACCAACAATTTTCTACAACTCTGCGGATTCAGTACATCCATCTTACGGATAATTTCACCCTCTAATATCCCGGGGTTTTGCATCACAATCCCAAAAACACGTTGCATGAACCCCTTGTAGATAGTCTTGTTGATGGTCTCGTCCCCATTTATCCAAGGATGAAGTGGTACGCATAATTCATCAGAAGAGAGTTTAGAACATTCATCAAAATCTCCTCTAGGTGAGATAACTTTACCTTCCACACCGCTAGTTAGTTTTTCAGACAGACGCTCATCAACCTCTTTAGGAGAATTAAGAATAGTCACATTATGGGCATCATTAACATTCATATTTGTTTTCCCTATCAAAAGAGTTCCAATAATATCACAATTTCCAGGATGGAGGATACCTCCGCCAGGTGACTCACTACAAGTCTCTGCCACAGGGATAACAATGCCTGAATTGAGGTTTTCTCTCATCTGATTCACACCTGAAGTACTGTCTTGCTGATAATTTTCACCAAAATGTTTGTCACCACCTAGAGTATCATCATCTTTGAACAAATTTTCACAATAGGCTTTAGAAGATGCTGTACGACATATAGATACCATGAGACCCGGGAAACCTTTTTCTCGACGGGAAATAATCTCACTTTCTGCAACCAAGGATTTTAGTCTTTTAGCATCCGAATGTTTATTCCTACCAATTTTATGTTTTGAGCTTCTCAAATCTTCTGCTTCTCCCACTCCATCTGGCAAGCATGGGGAGATTGACAATTCACCTGAAAAAACTAGAGCAAACATATGAAAAAATTCACCACACTGTATATCTGTAGGAAGATCAAGCCCCCTTCCCATAAGATCTCTATCTCTTTTGTGGAGCCAATGAGCAAATTTGGCAGCTCTCTTGCCAGAATCAGTTGGAAATGGTGACTTGCAAATATTGGGGAAGACCTGAGGTGAGAGAGACAAAGGTTCACAATCACTGCCTCCAACCTGGGAAAATGAACGTCCACCAGAAGAAAAATATATTAATTAAGTGCATAGCAATAGATGAGGAACATGGACACAATTGGATACAGAACATTAGAAATTTAAACTTTATAAAGAAAAAAAATGGAACACTTGTAGATCTGCGTGCTCATCACTCTAGCTACAAGACTAACATGATCTGCAGGTAGCTTGGGATTCAGTTCATTCAATGTCAATCATTTAATCCAAAAATCCACAAAACCTAAGATCTAGCACAGTTTTGTTATCTAAAGTCTAAAACAATCTGCCAAAACTAAAACTAGATGAATCACTAGAAAAGAGCGAAGCAAGAATTCAAACTCAATATAATCTAGACTGATGTAGAGACAGAGAAAGAGCCACATACATAGGTTATGAAGAATCATATAGCACACTGGCCAAGCCAACTAATGCTTCACTAAAATTTATTTCAGACATGACATTTTCAAAAGCAGAGTAATATGAAGTATAAGCAAAGGTGTAAGGAAAAGCATACTTACATCTTCAGCATTAGCATTGAGTTCTGAACCCTCCTCGCAGGAATCTCCACATCTTTTGGAGGCAACAGATTTAGTCAACCTCACATAGTGAAGTATCTGACCAAGCACTTCTTTAATATTTTTGTCATTAAAGTCATCCCATTGTTCTTCCTGAAGACCTGTCCCATGGTCACTGAGAGGATAATTCTGTTTACAACCCTCCTCTGTTGAACCTTGCAAAAGTGATCCACAATCATCTTGGTAAAATGGCCTGTTCTGGGTTTTCTGCAGGAGCTTTACATACCGTTTACTGAGCATGTTACACAGTGTCATTAAAGATTTTCTAAATTTTCCATTACTGAGCTTCAGATATGACATTCTTCTTTTGCAGGTACTTGGAGGCGCTGGAAGGTCAGAAAGTGAAGCCCAATTTATCTGGTGATGATATTTTGTCCCAAGAGTTGCACACTGTCTTACATATTGGATAACTAATTGCCTGAAGGTATAAAAATGAAAGATATAGGTAAAAATTAGGTTACATAAAACGAACAAAGATACCAGCAAATTCATAGAACAAACAGCATGCATGTCTTAAACCATGGAGACTCTTCATGCAGTATAAACCAGAAAGAAAAAAAAGAAAAAGAACTGAAAGAAAGAAGAAGAATGAATTACTATTGTATTTTCATATTTCATTCCAACTAATGAAATATTTCTATGTCCAGGCATCAGTCACTATCCTAAGCCAAAACGATGATGTGCATAAGTGCAAGATCCATGATTCCTTGACTAAAGCTTTGATGTAATATTGACTGTTGGCTTCTCATATCCAATAAACCCATGATTCTCCCATGCTTTTAATACATGAATGAATGCATTTCTAGCTTTGTTAGATTGCTCTTATGGTCAACATGACATTTTGTATAGTAGCTTCCTTATTGACTTTACAGCTAGCCTAAGATAATTAGTTTTTACAGCTATAATTATATTACACATCTTATTCCCTTACCTATCAGTCTCCTCTGTCCATAAAAACCTTCTTTGACATGTTGATTTTGACTTTGATAAAGCACACCTCGCCTCACCATCTTCATTTGGTCCAGGTTGGTGCTCAGTTACACCATCAACTTCTATAAACTTTACAGAAGCTGCTTCAGAAGATCTCTTTCTTTTCTGCAAAGGGCTTCTAATTCCCAGAGATTGACGTTCATCCCCTTTATCCTGAATCCATTAAGATGTTTTACGCACGTATCATAACACGCATCAAGCTACAGTAAGTAGCATTACAAGTTACAATGTACAGGAGAATACATGCATGAACCAGAAGTCTGTATATTTTGTGAATGACTACCTCTAATGAATGAAGTTAAAGTGTAATCCGACATATGCTGTCAAGACCAGTTATGCTCATCATACTCAATCAACACTGAGCAAGCCATGAAACATACATACAGAAACGAAGATAATAATAAGATGACCAGGAAAAGTTCTGAAAATAATGGATAAGAACAAGGACCTGTGATGGTTCAAGTACACTTTTTCCCCTTCTGGGCCTAGCACATTCCACAGCAGGTGGCATTCCTGATGAGACATCATTTATTGCTGTATCACCTTTCTGAACGGACCCACGAAGAACATCTTCATTAAATTTACTTTGAGTAACATTTTCAGACTCATTCAGAATTGCATTAGCTGATTCAGCATTACGTTTCCCAGGTGCCCAAACTCGATACACTTTGGTCTTTCCGCATTTCTCTTTATCCATTATCATCCCAAACTTGGAGCACAAACTTTCAATCCTCTTCCTATTCTCTTTCCTATCAATTCCCAGCCTCTCTGCAACCTTAAACACCATGACCCCCCTTGACCCCGCATCATTAACTAGCTCGTAAATTTGATGCTCAATCGGAAGTTCCGCTATCAAATTACCACTCTTCTTAGTCATATTCTCTTCCTCCTTAGATTTAGTGACCTCAGCTTTTTGTTCAGACCCTAGACCTAAATGCTTTGCATAACGATTTAAGTACACTACATTAGTACTCCCACTCACATTGGCATCATCATCATGATCATCATTCAATGGTTTCTTCACAATCAAGCCCTGACATTCGAGCCTCCTCAATTTGTAAAAGAAATTCTCACCTCTAATCCCAAGCTCCTTGGATAGTTGACTCTGCGTGATCCCCTATGACCCAGCCGCGGCCACGCGCTCTAGGGTTTTGCGTTGGTACTCGCACATGGTGTCGGATGCGGACTGGACGTCGTAGAGGCCGAGGAAGTTGTTGCGGAGAGGCTGGTCGGCGACGAGCTTCAGGTTGAGCTTCTCGGCGTCGCGGAACGACTGGATTGAAGGGTCTGTGGGGAGGTGCGAAACGGTGGCGTTTTGGGTTTGGGCGTGGAATTTGAGGGCGGGGACGGAGAGTAGCGCCGCCCATAGGGGTTGTTGGAGTGGCGGAGAGAGGTTGAGCCTGGAGGAGAGGGTTTGAAGAGGGAGACCGTTTGGACCTTCCGAGCAGATTTCTTGCAAGGATGAGTTTAAAATCGAGTCCATTAATATGAAGGTTGTAGCTGCAGTCAGGTCGCAAGTTCGATACTTGTTTGCCCCGATATGAGCTACGTTATTAACTTCTCTTCTTGTTGTGAATGTAAATGTCGAAATGTGAATCCGTGCCTTGTTACTTTTGTTTTTGAAAAGTAAATATTCATGGCAGCTGGTCAAAAAGAATAAAACGTTAATAAGCGAAATAGAGACAATTTCATGTCTCATGCTAAAAATGACGGTTCACCTGGAGGAAGGAATCGAGGAGGCAAGGGTCCAAGGAAAGAGTCGGGGCGGCCAGAGCCTGAGAAAATAAAGAGTCGGGGCAAGATTCGACGCAGCAAGGGATTTGGAAATTTCTTCTTAGGACGAGTGTCCAAAGAGAAAATTTGGAGGCATTGTTGGGGGTGGTCAATTTCTAGACCCATAATTAGGACAATTAACTCGATCATTGATACGGCGGTAAATGTCGGTTATGAAAGCAACTTTGATTACGGTCATAAGTACGGTAATAACTGTGTGTAATGATTACAATTATAAGTGCGTAATTATTAACTGTCATTAGTGCGCGATGATTAACCGTCCTTACGTGCAGCAATGATGGCGATCATAAGTGCATGAGTTATTTAAAACAGTGGGTACAGTGACTTGTCGCCCAAGTATATTATCGCTTATATAAAGCAGGCTCGACATCCAGGTAATGAATCTCATTTCGATTCTTTCTACTACACTTAACTAAGAAATATACTGACTTAGGCATCAGAGGGCTTTTTGCAGGTACCCCCTCCTCTTCTAGCTGAAGATCCAATTTCGAAGTCAACGCTCAAGTCCGCATTCATTAGTGAATCAAAATTCTCTTCAGAATTTTTCATCATCAACAAGTAGCACCGTCTATGGGAACCACTTTTCCCTAAAAAATGATGGCGGCAGCTGCACCTCAGGGAATCTCATTTCTATCACTAAGGATTGTGAGTGACGGAATACAAGCCCCAAAGAGACAAGAGTCCGGGTAACGTAGACTAGGGTTATTTCCTTTAGTAATCATTTTTTTTTTTTTCGCTTTCTTTTGTATTCGAAATATATATTTGGCTAGTGTTGCTGAAATGTATAAGTAAGGCTGGTGGCCAAAGTAAATATCCAAGGCCGGTAGCTAAAAAGAATAAAACGTTGTTTATCATATTCAAAAGGAAATAGGGGCAATTCCATGTCTCATCATGTTGAAAATGACTTTTCACCTCGACGAAAGAATCAAGGAGGCCATGGCCTAAGGAAAGATTCGAGGAGGCCAGGGCTCGAGAAATGAGTCAGGGCGGTTAGGGCTTGAGGAAATATTCAAGGCAAGATTTGACGCAGCCAGGGATCTGGAGCTCTTAAAACAAGTGTTTAAAGAGAAATTTTAGGGCATTGTGGGGGTGGTCAATTATTATAGACCCATAATTATGATAATCAACTCGATCATTAATATGACGGTAAATGTTGGCCATAAAAGCTACAATGATTACGGTCACAAGTTCGATAATAATTGTGCGCAATGATTTTAATTATAAGTGCACAGTGATTATCCGTCATAAGTGCGAGGTGATTAACCGTCATAAGTGCAACAATGATTGTCATCATAAGTGCATGAGTAAATACAACCGTAAAAGTATGGTAATAACTATTTGTCACCCAAGTACGTTATCGCCTATATAAAGGAGGCTCAACATTCAAGTATTGCATCTCCTTATGATTCTTTAATCTACACTCAACTAAAAAATATACTGACTTAGGCATCCGAAGACTTTTTGCATGTACCCCTCTTGTCTTTGAGTTGACTGTCCAATTCTAAAGTTAACGCTCAAAGAAAGCTTCTCGATCATTTCTGATCAGCTCCCGCTCCAGTCCGCATTCATTGGTAAGTCGAAATCCTCTTCATAATTTTTCATCACAAACAAGGTATAGCTTCACCTATGCTCTCTCTCAACCCTAGCCTCTGCCTGCAAAGATCAGCAATCCTTATCATCAATCACAACTTCAATCAGTGCCGATTTTTTGCCCGTCAAGGAAAAGAATGTTCGCCACCCAGATGACGTCGACTGCTAGCCTTATGGGGCCAGACTTGTGTGCCGCTCTCCAACTTGCTTATAGGAGCAAGGGATGTGCGCTGTAACTGGATGTGGAGAGCAGTAGAAGCCAGCATCTCTCATTGATCGAGGCTTTGATCTAATATAGGCTTTGTTGTTAGTAAGGAGGGTGGACACTGGGTCTATACTCCAATTTGGGAGAGATGGATTATCGGGCTAGAGTCGACCCCTTGGGATGGGAGTGTTAGTAGGGGATAGTTAGTTTTAGTTTGTAATGTGTTGGTGCAGTTGTAAGCCCAGGTGCTGTGATTGCGGTCAGTTTGTAATTGCATTTTATTGAAATTAAGTTTATTTTTATATAAAAAAATTATTTAAAAAAACACACAAATAAAGTAATTTATTCTTAACAAACATAAAATATTTATTGAGGTGGTGACAATACTACTACCTTCGATCTTTCATCCTCAAATTCAGATGCTGCGACGTTTAGTTCATATAATTAGCTTATTGAAGGTTGAGCTTGCTCATCATTCTCAATGGCTTCTCCAGGTATATGTTCATATCTTTGATCATATATCTAAGTTTTGATTATAAAGCAAGTGTTTTTATGAATGTGTGTGTACAAATTTCATGTAATTTGCTTACCATACCACTTTTAATCAGCAACCGCCCACAACTATTTGGTCCAATGATATAAATCTCCTAATCGTGCACATAAAGTAAAAAGAATATCTCAGATAGTCAGTCTATTTGATGATCAGCCACTGGGATCAAGAAGTTTGAGATATGTTTGGCATGTAAATGAGAAGTTATAAGTTCAACTCTCTTTATTGTTAACTAATTGGTTATATGATAAAAAAGAAAATTGACAATTAAATTTGAACCGTTAACTTTATTATTTTAAAGAAGGAAAATGATTCACCAAAAAATAAGGTGAAATCATCAAATTTTCTAAAGTCTTTCTTACAATCTTTCATTTAACTCGCGAACCAGCAACGCCCTCCTCCTTTGCCTTCACTCTTTCCCCAAACCCACTAGGGAAAGATAAGGGTAAGATGCAATTGGAGGCAGTATTACATAAATTGAAAATAACTATATTTTATGGCAATTCTGTTGGAAACCCTAGTAACATCTCATACTACAATTGTGTGTCTTAGTGAGTGTTTTTATTTATTTATTTATCTATTTTCTATTAGTCGCTTTGAATAACTATGAAATCAAGTATGTAATTGATCTTCTTTGCTAGAGATCTTTCTAGCCGCAACTCAGTGGAGTAGACAAATATGGGAATATTCATTTCATCTCACTCTCAATTGGAAAAGAAAACTAAAATAATGGCATAGTCGCTTCGAAAGATTGTGTCGATGACCTTGTTGTCAATGTCAGTGACCAGATTCCTATTTATCCTTCATTATATGTCGAGCTCATTGATCTGTACAGATCGACACAATTGCTAAATTTTACTTGAGTTCGAATACAAAAAATAGATAAGAAAAAGGGTTAAATACTGCTTACTCCCTATACTTATAGGGTTTCATCGTTTCAGTCCCTAACCTTCGAATTTCACCTAAAAAATCTCTGAACTCCTAATTTCCTCCCAATTAGTCATTGCCGTCAAGCATCCGTCAAAAACTCCGTTATCTTCCACTAAAAAGTCTATTGTACGCTTAATTACTTTAAAAAATATATATATTTCTCTTCCTCTTTTTTTTTTAATTATTTTTTTCTTTTTTTCTTTTTACCTCTTCTTTTTTATTTTTTATAAGAGGATCAAAGGATTTCACTCATATCCCCATGATGACTTGAACCCATAACTTCGTCATTAGGTAGTGGGTGCTCTAACCATTGAGCTAACACCAATTCGTCACCTCTTCTTCTTCCGGCTCTCTCACCTACTTCTTTTCATCTCCTCATCAAGATGGTTCCAATCCACAGACCTTCAAGAGGTGAAATGAAAAAAAGAAATAAAAGAGAGAGTAAAAATAAATTAAAAAAAAAAAGTAAGTGAGGGCATAATAGACATTTTCAGCAACTTTAACATAAAATTTTGACGGCAGGGACCACTTGGGAGAAAATTGAGAGTTCAGAGATTTTTTCGGTGAAATTCGAAGGTCAGAGATTGAAACGATGAAACCTTATAAGTATATGAAGTAAACAATATTTAATCCTAAGAAAAATGACAAGAGTATAGCCAAAAAAAAAAATGAAAAGAGAGAGAGAAAAACAACTGAAGTCACTGACATTCAAAGCGGTGGGGCTCGACATATAGTGCTGTTGTTGATGATGTTTTTATTTTTTATAATTATTCTCGACCTTTTCTCTATCAAATTTGCCTCATGAGCCTGGTGTTGTTTTCTTTGATCATCTTCCTTTCTAAGCCCGTCGTATTTCGATTCTCTCTCTCTCTCGGACATTACTTGACCTAGACACTCTAGTTAGTTCTTGAATCTACGCCTTTTTTTTTTTTTTGGAAAAGGAATCTATGATTTTTTACCAAAAAAAGAAAAAGATTTTGTGAAAAACAATAAAGGATGACAGATCCAACCCTAGTCAATGTCCCTGAGCTCTCGAGTCCCACAGTGAAGTGATGAAGCATGGCCTTCAGCCTCTAGATATGAATCACATCACTTGGGGTGGGTCACGTGTTGTTCGCACAGCACTGCACTTGGCTACTCCTCGCCGCACGTACCCCGCGCACCTAGGCGCACTATTCCTTTACGCCCAAAGGCCGAAAAGGAAAGGAAAAAAAAAACAATACAAAAAGAAAAGAGAAAAAAAAAGAAAATCACCACCCCAGGCGCACATTAGTCCCCCCTCACCTAACCAAACTCTCATATCTCTCTGTTTGTGCTTCTTCCACATAAACCCAAAAAAAAAAAAAAAAAAAAAAAAAAACCACTTCTCTATCAGAGTTCCCAACTCTCTCTCTCTCTCGCTTTTCTCTCTCTCACTCTCTGAAATTAGGGTTTCGCAGCTTCGCACAGTGCCGGCGGTCCTTCGCTTCTTAAGCGATCCTCTTTTTTCAATGCCGGCGAATCCCTCCCGGAGATTTTCCACAATTGTTCAATTCCTTGGGCGATTGCGGCACATAGCTCAGTTCCGGTATTCGTTTCAGTTCAAATAGCGGTTCCTCATTGAATTGGAGCTTCTTCCGGGGTTTCTGCGATGGCGCCTAGCAGGAGGAAAGGAGCTAGCAAAGCCGCTCAGGCCGCCGCGGCTCGCCGCCAGTGGAAGGTCGGCGATCTTGTGCTTGCTAAAGTCAAAGGGTTCCCTGCTTGGCCTGCTACGGTAAGTCTTCTGTGCTGAGAATCTCTTTCTTATACTTTTGCTTATGCTGTGCGGCTGTGCCGCCGAGTCGAGAGGATTAAGGAGTTGAGGATATGGTTTAGTTAGGGTTTGGGTGCTTTTTGTGGATACTTGGTTAGGTTTGATAGATTGCCGGCTAGTGCTTGGAAGGGTGGTTTTTCTGGATCTGAGTTTGGATTTGTTACTTTTAAGTTTTAGTTTTAAGTGCTAGATAGAAGAGGAGATTTGTGTTGTTTCAGTTCGTTTAATCTAATTTCGATGCATTTGAAGTGCTAGATAGGAGAGGAGATTTATGCTGTTTCAGTTTGTTTAATCTAATTTCGATGCATGTGAAATGAGGACTTGATGATTGGCGGCGATGCTCTGTAGTTAAAGTGGGGAAATGTTATATTAGCACTGTCAAATTTAGTATATCGGTGATTCTCTTGGGTAGTTTCTTTGAAACTGCAGTAACTACAGTCGTTTTGGTTCGTTAACATGCTTTTAGTAGTAGACTTATTTTCAATGATTTCCCATTGTAGAATCCCATAGAGACCGATTAATTGGGCTTATCAACTTGGTTTATGATTGCAGGTAAGTGAGCCGGAGAAGTGGGGTTACTCTGCTGATTGGAAGAAAGTACTCGTTTTCTTCTTTGGAACACAACAGATGTAAGTCCTTAATGCACTCTTGATTAACTCCTACTAACTTCAATGGTTGGACTCTCGATTGTTCCTTAAGTTAAAAATTGATTAGCTACGAACTTTCCTTTCCGATCAGACTTATTGATGGAAGTTAACTTTCTACTTTATAAAATATGGTGTCTGTTGTTTGAGTAAGGTATGAGGATTATGTTATCACAGTGTATTGAAAAAGTGAAGCTTGTTATGTTATTGTCCGTAAACATATGGTCAAATGATACTTAGTTCATTACTCTGCCACTGGATCCGTCCTTCATTTCGATCACCGCTTTCTTTTATTTATTTATCTGTACTAGAAGTTGGTACTTCGCCTTTTAGATATTTTCTTATTGTGATCTGCCCCAGGAAAGAGATTGCACTACTAAGGTCAACTGTCAACTAGACTGTAAAGCCCATTTTATATGTTACTTTGATGATTTATTGCCGTTAGTTATTATGGCCTTTATTCTTTTTCCTTATGGATAAAGCAATGGTATCTGGATAAGAACATTATATACTCTTACAATGTCAGTAAGTGAATTGCAATGATGATTTGTTAACAATCCAGTGGAAAAAAGAGAGGAGACAATCTTGATTTAGATGGAACTGTAAACCCTATAGGGACAGTGTTTTATTGATCCATTATGCTTAACTTTGGACATAAATCCTAAATTATGATCTGTTAATAAATAACAGGAGAATGGAGATGAACATGACAATTTCTTTTGTTAGTAATTCTATTAGGTTTTGTTGTCATCTATAATCCAAACTGAGGACGAAGATTTTAAATTGTCACTTCACAAATAAGATGGCAAGTGCTTTTCATTGAATTATATACCTGTCTCTTGCTTTATTGATCCATTATGCTTAATGGTAGGATTAAATAAACTACCAAGGATTTAATAGGTATCAGTATAATGGAGATGAACATGACAATTTCTTTTATTAGTGTTTTCATTAGCTTTTATTTCCATCCCAGAACCAGACTCAGGAGGAAGAGTTTAAATTTGTTTTTCACAAATAAGTTGAAGATTGCTTGTTTCATTGTATTTTATACCAGGATTTCCTTTGAAGCAAATAATTGATTGAACTTGGTACACTTTTGAGTTAAACCTTACCCTCTAAGCATGGCAAACCTTGCTCAGTATTTCGTTACCAGTGATACAAAGCTTTGGGAGGAGGGTTTTGTTAATAGTTGGTCACTCTATTTTATACCATGATGTCTTATGAAGTGACTAATTGATTGAAGTTAGTACGCTTTGAGTTAAACCTTACCATCCAAGGGTGGTAAACCGTGCTCAGTATCTCCTAACAAGTGAGAACAAAGCTTTTGGAGGAGGGCTTTGTCAATAATCAGTCACTGATTTAGAAATCTATGTAGGTTCTTTCAGTATAGACAAAATTTTTGTCCTTGATATTGCCAGGTAATGATAGATATCTGCAATATATCCTTTTTTTTTTTTTTTTTGCTTTTGGGGATAGATATATCTTCTATCCGCAATATCTTCATCACCAATATGTATAATATCTATCCCCAATATCTTCATCTCTTAATATATCTCCTATATATGGATCTGTTGATATATCCTTAAATTTAAGTGCAAGATGTGTGTCATGGTGTATATTTAAAATGTCGGGTATTATCCATTGTTTTTCTTTAGGGTAGAATAAAGCCGTTAGACAGAGATTTGATTATTGATGCATTTTAGAACTGAATGGAACCATGTAACCAACTTTAGAAGTTTGGGTTTATATTGGTTGGATTCCAATAAAGCTGGAAGACATGTTGTTTTAGTTTTATATGATATAAAGAAAAATACAGGAGACTGCTTGCTTGCTAGATATTTAATTTTCTAGACTAGTTATATGCATTCAATCAAGAATGCAGGCACATCTATGTTTCAGATTGACTTATGATATAATATGCTAGACTGTCAGGGAAGAGAACATGTTCCAATATATACATGTCTCGGGTGGGCGGACCTATGCTAGACCTTAAGTATGAATTTTGCCTCTCTCTTTTGGGTATAAAGACCCTCTGTGAGTGATGTTTCAAATTCAGGGTTCATTGTTGGACTTCTGGTAATGAAATGCAAGATCATGCTTGAAAACTGGTCTATTTTCTCGTATGTTAACCATGGTTTCATGGGTAACTCTCGTGTTATTATATTTCAATGAGAGTTAGTTGATAAAAAATGAGTTTATTTCTGTTATCTGCTTGTTTATAAAAGCATATGATACACTAGGATATTAATGCTGAGCCTAGCATGTGTATATATTTGATATGTCTTTCTATACAGTACCTTTCCTTATTTGCTCATGTCAATGGGGGAACAAATATCTATCATTGCATGTGCACGACTCTTTGTGCTTTTTTATAGCTTAAGAGGGCTTTGTGATTTGTGGGAGAAGGGTTGTAGAGGCGCAATTTCTTCCTTTAAGCATTAAGGGTTGAAGTGTGGATCACAAGCACTCCCATATGGAGTAGCTATATACAACAAAAGAATGCTGTAAATGTTGGTAGTATCAAATTCTGTGGGAAGAAAAGATTATGGCCAAGTTTAGAATTCTCACATTTACTTGGACATTATCTTTAGCAACTATGGCCAAGTCTAGAAGTTGCCTATCCTTGACAACAACAGGAAATTACAATCCCTCAATCTCATTGGAACTTTCTCCTTAACACTACAAATATTTCTTCATATTACTGTGTACAATAGATATTTTGCAAATATTATCAGATCATTTTTAGCGGAAATTCATTGATTAAACTGATTAAACCAAGTTTCCAGTTTTCTTTCCTCTCGGAGAACTGAAGGGAGCTTCTGTGTGGTTTGTATTTTGCTACACGTTCTGGGAAGAAGAAAACCTTTGAGATACTTATAGTTCTTTCTATATGTCTTGCAGATGTACATGTCCTTCTTATTAAATTATTTTATATGCATGTACTGTTACGATGCCACACTGATTATCATGTTCGCCATTCAGCTCTCTTATTTCTATCTTAATTGGAGATTAGAATTTAAACCTTTGCATTTTTTTTTTTTGAATTTAGACCTTTGCGTTGTTTTGACTACTTTTCTCATGCTTTATCCATTGCAGACATGTGGATCCCCCCCTTTTTTTTTTCATTTGCATCGCATATTCATTTTACTTTTGCTGGATACGACCTGAGTGACCTAAGTGATTCTTTCTCATTAAGTGCATTGGAGTCTGATATGATTTTACTTGGCAAGATTGCCTATTTACTGAGAATTTTGGTTATGCAGTGCTTTCTGCAACCCTGCTGATGTTGAGGCATTTACAGAGGAGAAGAAACAGTCTCTTCTCGGAAAGCGTCATGGGAAGGGTGCTGATTTTGTTCGTGCAGTCCAGGAGATTATTGATAGTTTTGAGAAGTTGAAGAAAGAGGACCAGGTTGATGAGTTAAACTCTAGTGCAAATGGTGGGAACTCAGTCGATTCTTCATGCAATTTTGGTTCAAAGGATCAGAAAGAAGCTCCTGAAGCAATTCTTGATTTATGTCCAAAATCTTCGTCTTCTACCATTGATAAAAATGAGCCAAGTAATTCTATTGAGGATGCTTCGGCTACTGCACTAGTAGATGCCACCCTTAATAAGGAGGACTTAATTGAGGAACCTGCTGCTACCACAATGGTTTCTGAAACACCTGTGCCGATAACCTGCTCTTCAAGAAAAAGATCTGGTGACTTGCGATTACAGAGCTGTGTCTCAAAGAGAGAGGAAGCACCAGCTCGTAGGTCAAGAAGCTCATCCAGGACGGAATCACGTAAATTACGGAACTTCATAATGCCACATGATGATGATGCCAAGA
This sequence comes from Rosa chinensis, assembly GCF_002994745.2. Taxonomy (NCBI): domain Eukaryota; kingdom Viridiplantae; phylum Streptophyta; class Magnoliopsida; order Rosales; family Rosaceae; genus Rosa; species Rosa chinensis. The sequence continues at coordinate 54,637,188 of NC_037093.1, read as the reverse complement.
ATGCTGTAGATATATCTGGTAATGCAGTTCAGGACAGAAGTTTAAGAAGGAATAAACGAACACGGAAATCACCTGATGCCTCCATATGTGATGATGTTAAATTGGCTGCTTGTGTTTCAAATGGTTGTGCTGAAGATGATGGTTCTGAAGTTGTTCCAGTTGATTCTAGCACATTTAGTTTGAACGACGGCAGTGTTACTGATTCTGGTTGTAAAGGAGAGCACTCAGAGACTGTTGTTGAATGCTTGGAAGGAGATGCTGAGTTGATCAAAGGACTTGATCTCCAAATAAAGGCTTTTAGTAAGAAGAAAAGGAAACCAAACAGAAAGCGAGTTACTAATGATGCAGCTGAGCCTATTGCTATATTGGACAAGGAGACGGTTCAAGATGTTGGTTTGCAGAGCAGTAGTCAAAGTATGCAGACTGATGGTGGAAATATGAATGGAAATTTATCCAAGGAAGATGGAGATGAACATCTGCCATTGGTGAAACGAGCCAGGGTTCGAATGAATAAACCATCTTCTGTTGAGGAAGTTGATAGCTCTTCGCACATTCAAGAAAGTCTGAAGGAAGTCATGCTCAATCCATCAGGGCTGATCAATACATCTCCAGTATGTGATGACAATTGCCCTGGTGGTCGGGACTCATTTGTGGTAAATGGAGCTCTAAGTAATATTACACCTTCAAGAGTTTGCACTCAAAGTTTGGAGAATAGGCCTCAGCTTTGGAACTCGAAGAAAGACCAGTCTTTTGGTTGTTCGGCTGATGGTGAAGCTGTTTTACCTCCATCTAAGCGTCTTCATCGTGCTCTAGAAGCCATGTCAGCTAATGCAGCTGAAGATGATGAAAGATGTAACTATGATTCATCAGCCATGAGGACATCTGCTATTGATTGTCATAATTCTTGCATGAACACATGCGTTACTATAACTGTGGAAAGTAATTCAGGGAATGGTCTGGGTCTGCATAGTGATGACTCTTTTGGCAATAATGCTTCAGGGTTCTCTACCAGTCCAAACCGTGTAATCTTGGAGCAAAATACTAAATCAGCAATGGAAGTGGATGTATGTGATCAAAGAAGGAATAGTCCTGATAATCAGAATAATCAGTGTTCCGTTAATGGTTTCATAGATTCTGGGCACCATGTTGGTGGTAAAATTCTTTGTGCTGGTTCTGCTGGCTGTTGCACTATTGGAACTGCAGTTCAGACTGAAAGTCCAGGGAATTTATCACATAGTATGGAGAGAAGAGATGCTGTTACTGGATTTAATCAAGGTTCAATAGATGCGTTTCCTCGGAAAGATGAAGGTCATGCAATAATTGAATCAAGCAATAAAGATGCAGAAAATCCTGATACTGATTGTGATACTTTAGAGCATACTCTGAAGAGCTTAGATCCTGTACCAGGCACCGGCCATGGATTTGTTGAAGTTCCACGTCAAATTAATGCTAGTCCACCTCACTGTGGTGCAAAGGGCCCTAGGGAGGACATCAATTCTCTGGAGCCTGAGCTGCAAGAGAACAGAGATGTAAAAGACGTGTAAGTTTCTATAAGTAGTCTAGTTCTATGGTTGAATTTGATACTGTTGTTTTCTTGTTCATAATTCACAAGGATTGTCTTCTCTGACTTTCCAAGAAAGTTATGTATTCCTAGAAAGTACTGAAACCTGTTTTGCATTGCGTTCTTCTGATTCTCTGTTGCTTGTATTTCTGTCTTAGAATGGATGCTGTAAAAGAGGTCAAGCATAAACAAATAGAGAAGGGTCCTAGTTCAGTTTCCGATCCAACTGAGTACTTGACTGAAAAACATGTTGCTGGTGTGCGGTCAAGTCCGTCCCTAACAGATGGTGGAGATTCTCTTGCACAAGCATCACCTCCTAATACTTCAGGCTGTCGTATTTCTACTTCTGATAGTAGTAATATTCTTCAGAACAATGGCAGTTGTAGTCCTGATGTTGATATGCACAAGAGAACATCTACTCCAGTTGATGAGGATGAAAACTCAGAAGCAGTGGTTTGTCAAAGACCAAAATCTGTGAGCAGGTATGCAGAAGCACTTGCTGCTCTGTCATCCTTTGAGACAATGCTAGGAACCTTGACAAGGACCAAGGACAGCATTGGTCGAGCAACTCGTGTAGCTATCGACTGTGGAAAGATTGGTGTAGCTTCTAAGGTAGGGAAAATTGAATAAGTTTTTTGGTCAGATGAGATATGGTTCATACCTGTATCTCCCTCCAGGATTTTTATTCTTAATTCTATCTCAGTATATGACAAGCTTAAGATGCATGAATTAGTTCTTGAGCACTAGATGGAGTCGGGGGGAAAATATGTCTCTATTGTAGTAGTAGATGATACTGCAACTTTCTTTTCTGTTTTATTTTGAGGTTAAAATAATGTTCAAATTCTGATGGAGAACGAACACACTCATTGATCACTTTTCCTTCTATAACTTATTTCTTGTTTTACAACTCAGGCGTTGGAAATTCTGGCACGTCATTTGGAAAATGAGTCGAGCTTACACCGGAGAATCGATTTATTTTTCCTGGTCGATTCAATTGCTCAGCATTCTCGAGGTTTGAAAGGTAATGTGTCTCTGTGCATCAGAATCAAAGTTATTGAATGAGTGAAGTATGAACCCTTTACATATCTAGTAATGTTGGAATTGATTTTGAATAATAGGTGATACTGGTGGTATGTACACTTCTGCAATCCAAGCAGTACTACCACGGTTATTGTCCGCTGCTGCTCCTCCTGGAAGTTCAGCGAATGAGAATCGTAGGCAATGTCTAAAGGCAAGCACAATTTTTATTTATTATTATTATTATTATTTTTTAAAGGGGGAGGAGGGGGTGTTTTAGTTGTATATGGGGCAGTATTATCCTCTTACGCACCACTGTTGCTTCTTATCGGGTGAAGTGGTCTGGCGTCTGGCTCATGCATGCCTTACCTGTTCCTTCTCTTTTATACAGGTTTTGAAACTTTGGTTGGAGAGAAGGATTGTTCCTGAGTCCATAATTCGTCGCCATATGCGAGAACTTGATTCTCTGGGTGGGTCTTCTGCTGGTGCTTATTGTCGGCGCTCCTCGAGAACAGAAAGGTCTTTGGATGATCCTCTTAGAGAGATGGAGGGTATGCTTGTCGATGAATACGGAAGGTTTGAATTGTTTCAATCTTAATGCTAGGTTGTCTCGTATGCTCTGTTATTATATTATTTATTGAGTACTTCCTGTACTGCTGCAGTAATTCAAGTTTTCAACTTCCGGGATTTTGTATGCCCCGCATGCTCAAGGATGAAGACGGTGGAAGTGATTCTGATGGGGAGAGTTTTGAGGCTGTCACCCCTGAACATAATCCTCAGACTAATGAAGAACATGAAGCCACTCCCGCAACTGAAAGGCATAGGCATATCTTGGAAGATGTTGATGGAGAACTTGAAATGGAGGATGTGGCTCCGTCGTGTGATGTTGACATGAGTTCATCTTGCAGTGTTGCTGGAGTCAATGTCGTGCAGGCTTCACATAATCAGTTTGAACAACATTTTCCACATCCCTTCGCCCCTCCGCTACCTCAAGATGTGCCACCGTCATCTCCTCCTCTACCATCGTCTCCTCCGCCCCCACCACCACCAGCACCTCTACCCCCTCCTCATGTCATTCACCCTCCATGTGCTACTTCTGATTTAAATCCATACACTGATTCACATGTGCGTTTTTGTTTTCTATATTGAGGTTTCAGTATTATGATGGAAATTGAATTTGTCATTAAATCAGTCTTCTAACTTGGACTGCATTTGCAGAATGTGCATGACAGCAGAGTTCCACCTCCGCCTCAGCAGTTGAATGGACCAAGAATTAACCAAGCAATTCCTGATGCAGTGCACTATCATGCCCCCGAGTCTAGAGATCTTCACAGGCAGATGCCTGATTCTACTTCCTGCTCTTATAGTAGTTTCCCTTCCAATTCAGGGAGAAATATTCCACAAACTGATGGGGCTGCCTTCCATAACAAAGGTTACCCTTTACGGCCACCTCATGCTCCACCGTCGAATCAGTTTTCTTATGTTAAAGGAGACCATCATGTAAAGCCACGGCGTGAAGTTCCGCCTCCTTATCACAACAGGTTTGACTTCATGCAGCATGGGGACCGAGAACACTACTACAATAATCATGAAAGAATGAAACCAGCTCCTTATGATCCCCGTGACAGCTGGAGGTTTCCCTCACATTCTTATTCTGGTAACTCTCCCAACTGTAACAGAGGACAGTCTAGCTGTTTGGTTTTTTTTTTTTTTTTTCCTGGTGAAATGTTGATCATAAAATTATTTTCTTTACTTTCTGCTGCAGGTCCTCGCTATCCTGAAAAAGGCAAGGCGTCTTATGGGAATGCTCCATTTGCTGGCCCCCCTCGTGAACCAACAAGATTACCTGGCCAAGGGTGGAGATTTCCTCCACGGTCAGCAAGCCACAGACACTCTTATATACCGCCTTATGATGGTTCAATACCCGTCACCAGCAGAGGTGCGTGAGTTTCTTTTCATAGGAGAAAAAAGTAAAATGGTTTTGTACTTTTCTTCCTCCATCTCCTCGGCTTTTTTTTTTTTTTTTTTTTTCCTCTTTTTAGATTTGGGTTTTATGCTGGTGGCTTCCAGCGGATTATTGGAAAGTTCATTTATTTAAGCTCATTGAGGGTTTGATTGTGTGCTTCAGGTCCAGGATTTTGGCGGCCTAGATGAGTGAATGTAGCAAATTGTCAGGACTGGTGTCTTTACGGCGGGACAATTTCTATTGATCAACAGTTTTTATAAGTCTTACTTTTGCTAATACTACAAGGTCCAAAATTCTTAGGTATGAGCATAATCCATTTTTGATCTTGCTTGTGCTGCCTTTCAAGTCATTTTGCCTTCGCCATTGTTCATCATGCTGTGAGGTTTAGACCTCTAGAAGAGGGCCGAGGAATAGAGATAGACTAGCGCAATAATGCCTTCGGATTGTACATATGTATTTTACCCTTCCTCCTGCAAAAGGCAGACAGGGAGACGTCATTGTAGAGATGATTGAGAGCCGTGACTAATCCTAGGTTGGCATTGTATCATTATTTTTACTTTGCCAAATCTTGTAATTTAGTTCATCTCTTTGAAGCCCTTCAGTGAAATTTTAATGACTTATGCATGGGTCATTTGTTAGAAAATGTATTCTTCTGTTGGCTTATATGTGCATATCTTTTCTCCTCGATGATTCCTACAAATTCGGATGGTGCCAAACCATCAATTGAATTGATGTTTTAATGCTACTGTATGGGGGGAGCCAAGTCGGTGTAGCCTAGGATTAGTTTTTAGGGTGAAATAGGTCCTGCAATTGTGTTTTGTTTTTTATTGTTTTGAGTAGAAACAATAACTTCATTGAATAATGCGGTAGTTTTACTCCTGAAAAATCTCCACGCATGTCACTAAACCAATGCAATGAAGCGTCAGAAAGAATAGAGGAGTACATAGAAAAATGGAGTACAGAGTAAGAGAGAGAACATTAGTTCACATGCATATTCAATTTAACCGTGATTACATAAAAGATAACCTCGGGATAATTTTCTCTCTGATAGGGATCGATTTCTTCTTTGCAGAAAAAGACGACATTTAACCTCTTCTTCCGAGCAGAAGACTCAACTGAGTCGTATTTTGCAGTGTGAATCACATCCCATTATACTTTCTGCAAAAATTGACATATAGAACATGCTTTTTTGCCAACACGGCTGAGGTAGTTGACAAATTCAAATAATCATGTGGCATCATCAATTGATTCTCAATCACCAACTACTTCGTTACCAGCTTCCCCAAATTGTGACAATATCCTTGATTTCTCGTCATCTTTCATGAGCCGTTGTTTCTTGTGTAACTAGGATTCTCAATCACCTTTTAAAAATCTTTTTTTTTTTTTTATAAAAAAAACATACTTTATTCTGAGACACTTTGAAACAATGTGTAAGTATACTCTCTATTGAAACAATTTGTAAATATACCGTCTACATTTTTCAGAGCTAATCATAATCGTATTGTTTTCTTAATTATTTTCTAAATCTCATTTAAGAGGTCAGGAGTTTGAGCCCCATCAAGGGTGGGAATGGGGTGGGGTTTTTTTTTAAAAAAAAAAAAAAAAAAAATTCTAAATCTCATTTATGTGTTCAAATTAGAAATTGTATATTTATTTAACTAATGACGGTTCTCCTAAAAATACACTAATTACAAATATCATAACCGGAAACATTTCCTAAATAGGTTTTTTTTTTTTTTTGGGTAAAAAGCAATCCTTCTTCAGAGGTAACTTTCTTTTTTGGTCTATTCCTTTTCTTCAAAGGTAACTAGATAAATGAAAACGTTTACTAAAATAAAAAGTGCATGTATTTTTTTTTGACAGGGAGGAAAGTGCATGTATTGTATATGAGAGATTGAGAGAGAGAGAGAGAGAATTTTGCAGGTGAAACGTATCGTCTTCCCCAAATCGGGGTCCCACCCGACGCCAGGTCCCCGGCGCATTCAAGTCTGCAGGAAACATGTGATGCATCACCCAAAACCCGACGCCAGCTCTCTCTCTCTCTCTCACACACTTGACACTCCAACTATCATATAGAAAGATGGGTGCTACACACTCGTCGTGCCTCTCCGAAAAATCCATCCACGAATTCACAGTCAAGGTAATCCATCCAATTCTAAATGCCTCGATCCTCTTTCTCTTTGTAATTTGATTCGAAAGGAAATGGTGTGAAACGCTGCGTTTTGGTGGTGGCAGGATAGCAAAGGCAAGGACGTCGACCTCAGCGTTTACAAAGGGAAGGTCCTCCTCGTGGTTAACGTCGCTTCCAAATGGTTAGTTTGCTTCCTTCTTCCTAGCTCTCTCGATTTTTGATGGATTGGATTACTGATGATTGTCTTCTTGTTTCTGGATATGCAAACAGTGGCTTTACCGATACCAATTACACACAGTTGACTGAGCTTTACAGCAAATACAAGGACAAAGGTTTCCTTCTTTTCCCCTTCGAAACATTTTTCTTTTTCAGTGGTGTTTTTATAGGTATGAGAACTATTATCTGTTCAGAATTGTGTTTCCTGAGCTGATTACTAGTAATTAAGCACTTAAGACTATTAATTGAACCATTGGGAGGGTGGTTTGAAGGTTCGGCAGTAGAAATAGAATTAGCAGACAACACCAGTTGTTGAATGCTAGGTAGATTGTATCCAGAACCCCGAAGACAGCTTTACCGTGCGATTTCCATATTAACCACAGACTAACAGTGAAATTAAAAAAACCAAGGAGTAGAAGTTTGGTGATTGGATTTAAGTTTGAGGTTTTTCTAGAGCCAATCTTCAAAATCAAGTCTAATTGAAGTCATGTCCTAGATTAGCCCGAATCTTCCGCGAAAGTCTCCCATCTCCTAAATGGATGGTCCAGTTTAGGTGCAGTGTTATACCTAGGATGTAGAGGATGAATTGGCAATTTTCTTCTACATCTGTTGACACAGGTAAGAACTTTTCCCATGTCAAACAGCGCAAGAAAAGGTTTGAATTTGGAGGCAGGTGAACGGTGAACCTTCCAAATGAACCCCCCACTTCCAAGTGTCATGCTTCTGAAAGAAAAGAGACAAGTAAACAAGACAGAAAACTTTCCATTATAACTCAAATTCCAGATCCACGTGCCAGCGCCACTATTAGGAAAACCAACATCTGTGAAAGTTTTTTTTTTTTGAAATCTCAGCAGAAAAAAGAGTATACATAATCTGTCAAAGTCCAAACCATAATCAATAAAAGCAATGGTGCTGTTGGTCCTAGTCTTGGTTAGGTTCTATCTCCCAACTAGATATCCAGCCAAAACTGAAAAGAATCATCTGCTCCCACTCTCCATTTAAGTACCATTTGGCAAAAGATAAGCTCCATATGATATCCTTTTCTGAGTAGAAAGGCAACAGTTGTTAGGATAGTCTTTCACTTGCAGAAAATTCTTCCCTTTCAGGTATTTTGCAGAAATAACATTAGTCTTCAACCCTCCCTCTTTTCTAAACCTTCCTCCAACCAGTTTTTTCTATTAAAGTTCTGTTAATAGTAGAAGCCTACCGAATTATTTAGGCTAACAAACGTTTCCAAACTGACAAGACGACATTTAGCCTTCTCAGTACTGGTCCCCTTCAGAGAAGTATTGTAGATCTTATCCATAGAGTTATAGGAGGTTCAATAGTCTGTATTGTGTAGAATGTAGATAGTAATAGGTTTGAAACACCTTCAATGAGAGCAGCCCTACCAGCCTTTGAGAGGTTATGGCTTTTCCATAAAGCCAGCCTCTTATGAACTTTTTCAACCAAGTTGTAGTGGTTGTATTTGGTCGCTCTAGAATGTACCAGAGTGATTTCCCCATAGTATTTTGTTATAGGAGAATAACAGATATCAGCAAGGTTGGTAGCACTATATTATGCTGATTAAAAGAGCAATAAACTCTAATATTCTCAAGGCTGAGTTGCTGCCAAGATACGTTACAGTCAAATATATATCTTGCCTTGTGGTAATGGCCTGTTTCTTGGTAGGTTCACTAAACAGTATTAAATTATCATTGAAGAAGAGATGTGAGACTGCAGGGCCATTCTTATAGACAAGAAGAGCTTTCCACAACTTAGAAATTATTGGATTTAAATATGATGTGGGACCAGAACTCCATACCACTTATCTGACAAACTTCATTGCAATATATCATAAGCCTCAGCGTGGTATATTTTCCAAGCAATGAAACCATTTTTCACCAAACATAGCTGTTGTGCAGTAACAACATTATGAGTAATTGTACACCTTTCTTTAATCTATGATACTAAAGGGCGAAGTAGCTCGACTTGAAGAAAGAGACTATAAAAGGGGACCTACCAGAAAGAAAGCTGATCGACTAGAGCTTACAAGCTGTGGCATAATGCCTCTAAATCTCCAGAAAAGAAACTTAGATATGGACTGTTTCAAAGATAAATATGTCTTAATTGAGAAATTGCTATAGGATCTCAACTGTAATCAAAGTGTCATTTGATCCTTTAGGCAAACAAGCAGTGAGAAAGCAGTCATTAACTATTGCACAGTTACCATCTTCACTATTTTCCAACTGCTGCTGGTAGAGTCTACATACCATCCAAGTGCACTTGGAAAGTAGTTGCCAAGTTGATTACCTGAACTATTCTAGGGACGGCAGAGAACAACTCTCTATCATAATAAGTAACACATCCATCACAGAATCTCTGTCCAATATTAGTTTTTTTTTTTTGTTTTTTGTTTTTTTAACAAAAACTTCTTTTATATTATATTAACTACTTGTTATAATTTGCTCGCATTGCTATTTGCCAAGGTCGTAATACTGTTGGCATTCCCTCACCATAGTGTCTTGTACTATGACTTAGGTGATGTAATCTGCTCATTAACTGCAATTAAATGTTTCCCTTGTTTCCTCTTTGATTTGGCTTCAATGATTGTCTTCAGGTTTTGAGATCTTGGCATTTCCATGCAACCAGTTTCTGAAGCAGGAGCCTGGAACAAGCCTGGATGCGATTGAATTTGCATGTACAAGGTACAAGGCTGAATATCCAATCTTCAAGAAGGTAGTTGAATATCTTTTACCATATTATATTGATCAGCTAGTCAATGAGATTATTCTATTTCAATCTGGTGCTTCATGCTTGTGATGCCATTTGCTTTTAAGAAATTAAGTATTCATGTAATATCACTTTTGGTTTATGCATTCTGAAAATAGTTTTCTTTGAACCTCAAAAATTGCTTCTTGGAATTAGATAAGATAGAGTGAAGAGCTTACTACTTTCCTCACTTGCTCAGCTCTATCTATTGCTTACTACCAGTTGGAATGCAGAGACTAGGTCTGTTAGTTACAGTATTTGAATACTATATAGGCTAGATATCCTCCCAGTGAGTTGGTTTCCTGGCACTTACCATTTCAAAAGAGGCATATGTTCTCACAGAGCTTTCTGGATAAGGCATTTAGTAATTTGAAATAGATGTAATATGCTTTGAATTCTCTTGCTCATGTCGGATGCCATTCCTTTTTTTCGTTTCCGCTTGAGAGAAGAAATTCTGTTGTAGCTTTGGCATTTTGGCATAAGTAATGGCCCGGGTTTCACGTGAGCTAGCTTAATTCCCTCAGTAAAATGTAGTATACATGCTATGCTAATGAGAACATGGATTGCTTATCCACTTGAACATAATACCAATGTATTTCAGATTCTGGCACAATTCGTTTTCTTTATTATTTCTGTAGACCTTGGAAACTTTTCCTGTATGTGCTTGAAGTGGAGTGCTATTGGGGATGTTCAGTTGTAATGAACTAGAATAGGGGAAGAATATTAGATTATTACTGTATTCTTACCAGCTATAACATTTTCATTGCTTCAGTGATTTCTTTATGGGAAATGGTTTACAAGGTTTCAAAATCCTTATGGTCACCAAATATATTTCTGTGAGGTAGATAGATGAAAGTTTATATTATTAGAACACCCAGGATACAAAACCAATGTTAAACAAAGCAAGTAAAAGAAACTGCAGCAGGGTGAAGTCTGTTTCCTTAATTCCTGTAGAAAGTAGTGTGAGTTGACTGTTGATTGGTATTTTTACCTTTCAAGAGTGCGCTTTGCTTTAGACTGTATATGTATGACTGTTAATCCTGTTGATTGCATTCCCAGTGTTCCCATTGAAGCATTTAGATTAAGATTTTTGCAATCTGCAGTTGTATTTTCACTAGTTAACATGCAGTTTATATAATTTTTGTATCTAGATACGTGTGAATGGGCCAAACGCAGAACCTGTCTTTAAATTCCTCAAAGCAAGTAAACCTGGATTTATGGGGAGTAGGATAAAGTGGAACTTCACTAAGTTCTTAGTTAACAAGGATGGCAATGTCATCGGACGTTACAGCCCAACAACCTCTCCCTTAAACATTGAGGTGGGTCTCTCTCTCTCTCTCTCTCTCTCTCTCTCACACACACACACACACACACACACACCCACACCCACACCCACACACCCACACACACACACACACACACACAAAGGTTTCTTCTCTCTCACGCACGCACAGATATAAAGATTGCTCTTGTTGTCACTAAAAGTAGTCATTGGTTCCCCTTCACACAGGCTGACATCAAAAAAGCACTAGGAGAAGTATAAGAACAAAGCAGTTTAGATGAGTTATCTGTTTCTCTGTTCATCATCTTTCTCCCATGCCTGTGTTTTTCTCCCTCTTCTCCTGTCCATATAACTTTGGTGTGCTATTACATCTTATTTATTATTTGTTTGTGCTTTGTCTTCCCTGTAATTGACATTCATGTAACAAATGAAATTACTACTTTGCAAATGAAATGTAAGTTGTTTGGTTGTCATGGCTGGTAATGAAGCGGCCAGTTTGTCGGTTACGCTAGTACAATTCCGAGTTATATGTTAGAGGTTTCTTTAAGTATCAATGTATGAGTGAGGTGAATTTCCTTGTTAGGCATCAATTACCAGATTTATTTAGTTTGTTAATAATTACCAGATTTATTTAGTTTGCTAATAATGCTTAGTTAAAATTCTCGAAAATATTATCTTCCCAATCAAATATACTAGAAACTCTTTTAGGTTGAATTATTTATCCTTCATCTGGAGATTGAAACTTATTCCATCAGTTTCAATGGCATGCATTACTTTCATTTTTTTTGGGGGGTTGGGGGTTAATTTTTGGGGAGTCAGTTTTAGGCTGACTGATACTATACTAACCAAGATGGTAGCTAAACAAAGTTGTGAATTAGCTAGCTAAAAGATCATTCTCTTAAACAAGGAACTTCACAAGCAAATGTCTAGGATCAAAATCTATATAAAATATAGAAACCATTTGGTATATGAAACTACCGATCAATTGCCAGGTATAAGCATTCTCGGAGTTAGGTTTGCCTATTAGTTTCACAATTGCGGCACAGCTCCCTTCCAAGTCAAGCTCATCCTCTACTTTTCTAGGGAAGCTTAGGAAATCCTTAAGCATTGCAGTGGCTGCTTAGCCTACAAAGTCAAATTAAACTGCGCATTATCCACTAATAAAACAATTTGATGAAGTTAAACAGAAACAACGTACGAATTTTCTTCTTTCATCCCAAATAATCAATTCTACGAAAAGCAAACAGTTAAGATGTCAAGTAGAGATATGGGTGGTAGGCTCCCATATGTGATGACCCCATTTCCTCTGTGATCGTAGATGAGCTCCTGACGCTTCAAATTGATTGTCACGGAAGAGTTAATATCACATAATTCTTTATTTATTAAAACAATATAAAATTAATACCATTACCAGCCGGCACCATTTTACCAAGTCCAAAAGCTTCAAACCCCACCTGAGAAGTATTCACTCTATTCTCATAATAGGAAAAATAAGAGCAAATACTACTTTTGAAAAAAAGAAAAAGAAATCGAGTTTGAAATATCATCTACTTATAATTAAAAAGGAGCTAGCTTTAACGTGTTCCATATTGTCCATTCTTGATATTCAAAGATCAACTTTTGACAAAGCAACCAGTTTGAATTCAACCTTAACCCCTTGTTCCACGCACGTCCCTTCCTCTTCACCAACCAGGAACCTCTCTCTCTCTCTCTCTCTCTCTCTCTCTCTTGTTTGTTCTCTGCTGCAGCTCAACACCCTAGCTCCATCTTTATCCCTAGTTACAGAGCTATGGAATTTAAGCACAGAAAGCTGAGTAGCCCAACCTGCGATGATTGCATGAAGCGTGATCCTAATAAGAACTGTCCATCAATATGTAACCATAAACCCAAAATCTTCATAGTCGTCGTATCGTCGTTGGCTGCAATCGCTTTGCTTGTTATTTGCGGCTATTTTCTCTATGTAAAGTACTACAAAAACAGAAGAAGATCACCATCACAACCACAACCACAACAACATCTACCTCATCAGGAGGAGGAGACTCTTCATCATCATGATCATCATGCTGAGTTGTTTATTGATGAAGAGCATGGACCTGTGGTTGACCACCCCATATGGTACATCCGCACCGTCGGTCTGCAACAATCGCTTATCAGCTCCATCAGCGTGTGCCAGTACAAGAAAGGTGATGGCCTTATCGAAGGGACAGAGTGCGCTGTGTGCTTGAGTGAGTTCCAAGAAGATGAGACTTTGAGACTTTTGCCAAAGTGTGATCACGCTTTTCATATTCCCTGTATTGATACTTGGCTCACATCTCATACAAATTGCCCCTTGTGCCGCGCCCCCATTATCAAAACCGGCGCAACAGATGTGGCACCACCCGAGCCATTTGTTGCAGCTGATTCAAGTGAGCCAGCAGAGGAAGAATCACCGGTCGAGGTTCTAGACAATACAGGTGAGTCCAGTACTGGAGGAGTTGAAGATGAAATTTGTGATGGGATTATTAGGACTACTGAAGCAGGGGAAGATGATATCATTAACAAACAGATCTGTATTAATGAGGAGGAGGTGGATGATGATGTGGAGGAGCCAAGAAGAAGATCGGTTTCCATGGATTCTGCATCAGCTTTGAAGATTAGTCTTGCGGTTTCTAATGTTGTTGAGGTGGATAAATCAAACCGGGGGATTGAAATTGTTGCCAAGAGAGTTGGGGGAGATCAGAAATTGTCAAGGCAGAAAGGTAGTTCTTCAAGAGGGGCATCTTTACAAAATGGAAAACAAACAATTCAGAAGTCGTCTTCCTGGAATGGCAAGTTCTCATTATGCAGGGACATCAACAACTGTGACTCTGTTGTTCCACTGCGAAGCTTTTGAGTTTCTTTTACTTGTCTTTTGGTCCGGTCCTCCTCGATCTGCGTGAGACATCTATCTAAGAACTTGATGAGATTGTCTCCAAGCTCTCAGCAACATACTGAGAGTTTTTATACTTTGTAGTGAAACTACATACTTCATTTCAAGTCTTGTTTAATTTCTATCCAACTAGGGAAATTGAGGTTGGCCCAAAATGGGATTGAGCTCACTCATAAATGATGATACTTTGTGATTCATTTACACAAATCTGTATTGGAGTAAAGCAGAATGATCCTACTGTTTTTTCCCTTTTTCTCTAGTACTAATATATATCTGATAACACTAGTTTGCTTCATACCATTCCATCATTGTTAGTTGTCTCAATCCCACAATAAAACTAGAAGCTCAATTCATGACTAGATAGAATTATACTTAGATAGGATCTAGCATGAGATTCTCTCAACCAGGAATCAACAGGATCACAAACTTGGAATCTTCTAGTACAACTACTAGCATCTAAAACCCCAACTATCCAACTTCTCTCATGCCACAGAACTGAATCGGATCATGTCCTTATAAAGTCTACAGAATCATAATCTGGGCTCTGATTCCATTTGTAACATCATATCCCACTCTTAACTACCATATTAGCCAAAGAATTGCTTAGGATTATAGTCAGATCGAGTATTAATATGATCTTGGACATGTAATTTTAACAACAGTAGTAGCTATGAAGGCGTGTAAATTCATAGCATTGTTCATTTCGAACCTGCTAGCACTAGCTCCTCCTCTATTAGTCGTTCAAGAGGCTGTTGGGTGACTGAGGTCAAAGAAGCAGATGATCATCATCTAACTCGTACATTGTTAGATGAGCAGGTACCTAAGCCATTATATCCAAACTTCCAAACCCGAAACTCGAATTAAGCTTATTAGACTTTCAGATAATTTAAATAAGAGGTTATGCTGCACATTTCGAGCCTCTAAACTACAGTTCTTCCAAGTATGGAGTGGCTGTGTCCTTGAAAATCCATATTGTCCAGCAGTCATGATCCTTACTAATGAAAAATTACACAGCTACCATGATTTTAATAATTATATTGATGATGCTGATGAGAAGGAGGGGTAGTAAGAGGATGATAATGGTGATCAAGATGGCTTTATTCATTATGACGATATATTCGAAGTACAGGTAGTTCCGACCTTTATCAAGATGTTATATGCTATGAGGAAAACTTCTATAGTTCTATATATGTTACCTAGTAGTTTGGCATGTACAAAAAGCTTTATGAACTGAACTTGCAACATTAGTTGATACACCTCTGGCATGGCCACTAGCAACAAGTATTCAAATCTGAATCGGCAAACATAGTCACTTCTACATACAAAAGTATCTACAGGAAAAACGACATGATCAATCAATATATGATACAATTAAAGATGAAGCAATTCTCTCCTGAGGCCATGAATACATCTACACTAGGCTAGCAAAATAACTGAGCAACATCAACCACATCAAATTATCATAAAGGTTTTTGAAGTTGCAACTTAGAGCTGCCAGATCCCAAATTAAAATAAGTCTAGTTGTGCACTTGTGCCTATTTCTAACGAGTCCATATATCTCCAGTTACAGAAGATACTAAAAATTATTGCTAGGAAGAACTTGACAGCTCTTGTAAAATACCAGAATACCATCAATGAAAGATCAAACCACCAAAAGGTCACTACGTACTCATTCTTCTCAACTTTTAACTTGAATGAATGAAATCGCTAAAACCTCCACCCGATCGAGTAATGCATATCTATAAGTTCTGAACTAGTTTCAATTCTCATTAGCATCAACATCCCACTTAATTAGCAAGATGGTTGTGACCAAACAATATAACAATTTGGAAACAAATGAAAGTTAGCAGAGAACGTACTGACGAAGAGAGTGAGGGAGAGACTACTGTTAGTAAATTTAATCCAAAGATTAAATTAATTTGAATGAAAATTCAAATTAATAATCAAGATATATATGGAAGAAATAATTGATCATTCTATCCAAAGGTTACAACCTTTCAAACTAAAAGCAACGTAGAAGTTGCTGTGCAGAAAGGTATGTCCTTTCAAATAGATGCATCAGACTCCTATATAAAGAGAAGCAATCCCACCACTTGAAATCAAACTTTTGCATAAGAAAATTTTTCCAGTATTCAAAACTTTCTGCATATCACATTAGAGTTTAAGAGATTGAGAGAGTAAAACACAATCTGCGTTCATTGATCCTCAAGATTGTACTGCTTCTTCTAGAGGAAAGTTTGATCGTTGTACTCCTGGGAGACGTTTGCCAATAACCCTTCAAGCACCGACCAGGAGGCAATTTCGTCTTAAGGGGATAGAACCAAGTTCTAGCCTCGATCACAATCTGTAAAGTTTTGCTTCCTTTCCTAGTCTGGTATTTTAACTCTGTATTTATCTTTTAGATATAGCAACTTGTGAATTAATTTTCCAACAATCTTAAGACGAAAACTTTATTTGATATTAATTGCTATATTGATTTGGACTTTGTTACATGAATCATGGTCTCTGAAATGAGATTGATGGTAAAAGCCAAAGAGTGGTGGATTGACACAGGGGCTACCCGCCATATATGCATTGATAAGAAGATGTTTTCAACTTATCAAGATGTTAAACAAGGGGAGAAATTAATCATGGGAAATGCTTCTACGTCATTGGTTCAAGGTTTTGGACAGGTTGCATTAAAGTTGACATCAGGGAAGAAGCTTACTCTCAATAATGTGCTTGATGTTAGAAAAAATCTGGTTTCTGGTTCACTGCTATGTAAAAATGGCTTCAAGTTAGTTTTTGAGGCTGGTAAGTTTATAATTAGTAAGCATGGAATGCATGTTGGGAAAGGGTATCTTTGTGATGACCTATTCAAACTAAATGCAACAACACTTGTACCTGTTGTTATGAATAAAGATAATCCTTCTACCTATATGATTGAATCTCCAAATGTTTGGCATGGTAGGCTAGGACATGTGAACTATGATACAATACGTAGATTAGTTAACATGGATCTATTGCCTAAATTCAATATTGATTTAACTAACAAGTGTGAGACTTGTGTGGAAGCAAAATTGACTAGAACTTCTTTTCACTCAATAGAAGAAGTACAAAAACTCTGGGATTAATTCACAGTGACATCTGTGACTTAAAATTTCTGCAGACTAGAGGTGGTAAAAAGTATTTCATTACTTTTATAGTTGATTGCACAAGATATTGCTATGTGTATTTGCTTAGAAGCAAAGACGAAGCTTTACAAATGTTCAAGTATTACAAGAATGAAGTTGAGAATCAACTTGGTAAAAAGATCAAGGTCTTAAGGAGTGATAGAGGAGGTGAATATGAATCACCTTTTGCCGAGTTTTGTGCTCAACATGGTATCATTCATCAAACTACTGCTCCTTATTCTCCTCAACAAAATGGTGTCGCCGAACGCAAGAACCGTACATTGAAAGAAATGATGAATGTTATGTTGATAAGTTCTGGAGCACCACAGAATTTGTGGGGGGAAGCATTGCTTTCTGCTAACTATATTCTCAACAAAGTACTTCATAAAAGGTTAGATAAAACACCATATGAGTTATGGAAAGGTTGAAGACCTTCTTATAAATATCTCAAAGTGTGGGGGTGTCTTGCGAAGGTAGCAGTTCTTGATCCTAAAAGGGTTAAGATAGGACGTTAGATTCCCATCTTTGGCTACCTTGGCATTTCACCTCTTCTTCCCTTGGCACCCCGCTTCATTCCTGTGATTTGGCAATCCCCCCTGGAAGCTGGTTTAAAGCTAACTCTGATGATCCCTACCGTGATTTAAACCAAGCTGGATATGGAGCGGTTTTCAGAAACAGCGACGCGGCCTTCTTGGGTGCTTTTTCTTGCAACATACAGGTCTCTTGTGCCATAGATGCAGAGTTATTGCCTGTGCTTGAGGTAATTAAGGTGGCAGAAGAGAGAGGCTGGTTCCCTTTGTGGATAGAAACAGACTCCATGTTGGCTTTACAATACATTAAAAAGCCAGGTTTAACACCGTGGAGGCTTCGGGTGCAATGGATGAATAGCCTTGCCTCCATTAGTCAGTTTCAGTACACGTCACTCATGTCTTCAGGGAGGGGAATCAAGTTGCAGATAAGTTGGCTAACTACGGTGCCTTGAATAGTGGGTCAGTTTGGTGGGATTCTATCCCTCATTTCTTGATTAGTTCTTTTGGTCATGATTTTTCTGGACGTACTACTTACCGGTTTGCTTAGATTTGGTTGGTTTTTTATTTGTTTGTTCTATGTATGGGAGTGGTTAAGGTCTAGCCCCCCACCCCTTTTCTCTGTATCTTTTGATTCATTCTTAATAAATTCACCAAGGAGGGACGGGCGGTGGGTACGTTCCCGGTTGTAATGGTCCCCCTTTGGGGTTGTGTGGGTGCCTTGGTGCCCCCTTTCAGACCGTTATAGAGGAGCTAATATCGCCTAATCCTCTTTAGTTTTCCAAAAAAAAAAAAAAAAAGATAGGACCCAAAACCATTGATTGTGTATTCATTGGTTATGCTTCTAATAGCAGTGAATATCGATTCATAGTGCACAAATAAGAAAATGTTGATATAAATGTAAATACAGTAATTGAGTCAAGGAATGTTGAATTCTTTGAAAATATTTTTCCTTGTAAAATTTCACAAGAAAAAAGTTCTTTAAAAAGAAGTTATGATGATGCTAACAATAATCATCATGAAGGAAGTAAAGAGCCACTTCAAAATGATCTAAAAGTGTATACCAGACGAAGTAAGAGGGCAAAGACAACAAAGTCTTTTGGTCCAGACTTTCTAACTTATTTGTTAGAAAATGAGCCTCAAAGTTATAAGGAAGCCATGTCTTCCCCAGAAGCTCCATATTGGAAGGAGGCCATTAATGCTGAAGTTGATTCTATTTTACAAAATCACACTTGGGAATTGGTGGATCTTCCTCCTGGAAATAAACCATTGGGATACAAGTGGATTTTTAAACGAAAGATGAAAACTGATGGATCAATTGACAAGTACAAAGCAAGGCTTGTAGCAAAAGGTTACAAGCAAAAGGAAGGCTTAGACTACTTTGATACTTACTCGCCGGTTAATCGAATTACTTCCATTAGAATGTTAATCGCAATTGCTGCTTTGCACAATCTTGAAATACATCAAATGGATGTTAAGACGGCTTTTCTAAATGGTGATTTAGAAGAGGAAATATATATGGAACAACCGGAAGGATTCGTTGTTCCTGGTCAAGAGAGAAAAGTATGTAGGCTTGTAAAATCTCTATACGGTTTAAGCAAGCACCGAAACAATGGCATCAAAACTTTGACAATGTAATGCTGTCAAATGGTTTCAAGATCAATGAGTGTGATAGTTGTGTTTACACAAAAAGCTCCGAAGATGGCTACGTCATTGTATGTCTATATGTAGATGACATGCTTATAATTGGTAACAATACTATGATCAAGACTACCAAGAAAATATTGACCAGCAAATTTGACATGAAAGATATGGGAATTGTAGATGTTATATTGGGAATCAAAGTTTCCAAAACATCTGATGGTTTAGTTTTGTCTCAATCTCATTATATTGAGAAAATACTTAACAAGCTTGGTAAGCACGACAATAGTCTAGCAAAATCTCCATATGACATTAATCTTTATTTAATGAAGAATATGGGTGAAAGCATATCTCAGATTGAATATGCAAGGATAATTGGAAGTCTAATGTATCTAACTAATTGTAATCGGCCTGATCTAGCCTACTCAGTTAACAAATTGAGCAGATTTACTAGCAATCCCGGAAGGGATCATTGGAAGGCTATTGTGAGGGTTCTCAGATATTTAAATTATACTAAGAGCTATGGTTTGCACTGTTTGGACCCAAAATGAACATTTTGGCCTGACAAGGCACGTCTTGGAGAAATTGAGCCAATATCAGTGGCTCAAGCTATATATTGTCGACAAGCTCGAAATATATATTTAGAGGCTAAATAAAGCCTACTATGGAAGCATGGAAGCATGAAAAGTCAACTTTAGCACATTTTCCTACTTCGGCTAGGAGAAACCGAGCTAAACAAGGAAGGAGGGGCGGCAGACTAACCAAATGAAATCGAAATGATCTGAAACTTTCCAGATTAATTCTAGACATCCTAAGGATCATTTCTTATGAAGAGTTCCAGAGCTAGTTTTGAGTGGAAGGCCTTCAAACAATCAGTCCAATTTTCTGCAGAAGCAAAATTGGAAAACTGGACCTGTAAGAGGTCCAGCAGCATTTCCGGCCCAACCAGATGGAAGAAAGCTCTGAAAATTTGCCACAATTATCTACACTCATTATGGATCATTTGATATGAAGAAGTCGAAGGCCCATTTTGAGTTCTTGGTAGAGATATAGCTGCAGAAAAATTGGAGCAGTAAGTGCTTAAACCTAACATTCCATTAGTGTTTTAAGTGCTTAAACCTAACATTCCATTAGTGTTTAAGTGCTTGAACCTAACAATTCCATAATCTCATAAGTGCTCCATAATCTCATAAGTGCTCCATCATGATCCTATTAAGTGCTCCATTATGATTTGTTTAAAGGCCAAATAGTGTTGCTTGGAAGCCTATATATAGAGGCTAAGAGAACAAAGACATGAACCAACGAATTCATTCAACAACAAACATCTCTAAGATGATCTAAGTTCTCTCTAGAGCAACCTCTCTAAGAGCAACTCCTCTCCTTCTCTTTCTCTTATCGGTGATCACACTCTAAGTCCTAGTCTCCTCAGGAGCCGACTATTAGTGCCACCAAACCCTCTGTCAACGTACTTCGGTCCTAGTCTCCTCGAGAGCCGATTGTAGTACCACGACCAAACATCAACCAATTCATTCACAACAACAAACATCTCTAAGATGATCTAAGTTCTCTCTAGAGCTACCTCTCTAAGAGCAACTCCTTTCCTTCTCTTTCTCTTACCAGTGATCACACTCCTAGTCCTAGTCTTCTCAGAAGCCGACTTTCAGTGCCACCAAACCCTCTGTCAACGTACTTCGGTCCTAGTCTCCTCGGGAGCCGATTGTAGTACCACGACCAAAAACCAGACACTAACACATTCACAACAAACATCTCTAAGATGATCTAAGTTCTCTCTAGAGCAACCTCTCTGAGAGCAACTCCTCTCATTCTCTTTCTCTTACCGGTGATCACACTCCTAGTCCTAGTCTTCTCAGAAGCCGACTTTCAGTGCCACCAAATCGTCTGTCAACGTACTTCGGTCCTAGTCTCCTCGGGAGTCGATTGTAGTACCACGACCAAAAACACCAACACATTCACAACAACAACATCTCTAAGATGATCTAAGTTCTCTCTAGAGCAACATCTCTAAGAGAAACTCCTCTCCTTCTCTTTCTCTTACCGGTGATCACACTCCTAGTCCTAGTCTTCTCAGAAGCCGACTTTCAGTGCCACCAAACCCTCTGTCAACGTACTTCGGTCCTAGTCTCCTCGGGAGTCGACGGTAGTGCCGCGACCACAACGGTTACAGAACCAGCCAAGCAACGGTAACGCCCTAGCAACCCAGCCAAGCTAAAGTCACGCTTTAGCAAGTTCTCCTCACTTCCCGGTGGTTCTCGCTCTGCTCGATCTACAACATCGAGTATCGATTGTGATTTTCAAGAAGCTCAGCAAAAGTCCTCGCCATGAGGCACAAAGAATCCCATGACGAGGTTGGTGCTCTCCTCGTCCACAATTGCTTGAAAGAAGTCAGGTCAAGGGACACCCCCGACGACCGCACCCGAACGGTGCTGGCACGCCCGCGCAGAAAAGAGACTGTTGACCAGCTGCAACAAAACTGGAGCCAAACATGCACTATACAAGATATCCATCTGTACTTGAAGGGTATAGTGATGCTAACTGGATATCTGATACAAAAGACTCAAAATCCACTAGTGGATATGTTTTCACGTTGGGAGGTGCTGTTGTATCTTGGAAATCAACAAAGCAAACATGTATAGCAAGATCCATAATGGAATCTGAATTTATTTCTTTGGATAAAACTAGTGAAGAGGCCGAGTGGCTTCGTAGTTTCTTAGAAGATATTCCAAGTTGGCCAAAAACTGTGCCTGCAATTTGTATACATTGTGATAGTCAATCAGTAATTGGAAGGGCACAGAGTAATATGTATAATGGTAAGTCTCGACATATACGCCGACGACATAATATCGTAAGACAACTGCTCTCAAATGGTATAATTACCATTGAATATATAAAGTCGAAACAGAGTTCAATTCTGGTATACGTGACTCCCCATTTTCATCCATAAAACCCAAAAATCGAATAGAAATTGAACTCTATAACTATTTAACAAGAGTGGTGGGCTAAGACATTGGCCTTCATAGGGTTTTTAGGGGGTCTTTCTTTCTTTCCTACCTTTGTTTTTTTGATAATCAAACATCTTTTGTGTGAAGATGGGTTCAGAGTTGAATTTGCTCAGACCCCATTACACATGTATTGGAGTATGAGAAAGGGAAACAGAGAGACTGGTGGGATACATTTGTTGAATAGGTTTTGCTAAGTATAGCACCCAGAAGATTTTGACACTTTCATGATTCTCTAGGTGGTAGCTGAATGTCATTAATTCATTAATAAAACATGTTCCTATAATGGGTCACTTACAAAAATGATACGTTTGTAACAAGTGCGTAGTTTACAGAATTAAAAGTATCATGTTTAGAGAATTATCCTAAATAATCATATACTATTATTTAATTAATTAAGCCGCAGCAATACGATTGCATGCAGTAAATGGTCAATAAAATATCTTATCAACAGTGTGAACCTAAATACGCCTAAAATACATAATATTGATGATACATTAACTTACGCGTGGTAAAAACTCCCTTATTCTTAGAAAATCTCTTTATTTGCTTATTTTATAAATAATGAAAATCAATATTGTCATTATAGTGTATGGCAACAAAAAGGAAGTAAATAAAAAATAAAATAGAATTTGGGACTAACCAAGGTATTTGTCATTTCTGATGAGTAGTTTGACCAAAAACACTAGTGCTGAAAACTGTACAGTAGGAAAAGTTGATATCCTTAGGTGGGAGGAATATCTCAATTTCTCTCATCTTTTCCCTTGTAGTTCCTTTCCAATTTCCACACTAATGCATTTACCAAACATGAACACTAGCTCATTTTGAAATCTTCTAATCCGTGAAGCAAAACGAGACGCGTTTCCTCATAGCGAATTAAGATATTCTTTTCCTTTCTCCGACGGCTTGGATTTTTATCCCTAAGATTTAAAAGAAACACAAACATTCCCATTCGTTAAGAGAAAGGACCCAAGACTCGTCCTCTCCTTTGCTCCATTCCCACGTGAGCATTTATCATCACCATGAACAACACGTGTGAAGTCTCTCAACCCATGTAATCTTCTGCGTACACTATATTGTCACGTATCGATACTCATCACTAGCTTGGTCCAGATAAGGAAGCATAATTGCCGCTGCAGCACTTGGACAAAGAAAAACGACATACATTTTCAGAACTATTACTTGCGGTGCTCGATCGGAAGGCACTAGGTTTTAAAGGTGGCCCAACATGTCTGCTATGGTGTCACATTACTATAGTGCAGCTTCTTCAATTCTGAGAGGTTGTTATTTGAAGGCGATGGATCACTATTTGAGGGTCGCCTTAAAATCCATGCAAGTAGAGCGAAGCTTCCTGGTCAAGTCATTCAAGATAAGGTCCAGTGGCTTCCATGTTTGAGGAGCTATTGGTTTGTTTCGATTCAGTTCGACTTGTCGTGGCGCGCCGGTAATGATAAGTGGCTGGCCACTTTGGTTTGACCAGAGCAAATTCTGAGATGGAGGAAGCTCGACAATGGCACGTGATATGGAGCGTAGGGATAGTGCGTTTGGCCCCCCTTGTACTAGTCTAATTGTGCATCTTGAATCCTTGATAGCTATATGTGGGCTCTAGTAGGTTGTTTATTTCGTGTTCCAAAACCCATGTTCAAACATGAATTTGAGAATTTTTTTTTTTTTTGAGCCAACGGGGTGTCAGTTAATTAAAAGTGATTAGTACGAGACATTACAACTGTTACTCACCCGATAACCGGGCTATAAAAGAAATGGGTCATAAATGAAAAATTTAAGGTAAAATTCTAGACTAATCAAACATAATGTAATCATGGGATTAAGATCTATGTAATAAGTAACCAAGTAACCTTGACACTAACATAACTAGAAGCCTCCGAGCAGTTAAGAGTCTTCTCCAATATTATTCATGAACCAGAGGACTCAATAAAAAAATAAAAATGCGCTGTAAAACCTAAACAAATCTAGATTAAAAAAAGAGAAAATATTTCAAACAGTACCCGAACTTAGGCCGACTCCTAACTTCAGTACCCGACTATGCAAAACTATCACTTTGGTACCCCAACTTTGAAGCTCGACCCAATAATGGTACATGCCGTCCATCACAGCGTTAAGTCTTTGCTACGTGGCAAACCATGAGAGCCCTCAAAATATGCCACATGGTTAGCTAGTTAACGCCGTGATGGACGGCATGTACCATTCTTGGGTCGGACTTCAAACTTGGGGTACCAAAGTTATAGTTTTGCATAGTCGGGTACTGAAGTTAAGAATGAGCTTTAGTTCGGGTACTGTTTGTAACATTTTCTCTTAAAAAAACCTAGAAACAAACTGAGCCCAACAAAACAAGCTCAGCTCTAGCCCAACAACATGGAGACCCAAAATGAGGCTTAGCACACCAACCACATACCACAATCCCTACCAAACCAGCCTAAATGCCCGCTATCGTCAACCATCGCCACCTACACCCACCTCATCGATCCAGATCAAAAGGGAAGGAACCATCGCCCTCTGTTAGCCAACCAAACTAAAAACCAACGACCGCACGACCATGAGAGACTGTCGAAAACCCAACCGCGTCCGACAATCACCTACTCCACTGCTCGGCCCCAATGTGCACGACCTCACCCACCATCTCACGAATCGAAATATGCATCAAATCAGACCCGATTCAGGGGCGCTTATTTGTCCTCACACTTATATATCTCCCACTCTGAAAGGGGAGCAGATCAACATGGAGACCAAAGAGACCTGTCCAACGACGACATAGAGGCAATGCGCCGTCAGACAGAGAGAAAAAAAGAGATGACGATTGTTCCTCGGGAGTAGGCCTGACATTTAAACCCGTAACCCGCAAACCCGCACGCTAAAAACCAGCACAAACCCGCCCGTTTATTAATCAGAGCTAAAAAAAGCCCGCACGCAAAAAACCCGCAAATTAATTGGTTTTGCGGGCTAAACCCGTTGTAACCCATTAACTCAAAACCCTTTCCAAAAACACATTTCTAGCAAACTTTTAGGATTTTTAATTTTTTAAAATTTGATTTACTCTCAAACTTTATCTTATTCTAGCAATCATTACCAAACGAGGCATTAATTGTAAAAATACGTGATCCGTGAGGATTCGACCGTTGGATCGTAGTATAATTTTGTGAAGATGATTCTAAAGGCGATCTGGGACGATCCAACCGTCGGATCTTCACATAATTTTGAGAGGATGATCCTAAGGGCGATCAGTGAGGATCCGACCGTTGGATCGTAATATAATTTTGTGAGAATGATTCTAAGGGCGATCCGGGACGATCCAACTATTGGATCTTCGTATAATTTTGAGAGGATGAACCTAAGGGAGATCCGTGAGGATCTGACCGTTGGATCTTCGTATAATTTTGAGAGGATGAACCTAAGGGCGATCTGTGAGGATCTGACCGTTGGATCATAGTATAAATCGGCAAAGATGATCCTCTAGGTGATCCGTGAGGATCTGACCGTTGGATCTTCGTATAATTTTGAGAGGATGAACCTAAGGGCGATCTGTAAGGATCTGACCGTTGGATCATCATATAAATCGGTAAAGATGATCCTCTAGGTGATTTGTGAGGATCTGACCGTTGGATTGTGGTATAATTGTGAATTATTTTTTGTCAAAAAAGGAAAGGAAAAAAAATCTAAAAGGTAGAAAATAAAAAATTTCAAAATAGAAAACCAAAAAGTTCATATAGAGAAAATGGCAAATGCGGGGTTATATACATAAGTCTTAATTGGTTTTAGTTGCTTTGATAAAAAGTTTTTTTTTTTAAAAATGTTTACGGGTCTTAACGGGTTCCAACGGATAATCCGCAAACCCGCCGGGTTTAGCCCGTGAAACCTGTTAAGCTAACGGGTTCTTACCGGGTCGAGCCGTTAAGAACCCGCACTATACCCGCATGTTGCCAGGCCTACTCGGGAGAGAACGAGAGAACAACCCTAAATTTTTACTTCTCTTCAACCCACAACTATAGATTGTACATGAATTTGATATTTGATTGGGAGTAAGTTCCTACCATATTATATGAAAATTTTGATAGTTTTGTTGGTATGGTAGCCGAGTGGTATTCTCAAATTGTAACTTACTAAAAAAGATGACGCATTAATTTACTCAAAACATGATGTTTTTAAGGACATTTATAAAAAAATTTGTGAAGTATTGCAGGTTACAAAAAATTATAGATGTACATATTTTGAGGCTTTATGTCAGATACAACAAGTTTCAGAAGTTTTAATTATTTTATCTATTAATAGATAAAGGTTAAAGATCGAAGATATACGAATTAATCATCAGCAAAGATGGATTCTTTTTATTTTATTTTCTTCTGAGAGGCTTCTTCATTGAACCAATCGTCAGCAAATGCATGTCTCTTTTAACTTTTTTATGAGAGAATTTTAGAGAATTTTACCAACAAATTAGTCATTACAAAGGTATGATTTTTATGTTTAATTATATAGCCGACCACTTCTTCATCAGCAAAAAATGTAATATGTTTTTATTTTATTTTCTTCTGGGAGGCTTCTTCATTGAACCAATCGTCAGCAAATGCATGTCTCTTTTAACTTTTTTATGAGAGAATTTTACCAACAAATTAGTCGTTACAAAAGTATGTTTTTTTTATGTTTAATTATATAGCCGATCACTTCTTCATCAGCAAAAGATGTAATGTGTTTTTATGTTATTTTATTTTTTTATGAAAATCTTTTGCCGATGAATCAGTTATCAGAAAACATGTTTTTTTTTATATTTTATTTTATTTTATTTTATTTTTTGAAAAAGATTTTTACCGACAAGTCGTTTGAACGTGAGTTTGATCATACCAATAGATAGTTGCACATTTAGTTCATATAGATGATTGTGCTAATTTTAGAGTTTTCTTTGAGGGATTTTCTTCACCATATGCTACAAGTTTCCATCACCTAGAGTTGGCTACAAGAGCTTCATTATTGCTAATTTGAAACCGTAGGATATATATGCATGTTCTCTTCCCAATCTAGCTACCCGACTATATATTCTACAAATTCTTCAACTACTCCAAACTATTAAGTTGAATTATCACTCTTTCGTTAAGAGAACACTGCCCTAATTGTTGATTAATCATCGAGCTTTCGAAGTTTTCTCAGAACAATTTTCTTTGATATCATTTATCGGAGATTTCACACCGATATTGTCCTAAATATAAGGCTCTGGTTTAGCAGACCATTGCAGCTGTTGTTGTGTTTATGCTTCTGATGAATGAAACACCTAACGATTATAATACTTCGATGATGCAAGAACTACATTGACGACTTGACGTTTATATCTTGACATGATGAATAAAGAAATTGATATCATGACATGATGATAACTAATAGATAAAATAAAGATTATCTATAGGAGTACCAAACTGAGGCAATACGTGTGGCATTCTTTCGGTGATCAAATGGTATTAAAATTATAGTTCCCTAATCCCTAATCTATTTGTCTCTAATAATTATATAGAAATTCATCACTACTAATTTTGACTGTGACATTATAGGGAAAAAGCTTCCATGAGTCATTACAACCGAAAACCGGCCAATTAACTTATCCAAGTATGGATGTCTAATATTCAACTAATATAGAATTAGTGGCTTCATGCGACGTAAATTATGATTTTTAAAATGTTTGAAAGAAGTTTAAAAGAGGACCAGAGTTGATGAAGTAAAGAAATCGTAAAGAGTTAGAGAAGATGTGGTGGATGAATTGCTTTAAACAAGACTAAACTAAACAAATCGACAAGATAAGCAAGCTAACGTATAAACTTCTTCGATCATCTCGCTCTGAGAAACATAAACTTTTTGAAACAACGAACTATATTCGGTGCATGAATGCAGGTAGGTATGAGCATGCTAGGATAATTATATTTTTAAGAGCTAATCATTCTTTGGATCAAGAACTAATTAGATGAAAGGAACATGTATGCAGGTAGGTATGAGAATGCATGCAGGTTTAAATGTCAGAGCGAAAGACAGGGATGACCCCTCCATAAGTAAGAGTGGATGAGAGGTCCCTATCCAGAGGTTTGGCAAAGCAAAGAGACGACAACCATTACCAAGTAGCTAGATATAAGTATAAGCTTTTGTCATATAGCTATCACAGGAGGGACAGTCCCATAGAGCAAACCGGGGGCCAACATTTGTCAACCACCACCACACATAATGTTCTCTTCTCACCTCACACTTCTCCGGTATCTCCTTTTCCACTCTCCTCAATATCTCTATTTAAGTCCTCGGTCCTCATAACCCTTCCAACACATCCATTTTCCTCAGCCTGTTAAAGTTCACCAGCTACCCTTCAAAACTCAGTAGAATCCAGTTGGTGTTGTATACTCTTTGGTTTGATTTAATGGATACCGCCAGCAACGAAATCCCAACGAGGAGGAGCACAAGTAGAAGAAGCACTGGGTCATTGGGAAGGTGTTTGAAAGAGCAGAGGGGAAGGCTTTACATCATGTGGAGATGCACTGTCATGCTTGTGTGTTGGCATGACTGAACGCTCAGTCCATCGCTTCGATTACAGTTCTTTTTTAGTGGGTGAAGTGTTGGGAATCAGTTATAGGCTTACTGATACTATAGGAAGATGGAGAGTAATTAGTAAACAAGCTTGATGAAGCTTAGCTAGCTAGCAAGCTCGAAATCAATGTCTATTTTGACTCTGTAAATAGGTTTGCACCATTTGATATGAAAGACTGTAGCTCTTTTGGTTTATATATGTTCCCAGAATTATGCCAATTTCCAGAGTTCTTCTAAATAAACCATGGTCAAATACATAAGTGTTTTCCAAACTCTGCTATCGGGCTGCTTAGAGGTGTGCAAAACACGGTGCAAACCGATCAAATTGGTTGAAACCGACCTATAAATATGATTTGGTTAAGATTCTATAACTTTAAAAATTGAAATCCGGTTCACTACCGAACCAAACTATTTATGAACTAGATTAGTTTGGTTTCTATTCTACTTAAACCGCGAAAAAACCGAACCGACCGGAATGTTTGAAATATAATAAAAAAATTACAATATATATATATATATATATATATATATATATATATTCTACTAAGGAGGTCCTTAGATATTAATATCTAAGGATTTCCTTAATAGACTCATTTTTCGATCGCATATATCTCGACAATTCAGTTTTTAGATATATAAATAGGCGAAAATGTTCACCTGGTCAGTTGCTGACCAAGAAAATAATGCTCAACCACCCTTAGATGTAAATCTAAGGGCAGAGAGAATTATTATTAAGTTGAGGTGTTTTGTTTTCCACCCTTGGATGTAAATCTAAGGGTTGTTGAGCATAAATTATTTGGTCAACAACTGACCAGGTGAACACCACTGTATAAATAGGACATAAAAATTGAACGGTCCACATATCGAAAAATGAGTCTATGCTAAAGACCTTAAATTTTTTCTTTTTTTTCAAAAAACCCTTAGCCCACCCAACTATGTTATGAGAATCAAATCTATGACCTTTACAATGCTGGAATTATAATTAACCAACAGATCACAGCTCACCGATAATGTTGAACCTCCTTAGATTTTAAAGTGTAAGAACCAGAGGGTAATGGTGAAACATCTGGAAATAAATACAAAGTCTTTTCTAAAGATGAGTACACCCTAAGAAAACCCCTCAGTAACTCGGTTACAGAGAAAAGCGACGGCAGCATTTTACTCAGGGCTTTCATGCATTTTCATTGCTCATATTCAAAATCTCCAAGTTTAAATTATTGCTTTCCAATCTGTACTGTACAAAATAAATTCACTGCAGAAAGCTCACCATCTCGATAGGAGGACTAGTAATACGCTCTATAGCGAAAAATAACCCTACTGAAAACCAAGACAAAAAAGCATGAGGTGAAGATCTTCGTAACTTGAGCCCGCCATATTCACAATATATTATATTGTGGGAGTTTACTACTCCAAGAGATCTTCGTCAAAGACATCCCACCCATCGGCCATAAGAGCTTGTTTATCGACCTTGACTGTTTTATCTTCTAGTCTGTATTTTGGTGAGAGACCGTCAACTGAAGCAACAGGACTTGCCCTCTCTGTGGTCTTTGGTGATTCAGATGACCCAACTGACCCAACTCGTTCTAGAAGCAAGTCAGATGCCGCGCTTTTCAAGGATGAGCCTGAAGAAGCTAAGATGCAACTTGTCTGGCTAGATGAAACAGACTGGCTTAGAGGAACACGATCATCAAACTTCTCTTTCAGCAACTTGACATCCTGACAAATTACAGAGATTTCTCCTCTGCAATTATATGAGAACACAACATTACACGGTTGATCTAAATGGTAAAACTTAGGAGAATACATAGTTTGTCTGCAATAAGGCAAAATTTTAAAAACGCTTGGCAGTACAGCGAAACTAACTGGGAGGTTACTTCTAGAATTCAAGTATGGGCAAAGGAATGTACAGATTCAAGACATGAACAGAACTTTTAACAACAGACTGAACCAAGAGCAGTTTACTGCATCCTATTCAAGCATAAGGAGTGAATCCATATGTGCTATTTTGCTTAGGATAAACCACAGATAGGCAATCTGGCTTCCCATCATCTAATCAAAATTTCAAGCTTAAATATTAAATAAAACAAGGACAAAGAAACTTACTGTAGCATATCTACAATGTGGCCACGGTCCATCAGAAACTCCCGCAACTACAGTCGAGAGAAATTAGAAGTATTAATATCTGCTATTTTACATTAGAGTCTAGTCCATGGCTACTGGAAAAAGTTTATTTACCTTGGAATTTTCCTCCGCTGCCTGTTGCAGTGTCTTCGACTCCTCAACCACTTTCTCCATGATGGCTTCTTGTTCAGCAAGAGCTTTCCGTGCAGATTCTTCCTTTTCTAGCTTTTCATCCTCGGCCATTTTTCTCAACTCTGCAACTCCAGTGAGTCGTGCTTCAAGTGTTTCACGCATCTGCATTTACACAACAGATAATGAAATAAGAAATTGGATAATATTTCTATTGTTTTTCCCATCGGTCAGAGATATATACTTCCTAATCTTTTCAACTCTTTACTAAGTGTATAGCTTAGACCACAAGAAGTTTAAACTATAACAAAACCAAAAGGCTGGGAATTTATTATCACTTAAAGTGAGCACTATTACTCTTTTCAGAGAACCACTATTTTGAATGATTATCTGCTTCAAAAAGTAAACAACTTGACAAATATGATATGAAGTTAACATAACACATGTGGCACTCCCAAAAAATAAGCAACTAATTAGTAAAATTAATAACAATAAGCAACAGGATGTAGAGGAGTCAAAACCTCGTCAAGGATTGCAAGTGACTTATCCCTTTCATCTGACAAACTGAGCAGTCGACATTGAAGCTCTCTAACTTCAGTTGCTAAAATTGCCTTCTCCCCGTAAACTTCACCAGCATGCTGCAAGAAAAAAGAGATCTATGCTCAGTCATGATGGCACGTTTATCAAACAATACATTACATTCAGAATTCAATAATTAAGCAATAGACAACCATGTCATTTGCATCCTTCGCATGTGCCAACATCAGTTTTAGTTCCTCCACCTTAACCATAATATCCTGACCTCCCCTTGCGGCTTCCTCTGTGACACGATCCACAGCTTTCTCTTCCAGTTCCACTTCTCTCATCATGGTGATAACAGACTCCATGGCTGAAAACAATGTTCTCTGCACGATTATCAAATAATTAGGAGTTGTTTCATCAAGTAGTAAAATGCAAAAACATGCTCTTTCTGATAATTGACTCCACATTGCTGGTGCTTCAATATAAGAATGTGCTAAACATTACGCTGAAGCTCCAAAATTTAAACATAACAATTAACCAGTGCATCCTTTTTGGTATAAAAATTAAAAAAGCAAAAAATCAATGCAATGAAAAGGAAAAGCCCTAATAAGTACAGCAATAAAAAAAAAAATACTATTATTGAAAACAGAACATCATCATTGTGTCGCATAGGGTCAAAGACCACATATCTAATCTATTTTTCTTATGTGGGGTCAAGTATATTTAGAGCCTTACAACAACATAATAAACAGGGCCAATTACTTGTGACTAATGTGCTTTTAAAGCTAACAAAATGTAAATCCATTATTAGATTAGTACCTTGTTATGTTTAGCATCTTCAATGCTCTCTTCAAGAACATCAATATTGCATATGTTATTCATGGTGGACTCCTTCATATCAGCCATATTACAGAAAGACTCGTCTTCCTTGGAAAGGACAGTTTCTGTTGCATGTTCTGGAAAAGGAGGATCCAGCTGAACAATAGAACTTTCACCCTCCAACAGAGACAGATCATCAGTCTGAGAAAAATCAAAATCTTTCCATTCATAGGGCACATTGACCAAGCCATCATGAACCCCCTGTTTTTCATGTACTGAACTGGTTGCCATTCCAGATAAAGACTGCTGAAGCCCAGCTTCGACATTACCAACTGCTGTTGTTTCAGTATAAAGCTGAGTATCACTCAGAAATGTTTCTACCCCCTCCGGCAATATGAAAGTGTCATCATCCTCATTAATCTTCTTTCCACGTCGCTCCAGTTCTTCACTTCCAGTGTTCACAAATTCTTGTTCATCATGTGCAGTTGCTTGATCTCCATCTGAAGAGGCAAGGAGATTCTGTGATGAATTTGTATCATCTACCAGTGTACAAACCTCATGGGAGGCACCACTTGTAAATTCTGTTTGATCAGTAGTGTTGGCATTGTCAGCATCAGTGGATCTTGCTGCTGGAAAAGACTCAACCTCTACTTCCTTAACTACCTCCTGGTGATTTAATTCTTTACTCTGCTCCTCAGGTTCAACTGCAATTTCAATTGGCAACTTGTTAGTATCAATGTTTGCTACTCCCTGATAGACCACGTAATGCAAAATTTACCATTTAAAAGTAAAAAGGAAAAGAAGGGCAACATTCTAGTATTGCAAGTAATTATTGATAATACAATGGCAGTAGGTTCTCAAGAGAAGCTATAGAATACCTGCAGTTGGTTGGCTGCTAGGAGTCTGAACCATTGCAGGACTCTCAGGATGTTTGGTCAAGAAAGGGAGAACCTCATTCAGCACATCATTGACAGCTGCGTCAAGATCATTAGAATTTTCTATAGCAACAGCTTTCAGAACACGAAAATCAACCTGTGGGAAGAAATAATATGTAAATCAGAATCAAAACCAAATACAGACCAACCCCAAACATCCTAGGTACTACAGATTCCATCAACTCAAAGCCTCGACAGTAGCGGATAAAAACTACATAGAATCTTATGATCTTAGAAAAAAGAATCAGTGTAAATTCCATAACATCAAAATACAAGTATCAAAACCATTAGCATCCGCAGGACTCATACAAATGATTGGTGCAAACAAATTAAGGAAACTAACAAGATAAAAAAAAAATTTCTGCTAGTGAGTCATCAGAATAGGTGATCCCAAAACCACCATTCTGTACATTAAATCCAATTCTCCAATCTCAAATTAGTAAGTTCAAGTTTCACAAAACTAGAAAGGGAAAACAAGACAATTCCAACAAAACTACAAGGAAACGATAAGACAATAACATCATAATTAGAGGTAAAAAAGCGTTACCTGAGGAAAAACCTCCTTCAAGGAGCTAAAAACCGCATTAAACCCCATATCCAACACACTAATCTGAAAAATTCAAACATAAATAGAATAAACACGTGTTCATTAATCCGATCGTCGCAAACCCTAATTATTAGAACAAAAACAACACAAAAACGAGGTCATTATGCTCTCTTTGATCGAAATCGAAGATACACGTGGAGTTTCTTTCAAATTCATAACCGAATTACAAAATTCATCGCAACGTAAAACAACACCAGAAACGAAATTCGACAAAAATCATAAAGCAATGGCAATTGGCAAATAGGGAAGAAAAAAAAAGAAGACGAAATATTAGAATATAGGGTTCTTCCTAACGATTTGGAAACCAGAGTTTAAAAAACGAAACAGCAATTGAAGAGCCACAGAAATTTGATGCGAAATATTCCAGACGTTTCTGGTTTTCTTTCTCGGTGTACAAAGAGAAGGGAAATCAGAATTGAGATGAAGACTAACCTTTCAGGCGCAGAGGAAGAGAGAGAGAGAGGGAGAGCGAGAGAGCCTCAGTGGGAAAACTGTAAAGGACGAAGAAGAAAAGGTTTTCTGGTATTTCTAGTATTCGATTTTCGAGATAACAGACTTCAAGAGGAGGAGGCTCGGCCCAGTTTGACCTAACCCATGCAGCTAAGGAACATGGTATTCTCGATAATCTGGTTGTTACGCGAGGGCAATATCGTCTATGTGTTAACAATGACTGTTGCGATTTTATGGTGTGGGAGTTTTGTTGCGTCATTTGGGATCCTTTGTCCGTTGGATGAACGTTAGCCGACGTGGAACAATCCAATTGTGCCGTTAGATGGACGTTAGATGACGTGGAACTCGGAAATTTCCTCTCTATCACCTCTCACTTGGAAAGAGATTCCAATCCTTTTCCTCATCAACTTCTTTGTCCCCTTTTTTTTTTTTTTTTTTTTTTTTTTGATAATCAACTTCTTTGTCCCTATTCGCATAAAAAAATCCATATTTAGATTATGGATTCATATGTTCTGAGTCGAGTTTCGCCTCTCTTTTTGATGGTACGGCGAGAAATTCTTCATCACAAGAGCTATAATCTCGATTATTAATTCTTATTCTAAATTGATGAATACTTAAGTAGAAGTCCGGAATAATCCGGGATTGTAGTGCAAGTTCACATACTTTTTGCCTGTCTTGTGTTGTTTCTCTCTTCAAGTGCTGCAATATATTCCTTTTTTTCATTTGGTCGGATTGAAGATAATGGAATGATTCATGATATTCCCAGCTTCTTTCAAGGGATAAAAGTTAAAAGGCACAACATTTCACCAATTCCGAGACTTACATTCAAGCACTAGCATCTACAAAATTAAACCCAGAATGGGAATAGATCAACAAAATTAAACCCAGAATTACATTCAAGCACGCACTAGCATCTACAAAACCCTAGCTTATAGTTTTACTTGTGATGATATAAAACAAAGGGCACAAATGCCACTGCCCACAACCTCCGTGGCATGAGAACTCAAAGGACAGAAGCAACGAGGGTAGCCTTCTATCCCAACTGGAACTACTGTTATCTTATACCACCTAGAAGAGGCTCCCGTGAACTCCCTGAAAACCTCGTCGAATGTGCATCATCCTCCCCAGACTTCTTCGGGGTTTGTCCATGCTTATTTGAAGCTCCCTGAAATACAGCAAAGAAATAATTAGACAAACAGTGATGTACAACTTCAGTTTGTTTAATACTTCACAACGAAGATTGGCCAGTAAATGATGATAACTTACTGCATGCTTTTGACTAATCAACTTCTGACTTGACTGAGCTCTGGACATGGATGAAGCAGCTGCAGCAGCAGCCACACGTATCCTACACAAATCAAACATTCCAGATTAATCAAGCAAAATGACCATGAGGGAGATAGAGAGCAGAACCAGAAGCTATTGATACCATCATACTCATACCTCTTATGTACATCAATATATACATCTGTCTCATCTACAATTTCTTCCTGTGTTGGAAAAGAGAACCAGAAAAATCAATCCAGAAACAATAAGGCAATAGAGAAAAAAAAAACAACTGAACCATGTAAAGCTTAATAGATCCAAGTTAGAAGATTGGACTGAGTGATGTGAGTGGGATCTTTTTCTGGGAGTGCTACAGGTACAAAGCCGACTACTAGGGAATCAATAATCATTCAGAGATCCAAAAATAAAACTTAGAAGCAGAGCTTACTTGCAGAAGTTCTTCAAAAACATCTTCCAGGGTTATGATTCCAATCACCTCCCCATCTTCAATATCATCTGTTGAATTTGAAATGCCATTTGTAGTAGCATCATTTTCTTGAACAGTTGGCATGTTTGTCAGAGACCTTGGACGTTTATCGACATCAATGGCAACACATCCATTGGTTAGTCTGGCCTCCTCGAGTTTCTCTCTATCAGCAAAAAGTAGAGGATTCTTGGTTTTTCCTTTGATCTTCACTACAGCAGCCAGGTGACTGCTTCCTTTTTGAAACTCATTAAGTATATCATACAAAGGCATATCGGCTGGAACCCTGGGATATCCATGCATATGATTTTAATGTTTTCCTAAAGAGAACAGATATAGAAGAGAATAGGAAGAAAATGATAAACCTAGGCATTCTACGAATGGAAACTGCACTAACTGGAGTCTCTGTTTCTGCTCGTACTGTGAGGAGACTTTTCACCTATGTTCAGCACAACAAAATTTACCAAATGAATCATCACTTAGAAACAGCTGTTACCGATAACAAGGATCATACTTCCCGCACACAAAAAAAAGAACTTAAGATGGGTCATAGTTTTTAACCCACCAGTAAGAGGCCGATTATGTTTTTGGGATTTCCAGAATAGACAGGGACTCTACTATGACCACGTGCAAGAATTTTCCCAATTGCTTCCCTGCAGTAGGAAAAAAAAATGTTTGTGTGTTTGGCCCTGATTAATAAGAAGACATGTGTGTGCTTATACCATTCTATATATAAGTCTTTTCCCAATATAGCAGAAGAGAAATACCCATCTAAATTGCTACCATATGATCATAACAAGTCCTCTTCATTTTTTAACTTTCTACTATGCTCTGCTCAATAAACAGCATATATAGCAAAAAGTAAGGATCAAGAAATGTCCTTATTAGAGGAAAGAAGAAAACTGGATCACTACCAGCATAAATGAAAACCAAACAAGGCCAATGAAAGACATACCAGTCTAACTTTGAATTGACATCCAAGGAAAATGTTGATTCAATAGGTGTCATAGCCTCCTCAGCAGTCTGTAGATTAAAAGATGATTTATTATTATGTACAATTCACAGATTAAAGAGAAATTATCTCAATGCTTAAAATGGCATTAAGATGACTGAGACGTGTAAGTAAAACTAAAATACCTTGGAAAACTAGCATTGAAATAGTTTCAAAGCAATATGAGCAACAAACAAAGTACACGAAGAATGCACTTGACCATGAAAGGAACCAAAAGGTTGATAGTATAAAACTAAGGACCATTGGCATAAACAACCCAATATAAATATGAAAGATGCAATTAAAGAATTTAATATTGGAAGATGCAATAAAGAATTTATCATCACTCAAGTGTAGAACACTTGTTTGAAAGCATTAGGCACCTTTTCAGTTAAATCTAGCGCTCCACTGATGATAGTTGTCTCATCATGTGTTAGTTCACCTCCTTTTCCAGCCTAAAATGGACAGAAATAGCATGTCAAGGAGGAATAGGAAACCATGAGAACCAGCATAACTGTTCTGGCATTTTCAGCAGCCACTAACAAATCAGAAAGTCACATTCAGCCCGAACCACTAGATGTAGATTCTTTACAGAAACATTTTTCTTCAACAAAGAAATTAGAAATCATGATAAAAATGTGGCCAGTTGCAAGTGGTTTTAAATTGCTTACCTCAAGGCCGTGAATAGAGACGAGGGCTTTCAACTGTGCTCGCCTGAACAAATCATCCCCGTGTCCAAGAACAAGATCCAGAACCTGGAACCACGAATTCAAAAAGAAATAGTATTATAATCTGAAACCTAGAGCCTAGATGAATACACTCCTTACTCTGCTTTTAGTGATATAGAAACATAATAATGAGTGCATATACAAAAAGTATCACCAACAATAGAATGAAAAAAGATCACTGCCTTGTAACAAGTCATTTGAGTGTTGGTGCAATACTTAAATGTCCAATAACCAAAAAAATCAATTAATTCAGCAGGAACTGAGGTAAACTAAATCTAGTGCAAGGCTATAAAAATTACCTTTCCAATTGGGTACGCGATTGGATAGCAGATGATCATCAGAATGCGAACAAGCCAAACGAAGTTTGAACCAACAGACAGCCCATATCTTGAGCATATAGCTTGTGGAATTATCTAACCCACAATGTCAAGTCACATGTCAGTTTTGCAATCCCAATCAAAACAAAATGCCACACCAATTACATCTCAATGAGCTTATGATAAATCGATTAGGCAACATACCTCTCCGAAAATTAGAACAAATGTTACAGACAGCAAAACGGCAACAACAGGGTGAAAGATTTCATCAAGGTATAAAGGAAGGGCCTAAAAAAAAAAATAATAATAATCAAAATCCAACGTAGTTCATAAATTATCCACATCTGATGAACTTCATGAATGGAGAGTTGGTTGGGGAAACTAACCTCCATGGCACAAGCATTGCAGAGAAGCAAAGTGACCAAAAGCTGGTGCTGCTTTTTCAC
Source organism: Rosa chinensis (assembly GCF_002994745.2). Lineage (NCBI taxonomy): Eukaryota > Viridiplantae > Streptophyta > Magnoliopsida > Rosales > Rosaceae > Rosa > Rosa chinensis. The sequence continues at coordinate 54,598,640 of NC_037093.1, read as the reverse complement.
CACAGGTAGAATCGCAGCTGCGAAAAGATGGACAACGATTCAATATCAATGATCATGTTCAAATCAAGCTTAATTGAATCAGCTACCATTACTTTGATTTATCTAACTTGAATCAAAACGCACCGGCTTGCTTTTTCTGATCGGTGGAACCGCTCCGCTGGAGAATCTCGAGGTCGACGAGATTGAGCGACATCAATCCAAGCGTAAGGCCGGACATGATTCCGGCGAACAAAACCAGCACGCAAGAGATTCCGGCGTAGAGGTACCACTCACCGGTCCCGAACGGAACGTCATCCGAGTCGAGCACTATGTCGCGGGCGCCGTTCCACGTCATCATGGCGGTCAAGCTAGACTAGACTGCAGGGTTTTGGCGTGCGGAAGCGCACCATCCACGGCGACTGAGAGCTCAGAGAGAGAGAGAGAGTGCGCGGTTTTTGACCTTCAGTTGTGGAGCGTCACGGTTTTGTCCTAGTCCAGAAGGAGGAGAGTTTTTTTTTTCCTGTTTTTTATTTTATCAAGGGAAACCCAAAGACTTCTTAGGCCCAAGATAAAATCCTTCAGCACATGTGAAATGCTCTAAACCGTGCATTACAGCACAGTACCTAGCCATTTTGACGGCTTCGGGATTCGAACCTAGGTTGGGGAGCACACCCAACTAGGCAAGAACTACTAGCCCACTTGCAGTGGTTCAGAAGGAGGAGACTTGCTGACGTAGCTAACGGTTCGGACGATACGGGTCATTCAGAAATTTTGTATTGTAAGAAGAAACGACGTCGTATTTATGCGCGTTGGGCACAAGGCACCGTATAAAACTACCTACTAATTATTGCCTTATTGGCTGTGGTGCAGATCAGTGAGACTAAAAAAAGAGTAGATCTAGGTACGGAAACATTTTGCCATTTTGGGTCATGCGACCCGATAACTTAAGAATGGGAACACGCATTTTTTGTTTTTGTTTTTATTTTTTTAGTTTTCAGGAGAAAAAGAAAATTACAAAGATAAGCTTCTGAGACGGTTATAATTAAGAAGATCTATGTTAAGAATTGGGAGGGATGAAGTCGGAAGTTTGTTGACCCAAACAAACGGAGAAGAGAGATTTTGGTCAACGTGATAGTATTTGCAACAAAATTAACTTTGCGAAAAACATGATTGAAATAAACATCTTCAAGTCTTTTAGCCAAAATTTTGATACCTCAAACGAGAGACTTAAGGCGCTAAGGGACCTAACAAGTGTTGTTGATGTAGCTGATAATAAGCTTAGAGTACCCTTCCACATGAACTCGACTATATTTTAATTGAATTGAAGAGCAAGCTAAAGACTATCCTTGAGGACACTATACTTAGCAATAAGAACATTGGCCATGCCGCGATTACGAGTACTGGGAAGGACATGCAATCCATTAGTATCTCTAAATGGCAAAACTTGCAATAGTCTTTCAGTTATTAGTGACTGAGTCATCGAAATTGAACTTCACAAAATGTTCTAGAGAGGGATTCCATATGATGATATTAAGGAGTTTGGTGATTCTTAATGGGAGTAGGATTGTGTTTCGTGTGGCTTGAACCAATGAAGACAAGAGCATGAATCATTGAGTTGGGAAAAGCCTAGGCATATTTGCCAAGGTTTTCTTAAAGAACAGGAAAAGAAGCCAATCATCATGGTTTGGAGATCTAGTAGGGGTACAGAGACTCCAAACATTAACAACAAAGAGAAAAGAATAGAAGAGATGATTCGTAAAACACACAAAGCATGTTAGTGGAATAACTAGCTAAACAAGCTCTAGTTTTTAATCTGCCCCTTACTATAAGCCAAGCAAAGTAACGCTACTTTTTTTTTCTCAGGCAAATAATTCAATTGAAATATTAGCGATAAAAAAAAAACAAAAACTATTCTCGACTCAACATACCTTCTATTGCTCGTCTAGACACGCAATTACAGTAGTCGCAAAGTGCACTTATTTGAAACGTCGATCATTATAATGAGAGCATCTTCACCATCCACGTGGCGTGGCAAGACAGTGGTCCTATGTGCAAAAATAAACATTTATAGTATTTCTCCATCTACCCAATGAACACTTTTTGTTACAATTCAGTCCTTTTCCTTTCGAGTAAAACCCTGAACCCTATGATTCGTTTCGAAAATCGAAAGTCGTTGTTTTCACTCTGTGAGTGGCTCCAGTCTCTGATTCCGATTCCAGGTATGCTCTCCAAGACTCGAACCATCTCTTCCTATCTGCACAGCCGCGCCACATCGCACGCGAACCCAGAAATCCACCTTGAGATCAAACCCATTTCGAGTCTGAAGGTGGTGTGGCGCAAAGACCCAAAGCTAGACCAGGCCATAGAGAACGACAAGCCGTACAAGCTCTGCGCCCGGGTCGTGAAGGAGGTCCTAAACGAGCCGGGCCAGAAAATCCCACTCCGGTACCTCGAAAAAAGGCGCGAGAGATTGCGCCTCAGAACCAAAGCCACAACCTTTATTGGCAAAAACCCAGGTTTATTTGAGGTCTACTACGATAGAATCAAACCCAAAACTGAGAAGGTTCAGTTTCTTAGGGTTAGTGATAGGCTGAGAGAGTTTCTTGAGGAAGAGAAGAGGATTAATGTGGAAAATGAGGGTTTGATAGTGTCTAAGTTGTGTAAATTGTTGATGATGGCCAAGAATAAGGTGGTTAGTGCTGATAAATTGGTTGATGTGAAGAGGGAATTTGGGTTCCCTAATGATTTTATGGTGAATTTGGTGCCTAAATATTCGCAGTATTTTCGGCTGGTTGGGGGTTCCAGCGAGGGCAAGTCATTCTTGGAATTGGTTGATTGGAACCCCGAGTTTGCGAAATCTGTGATTGAGAGGAGAGCAGAAGAGGAGTCAAGCTTGACAGGGATCCGGGTTCGGCCTAATTTTGATTACAAACTTCCACAAGGGTTTGTGTTGAACAAGGCAATGAGGGAGTGGGTTAGGGATTGGATGGAAATGGATTATATGTCGCCGTATGAGGATGTTTCCAAGTTGGATCAAGCGTCCCCAGAAATGGAGAAGCGGACGGTTGGGGTTTTCCATGAGTTATTGTCATTGTCTTTGTTGAAGAGGATGCCTGTGCCCATACTGGGAAAATTTTGTGATGAGTATAGGTTTTCAAATGCATTCCCGAATGTATTCACAAGGCATTCGGGGTTGTTTTATGTCTCACAGAAAGGAGGGATCAAGACGGCGGTGCTGAGGGAAGCTTACAAGGATGACCAGTTGATTGATCGGGATCCGCTGCTACAGATTAAGGATAAGTTTGTTGAGCTATTGGAGGAAGGATGGCGCGAGAGCACACAGCAGTTGAGGTTGCAAAGGGAAGAAGTTAAAGGGCATGGCTGTGAGGAATGAAGAATAGGGAAAGCACAGGTACAAAGAATGATGGTGATCAACAAAGGCAAGTTTTGCAACTAGATGAATGCTGGCAGGTAAGGAGAAATGATTTCATAGGATTTATTTATAATTCCATTTCTGTTGAGCTGAAAGTTGATGTATTGAATCATTATAGTTGTGTAAGACTGTAGCATTCACCCTAGTCTTGTATAATGTACTTTATAGTAATTTATTCATCTAAAATTTATAGTGATTCTTGGTATAACTGCATTCTGAATCCTTTACAATGGAAGGTGAAACTGTTATCTTCATCTTTTGATCTTTTATTTTTCCCTATAAGGCCCATCATTGTAATTATTTGTGCATATTTTGGTTGGACGGTACAATATTAAGAGGAATCACTAAGGGAACATTTGTGAGTATGCTCATACATTGCATGACTAAAGATAATGATAATAGTTAATATGATTGAATATTTTCATCTTTTTTCAAATCCCATTTTGAACTTTGCCAATGCCATGCTCAGTGTTAAAACTTATACAGTCGGTTCCATCCCACCCTTGACCAGGACAAGTGTATATTTGCAACATGACACTATTTCAGCAAAACTTGATCTTGTTAGGCATTGATCTCCAGTTATGAGTAGAGAAATCTATGTATTAAGGTGGAGTTCAATTTCTCAGCCATATGTATACATTCTGACAAGTAGCTTCTCAAGAGAATGCTCACCACAGCTGACTGTGTTACACTCGGCACCTTATCTGAAAACTTTTATGATGAATTATCAGCTTCAACCAAGGTTTTGTTGAAGAAGAAAATGAGGAAGTGGATTAGTGATTGGGTGAAACAGGATTTATATATCACCATATGAGGATATATCACTTTTGGGCAAGCTTCGCAGAAATGGAGAACAGAGCAAGCTTCCATAAGTTGTTATCTTTGTCTTTATGGAAGGGAGTCCTGTGCCCATGTTAGTAAAATTTTGGGATGACTATAGGTTTTCAAATGCACTCTCGAATGTATTCAGATGGCAATCCAGGATATTCTGTGTCAGAGGGACCAAGACAGTAATGCTTACGGAATTTAGAAGAATGACCAGTTGATTAATCAGGAGCCACTGTTAGGGATGAAGGAAAAGTTTATTGAGCTATAGGAGGGTAGCAGGAGAGAGCGGAGCAGATGCAGTTGCAAAGGGAAGAGGTTAAGAACATAGAGGTGTTGGCTGGGAAAAATAATGAAGAGGTGCAGAGAATTGTGGTAATTAAGAAGGCTTTGTTTTGCAACTAGATGAATGGTGACAGGTATGAGAAGTTAATTCTAATCTTTATTTAGAATGTCTGTTGATATTGAGCTGAAAAATACGTTGAAGTATTGGATGTATCCTTGTATATGATATACTATTCTGTCTTGAAGAAGGTTTCTGTTTTTAGTCTTGTATAATGTTGCTTTGTAGTAATCCAACCCATTCATCTAAAGTTCATAGTGATTCTTGGTTAACTGCTCTCTTAATCTTTTCAATGGAAGGGTGAATCCACCTTCTTCTTTTAAATCTGTTATGCTATCATATACAAGTCCCATTATTATATATGTGCATCTTTCTGCTGGATTCTACTACATTGGTATATTGCTAAGAGAACCATTGGGACCTTTGCTGCTGCATCCTTGCAATTTACATGACTAAGTTAATGGTGATAGTTATCTATAAAGCATGTTAATTGTTTTCAAATCCTCATTTTGAACTTTGCCAATTGTCCGTTTGCCAAATCCTAGGAGCTAGGTAGTCAGTCATGTCCCACCCCTTAAGCATGAGGAGGAATCTGCAACATGATCTATTTGAGCAAAAGTTGATCTAACTCTGGAGTTATAAGTTAGAAAAATCTGTGTCAGGGTGCAATTTGATTTCTTAGATATGTATACGTGCTGACAAGTAGCTGCAGGAGGGCATGCTCTGTGTGTTACAAAGGCACTAGATCTGAAAATTTTTGTAATGAATTAACTAATAATAGGGGCATCAGATAATTGTTTGCTATTCTACTCATAATTGAACTGAAATATCATTTAGCTTCATTCCCATCCACTTCTGCATTAGTTCCGTACGAACTTTGTAATGACTGAGATAGTTCAGCAGTTCCTGAGACTGTCATGAAATCAATGTGATTCATGTAAGGATTAGCATATTTTTGCAAACCTGAATTTATGCTTCGCTTAATTATTTACAGATGTCAAGTATATGGTTCCATTTCATTTACTTGAATGATTCTGCAAACAGGGCCTTTATTGTGTTCTTTTCTTAATACCGGTATCTTTTTCATGATCTCCATGTTGCTATGACTAAGCATTAAGATACTTTATACCTAATAAATTCATTATTTTCAGCTATATTGACGGAGATGTCAACAAATTGTAGAAATTTTTAGTGTAGGTCATTTCATTAAAGAATTCCCCCTTCTCGTTTTTATGGTTGGTGCGAGGTGGGTTGTGCAAACCATATAGAAGAGTTTGTACGTCACCTAACAGACTCTTCACACAAAGAGAGTGAGAGGAAATAGTAAACCATTCAGAACCAAACTCATCCTCTTGGTAATCCCACTACTTAATAACCGACAAGCAGAAGCCAACTACGCCGAAGAAAAACAAGAAGCTTATGAAAGCATAGTGTATAAATAGAAGGTTTGGCCTAAAACGCCTAAAATACAAGCAGAAGATGATGGAGAGAGTCAAGAAGATTCTTACCTTGTTTGCAGCAACCCTGCTATTGCTGCCCATCATGGAGGCGCAGCATTATCCTCCTCCCCGCTCATTTTGTGCATCCCAATTCGCACTTGCTAGCTACGCGTGTTCACTGCTGCCGTATACTCCAATGCCAACTCCACAACCTCCTGCCCCTTCACCTCCTGATGACGACGACGACGACAACGATGATGACGACGACGATGATGGTGGTGGTGGTGGTGGTGATGACGGTCGTGATGGTGGTGGTGATGGCGGTCGTGATGGTGGTGGTGATCGACCAGAGCATGGTAGCGGCCACGGTCACGGCCACCACCACGGACATGGGCACAATCGCAAACAACAACGTCGCCATAGACACAGGCATGGGCACCACCATAGGTCAGAAACACCACCGTCACCCCAAGAAGAAAATTGCTGCAAATGGTTGAGCCAGCTTGATAACCAGTGTGTCTGTGAGTTGCTTCTGCGCTTGCCCACCTTCCTCCTTAAGCCTGCACACACTTACTCTCTATTTGTTGGATCGTCCTGCAACGTTAAATACACTTGCGCACACCCATGAAGCTGCCTGCCGATTCTCATCACTTCATGGAGAATTTCCTTTACTTATAGTGTTCTTATTATGTTTGATGTTATGGGGTTTGAATGGTCGAAATGTGATAGTGAATGTTTTTATAGTCTGGTGTTGTTTAGTTGCCTAAAAGTTTAATAATTTTGAGCATATGTTTAGTTAAATTGATGTTGTTGTTGCATTGTGAAGAGGAGCAGTATTCAGAAACTCATTTACCTATCAATTAATATAATTTCTCAATAATGAGAAATATGGATTCTATTTATTTCATGTGGGATAAGTTACGAGAGTTACCAAGAAAACTGGTTTGTCTCAATAAAAGCTTGATTATGTTTTAGAATAAGAGATTTGAGAGAGATTGATAAGAGAATTGTGTATTTCATTATTGAGAATAGGAGCTCTATATATAGGGATTACAATGTACATGTTCTAATGTTACAAGGAAAACTATTCCGAATAGGACTAGGAATTCTAGAACAACCATCCCTCCTATTACAACCATGAAACTAATCCTAGTTTGATAAGGCACACAAAGTTAATTTTCCTTCAACACTCCTTGTGCCGCTCAAACTTGGTGGTAACGCTTCATCCGTTGCCTCGTTAAAAACCTTGCTCGAGTGAAAAACCCTGTGGGACAAAAACAAGCTCGAGGAGGAGAAAAAGAGTACAACACGTCCTTCACTCTTCAAGATCGAACATGTAGGCATCATAACTCCCCCTGATGTCGATATCTCCCCCTAATTGCTACAATCATGGGAGTTCGGATAACTTTCTTAATCCGATGCTTTTCACATGCTTCTCGAATGTAGATTTAGGTAACGACTTAGTGAATAAGTCCGCGACATTATCCTCTGATCGGATTTGATTCACTTCAATCTTTAGAAGCGATTGTTGTTGCTAATTATAAAAGAATTTAGGCGATATATGTTTGGTGTTGTCGCCCTTGATGAAACCTAATTTCATTTGCTCAATACAAGCTGCATTATCCTCATAAATGCATCCGTGGTAGACTTCAAACCACAACTTCCTCGTATATGTCTAATTACAGATCTTAGCCAGATACATTCACGCACAGCTTCATGTAGAGTAATAATCTCTGCGTGATTTAAGGAAGTAGCAACAAAGGTCTGCTTTGTAGACCTCCAAGATATCGCAGTGCTTCCCATGGTAAAGACATAACCCATTTGGGAGCGATCTTTGTGAGGGTCAAAGAGGTACCATGCATCAGCAAAACCCATCAAAATATCATTGTCGTTTTGATGGAGGGAAGTAGGGGGACGCCGGCCACCATGGACTGCGGTGGCAACATGGTCGGCGGCAAGATTTTGGACGGTGGTATTTTACCTCTTGGGGTCCGATCTCAAAATATCATTGTCGTTTTGATGGAGGGAAGTAGGGGGACGCCGGCCACCATGGACTGCGGTGGCAACATGGCTGGCGGCAAGATTTTGGACGGTGGTATTTTACCTCTTGGGGTCCGATCTCAAAATATCATTGTCGTTTTGATGGAGGGAAGTAGGGGGACGCCGGCCACCATGGACTGCGGTGGCAACATGGCCGGCGGCAAGATTTTGGACGGTGGTATTTTACCTCTTGGGGTCCGATCCTAAATTTCTGTCATTCCTTTTCTCTCTGTAGGGATAGAATAGGCCCATATCAATCGTACCTCTTAGGTATCGAAAGATTGTCTTTACACCAATCCAATGGCGGTGTGTTGGCGCAGAGCTATGTCGAGCTAACAAGTTCACTGCGAATGAGATGTCCGGTCTTGTGCATTGAGCTAAGTACAATAATAAGCCTATTGCACTTAAATAGGGCACTTCGGCCTCTAATAACTCTTCGTCCTCATCCTTTGGACGAATCGGATCTTTTCCGGGCTTAAGACTACGGCCAATCATAAGAGTACTCACAGGCTTTGCTTTATCTTCATTAAAGCACCTTAAAATTTTCTGAGTATATGCAGACTGATGGATCAAAATCCCATCATTACGGTGCTCGAGTTCTAAGCCGAGACAAAACCGTGTTTTCCCAAGATCTTTCATCTCAAATTCGGATTTCAAATATTTAGCAGTTTCCTTTAACTCATCTAGAGTTCCAATAAGGTTCATGTCATCGACATAAACTGCTACGATTGCAAATCTGGAACTTGTTCTTTTAATAAACACGCATGAGCATATTTCATTGTTAATATATCCCTTCCCAGTCAAGTAGTCACTTAGATGGTTATACCACATCCATCCGGATTGTTTTAATCCATATAATGAGAGTTTTAATCTTATTGAAAACTCGCTCTGTGGTTTAGAGCCACTTGATTTGGGTAATTGAAGTCCATCTGGAACCTTCATATATATCTCTGAATCCAGATCCCCATAGAGATATGTTGTAACCACATCCATAAGCTGTATGTCAAGTTTTTCGGAAACTACTAAACTGACAAGGTAGCGGAACCTTATAACGTCTATTACGGGAGAATATGTCTCCTCGTAGTCGATTCCAGGGCCTTGTGAGAAACCTTGCGCCACAAGGCGGGTTTTATATCTAACCACCTCATTTTTCTCATTACGCTTTCTAACAAAAACTCATTTATAGTCAATAGGTTTTACATCTGGGGGTGTCTGCGTTATACGCCCAAATACATGTCTCTTTGCTAGTGAATCTAATTCAGCCTGGATCGCATCTTTCCATTTAGGTCAATCCGTTCTTCGTTGACATTCTTCGACAGAGCGAGGTTCGATATCATCATATTCTACAATTCCTTTTGCAACATGATATGCAAATGCACCATCAATAGTAAGAGAATTTTTATCCATCATCTCATGTACACTAGTGTAATTCATGGAGATCTCTCTATTATCTGGAATTGGTTCTGACATTGTAGCGTCCACCAATGATGTCTCTTGGACATAACCATAATCCGAAATATTCTCATGAGATAGATTATTCACTTCGATGATTAATGGATTATTTTATGCCAAACTTGCTTTCTTTCTTGGGCGAGAATCCATCAAACCTATGGGCCTCCCGCGCTTCCTGGCAGGAGCCGTGGGCCTAGCCACAACGTTACCATCACTATGAGAGGGGACGTTGGCGCCATGCTCAGTTGTCCTTGAGATGGCGTCATGTCCTCTAATTTTAGGGACATCAATCCTTGCAGGCACGTTTGCAGCAGGTATATGTGATCTCGTCACTTTAGCGATATCAGAAAACGCATCAGGCATCGATTCTGCTACGTTCCGAAAATCGAGAATTCTCCGCACTTCAATTTCGGACTGTGCGGTTCGGCCCGTTCGGGGATGAAGATGAGACAGAGTGGGGACAGACCACGACAATTCCTGTAGTTCATGTTGAATATTTATGTTCTTATCTCCCCCTAACGACGGGAAGACTGTCTCATCAAAGTGACAATCCGCAAATCTAGCGATGAAGAGATCGCTTGTCAAGGGTTCTAAGTAGCGGACAATCGTTGGAGAATCATATCCAACATAAATGTCTAATTGTCTTTGAGGACCCATTTTAGTGCTCTGTGGCGGCGCAATTGGCACATAAACTGCACACCCAAATATGCGTAAGTGTGAGACATCAGGCTCATACCCAGTCACCATCTAGGACGCAGAAAAGGGTTGAGTGGCAGTAGGTCTCAGATGAATAAGCATAGCTGCATGCAATATTGCATAGCCCCAAGCAGAAATAGGGAGATTGATGTGCAATACTAATGCCCTAGCGACCAGTTGTAGTCGTTTAATGGCGGTTTTTGCGAGACCATTTTGGGTGTGAACATGAGGAACAGGATGTTCAATATCAATCCTAATGGACATGCAATAATCATCAAAAGTTTTTGATGCAAACTCCCTAGCGTTGTCTAATCTGATAGACTTAATAGGATGATCAGGGTGGTGAGTCCTTAACTTAATAATTTGTGCTAAGAGTTTAGCAAAGACAATGTTCTTTGTGGACAAAAGCATGACATGTGACCAGTGTGTCGATGCATCAACCAACACCATAAAATATCTAAATGGTCCGCAAGGTGGTTGAATAGGTCCACAAATATCACCTTGGATTCTTTGCAAGAATGGTATATTTTCTTTAGTGTCCTTTGCATAGGATGGTCTCGATCCTAATTTTGCTAAAGAGCAGGCTTTGCAGAACGAATTATGGGCTTTAGAGGCAACCAATGTGGATTTTGGTTGAGCCATGAAGTCACAATTGACTTTAGAAGTAGAAGGAAGAGAATGGTCCATGGCGTCAAAGCCATGTTGTTGCTGTAGGGGGTAGACAACGCAGGTCCTAAGTGGTCGATCTTGCACAGTCTTGGCGCCGTGAGGCGTAGGTGCATCTCCTCGAACCAATTTTTGGTTCTTACTTCTCTTTCTTCTGAAGAATGGATATCCGTGTAAAGTCTTTAATATAAGGATCATCATATCACGACCTGGGTATCCCAGACGGTCATGCCAAAGCCTATATGTGTCGGATCCCATAAATCATCTCTCATAACATGATTGGATTCAATTATTCGAATAGTGGTTGCATACAACCCACTAGATCAACACATAAGTTTCTCTAAGACTCTTTTATGTCCGTAGTCATTAGAGGTGATGCAAAAGAACTCTTGTCCATTCTCACAATGTGTTTCCACGTGAAAACGATTGGCTCTTATATCTTTGAAGCTCAATAGGATTCTAGGAGCGTAGAGAGCTTCAGTGACATTAATGATTGTGCCATGTGGCAACAAGAATTGAGTTGGTCCTCAACCATGAATCAATTTAGATGATCTTGCCATCGTAGTCACTGAAGATCGAGTAAGCGTCATCTCAATAAATAATTGCCTATTTCGAAGTATGGTATGCGTAGTAGCACTATCCACGAGGCATTCTAGCTCTTCGGGGAACATATTTGAATGGATAAAGTTCGAATCAAAATCGACGCTTTATTTCAATGAAAGCCAATGATTACGTCAAAGCTTCTAAATTTAATCCAAAAAGGATAATCAAGCTTAGACAAGTAGTAGTTATTCAATCCGTTTGCTAATTCCAATTGGGTTGTGACCAGGTAAGGTAAGGCAAGATTTTGGTGGAGTATTGCTCACTTTTAAAACCATTCTCTCAGTTCAAACATTTCCTAGACATCACAATTACTCTTGAGTACGCCTGGTGAGAAAGAGTTATACCACTGTCTTTATTGATAATTTCTGAATTTTTGGATTTGGATTGAAACCAATGACGTTTATCTGGTCAAAAGTTTATGCTTACGAAAACTCTTAGTCTATAGCCTACGAACGCTCTTAGTTCATAAAAATCGATGCTCATGGACGCTCTTAGTTCGAAGATCACGAACGCTCTTAGTTCGTATGTAGTGTGAATCCCCACAATTCTGCTTTTAGCAAATCGAACCCATGTTACAGAAAGGTGGGATGTAGAAGAAAGGATTAAAAATAAAAATAAATTTCAATTTCAAAAATGGGAACAACTTACTCATGAATTTCGGAACTTGAAATTCTCAATACACGTGCTTGTTGATGCAGGCGTGTAGGATTGTAGATAGCACGTCGATCCTGGGTCGGGGATTGCAAACTATCTTTCAATCCCTGCTGTGTGACCGAGATGTGCAGGATTGCAACATCGGTTTGAAAAACTTGTTTCTTGAGAAAAGGTGGCCGGAAATTGCTAGGCTCGGCTGAAGGTGCTGCTTGCTTTGGCGGAAGAGTGCAGGTCTCAAAACAACTCCGATAAGGCTGAAATTCGGAGGTCAGATAGAAGAGACAGAGACGAACAACTTTGATGAAGGAAGGATTTTGATATGAGGTCCTGATCAAGACTTTTCTGGGCGTTCAAGTAGATGATCTGCACAGGAACGAGCGTCCTGCTGTGCTGTAGGGGCAGCAGGCGTGCGGCAATGCTGCAGGTGCAGTAGGAGGCACACGGGTGCATAAGAGCTACAGGGGCAGCCTGCAGCGCAGGGGTGCACAGGTGGGCAGCAGTGGCTAGGCTAGCTCGAGCTAGGTGCAACGGTGAAAAGGTGATGTTGAAGAGATTTTCGGTTTTTGGATTTTTGTGGTTAAAACTCGTGCTGATAACGTGTTTTAGAATAAGAGATTTGAGAGATATTGATGAGAGAATTGTGTATTTCATTATTGAGAATAGGAGCCTTATATATAAGGATTACAATGTACATGTTCTACTGTTACAAGGAAAACTATTCCGAATAGGACTAGGAATTCTAGAAATTTATCTCCTATTACAATCATGCATGAAACTAATCCTAGTTTGATAAGGCACACAAAGTCAATTTTCCTTCAACAGATTCTTATTTCTTCCCTCCCGTGAATCATAGCAATATCAGAGAATTATCATATAAATTGGCTCATCTCACATCCACAACAGCAGGAGTTCAATTCTTACTTTCCTCCTCCCATAAATCGAAGTAATATCAGACGATTACCAAGGACTTGCAACTCATCTCACATCCGCAACGAGACTTCGATTCTTAGTTTCCTCTCAAGGACTCCAGGTCTCCCGCCATGACTCAAATAAAGTAACATCAATAGAATAGAATCGTCGACAATCAAACAAGCAAGGCATTGCATGCATGCATTAACGTTTCAATCTTAGCTAGCATAACAAGGTTGATTGTGAAGTATAAATTGTCAAAGCGTTGTTTAAATAAGCGTTGTTTATATATATATATATATATAAACAATTAGATAAACGTACATATTTCTAGACGAGAGGAAAAGATCAAAACTGTAAAAGAATTATCAATGACCTTTCGTGTCCATGAATGTGACTTCCAACTTTCCATTTGTGTTCAGAACTGTAAGTCCAGACCCAAATAGGAAAATGGTAATGGAGTCTTTTATTATGCTGATAGCACACCCACAAAAGCAAATAATGTTCTCCAGTCTACAAGAAGGTGACTGATTCGAAATTTGAGCTTTATATTTTTCAAGAAGAATAATCGCAAATTGGGTTGTCTACAAGTAGGTATCAAAGTCGTTCCCCCCCATTCATTCTCATCTCACCTCCGCAACTTTATTCTCTGCAATTTCCTTCTTGTTTTTCCTTTTGAATTATGCCATAATATTCTCTGCTCTTAAACACGGCCTAGTCTATTTTGACCATTGCTCACATTCGTAGTTTTTACAAGTTCCATGGCCATGGTGTCCGTACGAGGATATATATGACCCTTTTGTTGGGTAATAAAAAACCTAAAAGCTGCTCTCCAAGATAATATTTCTGTAAATGAAAGAAGAAAGCCCTTTTCTTTCTAATCTGAAAAGTATGGACAAGAATAGACATGGCCGGAGATAGAAAATTGAATTTATTTGGACTTATCAGAGCAAAAATATACGCCCTTTTTTTTTCTCTACCTGTTTAATTTTTTTCCGTTGTGCGTATGATCCGTGTGCTGGGTCCATAGACAAGAATTTCGTTTGCTGGAGGTGCTTGTTGAAGGAAAGGAACATGCAATATCAATAGGAGCTACAGAATTCCAGAAAACTAGAATAATATAGTGTAATGCATCATGCATGAAAATGACAGTGGCATCCGAGATAACAAGAAGTTCTGCAATTTGTTTCCATTTTGGTCTGCAGTGTTTCCTTATTGGGTCAGAATACAGATCGGTCATGCATGCAACGAAATAAAGAGAAACATGGATTCTCTCTGCAACCTTGAAAAGGAGAAAGAAAAAGAAGAAGAAGCTTTACTAAGCGAAAGAGAGTAGTCCAAAGCCACTTTCCCATGTTGTTCACTTTGAAACCCCATCTGCACTGCACACTTGCCCCAAATGCTCTGTTTGTGCGCAGCGGCGTGAAGCCACACATTAGGGTTTCCCCACTATAAACAAGATGCCAGAAGACTCGCTTTAAACAACCACTTCGACACACATTTTTACTAAAATTTATCCGCTGTAAGCAAAATGTAATTATGTAACCCACAATGAACACGAATTCAATGCATATTATTTGAAAGTCTGACAATGTGCTAATTAGTAGAAACTCGATCCTAATAGAGGGAGGGGCGTCTGTAGATCTGTCCAGATTTTTCGTAAAATCCAAACCAAAGTGTGAATCCGGCTAGCTATTGAAGGTGGGAGAGTCCCAAGCTACAATGAGTTTAACACACTTCTTTTCGAAATTCTAATTAACATGCGGTGTGGAAGTAGTGTGTATATTTTCATCTTGATCATATATATCATCTTAGCTTTGTATTTTAGTGGGGGTGGTGCATCTGTCTTATCATTTGAGCTTGTATATCATGCTCCACAGTATTGCATTTGAGCAATCAATTGGAAAGGATTAGTGTATTGCTTGAAAAGAAAGCAAAGCATATTGGTTAATATAATAATATACAACTCATAAGAGTTTGCATTTCGATCACAAAAAACTCGTCAATTATTAGTGATTCAATCTCTTTGATCGAGTTGCTTTCTAATTATTTGAAGAAATATCTTTGTATATTTGCATCCAGCCGTCTCTGACTTCCAATTAATCAATCATATCCAGAAGAAGAAAAAAAAAAAAAACCATTGTTTAATCAATTATCTTAAATCATGTAGTCTCATCAATCTTTATCAATTATCACTACCAGATTCTGATTCCTTAAAGCAAGTTCATATAATAATCATTTTCGTGAGAATAGATGTGGGAGTACGGAGCAGACTAATAAGTTGTACGTACGACCAATTAAAATCTCTTAATCATCATTATTAAATCTGTTAAATGACAAAAATAGTAAATACTTATAGGGCATCACTACCCCCATAGCCGTCATTTCTCAGGTTCGATTCCATCCATATTTGTCTTCATCATCATTACATAATAACCCCACTTTTCTTCATGGATCCAATTCCTCTAGAAAAGCAAAAGCAAAAGAATTTAAGCTAGCTAAGCTATAATCATTGACAATGGTTACTAAATTCCCATGACATTGATCGACAATAGAGCCCATTAATACTTCAATATGTATCCATCAGGAAAAAAGATTAACCAAATGTACTACTGCTACAAAAATTATTGCGACTCCAAGCTAGAGAAGCTCATTCATTTGGCCGCTCGTTCATAGAACTCATGTGCATGTTGTTAAAGAAACGTTATATACAACTGGCTTATATAAAATATATTAGGTCGAGTTTCTAGTAAGTTGCAGCCGCAAGAGCTGCAGTTTCCATTGCGGCCGGAACCCTGATGGCAGTGAGATTTGTGGGAACTTCGGCCTTGACATTGTAAATAAATTGGCGAACAATCACTGAGCTTGGCCCCGAAACCAGCCTGTCCCAGGCCTCATCAGCCTCCTTGCCACGCTTCCGGTACACCTCAGTGGCATCAAGTGGATGCAGACTCCACCCTTTATTCCTAAGTCTTCGAATCTTCTCCAATTGCCTACATGCCAACTTGCATGTATTGTCTTTTACTTGAATTATCGCTTGTTCAAGTAACAAGGCTCTAGTTTCCTCATCCAAAGACGGACCATTCCGGAAAAAGTCATCAAACTCCGGCACACCGATAGCCCTTCTGATCCCTTTTGTATAATCCGCATTCGGATCAAAGAACTGTCTCACCTCCTCCACCATTCCGTTCTCCACCATCTGATCGACCCGGTCGGAAACAAAAGATTGCAAAACGGGTAAGGATACATCCACCCAGAGAAAGCAGCAGTCATATCTTGACCGGAACATCTTATCGTAGCCGTCGATCAACGCCTCTATGTATGAGTTCGAGCCTCCAACGATGATTGGAAGCCGGTCACGGTCTAAGATCGACTCGACGGCGAGGCAGGTGACCCCACAGAAGTCGTCGGCAGAGAAATCCGCATTGGGGTCTAAAACTCCAAGCAAATGGTGGGGGACGCCGCGTTGTGCTTGAGGTGATATTTTGTTGGTGGCGATGTCAAGGCCCTCGTAGAGTTGCATTTTGTCCGAGTTGATGATTTCGGCCGGGAAGCGGGTGGCCAGGTCGATGGAGAGCTTTGACTTGCCCGTCCCGGTGGCGCCCATTACGATCACCACCTTATCCTTCTGGCGGTGGACATTCAACACATCGAGGAGGTTGTGGCTGTGCCCGCCGCCAATGGACAGTGGTACGTTTGGTAACGTCTGTGTTTGTTTGCACATTGTCATCATGTTGATGGTCATGATCTGCAACAAAGATACCAAACAAAGTAAGAAAAGAAACATGTACAAAAATTAAAGACAAATGGCATGGAAAGAAAAAGAAGGTGATCTAAAATGTATTGTACCTCGTTGGTTTGTGAGACGCGGCAAGCTGAAGGAGTTGGTTTGGGTTATGAACAGTAGTTAGGAGAAGGAAGCACGGCACACTTGTATATTTCCCTTTTATTGAAATGATTTCAACTAGAAATGAAGTCGATCTGTAATGAGGCCAAACAAAATTGTTGTCAAAAAAGTTGAAGCAAGCTAGTTCAATTCCCACCTTGATAGTTTCGTGTGGCGAAGGTGATTGAGGGGTTGGGGTATATAAAGTGGCAATTGAACTTTGGACTACTCAGTATTTAGTCAACTTTGAGTGGATTAGAAAAAAAAAAAAATATAGTGGTCTTGCAATAATATTCTCTTTTCTTTTTAGAAAGTTACCTTTTTTAAAAAAAAATTTTCAAACGTTTAATTAATTATTTTTTTATGTTAGAAAACAACAAAGAGGAAAATGGCATGCATATACGCAAGTCCGGTGAAAAAAACTTCTTAACGTAGAGCCGAGGTGCAAAAGAGCGATGGTTTAGAGAAAACCCAATATGTTCAGAAAAGAGAAAACCCTAGTTGACACCGTGTATTTACAAATCACAAAATATCTCTACTACTATAAAGGAAAGCCTAACTTTGGTGTCATAGGCTTCACCAAAATTTTAAACACCTAAAATACCCTTTATCGCATCAGTATTTTTTTTTTTTAAAGGCTGAAAATGTCAAATATATTTTTATTTCTAATTGTTAGATAAACATGGAATGAAAATAGACAAAATTAAATGAACAATCACAATATCGATCACACGTTCCTCTCTTCAACTATCCGTGTAAACACACGGGCTAAAGGCTAGTTGGTTATAATTTCTAATCCATATATGTTAGGGTTTAATTTATAGTATTATTAGTCATTCTCCACACATGCTCTGTATGTGCAAGTATTTTTTATTTTATTTTTTTTAGAAATAAAAAGAAAACTGTCATTACATAGAGAAGATAGTGAGACTAAAAAGTGGGTTGTGGGTTTTTTTTGTTTTTTATTTTTATTATAAAAGTATATTTTGTAAATGTCATAATTGTCCTTGTGATTTATTAATTCTCAAAGTTTTTTAATCTTCTAAGATCATTTATGTCAAAAAAATTTATTTTGGCTAATAAACCCTCTTCTCTTAATAATAGTATAGATTCATAGTAATTAATTAACGAAGTCATTATCAATGGTTTCATTTTCGTTGAGTATGGTAGTACTGTAAAGTGTAAGGTCTGTACCACCACTTAATTGTAAACGTAAAAGCTGAAAAAAATTGTTCTTCCATAATGTTAAAATTGCCGCATCATTATGATTCTTAAAATGACAACTGATCGATTGTTACCGGTAATTGGACTCTAACTGTAAAATGCTGCATTTTTTTATAAACAAGATCTTATTCCTCCCCCATGCAATTGGATTAATAAAACCAATGTTTGAATCAGAATGATTCTGACAAAATTAAACAATATATATATACTCATGGATTTAATCACTTAGGTTATTTTAGGAAAGGAAGAGCTTTCATTTGAAACTATAAACAAAATAAAAATGAAATTCCAGCTTTGAGAGGGTCATTTTAGTGATGGTCAAATCACGACTATCAATGGTCACTTTTCTCATTCGGATATTGCACTAGAATAACAACCTTTATTCTGTATAAAAATTTCTTAGGACTCCACTGAATTTACATTTGTCGATAGTCTATATATTATCATGAAATACTATATGTAAAAGCTTATATTACAATATTAATACACGTTACGAACCTATCTGCAAGAGTACTGTAACTGAGTTCGTGACTTGATGATCACTACCTTTGCAACATAAGCATGATCAAGATATGAGGTTATAACTATCATGTAGAATGGATAGACTTTATACGTCCCCTATAGATATAAGAGATCGAAACTAATTGACATATTTTAATTTTAACAAACTTTCTCCCTTTTTTAATAATTTATTATTTGGTTTTGAATAGACAGTGTAATCTTTTGTTTCATCTGTCTCCGTTTTCAGTATGATCATCTCATTTATTTCTATTTTTAGTGTAGCCTAATTTTTTACGTAAATTTCTTTCTTTGAATTATAGCAATCAATCATAAAACATATAATACGGGGCTATGAACACATGAGATGTCATATTAATTTTCACATCCAAGGTGCCAATTCAGATCACGCGGGGACTTTAGGGAGAGATGGATCAATGAAATGAATTTGGAACAAAACTAAAGAAAAGCATGAATTAAGCCATATTTTTTATGGCCACGGATCACTCCTTTCTACTGTAGGCTTTGCATCAACATCCCATCAACTTAATAAAATCATCACCATGTCAATTATGTGAGAAAATTTCAAACTACATGGGGAAATTGATCTGCGTAACTTCAAATTATTTGATAAGTTACAAGTGGCTCCTACCACCATAAACATGATTGCATTAGTCAAATTCCAAAAACAGAAAGAAGAAAAGAATGTAACGTAATCATGGGTTGATCATCATAGCTAGGTAAGGCACCATTTTTATAATACGTACTAAATCTCTCGAATACAAGCATTGGCAAATTTAGGTGATGATCATGATACGTTGTGCTCAAAATGTTGGTAGAAATGTCTGAAACAGACTTTATTTTTATTTATTTATTTTTATTTTTGTGTGAGTCTATACAAAAAGAAAAGAATAGAAGCAACTAAATGACAATAGTGTGACTTCAAACAGATCACACGGAAAAAACAAGGTGGCACTAGGGTTCCTGGTGTTTCGCATCTACAACGAATCTGCTTTGCATCCAACCTTGTACTATATATGTTGCAAGGCAATGTTTTAGTATGGAATTGCAAGGGTGTTGTGTGCAACGAGACCCAACGAGCCCTTATTGATCTGGTTCAATTAAAGAAGCCAAATCTGATCTTTTTGGCAGAGACCCTTGCTCAGCCATCTCATATTGCCTCTCTTGCGAACAGGCTTGGTTTTGCAGGACATATATGCTACCCTCATGAGGATGGATCCCCGGGTTTGGCGCTGCTTTGGAGTAGTGAAATTCATGTTGATCTCAGAACGAAATCCCCTCATCATATTGATGTTGAGATTAGTGATCTGGGCAAACAGGAGAAGTATTGCTTCACAAGATTGTATGGCTTTGCAGCCAGAGGTGAACGTAGCAGAACTTGGGACTTAATTCATGCCCTAGCTGCAGAAGTTTGTCATCTGCCTTGGCTCATGGCAGGTGACTTCAACGAGGTTATGTGTCTAGCAGACAAATCCGGAGGTCCCCCTCGTGCTGCTGCTCCTATGGCGGCATTCCAGCAAACGATGATTGACTGCGGCTTCATCGACATGGGTTTCTGGGGTAGTAGGTATACTTGGTCCAACAAGTTTACCAAGGAAAGGCTGGATAGAAGCTTTCAGTCAGTTTCCTTTTGAACCATGTTATCTAATAGCAAAACGGTGGTGTTGCCACTCAATGAATCATACCATTGTCCCATTGTAGTGGGATTGAGAACTGACAGAAATAGGTTTAGAACACCTTGGTGCAGAATCAGATTTGAGGAGATATGGCACGGACATGAACAATGTTCTGACATTATTCGAAAGAATTGGGCAATCCCTACGGTAGGCAACATGCTACAGCAGGTAACATGCTACAGCAGGTTGGTCGAAAGATTTTGGCCACTGGAAAACAACTTATGAAGTGGCACACCACTGAGTTTGAGAGGCAGAAAGTGGAATTGAGGGAGATTCGGGAGAAATTGGCGGATATAATGCGGCAACCTTTTGCTCCAGAACAGTATGAGGAGTAACATCTCCTTCATGTAAGACACAGTCAATTGCTTTCACAGCAAGAACAATATTGGAAACAACGATCTAGGGCGGTCTGGCTAAAGGAGGGTGACATAAACTCGTCTTTCTTTCATCGAAAGGCCACTAACAAGAGGTGTAAAAATTGCATCAGAGGGCTTGTGAATGATGTGGGTATTTGGCAAAGTGATCCTACTGTTGTTCAAGGCATGTTGGTTGATTATTATAAAACTATTTTTTCAACTAAGGGAACAGATGATAGTGCACTCTCCACTATTTTTCACGCCACCCCAATGAAAGTGTTAACTCATATGAATGATGATTTACTGCAGCCCTATACAGATGCTGAAATTAAGCGTGCATTATTTCAAATGCATCCTTCTAAAAGCCCGGGGCCTGGTGGTATGTCTCCTTTCTTCTATCAAAAATATTGGCATATTGTTGGTTTTGATGTTTGTGTTGCAATTCGAAATTTTTTGGAAAAAGGAGATATTTGGGCAGCTTCCAACTTCACTCATCTTTTCCTTATTCTGAAAGTCAAGAATCCCACTGTTGCCTCTCATTTTAGACTTATCGCACTCTGTAATGTTCTGTACAGAATAAGTTCCAAGGTCATTGCCAACAGGTTAAAGAAGTGGTTACCGGAGATTATTTCTCCCCTACAAAGTGTGTATGTCCTAGGACGATTGATATCAGACAACACTTTGGTTGCAACTGAGGCTGCACACTTTATGTATAAACTGCGGACTCAAAATGAAGGCTTCTTCTCTCTCAAGTTAGACATCTCAAAAGCATATGACCGGCTAGAGTGGACCTTCTTAAGAACTATGTTAACCAAGTTGGGTTTTGATGTGAGGTGGATCAATATAATTATGAAATGTGTGGAGTCTGTTACCTATGCCATCCTGGTTAATGGTGAACAAACTGAGATAATTACTCCGACACGAGGGATAAGGCAGGGTGATCCACTCTCTCCATACCTATTCATCTTATGTGTTGAAGGGTTTTCAGCTCTTCTTTCTCAAGCAGTTGATGTAGGTGCTATTCAAGGTTTGAAGATGTGTCCTGAAGCCCCTACACTACATCATTTGTTCTTTGCGGATGATAGTTTTCTTTTTGGAGCTGCAACGATTCACGAATGTCAGACTATTCGTGAAATTCTAAATATCTATGCAAAAGCTTCGGGAGAGAAAATTAATTTTCAGAAAAGTAGTATGGTTTTTAGCAAAAATGTGCCTATTGCTATGCAAATTAGCATGGCAACTATTCTTGCAGTACAGAGAGTAGAAGAGCATGATAGATACCTGGGTTTACCGCTACATGTAGGCAAATCCAAGACCGAAAAGTTTCATTACATCAAAGAGAAGTTGACGAAGAAACTGGTTAATTGGAAATCAAAGATCCTAAGCAGTGCAGGTAGGGAAATACTTATTAAAGTTGTGGCTTAAACTATGCCACAATATGCCATGAATTGTTACTTGTTACCTAAAAGTCTATGTGATGACATTCACCAACTTTGTGCCTCTTTCTTCTGGGGTGATACTGAAGACAAGAAAAAGATTCATTGGAGGAGTTGGGACAAATTATGCCTAACAAAAAAAGAGGGAGGAATGGGCTTCAAAAGTTTATATGCTTACAATCTTGCCATGCTAGCAAAACGAGTCTGGAATATTATTTCAAATCCTCAATCTCTCATTGCGAGATTGTATAAGGCAAAATATTTTCCAAATTGTTCCTTCTGGAATGCAGAATTAGGAGATGCCCCTTCTTTCTCTTGGAGGAGTATTCTTGCAGGGAGACCGGTGCTCAAAGCAGGGGTTAAATGGAGAGCGGGGGATGGAGTGAGCATAAATGTGTGGCATGATGATTGGATCCCTAACTGTCCACAGTACCAAATTCAAAGACCTACAAATTGCCAGGTTGAAAAAGTTACTGATTTAATTGACTTCAATGAGCGTTCTTGGATCATTGGCTCGGTGAGTACTCTTTTTCCCCCTGAGATGGTTGAACATATTTTATCTATTCCTCTAGCTCGACGTCCTGTTAGGGACAGATTGTATTGGAGACCAAAACGTAGGGGTCTTTTTACAGTTAAGACAGCCTACTGGGTGGCCAGGGAGCATGTACTAGGTGATGTGCTGGCTACTACATCAAAGGGGATTCGTTTAATGAACTTTGGAGAAGACTTTGGAAAGCCAAGGTGCCAAGGTGTTTGGAGGGCATGTAACAACTTGTTACCTACAAGAGACCGGCTTCTTACAAAGGGCTATGAGGGAGACTCAAGATGCTTGTTGTGTAGGCATCCATTAGAAGACACTGCACATCTCTTTTGTAAGTGTCCGGTTGCTGTTGAATTCTTCTCTACTCCTCCTTTTCATCTTCAGAATTCCTTTCTACTTAATGTAGTTTTTAAGGAATGGATGTTAGAAAGAGCTTTACACTTGCAAGCTGAGGTGTTTGAGAGGCTTCAGATGGGTATTTGGTCGATTTGGAAGAACAGAAATAGTATGTTATGGGACAATACCTCAAGACCAGCTGCTGATCTTTTCCTAAGTGCCATGACTTGGCTAGATGAGTTTTAAAAAGCTCAAGCATCTTCTGAGATTAACCGGTCACAGGGGATAGAACGATGGCAACCTGCACAGGGTTCTTTAGTTAAGATGTTGTAACATTTTAATATTTTATTTATTATTGAAATTAAATTTGGGTGAATTTATTTTGTATTTAAATTCTGAATTTATTTGTGTGTTTAAATTCTGAATTTATTTTGAATTTTATTTTGTAACTCATGGTGTTTTATTTTGATTTATTTTGGGTTTTAATTTTTGTAACCTATGGCATTTGGTTACTACCCTATTAATTGTAGGGAGTGTCCTAAGAGCCTATAAATAGCACCATTTGTTGCATGCTAACAGATATCAAACTCTTACTCTATTATTCACCCATCAACTTTCTCTAAAAAAAACTCCAAAGTGTTTTCTGTTCATTTGGCCAAAGAAAGGTGTTCTTTTGGTGGAGTTTTGGGTTCCTCCAATTTGTGCAGATTGGTGTGAGACCATACAATTATTATTGAGCTGTTGTATCCTGAAAGGGACAAGTCAAGAGATTTCTGTTGCACAGGCATTGTTCTGTAGAGGGCTTGAATCTCCTTAAAGGGAGTGAGATACCCGCGTCTCAGCCTATTGTCAACGAGTTTCTCATATAGAAATTATAATTTTATTGTAATTTCACCAACATAAGATAAATGTGGATGGTGCTTTTCTGCCATCACTTACTCATGGAGGCCTTGGGGGCATAGTTCGGGACTCTAATGGTCAGTTGATGGCGGCTTTAGCTCACTTTGTGCCTCATATTTCTTCAGCCCAGCAAGCAGAATTGCTAGCTATAAGAGTAGGCCTGGATCTTCTTCAACAATTGCATCTGGATAGGGCTATAGTTGTGACGGATTGTCTTGCTGCAGTCTAAGATATTGCATACAAGGATGCTGCACTCACCGAGTTTGACAGCATTATAGATGATATTCTAATGCTATTATATAGCATGCCGGAGGTGCAAATCAAGTATGCTCCTCGAAGTTGTAACAAAGTGGCTCATCGTCTTGCTAGTATTGGTTTTGAATCACATCAGAATGAGACTTGGCTCACTCATTCTCCTAGTTGCATTGTTGATGTACTACTCTATGATTGTAACATTTTAAATCATTAATAAAGTACCTTGCAGTTTCTTTAAAAATAAAATAAAATAAAAAAAAGAATAGAGGACTTAAAAAGAAATTATTGGGAGGAGTCGAGTTGAGATTATTTCAATAATGCTTCTGTTTCGTGGAGAAAAATTTTGTAATTGTGTTTAGGTAATTTTGAAAAATAGTTAACCATCTATTGAGTTATGATTCTAAAAATATTGTTGTATCAAATCAACAAGCTTCAAAAACTAGTTCATATGAAAAATCTCAACAATTGCACTTATAATGGTTAAACTTAAGGTGTCGTACGTGGTATCGCTGGTATGTATAACAACGACCAAATTTGATAAGCAATTACCAAACGTTTTTCAAAATACCTTGTCAAATCAAGTCTTGAATCAATGATGTAACGTACCCTTTATGCAAAACTGAGCCTCATATCCTCAATTATCACAGTAATGCCTTTGTTTCATAATCGAAGTCCTATCATATCTGTATCATATGTTATTAGTGCTTAAACGTCAAATAAAACCTCAAAATGTTCATGACCGGATATTTTATTGTACCCGACATACTATTTGCATCATCATATTGTTTTCTTTTGCGGATGGAAATGAAGGAAGCAAAGCAATTTGAATTTTGCAACTAGTTTTGTTGCATAGCATTAGGATTTAGGACCACATGATCCAGGACCTCAAGGTTAGAAAAGTGTGGCATCAAGGAAATGCAGATTTGTTTGGTCATGCATAAAACCTTTATCTGCAGGACCATACTTTGCTGGTAACAATCGCTGTGTTTTTTGACTTACATACCTTTCAATCATTCATGCAATTTAGTACCAGATACTCCTCTCAAGTCATGAAAATTTAAATTCTTTTTATGTACCAAATAAAACTGAGAATATTTTTTCTTTTCTTTTTTTAATCTTTTTGTGAATAATTTCCAACGTACCATAATGATATAGGCTCAATGATTGGCTTGCGCATTGATGGGGTTGGAATAATTCTAATAAACTTGGGCCCAAGAGATAGGGTTACTTATTTTGGTTTGGCCACCCCAATAATGTAGGCCAGTGAACTCAGAGAAAATTCCAAAAAAAAAATATAAAAAATAGCCCAGCATGGCCAGTGTACTTAAGAAAGGTTCAGAGGGTCCCAAGAAGTTTGTTGGTTCATGGGAACATGCAAAGAAGAAGCGAAAATTCTTTTATATATGGCGGTGCAAGTCCACATACACTAATTATGCAATATCAGCTGTCTATATATGTGAAGTCCTTTATTTATTACTCAAAATCGTCTAATTTCAGCGGTGCGTGTATTTTCACACCGTGTACCGAAGATTCTCCCAAAAAGAAGAAAGAAGTGGTAGACTCTCTTATTTTTAAGATTAATATATATACATATTTTCTTTTTTAAGTTTAGTCTATGATGTACTTGATGGATTAATCTGTCATATTAGGAATTTCTATTCATACTTTTGAAATTGACATTTAGACTTCCTTACTTAATAAAACTTCAATTTATTTTTACAAATAACCAATATGCTATTTACACCTCCCTAATTTTCTCACAATATTTCTTTTTGAATCAAACCCAAATCGGGTGTCAATATATATATTCATCGCAAGCCAGAATAGGCCGTTACATACCCTTCCGCATTAGACAAGAAGATAGTGGTAGTACCCACAGTGGTACATACATATAGACCCACTCATTAGACAAATAAATACGTAGACCTAGCGAAAATCCTCTTTTGGTACTACTCCAGAGGCGCTAGAGAGGTAATAGAGTGCACAGAAATACTTAGCTTCCTAATACAAGGAAATTATTGTAAATAGATAATCTAAAAACATAGGGATGGGCCTAGGGCAAAACACCCCAGCCCAAATTAGAGAGCCCTAGAGGTCTTAGAGAAGAGGCCCAACTCAAGGCCCATCCAGAAATGGTTGACCCAAGTCCGGACACCATCTCCATCAGCCGTTTGCCGCCTGTACATTCCGGTGTAGTTCCTCCGCACGACCTCCACCACAAAACTAGAGTCCCACCGCTTAGCTCCGCCAAGAGACAAACCAACGCTGCCATGAGCCATCGTTGAAGCAGCACCTTGACACAAGCCTCCCACGAGCCCACTCCGCCGATTCAGCACCGCGCACCACCGCCAAGAAGCTCCAAAAGCCGCGTCGCCGCTGGATCTGGAAGACCTCCTTGAGTGCATCGTCCCTGTACAGAAAAACAACATCCATTCCGAGAGATGCCGCCCGAAACCTTCCGCCATCCAACCAGATCATGCTGAAAACTGAAAAACTGAAAAGGAAGTGGTATTGACATGAGAGTTTTTGTAAAGGAAGGTTCTGAAAGAAGGAATGGTTCAAGACTTTAGATCATAGTGGGACTCCGATCTCGTCGGCTTCGTTTCGGATCGGATAGAACGAGCCTTTTTGGCTAGGCAATTGTTCTTTGTTAGTCTCGCAATGAATAGAATTAATCACTTAGTTTGTTCTGAAAGTGATTGAATGATCCCTTGTTGGGCAAAGAAACTTCTTATTAAGAGAATCCAATTGAGATAGTTGCAGGAAGCTTCACCAAGTTGCATGGTATAGATTGGAATGCAGTAACAGATTCATAGAGGCAGTAACAGATTGTAAGAGAGTGGCCCGTACGCAATCTTTCTTTCAGAGTTAAAGAAGTCTAAAGACCTGTACGGGACGGGGTCGTAAACACACGATTCGAGCCGGCTCAAAAAAGTCCTCAATGAGTTTACGAGGGGGTTCGGTTTCTTAGGTCTTTGTACAAGCCAATAGATGGAGTGCAGGTGGTTAGGCTGTACTTACCTCGAAGAGCTTTTCACTTTTCAGCAAGACCTTTTCACCATATAGATTGAGGCTGAGGCCTCTTGTCAAAAGCCTAGTCTTGTTACACGCCTGGCGAGCGTTGTTCTTTATGGTCGGGCGAGCTAGCCTATTTATACCAAGAGGCCATGATCATGTTGTAGTAAGTTGGGAGCATTCCTTAACTGAGAAGCAAACCATAAACAAAATTCTAAAACATTATGAAGTAGTACTTTTTGTTGTAGAGGTAAAGAAAAAAATTTCTCTCTTGTGTCATTATGTAATTTAACATGTGTTGACTAAACCAACTATCATAGAAAAAAAAAACAGAGAGGTCCAAAAGATAATTTTTATACACTTGGTAAGAAATTTTTACTTACATTCAATTCGCAGCTACATTTATTATACACTTGGTAAGAAATTTTTACTTACATTCAATATAGAATCGATTACGGTGTCAGTCAACCTTTGTTATTGGATTTGATTAGACATTTTTATTTGAGTTTTTCTATTGGAACCTCCAAATTTACTCACTTGACCTCTTTATTTTTTACACCTCCTATCAAATTTTTAAATACTAAAATTACTCATTAAACCTCACTAAAGTTCCTCAAATAACCTCACTCATAAACAAATTATTATCTTTAAAATAAAAAACTTAGTCATTTCAATAATTTAATTACTCTATAAATCTTAACTACATATACATACCTTAATCAAACAACATGCATAAATTGTTTTTCCAATAAAATATAAAAAAATCAAACACAAGGTATTGAGTTTCGAAAATTAATTTCTAATCAATAAGAAATTTTTGAGTTTTTCTATTGGAACCTCCAAATTTACTCACTTGACCTCTATGCTTTTTACACCTCTTATCAAATTTTCAAATACTAAATTTACTCACTAAACCTCACTAAACTTCCTCAAATAACCTCACTCATATAATTTGCAAACAAATTATTAATTATCTTTAAAATAAAAAATTTAGCCATTTCAATGATTTAATCACTCTATAAATCTTAACTAAATATACATTTCTTAATCAAACTTGAGTTTCAAAAATTAATGTCTAATCAATAAGAAAATGCCATGAACTATTATGTTTTTTTTTTCTATTTTAGCTGTGCAAAAAAAAAATGAAGAAATCATTTTGTTTTTATTCTCAAAAAAAAAAATCATTTGTTTTTTTTTTTTTTCTGTATTTTTTGTACCACATGATTAATTATTTAAATATTATTATTATTTTTTTCCAAATATTATGGATTGACTTAGATTTAGGTTATAAATCATAAGAGGATTTATTTTGTTTTCGCTCACCAATATGCGTTCAACATATATATCATACATTTTTATGTCACATGATCTTAATCATATTTTTAATTCTTATTAAATATATATGAATGCTTTAATGAGTATGTAGTAAAATTGGAAAATGAAAATAGATAAGGAAAATATATAATAAGGAATACAATCTAATATTATTGAATTGGAAAATCTACATAAAATAAATATAATATTTTTTGGTATAATTATTATCCTTAATAGTCATTTTATAGTAGGTTATATATGTCATTTAATAATTCATAATAGAGTGAGGTCAATTGAGCAGATTTGGAGGTCCCAATAGAAACTCTCATATTAAAACTACCTTTTGATTAGAGACAATGTTAAAACTATCTTACTCTTTTTTCACTACCTTGTGCATTAATAAATTTACACTTTCAACACCTAGCATGAAGTAAATTCTGTATAGTCTCTGTTTTTTGCCTCTTTCATCGTTTCAGTCCCTGACATTGTGGCTTATGACATGTCATCAGGAATGCTGGGATTGTGGCGAACGACTTGTCGTCGAGGACGGATAGGCTGGGGCCAGATCAGCTTGATGGGCTATGGAGTTTGGACTATTTCTTTGG
This sequence comes from Rosa chinensis, assembly GCF_002994745.2. Taxonomy (NCBI): domain Eukaryota; kingdom Viridiplantae; phylum Streptophyta; class Magnoliopsida; order Rosales; family Rosaceae; genus Rosa; species Rosa chinensis. Next base: position 54,569,538 of record NC_037093.1, on the reverse strand, counting down.
ATGCTCTTGGGCCTGCTATTTTGGTCTAGGGTTGTTGCCATAGGGCTTTACTATGTTTTAGCTTGTCTTTTACAATAAATTCCTTTTATTTAGGAACCAATGCACTAATGTGCACCCAATGTCTCTTTAGCGTCTCTGGAGTAGTATCGAAGGAGGATATCCGCCATCTCTACGTATTTGATTGTACAATGAGTAGGATTATATGTACGTACCACTTGTGGGTACTACCACTAACTTCTTGTCTGTCTATAAATGGCAGTAGAAGGGTATGTAACGGTCTATTCTGGTTTGTGATGAATATACTATTTCGCCCCCGTGGCATTATTAAAAAAGAAAAAGAAAAAAAAAAGGCATAGTATTTACAGCAAGCTATGAAAAAGCTCTAATTTATCAAAGATAAAAATTAGAGCATTACATCCCTCATCAATTGTTCAAGTATGACTGTAATTTAGCTTTAATCATCTTAGTAAACGATTAGAGCTAGCAACTAAGTGAAACAGCACATAGTTGCACAAAATGGGTTGTACAATCAATTGCTGCCTATGTTAATCCAAGCGGTCTATTTCACTATAATTTTCCATCTCCTATACCTGACCTTTATCTGATCCTTTGAGATGACCTTGTTGAAGTTGCAGCCTTCTTGCTTGATGTTGTAGAGGCTTGTGGAGTCCTTCAACTGGTTAGGGTAGTTGTAGTTTGTTAAGGCCTTGAGATTGTAGGTCTAGTTGTAGCCAAGGTTCTAAAAAACACTAGGCACTAGTCGGGCGGAACCCCGAGGACTAGCGCTTGGCCTAGGCAGGGACTAGGCTGTTTTTTTTAAATTTTTATTTTATTTTTATAACATATAATTATATAATAAAAATATAAAAGATATTATAATGTTTGAAAATCATAACTAAATGCACTTGTCCAGTTGTCCATCAGTCCATATCACATAGCTATCAATTTATCAGTATCAGATACAATTTCAGAACTAGCAAAACAGATGACAAATATCAAAACTTCAAACGTCCAACAGTTTCTGGCAAAAAAAATCGAACCCAGACAAGACCAATACAAGTATACAGCTCAATTGAAAATTCCCAAATTTGAAATCACTCAAATCAGTAAGACAGTAACAGGAAGACAATAAGCAAATATTCATACAACTCGATCATCCAAAACGACAAAACCAGCAAGGCAGCAAATATTCATACAACTCAAATCAGTTACCAATCATTCATTATTCATAGTTTCATACACTAGAACTGAATACCCAGCAAGGCAGCAACTTACCAAGCTTGACGAATCCGAAATCAAACCAGAAAGTGAACCAAGCTTGAGGACATCTATGCTTTGCTGCAAATTGAAGATTGAAAATTGAAAACCCAGAAAGCAAGAGACCGATTGATTAAAGAATGAAGACTTGAAGAGTGAAAAATAGGAACCCAGAAACCCAAACTTGAAGATTCTGGAGGCCATGCAAGAGAGAGAGAGAGAGGAGAGAAGGCGACTGCAGTCTCCCTTTAGGTTTCAAGGAGTTTGAGTCGATTTGAGTCCAGACTTTGAGTGTTTTTAGTTTTGACAAGGAGTTTTAAAAAAATAAAATAGAATAGAGCGCCTAATTGCCGACTGCTCAGCATACCCACCTAGGCCGCCCAGGAACCGCCTAGATCTACTAGGCAGCCGATTTTCAGCCCAACGCCTAGCTCGATTAACTAGGCCAAAATCGGAACGGCTTAGAGGTGCCTAGGCCATTTTTTAGAACCTTGGTTGTAACTTGTTGTGGCCGTAATGTTGTTGGGGTAGACCTATTTGTTGCCAACTTTGCAGCCTTGGCAGCAACAAACTTTTTCTAGACACACACCACCATTAAACAAAATCAAGTTTATGTCAAACAAAGTGCTAGCAACATATTTACAAAATCCTTAAACAATATAGACTGTAATTTTACCCCTTGATGCTTAGCTCTTTCTTTAGCTTTCTTACTTAACTGATTTATAGTCATAGGACATTTTTTTCCCTTTCTTGGACTACAGCAAGCAGTAACAATATCAAATGACTTATAAATTTAGAGCTATTCAAATAACTTCAAAATAACAATCAACATGTTACAAAATAGGAATACCTAATTTTCAGAATCTTTCCCTTCTTCACTACTGACATTCCTCTTCTTAGAAATAGTAGCAATCTTCTTTTCTTTTGGTGGCAAATGCCTCTGACATGTTTTCACATTGTGCCTTACTTGGCCATAATTGTCACACTTCAGAGATCTTTGCTACCTTCTAATCTTATCATCTCCACTTTGAACCTTTTCTGAAGCATCCTTAATTCTTTTTGTTCTTGGCCTACCAGACTGCCTTGAATATTCTGGAGGTAAGATTGGTGATCTTCACTTATTTTCCATAAGTTCATGCTATTAACAACCATTATGAGATTGTTGTAGATATACATATAAGTCTTCTTTAAATAGAAATTTGCCACATAATCATCTGGGTCATGCCCCCTCAAGTGTATGATAGAAACTGCATGCTTGCATAGAATTCTAGTTAAATCCTACCTCCTGCAACTACAAGTCCTCAATCTAAGGTTCACAACATTCTTATTTCCTTCAATATTTTTAACTTTAGCATCATCACCACCATTGAAAGTTGGAGTACAGTCTGTTGCAGCCTGCACCTTATTCTTATCCAACACCTTTTTTGGCTAGGGCTAGATATTTCCTTGAAAAGCTTCCATTTTCTCACTTCTCATATGAATCCTCTTTATAAGCTTGAATCTTAACTCTTCAAACATGGTCACAAGTTGCTTCTTTCTAGCTTCCGCAATCCAACTATTGAAACTCTCATACAAATTGTTGTCCATAATGTCACAGTTCACAGTTGTGTGGAAGAAAGCTCTGCACCAATGTTTAGGAAGCCTCTCCTCATCTGCAAAACCAAAACAGTAATTAAGTACAATAAACAATATAAACGGAAAAAAGAAAACTTATATTGAAGTCCTTGTCATCCATTTGTAAGCATCCTCATCAAGGGCCTTCATCTCTTCCATGTCATTTCGAAAGTAAGGCAAAGTAGTAGACTTTACACATTTCCACATTTGATCCTTCATCACTTTTTCAAGAGATAGTTTTGTGAGGTTAGTCCACATATGCCTTATACAAAATCTCATATGTGTACTTGAAACCATCTCTTCAAATGCAGGTTTGAGACCTTTTTGCTTCACTTATGAAAACCTATTATGCTCCATCTTCCTTGATATCCAAGTGCTTGTACAATAGCTCTGGAAACCATATCCATCAACCATTGCTCTCCATTTACACCATTGCATATGTCACACCCTAATTTGTGTTGTTGGCATCAGTTCCCACAGCAGTCAAAAGCTAGCCTCCAAAACAGCTTTTCAAGTGTGCTCTCCATCCAATCCAATAATACTTCTACAAGCAGCTTTGATTCCATTCTTTTATGCTCTCAAGCATATATACATTATTTTGAAGACTGAATTCTTGCTTGGGTTGCTGAAATCACACTTAATGTTTATGGTAGTATCTGGATCCACCCTCTTGAGCTCACTTCCATAATCTTTCAACCTTGTAAACTAGTATCTTATAAAACCCTCAACTTCCAACAAAGCAGCTCTTTTGCCTTATAAGCCATTTGTGTTGATACCCTTGCTCTAATCTTGGCTGACATTGTCTTGGTTAGTGAATCTGCAACACCATACAACAACATCAATACAAGCAGCTACACAATAGTAATAAAAATGAAATAAGAACCTGGTTAGAAAATATACCTGATTTCCATGCTTTATTAAGGGCTATCGGAGTCTTGAACTTTGTAGTTAAGTATTTCAGTTTCACCATATTGTTGTTGAACTTCCTTGTGCAGATGTGTTTTGGATTATAACCCTTGATCATCAAAGTGCTCTTATGCTGCATTTTGGAAGTAAGCAGCTCAATAGAGCAATCATTCTCCTTGCAAACAACCCTCAGCCTTACTTTGTCATTCTTCATGTAAACATATTCCCAGCCACCTTATGTAGCCATTTCCCTAAAAGCATCCCTCAAGATCTGAACTGTACCAAACTTCATCCCTATTTGAAAACATGCATTTTCATGTCTGTTTAAGGGTTGAATTCAAGACCAACCTCTTCCTGCTCCCTATCAGAAATAATGATGTAATCCAGCTGATCTTCATCTGAGTCTTCATCAGCAAACATATCTTCATTATCCTCAGTACACATGGTGATAACATGTAGATCAGTTTCCAACTTGGACAACTCATCATCTTCATCACTAATCTTATACCAATAGTCAATCCTTTGGACTTGCATAAGTTGAATTTAGCTCTTTCACCATATTATCTACCTCTACATAGGACCTCTTATCTTTGTCCACATTGTCATAGTAAACTGTCTTCCCTGTTGTCCCTTATGCACCCTTCATGCCAAACTTTCATCATGAAATAGTTTGGATTAGCTGCAAATGTCGATGAAAAACATCAGTTAGATACCCTAACAGTTAATAAGAAACCAACATAAATATATAACTCCAATAAACATTCTTTTACAGCCAAAACAGAAAGCACATAGCCCTAAAAGTGCATTCCTTCACAAAGACTCCACAACTAATTGGTTTGCCTCCATAAAGAGGTACAAGCCAAAACAGAAAAGGGCCAAACATAAAACATAGGGTCCCCTAAAACATATACAAACATCTTCACATGTGAGAGGCCCAACCCATGTCCCGAATCTAGACCCAGCTCCAGGCCCAAACCCAAATCCAAATCAATTTTTTTCGACATTAGAAGTATTATTTCTTTCCAAAATCAGAAAATTAGAAAAATCGTGTTAAAAAGAGGGTTGATTTTTCCAAGTTCTATCAATTAGAACACCATTTTAAAAATTATATTTTATCACCGGTGAGTTCATGACAAGGAAAAATTTGATTGAAAATAGGGATTGACATGGTTAGGCATGTACTAACGACTGGATGTGCCATGGAGTCATCCTAAATCCTTACATTTTATTTTTATTTTAGTTGAGCAACTTTAGATCATATTTCATAATTTAAATATGTGATTTGTTGAACATCACTCTCAAATTTACTGCATGAATGCACTTGTTTACTATTTATTTGGACATACAAAACTATGAAGATACTAAAATCTAGCGCTTTGCAAGGGTGGAGAGCGGCCGCCATTGTTGTGGTTTGCATCTGAAACTTGATTTGGGAGGCCGGCGACGCGAGGAGGTGCTGGGCGGATCGAGTTTTTGCGTGTTTTGGCTTGTTTCTTCGCGAGGAGGTCACAACTGTGAAGTTCGGCGCCATAAGATTCTCGGGTGGTAGGATTAACCATCAGAATTTGGTGGTGGAAAGGTGTGAAACGGTTGCCGTGACGGTGTTTTGATGCAGTTGTGGGATATATGTCTTTGTCCCTTGTGGTGATCGTGTCCTGCATACCAGAATTTGCAGCAAGAAGGGCGATATGGAAAGCGGTGTTTGGCGTCGTGCTGCTGGAGATAGATCACCGAATGATGAGCAAAGGGCCCACAACTTTTCTAGGCTGGAGACGATGTGCGATAGATAGCGTGGTGAAGAAGGGTCCAAAGGCTAGGATTCGGATTTGGAATCCGGGTCGGGTCTGGATTTGCGCCTGGGGTTAGGTACAGATCTGGGATCCTGGTTGGTTTTTAATTTCTTGGTTTGTAGGTTACTTTAGAGGAAGATTGATCTCTATTTTGCGTATTTTTTATGTGGAAGATATTGGGATAGTTACATCACCAGTTACATTGTTAGAAAATTGTCCTTTCATGGTCGGTCATACTATCAATAACATAGGTGAGAGATTGCTCTTTTTTCTGACGTAAGATGTGCGAGGAATATATTTGATCGGTCATATCATTAGTTGCTTTAATGGAAGATTATGCTATTATAGAATTATTAGAAATTTACATCCAGTGTGTAATCAAATCCCTTAATGCATCCAATGATATTTTTGCTAGATTTTTGTTTTCATGTGCATTTTATATATTAATGGAGTTGTCACTCTTATTGGTTTTTTTGGGTAAAGACCACTTAAATAAAAAAAAAGGGCGTTGTAAAAAAACGGCGGGTGAGTCGGGGTGACGGTGACTCTTCCTCAGCTACTAAATCTGGCAAACTTGAGAGCCCGCTCGTCGTTTAGGCCTGATGGGGCCCGCAGTTTCGACGGCGACGACGACCGTCATCTGAGATCTTGGCGTCGCAAACTCCTCTCCTCCCTCACCGCCGTCAAACTCAAGCTTACCTGGACCTCCGCCTTCAGATTCGCCCTCCTCCTCTTCCTCCTCGCCGCCATTGCCACCGCCTGCATTTCCCTCCCAATCGAAAAGGCACCTCTCTCTCTCTCTCTCAATCTTTGATTTTGGAATGTGGTTTGAGCTTAATTCAGGAGTTTAAACAAGATTCAATCTTATTTAAGCAAGAACTGAAGTAGATGCAAAGTTTCTGAGCTAAATCCTTGTCTGGTTTTGGTTCCATGCAGAGTCTGAAGGATTTCTTGTTATGGATTAAGCAGGATCTTGGACCTTGGGGTCCACTTGTTTTGTGAGTATTTTTCATCAAGTTGCTTAATTTGGATCAGTTTCATATATCATTTGCATTATAAGAAACAATTGCAGTGGTATTTATTCTATTATTCTTAATTTGGACTGCTGTATATATGTAGCGTATTCAACTAGTGCATTTTGTCGTAGCTCACCTTTGAATACTCGGCAAAAATAGGTTTTTGTATCATCTAGCTAATTTGTACTTTTCCGTTTTTGGAAAATTGCAGGGCTGTCGCATACGTTCCTCTCACGGTGCTGGCAGTTCCGGCTTCTGTACTTACCGTAAGCAAGAGAGAAATTTCTTGGTTTCTGTTGCTTCAACAGTTGTAGTCCTGTTTATCTTCTGTCATGTTGTTTTATCATTGTTTGCTTTGCATTGGAAATCTTGTGTCAAGGTTGCTTTCAACTTTTGATTATTGATCAAGCTCTGTGGGCAATGTTTAAGTTTGACTTGTGATATCATGGTGTCTAGTGTCAACGTATTGTTTTAGTGCAAGGATAGGCAGGACTTATCTTAATTTTATCTTTTTCTTAGTGCCCCTCTGTTGTTGAATTTTGTGCGATTTTTTTTTTTGCGTTTTGCTTTGCAGCTTGGTGGAGGTTATCTTTTTGGTTTGCCCGTGGGATTCATTGCAGACTCTATCGGTGCAACATTAGGTGCAACAGCAGCATTCATTCTTGGAAGAACAGTAAGTTTTTAATGCCATTGACTGTATGAGTTCTTGAGTCATGCGCATTTGTAGACGTGTATGCTCTATTCCATATAAGCCAAACAGGAGATTTGACAAATGCGTACTGGCATTTACTGGTTTATTATGCTTATACTTATCATAATTTGTCATCATTATGTAGATTGGAAGATCGTATGTTATTTCCAAACTAAAGCATTATCCAAAGTTTCAAGCTGTTGCTGTTGCCATTCAGAGATCTGGTTTCAAGGTAAAGTTGTAAACTTTTTGGACATTGAATATTGTTGTGATACCATTGACATAATTCTAGACACATTGCGGTTGTTCCTGTCAAGTAAAGTTATATTCTAGAAGTACAATCCAAACCCTAGCACCTAATAACAATCCAAAGGGAAACCAAATATGTTAGTTCATATGTCTGGGTACACTGTCTCCTGCACAAAGTAATGGGGATTAACCAAAAATGGCACCATTGGTACATTCATAACATGGTCTAAATGTTTTGTTTACGAGAGTGCCATTTTGTGCATGACTCTATATAAAGTAACATACTAACATGATAGGAGATTTCCAGTAATTTATCAAGAAGAAATCTACCACTTGGTCTAACTTTGTTGATATCTCAAGATAATGTTATCTTACCCCAGAAAAATTGTAAATATATATCAACATTATATAGAGCGAATGTGGTGCTAGTGGATTATAATTTATAAATATATATCTACATTATCAAGAATGAATCTGACTGGATACTCTTGTTTATGTGGATTTCCCATTTTTTCATGGAGCTCCTGAGCTTTTTTCCCCTTCTTTTGGTTTGTATAACAGATAGTTCTTCTGCTGCGGCTTGCTCCTTTGCTTCCATTTAACATGCTGAACTACCTACTCTCTGTGACTCCTGTTCACATAGGGGACTATATGCTGGCAACTTGGTTGGGAATGATGGTATTCACTCATTTTAATTACTAAGTGCTATGTTTACTAGTAAAAATTATATTGCTGCAGGTACCTTAGGTGAAGGTTTGGAACTTTAAACAGACACAAGAAACAGTAAAACACTAAAACTTGGATATAAAAAGAAATTAATTAAACATGGAAGGTTACGTCAATGTCTTCTCTTTTTCATTTTGGTAGGGAATATATTTGTTTCTGTGTGACTATGTCTTTGTATTTGTTCAGTGACTAAATGATCTAGTGATGAGATCTGCTCTGGATTTTATCGCAGCCCATCACATTTGCACTGGTATATGTTGGTACAACGCTTAAGGATCTTTCAGATGTTACACATGGATGGAATGAAGTTTCAACAACTCGTTGGGTAAGTACTATATATCTCTATATGACCCTTTATTCATTATGTTATGTTAATATATTTTTTTTCTTTCACTTGGGCAATAAAATTTTCACTCTCAGACCACCATGTTTTTATCTTTTAAATTAATGCTAGTATTTGCTTCTGGTTGCAGGTGTTTATAGTACTTGGTTTTGGAATATCCGGTGAGTAGCTCCTTAAATTTACTCGGCACTCGTCTTGTTACTTGTTTTACCTGTTAGTGTTGAATTGAATTTGCTTATCAATTCTCATGATATTTCATTCCTTGAAAAGCAAGGTCTGCTTTATACGGAGACCTTCCTTTGCTTTTTAACTGAGTTTGTACTTTTCTTTTTTTGAGTATTCACAGACTTTCCATTTCCTTCTTTCTTGCACAGTGATTCTTCTGATTTGCATTAGTAAAGTTGCAAAGGCTGCTTTGGAAAAAGCACTGGCCGACAATGCTGAAATAGAAGGGATATTCTCATCTTCAACGCTGCCCATTGTAGCAGGTTCATCCCCAGATCTTCCAAAAACTCTCATCATACAGATAGACTCATAGACCCACTGAAAGAGAAGCACAAGTTTTTGCAGATTCAATGTATATTTTTCTCATTCATTATTATTTGGTGTAGATTTTAGTTTTTTTTTTTCCCATAGGAATTAACTATATAAACGAGTAAAAGAGAAGAAAATTTCTCCCACAGCATTAATGTACAGCAGCCGCACCCAGCCACCCACTTTGTTTGCCATTCCAATTGTACCGAACAGTTCTTAGCAACTAATTGAATGCGTAAATGATCATTTTCAAGTTCAATTATGTGCTTTCCAATTCAGCCTATCATGATCTTGAAATTCTAAAGTGACCCAACACCTTGCTTTGCTAGTGTCCAGTTGGTTCCCAAGTAGCAAGAACAAGATTCCCAAGGATTCAAATAGGTCAATTTTAGGCTTTAGCACCCAATTACTTTGATCATCTTGCTTGGCAAGCTTCAATTCTTGTTTAACAAAATCTCATCAAAGTTCTCTTTACCTTAAGGTCTCGTTTGGTTTGCAGAATTGAGGACTCTTGTTTCTTTCCTGCATTTGGGATGCAAAAGGAAAGGAAATTATTTCCTGAAGGGAGAGAAAATCAGGGGAAAAGTGGTACCTTTCAAAACCCAAATGAATCACTTTGTCCTCTTATTTCCTTGCATTTATTACTGATAACATATTATTTTATTACATTATTTACAAACTTTTTAACAACTTTCCTGATAACTTTCCTTAAGTTATCAAACATCGGAATAGAAAGTTGTTGAGAAATTTTATTTCTCTTTCCAGGGGAAAGACAAAGGAATTGCTTTCCTTTCCGTGAACCAAACGAGGCCTATATGTTATTTAACAGCAATAATGAGTACTATTTTACAGCAATAATCAACCTGCTGAATGACTTGGTGCCAAATTTATCTGCTTCCATTATCGCCACACGAAAAAAAAAAAAAAATTGGTTCAAGGGCATCCAGCACACATAAAGAATGGTAACGAGTTGCTTGCAGTAATAATCTAAGTGTTGGACTGTCAAAGATTAAATACTCTGAATAACAACCCATGTAAATGATTTCCCTAAAGCTCAGAAGATGAGATTGTTCAAGTAACTATCTGAAGGAGACCATAAACATAAGTAATATATAACAAAACCCAGACTTGATATATGCATATGAGTCCACCAGGCATCTATGTGGCTCAGAATAATTTCTTGGTTAAACCCAGAGGCACCATCGAAAGACCCTTGTCCTTTAACAGCTGGTCTGCTGCTGCTGGATTTGTCTCCAGCAATTTTCCGATCATCTCTTCAAGAGGTTCACTCAGCATTTGCTGGCGTAAGAAGTAGTGACCATATCCCTACCAAACATAAAAGATCATATATTGATGAAACATATCAATGTGAATTCTTTGCCTCACTAATAATTCAGCTAGCATAGACAATTAATTATACCTCGCAGAAAATCATCGGTTCAGTAATCGTTTCACCTCCCAATCTGCTTTTACTTAGATCCTGCAAAAATTAATAAAGGTTCAGAGAAGCAAACTTCAGTTTGTAGCTAGCAGCAGGTGCATACATGAAATCATGGTCAATGACAGACCTACCTTTATTTGAAGCTGCAAAAACTTGATATGGTCAATGACATCATCCAGTACAAATTCTTGACCACCCTACAAAATCAAATGCAACCAGTCAAGTATCCGCAGAAAATAATTGAACTTATATAACACTGAAACTCCAAATCATATTGTAAAAATGGCATTATAATTTGAGGCAGCATATTTCATCTATATGATGAGTTTGAATCTTGTACTTCCATTTCTGGAGGAGACACAATTATATCTCTAGATTCTGTACTCTATTAATCGGTGATTCTCTATATACTCACACTTGATCTTATCAATAGGCTTGATTAATATGTCAATGAAAGTATTGCATATCAAACTCTATTTACGTTTATATGCAGAGTCAGCTGCCCATGTCAGTAACCTAGTTACTAATTCAAAATATTCAGATTGATGGCATCAGAAGGACATAATAAAAGAAAACAAACCATTCACAAGTCATTAAAAAACCCTCTTCAATGAGCAACTGCATGCATGATCTGGCATAGGCAAAATATTACCTCTACAGATTGTGGAAGCAGTTCTTCCAGTGCAGTTACCCTTTCAGCAATTCGGATCCTACGAGCCTGCTATTTGAAAGGGAATGTGTGACAAATCACATTTACACTAACTGGCACACAGATCATAACTTAAGACAAACAAAACTAGTAAAGATAATGCCTGCTATTTGAAAGGAAATGTGTGACAAATCACATTTACACTAACTGGCACACAGATCATAACTTAAGACAAACAAAACTAGTAAAGATAATGCCTGCTATTTGAAAGGAAATGTGTGACGAATCAAATTTACACTAACTGGCACACAGATCATAACTTAAGACAAACAAAACTAGTAAAGATAATGCTGCTATTTGAAAGGAAATGTGTGACGAATCACATTTACACTAACTGGCACACAGATCATAACTTAAGACAAACAAAACTAGTAAAGATAATGCCTGCTATTTGAAAGGAAATGTGTAACAAATCACATTTACACTAACTGGCACACAGATCATAACTTAAGACAAACAAAACTAGTAAAGATAATACCTGCTATTTGAAAGGAAATGTGTAACAAATCACATTTACACTAACTGGTACACAGATCATAACTTAAGACAAACAAAACTAGTAAAGATAATGCCTGCTATTTGAAAGGAAAAATGACATGGATTATGATAATCAGTTCCACTATCCGGTGAAAGTATTTGGCTTACACGATCAGTTACAAGAGCTTTCTGTTTTGTAGCACTTTGACGTGGCCGGGAAGGAAAACCAGGTGCAGCCAGTGTTAACTTTTGATCAACTTGAGAAACATTGTCAAAACTAGCCCCAGTGAAATTATCTGTCCATGAAGTATGATGCTGTAGCAAGTACATTGCAGAGAAGCAAAAAAAGCCAAGTCAATCTCAGCTGAATGTGAAATTAAACAAAGTTGTTAAAATAACTGAAAATGAACATGAATCTGATGTTTTGAACAAGTTCTCCATTAGGTGACATCAGAAATGTCACCTACTTCCATGGTTTCTTTTCAACGACCACAACAGGAGGAATTTGACACTATAATATACAGTCACATTAAAACTTTTGTATGTTGAATAGATACTAAATATAGAGATATTCGGACAGAGAAGTTCGATCTAAATGCAGATATTCATCAAAGAACAAGAAAGAACTTCAAATTACCGAAATATACATTGTTTAGCTCCCAATTTATCATCTTAAAATGACCAGATGGCAAGTAAAGTAATACATAAATGCAAACAGTTACCTTCCAAGGATCCATGTCCATAGAGAAATCAATTGATCTAGAACCAGAAGGTTTTCCAAGACTGCTGCAGTATAACAAATCTCTATGGAATTCAGAGACTCCACCAGCAGCATGTATGCCACTACCAGATAAAGAAATCCTCTCTAGCATGTCTTCATAAGGAGATTTTGGCAGAAATGTTGAACTTTCTGCTAGAAAGTCAACACAACTTTGAGCCGGCATTGGGGATTGAACCATCCAAGGGAATGCAAGCGCATCAGTTTGGTTCACACTACTTCCAGCTTCCATGATCATCTTTTGGTTCAGTTCATGTTGTGGCTCACGAGAGAGATGATTCGCAACACTCCCACCAAAATTCAAAGACATCAATTGCAAGGGGTCATTATGGCTACTCTCTCCTTCCATATCAACCAGAGGAGAAACAGATTTCACCTTAACTAAACACAAACAAAGAGAAGGCATAACTACCATTAGACCATCCAAATGATACTGTCACGATTTGACAGTCAAATCCAAGAAAAACACAAAGCTCTCCGATCTATCCATTAGCCTATATCTTATACACAAATTAAACAGTAACAGAGTTTTCATTTCTGGAGCTAGCTAGACTAGTGCTCACAAGTCATATGTCATAAGTCATAACCAATATAAGCTAAAGTTTTTGGTTTGCTACTAACATTAGAACAAGGACATAGTGCATGAATCATTATACATAGTTCTATGTATCAATTTTGTTAAATTATTTTAGGAAGATTCAAAAGTGGGGATGCTCCCTGAGCCTACCCATTTCAATGCTAACCCACAATATCTTGCAACTTTCCCATAAATTTCACAATAAGAACATAACTTAGAAAAACTAAGGAAAGCTGCAATCTCACAATCATTTATAAAATTCATTTTAATCCCCACTTTTTTTCATTAGGAAAAAAAAAATGTTGAAAAGAAAAAAAAATAAAAAACCCAAATGGGTGGCACAGCAGAAGAAGAACAGACGACGAGCCTAATAACAGTCAATACATGCATAGTTTGTGTCCAAATCCAAAGGAAAACAAATATAATGAAGAAACACATGTTGATATTTACTCCAAATAAGTGCAAAACAGGAAAAGATGGGACATTTATGACAGAATGAAGTAGTAGAACAAGAACATAGATGGTGACAACTAGCTATAAGCTGTGAGATGGGTTTTTCTTAGTGAAAGATTACCTTTTTTGGAACAAGGCTTCAGCTTCGGCGTGAAGAGGGCAAGCTTGAAGTTAGGGTTTTACGGCAGAGAGCTCAGGAAGAGGAAATGGCGACGAGGAAGAGAAATTGGGTATTGGGTTGCTTCCCAGCTCTGTCTTGCTATTAGTGGTTACGTAGTACGTACTGTGGTGAAGCTTTTTCAGACTCTGTCAGCTTGTAAAAACCTATTGTGCCCCTGTTTGAAATTTGCAATTGTGGTCTATGTGTTCAATAATTTTTACAATCTAGCTAGGTATTTTCTAGGCTTGAAAACATATGAGAATCGCAGTAAAATTTGAAATAAATGACTTATTTTTGGGAAAATTGTTTGAAATAGCTCATCATGCGAATGTTATTGAACATTTGAACATGTAGTAAAATTATGAACTTCAAAATATATAGATGAAAAATACAATTATTCATGTTACGTGATCATATTAATTTACGTAAGAAGTGAAAATCATTTATATTGGTTTTGTCACAACCACGTTTGAATTTCTCTTTTTTGTTTTGCAAAAATAGTACAGTACTTTAGCACTACAATCTTTAAGGGCGAGGATTTGCAATACAGATTTGCAACTTAGATTAGTAACTAAACTAAACACTCGCAGTAATTGAATTAACATATGAAAACTGAGTGGCTTGTAATTGATGTGCAAAAATATAGCTTCTCTAGTAGTATAGCCGGCCATTTTGAGTGTAAGTCCACACCGCACAACATCTATACATGAATTCATCTACTCCTAGTGTTGTTAATCATTTATACTGTAAGGCGTCGCTGGATTCATGGAAAGAGAATTAATTTTTTTCTGTTTACCATGGAATGGTTGGATGAGAAAGTAAACTTCCCCAACTTATATTATTTGGAAACAATATGAAAGCAATGAGGAAATGTATTACTCTGCAATAACAGAAACCTAAATCATATCAATATCATAAACATTTTGGAACAAAATTCCAATATTAATTTTCAACAAGGGTATAATGGTCTTTTTATTATGTTATAAATGCAGAGAAAATGAATATCGAGGATTCATTTTCCCCTTAGTTTTCTTTATTTAAGGAAAGTTATTATTTTCCTTATACATATCAAACACCTTATAGCATTGAACAAAAGCCTCAATTCCTTGAACCAAACAAGACTTAAGAGAATGAGCCGAAGCCAAAAACTGAAAAAACCAAGCCAAAAATTGAAATTTAACCGAAAAAAAAAATCAACCAAAGCTCAGAAAAAGGAACCGATTAAATTTAAAAAACATAATTTTGTTCGACCCTAAAGAAAAGCATAGATTATTTCAAAAGAAAAAAGAAAAACATAGACACCAAAGAGCCCAACAGAAAGCAGGCCGAAATGAAAAGACCCGAAACTGAACAAGCTTAACCACCAACGAAGAGAGCCCAAAGCAAAGCAAAACAAAACAAGACAAACACAAGGAACCCAGAAAAGAAAGCAGCAAAACAAGGCAGACCAACCAGGCCAGCAAGAGCAGCAGGAGAGTTCATCCACAATTTCCCGTTCAGTCAGTCACGTGCCACGCGCCCCGTGCCCAGACTCACAATTTCACAAGTAACAATCGCAGAGACAGAAGCATATACAGAGGCATATTCCACAGTCTTCTCCGAGTCTCTCTCTCTCTCTCTCTCTCTCTTCCTTATTATTTCCAAGGCTCTGTTTGACAAAGAACAAGTCCTACCTTGCTTTCTCTGAAACACCCACCAGCCCAGAACCGAGAACAAGAAGAAGAAGAAGAAGAAGAGTCAAACAAAGCCAGAGGCTTTAGATCCATTCGTTCATTCAATCAATCAATCATGGCGACCGCTGATGTTCTCAACAGAGAAGAAGCCCTTTTCCTCTCCTCTCCTATCCATGAACCCAGAAAAGGTACCATTTTTATGCCTCCTTTATGTCTTGTGCAAATGGGTTTAACTCATTATTTGGATTGGGGTAGTAAAGTTGCAAACTTGGCCTTTTTTTTATGTGTGAAGAGTGAAACAGTGTGAGAATTTTGGGTACCAATTGGATTCGATTAGTTTTTTTTGTGTTTTCATGTTCATTTTATTTATTCCCAAATCATTTACTGCTAGTTCTTTTTGCTTGTTAGCTTATAATTTAGGATCAATTTGATGAGTGTGTTGGAAATTTTGGATTTAAAGATGGTGCCTTTGGACAGGTGAGAGTGTCAAATCTCGTGGAATGTCGGTTGAGAAGAAGATTGAGATTCTGGAGGGGTTGGCTGGAACGGTACTATCTCGATTCACTTTAATAAGTTGACTTCTGGTTTTTGTGTGGTAAAATGTATTTCTGAAACTGAGTTTTCCAATTGTGGTATCGCTTGTTTCTACTCAATCTGGACTGTAGATGGTGAATTTATGGTGTATTACTTATGGGGTAGGAGTGATTTACATAATTGAAATGGCATGTTATTATCTTCAGAACTCAATTCACCAACAAAGAGCATGCATTTTCAATCCATTTTCTGCCAATCGAATAATCCAATGTTGCCTCAGTTACATAAATTACTTGTGCTTTGGTGAGTGAATTGTTAAGACAGCCCTATCTTATCTGGTAGATGAATTCTAGACATGCTCTTTTGCGTGAACATGTCTGAAGTTTCCAGTGATTCTGCATCCTTGGAAATTTGGGTTTTCCATGATATACTGGAACATATAATTAGCTCTAATGAGCCGAAAAAGGAAGTTCAATAAAGTTGAGAGAGCAATTCTTAAGTATAGTTTCTCAAAAAAAAAAAATGTCAAGATGTGTGCCAATTATGTTATATTTGGAGGTTGCAGTGATGGGTTTTATACTGTCAACCGTCTGCTCTGCATGTGAAGTTGCTCACAGCCTTCAAAAATTGTACGAATGAATTGCCTTCTTTTGATCAAATAAATGTATTGCTTTAATCCTTCATAAAATATTGAAGATTTTTCAGTTTCCGAGGTCAAATGAGAAATTATTCTCCTTGTCAGTTCATGTTGTGACGATTTTTAGTTTTTGTAGGTTAGCAACCGCCGGTCTCGAAGATGGTTAAATGATCGCCTCTTGATGGAACTTGTTCCTCGTCTGAATGCAGAAGAAATTAGAGGCTTGTTTGCTCCACCACCTTTTGGTACTGAAATAACTGATAAAAGTCTTATAATATAAGTATTTATGTATAGCAACTTTAGTTCCATATGTGTTTCTGAAGTTTCTGTGGTTATTGAACTTGCATATATTCACTCTGCAGCAGCCTATTTATGATTATTACTTTTTAGAACTTTTCATACCAACAATGGCTTTGGTTGAATCTACAGGTGATGATGTACCGCTGTCACCATTTTGCATGACTAATGTGCCAGAGTGGGACACATTTAGGAATATAGACATGGATAGACAGGTCCTTCGGCCTCTCTCATTCTTCCAGACATGGTTTTTTCTTTTAAGTTCCTTCGTTCCAGTGATTTCAATGCAATGAACTTGGCCAAAATTAAATTCAAGTATTCGGGCAGCCAAATGGAGGCTCAAGTTTGTCTATTAGAGAAGAATTTTATATTTGAAGTTAACAGATAATGGGCCCTTCTAAAATTATTAATTATTCTTTCAGTATCTACATCACTGCATGTGTGTTCATACTGACCTCCAGCCAATATCCCATCTTGACAGGTTAATATTATTGATTCCCTAGAGAGCTCTTGTGAAACCAAGAAGGGCAATGTTGATGCTGATAAAATGGCTGTCTTGAATGCATGGCGTAGGGTGGATTCTCAAACAAGGGAGGCACTTCGCCGCAGCGTTGTTTCAGACCTTATTGAGGGATATGAGGTAAATCTGTGTTTGTGTTCACTATCTCTCTGTTGGTTTGCTTTACATACTTTTTGCCATCCCACATACGCAGTTTCATCTTTCTCTAAATTAAATTATAACCCAACTGGAATATTTTCTCATCATTTGAGTAGAAAATTTCTTTCATTTTCAGGAGCGCATACGTGGTTATTTAACGGAGACTGGAGAAGAAGATGCAGACTCTCTCATCCTACGGGTTCAAGACCCTTTTCGTCGTTTACTGCTGCATGGTGTTTGTGAGGTAAATAATCACATATTTCAAATTCCTATGGATTCTATCAAAGGATAGTATTAACCACCTAAAGAAATAGTATACTTTGAAGGTAGAGTCGCTGCATGTTTTGCCAAATTTGTTACTCCTTGGAAGGTTCTTAATAATAAACCGGACCTAAAGAAATAGTAT
Source organism: Rosa chinensis (assembly GCF_002994745.2). Lineage (NCBI taxonomy): Eukaryota > Viridiplantae > Streptophyta > Magnoliopsida > Rosales > Rosaceae > Rosa > Rosa chinensis. Next base: position 54,551,612 of record NC_037093.1, on the reverse strand, counting down.
ACCTTGAAGGTAGAGGTGCTGCATGTTTTGCCAACTTTGTTTGGTTTATCAAAGCCTTCATGGAATGTTCTTAATAACAAGCTGGTGGTGTTTACAGTTCTACAACTTGGTATCGGTGACTGTAACTGAATCAGAGAAAGGGAAGTCAGCTAAGATGACCAAGATAACAAAGAAAAAAAGGTGCTCATCTGAAGTTCCAAATATCACTCTGTCCCATTTCTTGAAGATGACCAAACAAGGAGTTTGGTGATTCCATTTCCATTGGGGAGGAGCTCTCATATATATTATAACGTATAATAAAAGCTGGGCGTCTAGTGCTGCTGCTGCTACTTTGTGTATTTTCACCATGTAAATTATTAAGTTACTTGGCACCGACCCTTGATTATCTCAGGTAAAAATAGTTGTTCATCTGTAGGTTTGTACTCTGTAAAGGCTTTGTCCTAATTTCTCAGTCAACAAAAGAAGTTGATTGTGTTTGTAGGGCGCAATGAATTCATGATTTTTACATTCTTTTCAGAGGCTCCGTCTCCTGAGCTTGTTTTAGGTCCCTTTCTCCCTTGCACAAAATGGTCGAATTATCTTATTGGATGTTTCTAGGGCAATTAAACAACCAGATGCTTTAAAATGGGCAGCTAAGATCTGTTTGATTTTAACTCCAGCATGAGTTTCCATTTTGAGGTTGAAAACCTTAGCTTGTCAATGTCGCCGATGAAAACACATAAATTACCTTTATAACGTTGTTACTTGTTAAACTTCCAGTTCTTGTCATACTCAAAAAAAAAAAAAAAAAAAACTTGCAGTTCTTATCATGCACTAAAAGTCTAAAATAGCAACTTGACAAACCAGTAAACCAGAAACCTGGACTAGCCGCCAGCAGGTGTTGACTCTCTGTCTTTGAAGTTTCACCCGCTAGCAAAACAGCATTATCATCTCCAGTATGGCGAAGAAGCCTGTCAAATTCTCTGTGGTACTCTCCTCTCTCTCTTTCTCTCTCTCTTCTTTCTTTCAGTTAGATTGTATAAATAAACTGTAAGAGTATGAATGATTCCACAGGTGGATGCATTCACTGAGTCAGCTTTCAAGGGAAACCCGGCAGCGGTTTGCTTGTTGGAGGAAGACAGAGATGACAAGTGGTTGCAAGCTCTGGCTGCCGAGTTTAATCTCTCCGAAACCTGTTATTTGAGTCGGCTCACTGACTTGGTTTCTGACCCTGCTTTGTCTTCTACTCCAGCTAGGTTCCGTCTCAGATGGTTCACACCTGTCACTGAGGTCTGAGCTCACCTATATTTACTTTCTTTGGTTCTTATTTCTCTTTGTCTACATAGTGGCAAGGTTGAAAGGTAGTAGTGTGTTTGATCGGAGTCCATGATAACAAGGTTATGTACTAAATCCAGGGTGTTCATTAGGATTTTGTGATACCTATCAGGATTTTAGAGTATGGAATTGCTGTTGTTGTTATCTTCAATTTTGTGTAGTGTTAATACCTACTAGATTTTCTTTTAGCAATTTCTGGTCAGTAAATTAAGCTTCGAAAAATGATTTTGTCTTGCAGGTTGATCTTTGTGGTCATGCTACATTAGCAGCTGCATCTACCCTATTTAAGTCTGGTTTGGTAAATTCCAACATTATTGAGTTTTCCACATTATCTGGAATTTTAACAGCTAAAAAGGTTCCAGATGATATTAAGGTATCCAGTGGTTCAACTATTCCAAATGGTGAAACACAAGACTCCTACTTTATTGAATTGAATTTTCCAGCTGATCCATCAAATGAATTCAATTCTGCTGATGCTTCGTTAATATCCAATGCCTTGGATGGTGCTTCAGTCATTGATATAAGGAGGACAACTGTCACAGATGATTTGCTTGTAAGTCCTGCTATCTTTCTCAAATCGTTAGTTGGAATATGCTCCCCAATCCTTTTATTTCTCAAGGTGCTTCTTAGAGGGAGAAATTTGTTCATTTTATTTAGCTTTTGGCTTATTTGGAGTCTACCATGTACTCTTACATGAAACTTAATTGTTACATTTTCCAAGGTTCTGCTTCCGTCAGGAAAAGCTGTTGTAGATTTACAGCCACAGTATGATGAAATAAAAAAGTGTCCTGGAACAAGGGGAGTAATTGTTACAGCGGTTGCTCCTCCAGAGTCTGGATATGATTTTTACAGTAGATTCTTCTGTCCTACACACGGCATCGATGAGGTATGAAGCTAGCGCGAACCATATATGGAACTATGGATGTGCATAACCTACTTTGTCCCTTGTCCTGTGCCTTTTGCAGCTTGGTATTTACCAGTTTCATTTACGTTGATTGCAAGGATTAAACTGAAATGAAAATGATTTCAGAATTGAAACTGAAATAAATGTCGACATTGTTGTTGTTGTTGTCTATCAGGATCCTGTTTGTGGGAGTGCACATTGCGCCTTAGCATCATACTGGTGCAACAAGCTGGGAAAGTGTGATCTTGTTGCATATGCGGTACTCTCTTTTTCATGCACGCTTTTCTCATAGCTCTATTTGTTCACTTCAGTATGTTGATATGCTATCATTGTTTACATCCAGGCATCACCTAGAGGGGGGACAATAAACATTCATCTGGATGAGCAGAATCAAAGGGTGCTCCTGCGAGGGAAAGCCGTGACTGTGATGGAAGGAACTGTTTTAGTTTAGTACTGGCCGGGGTGAATTTACAAACAATTAAAATGAATAACTTGTATGATGGGAATGCACTTTAAATTTGAATGAAGGTCTGAATTTGAGCCAGCTCGTTTATGTCTGATATACAGCTTTCAATTGTATGACCATAATACACTTTGCACCAAAGTGTGTGTCTTCTGAACTTGCACAATTTGCATGGCCGACTAATCATTTGTTGGCAAAAGAGATTTATTTATTTTTTTTATCTTTGACATCATTGCCGACTAATGAAATTTTGTTGGCGAAAGTGATTTTAATCTTCGAGACCATTGCCAAACATATTTTTGTCGCCGAAACTATTGCTGACTAATTTTCGTCACAAGTGAAATTTTTTTATCTTTTATCTTTTAACTCTTACCTCAATACGATCTTTGTTTGTTTTAACTCCAACGTCAATTTCCCTTTTAAGATTGAAACGGCTTGTTCCACAGAAAGTCGGAAAGACCCTACTCCTTGGCTTCTCCAGGTCATTGATGAATTGCGTGTAAAACGTTGTGAACGTTTTAGTTGTTGTCATGCACTGAAATAGCAACTTGACCAAACCACACAGATCGAGCATTCCGACCAATGAAAACTTATCCCAACATAGAAATTTGGACTAGCCGCCAGTTTCTCAACATAGAAATTTGGACTAGCCGCCAGTTTCTCTTAGACTATTAATATTTAGTCTCTCTTAGACTCTTTGCTGCATGATCATTTTATCTATGGCGAAGAAACCTGTGAAATACTATCTGGTACGTACTCTTCTCTCTCTTCTTCTTCACCTCTCTTAGAAATACTAACACTACATATGTCCTGTGTAAAACTGAACCAACTGTATGAATGATTGAACAGCTAGGTGGATGAATAGTTAGTTTCTAGCATGTGTGCATGAATACACTGTTATTTTTGCTTAGTTAGCTCTCTCTCTCATATTGGCATGTGTTCATGAGCACCATGTTATTTATGGACAAAATAAGAACCATATGCAAGTTTCCTCTATTGTTTATGCCGGTTCAGAATCAAAACTAGCATTGCACTTCATTGAGAGCCAACCTATAGTTATGCATAACCTGAGTGAAAGACTGTGTCAAACAGAGGAACTTAGAACTCACCATAGAATTAGTCATGGGTTGGTAGTGTGGCTGAAGTGGGTTCGTTTGCAATTAGTTAATTCAAAATCTCCACTCAATAAATGAATACTAAACAATATTCTCACTGGAATTTAGCCATTTCCTTTACATCTCTGAGTCACCAAACCTGTATTTTTCGTACCAAAAAGTCTAGCTTCTAATCAACTGGTCAATTAGAGAAAAAGGTACTATGAGGCGGTGAAAAAATATAGAAATTTGGACAGCCGCCGGTAGGCCTCAACTTTTTTCTGTCTATTAAGAGTCTTATCCACCAGCAAACAGTGTGCTGCTGCTGCATAACCATTTTCCATGGCAAAGAAACCGGTGAAATACTCTGTGGTACTCTATTTATCTCTCTCTTGGGGTACCTTTTGTGTCTGTCACTGTGTGTATGAATTATAAGTGGCAAGTTACTACACGAAAGAGTTGAGTATTGAAATGTCCTTAAACAGGTGGATGCTTTCACCGACTCAGCTTTCAAGGGGAATCCAGCAGCAGTTTGCTTGCTAGAGGAAGACAGAGATGATCAATGGATGCAAGCTCTGGCCGCGGAGTTCAATCTCTCCGAGACAGGTTACTTGACTCGCCTCAATGGCTCGGACCACTCGCCTTCTTTGACTTCCACACCAAGGTTCTGTCTCAGATGGTTCACTCCTGTTGCTGAGGTCTGAGCTCACCTCTATTTACTACTTCCCTTCATAAAGTAAAGATGATCCATGAGTTCTCTGGGAGTTTCTAGCTTTTATCCGGGTCCATGTAATTTTTATCATTGGTTGAAAAAACTTGATCTCATTCTTCAACAAGAACTTTGTGAAAATGATTCCTTTTAGACATTTGGCTCCTGATATATATATTTGATGTGACAATTAACTGATTCTGATATATAGAATTCTTGTTAAGCTTGGTATAAATACTTAAAATAGTATCCTTTTGCAGGTTGAGATTTGTGGTCATGCAACATTAGCAGCTGCTTATACCCTGTTTATGTCTGGTTTGATTGATTCCGACGTTATTGAGTTTTCGACCTTGTCTGGAATTCTAACAGCTAAAAAGGTTGTAGATCATGTTAAGGCAGCCAACGGTTCACATTTAAAAAATGGTGAAGCACAAGATAACTATTTTATTGAACTGAATTTTCCTGCTGACCCATCTTCTGAATTCAATTCTGCTGAGGTTTCGTTTATTTCCAATGCCTTGGGGGGTGCTCCTGTGGTTGAAATAATGAGGACAGTTGCAGATAATCTCCTTGTAAATCCTGCATTCCCTTTTCTTGATGTGATAATCATATTTTCCTTTTTGATTAACAATTGCATGAATGATTAGGCTGTTGAGATATGCATCACTTTTTGAATAGTTTTCCAAATTCCAATACTTTGTGTTTCTCAATACTGCGGAGTTTAGCATGTGCTATTTCATTGAGACTTGTTACATTTTCCAGGTGGTGCTTCCATCTGGAAAGACTGTTGCGGATTTGTTGCCACAGTTTGATGCAATCGAAAAATGTCCAGGTAGTGGAGTGATTGTAACAGGAGTTGCTCCGCCAGAGTCTGGATTTGATTTTATCAGTAGATTCTTCTGCCCGAAATTCGGGATCAGTGAGGTAAGGATGCTAGCAGGTTTTTTCTAACTAGTACCGTAGTATTGTGATATTGTCCTGAACCAAATATTTGTTCCCCTTTGAAGTTTCTATCATCTATGCTCAACTGCATTTAAGAACAAAAACTAAAAGGAATATGCTTTTGTGTTTCACAGGATGCTGTTACTGGGAGTGCACATTGTGGCTTAGCACCATACTGGTGCAAGAAACTGGGAAAGTGTGATGTTGTTGCATATCAGGTAGACTCTCTAATCATAACTTTATCAATCTTGTCCCTTCAAATGTTATGATGATATACTAATACAATTGTGTACTTAATTTCAGGCGTCACCTAGAGGGGGAACACTAAACATTCGTCTGGATGAGAAAAATCAAAGGGTGCTACTCCAAGGGAAGGCGGTTACTGTGATGGAAGGAACTGTTCTAGTTTGACCTCGTGTTTGATTTTCCACTATGCAAGTGAAAAAAATTTGAAAGAAATAAATCTCATGGGTGGAAAGATCCCCTTACATTGGAACTGAAGTTTACACCTTTCATCATAAGTTCTCCATCTTATTGGCATCTTGAAAGATACTGGTGCTGTCCAATTGTCATCTTAATTTGCTGGCTAATTGATATGTCAGCTAGCTTTGTTAGCTCTCTATCTCATATTGACACATTTCACTTGGGATTTTAAACGAAATGCATGGAAACCAAGCACAACTAATCCTAACTACTGTAACCCTGTCAACATTTCAGACAGAATTACAGTTGCTGGGATTTTAAAACAGTTCGATTACCAAGACTCGGATGATACACTTCATTGGTACAAAAAGAACATTGGTCTAGAGTTATTGCCCCGTCCATAATGTTAGATGAGGTCCAAAATATATTATATCTCCAAAAGATTAATACATCTTACAAATGTGGAGGCTAAGATTATCATATCATAAACGAGGAATAAAACAATTAAAGTACTAGAATGGCCTAGAGATCGAGGACTTGAATAGAAAAGACAATTGAAACCAGAGCTTTTTTAGAACGTTGTTAAGTGATTGTAAATAGCAAGTTATCCCTTACGTACGAAAGCAGATTAGACCACAATTTAAATGCCCAACCAACGTATAGAAATTAAATGACATAAATGGACAAAACACGAGAATTTGTTTACGCAGTAAAACCCTCAATGTGAAGTAAATACCTGCTGATTTTAACTCTTGAAGTCCAAGTGATCAAGCACACACTATGAGAATGTAATCAAACTACAAGGAAGACTTACAACCACGAGGATAACAGCCCATACGGGTTACCTCTAACTAGATTATTTCTAGCCAGTTGAACTACTTTTACCAATCTACTCACTGCTTCTAGTACTTCTAGAACTGCCCTTCCACTCATCTCAAATTCTTCAAACTTCAATCCTTGAGTATATATGCTTGATTCCCAACCATATGATGGTCTGATTATCAAGAAATAAAGTATGTGTTTTCGGTACTCATCTTTCAGCCGATTGGTTTGCATTTGCATATCATATGGTTGAGCAGTATCTTAAGAGAATCTCAGCCAAAAATAAGGTTTTGGCTAATAATGTTCAACTGAGCAAATTAAGAGACTCGATCAAAGAGTCTTGGCAGAAAAATAAAGTTACGGCCACACATAAATATCGAGTTAGAGTAGTGACTCAGGAGGGCCTGGCGGCGGCCAACGATGCTTGACTCCAAGCTTTGATCTACAAGAGTCATTAGCTTCGACTAAATGCTTGTGAAAACCGTAAAGAGGTATGCAGAATAGATCAACCAAATTCTCCTGATCTTCGGCCTTAAAGTAAGTCGTGTGGTATGGAATTCTTGATTGGCCAAGGTTACCCATGCATCTATTTTAGCCAAAACTTTGTTGAATTTGGCTCTATCTCCGATGACCATCTTGATTTGTATATCTATCTTCATCTCATGGTCTATTTGCTTAACTCCAGAATGAGTTTCTTCTACTAGCAAACTTGATTGAGTCATTATGGCTTTTGCATTTAGGTTAGTCGACCTCGATTCATTTAAATTGGCTTTGTCTCCAGTGACCATGTTGACATGCATAAATTCTTTGATTGAATGGTCGTTGAAACCAACTACATAATGATCATTTTTCAGAGAAATCGGCTTCTTGATCTCATCTTCAAAGTTTACTTCAGTCGACCAAGCCTTCTCTTGGTTGGCTTTGTTTTCCATAATCATGTCAATGTGTCTGGTGTCTTCAAGTGTAGGAATTTCATGTTTCCCCAAATGGTGGTCAGTGAGCCCCCCAAGTTCAAGATCATTGTGGTCATAATTGGGCTCATCGTCTTCATATGCATCGTGGAATGACTTTATGTTGAAGACAAAATTTGGTTCATCAAAACTTCCCCAAAAGATTGGCGAATCAATGACTTCTTTCTGATATATCTCTTTTACTTCGAATTCTTCTTCATTGACTATAGGCTCTATTTCATCGAAATTTCCTACTTCTTGGTCTACTAGGCTTATCACTTCCACTTGTTTTGGAACTTCTTTAGGAGACAGAAAATATATGTTGCCAGGTAGGTCTTGTAGCGGGGGAATGATAAGGGTGGGTTGGCCAATTAGCCCAAACTTTAGCCACAATTTCCTTGGCAACTTTTCTAAAGTCTTGAGGTGCCTCAACCTTCAGTTTGGTCTGATCAGTTCTACCATTCAAACCAGCATAAGCATTTTGATTTCTTGAAACTTGGTTGTGAACGATTCCATTATAAGCTTGTGGCTTAACTTGGAATTGGTTGAAGCCATAACTTTGTCCATTACAACCATATGCCAAAGTATAACCATATTGTTACCATTGATGTATTGCCCATTGTAGCCATATGTAGAGTTAGACAAACCGTTCCCATATTGACTATCTTGGTTATATTGACCATAATTGAAACCATTGGTATACCTCGGCTTATGATAATTTTTATCGGCCAATTGAGAGTGGCAATTTTGGCTGATAGAATTATTAGTTGGCTCATACATATGTATATTAGAATTATAACCTTGCCAATTACCATGACCCAATTGGCCATTTATATTTTGGCCGAAGGTTTGGTAGTAACCTCGTCCGATATTAAGTTGCTCCAAACCATAATTTTGATAATTATAGCCATGTTGGCCGACACTTGAGTCAGCCGTATTCGGTTCATACAAATTATTTTGTGATTGATTGAATTGCATGCTACGAACAACGCCTAAAAATATTTAGTGTCCCACTGGGCGTGCCAAAAGATGTTGCCTCTGAAAATCACCTCGGCCTAGATATCCGAGAGATGAAGGAACAAATGTCCTTCTCTATGAATAGATTGTGGAGCGTGCCAGCACACAGCCAGAAGGCCAAGTGTGCAATCGGAGATGTAGTGCGTGTGATTCTAATTTGTCAAGCGATTGTTGGCCGAGGAAGGAACTTATTCTCGGCCGATAGTTCGCTGCCTCTGGATCAAGGACTTGGTGGCTGAAGGTTGGGTAAGTTAGGTGTGGTTGTGAAAGTGTGAGTGAATACGAATTGTCTGGTCACAAGGCTTAAGTCAATCGGATCCAAGTAATAACATGTAACTGTAAAAGTGAACTCGTAACGAATGCAATCTTCAAGATTGATAGCTACTATGCAACTACGAATAGTAAATAACATGATCAAATAAACAAAGCATAAAGACAAGAAGGAGCAAATAAAAGATAATAACAACAAAACTAAAATATGGAATGGCTGAAAATTATTAACTATTGTTTGAAAGAAAACAAAGAAAACAACTCAAAATCGATACTAAGGCACTAAGCAACAAGGAAAGTAAAGTAACTGAAATTGTAACTAGCAGAGCAAACTAACTAAGGAACAGACGGAAATTCTACATAAGCAAAAGGTAAGTCGAAAACAAGAAAATCTTGATGGCTTGAGTTTATGGAGTTGTGTGTGTGATGTCTTTTGTCGATGCATCTATTTATATTGATTGCTCTGTGACTTGAACTGATATCTTGACTCTTTGAAGTTGAGTGGAATTCGGCCTCCTCTTGGCTAAGTGACTCTATCTTGATTTGGCTCCAATACTTATCGTCGACTGACTTGACGCTGGATTCTATCTTGATTGGCTCTGATGGTCATCACCAACGACTATAATTAATCTTGAAGTAGACTATCTTAGATTGAACTCTCCTTATCGGCTAACGAACTTCAATTCGATTGAAATACTAACTTGATCAAATTTCATCTTTATCACTTATCGACCTTCTCTGTCAATCGGCTATTATCTTCCCAATTTGAGTTCGAGTTGGAAACCGACTAGAGTGATTTGAACAATTGGCCGATGAGCTTTCAGTCAATAAATCTCTTTTCAAATTGATGACTACGGGTCGGCTGATAACTAAAGGCCTAACTTTTGTCTGACTCAACTTGGACCAAACGAAGTGTCCAATTATTCATCGGCCAACATTTCTGGCTACCAGCCCAAATTACTTGTTGAGAGGCTCATTGTAATTAGAAGTCATTCAATAACCATGCACATTAGCTATGTCCGAGTGAACATGCAAATGTGGGTACAAACATTGCTAGCGAACCAAATTTATTGGCCAAAATCCAAGTTGATAAGTTGGCTTCTATATTCACGCTCTAGTAAGTAAGTAATTGGACAACTTGATCAAATGACATTCGAGTAGATAAGTGAGTTGTTCATGAGTAAGCCAATGAACAAGTCTGAGTAGGACAACACGTGAATATATCTTATGGGTGGCCAACAAGTCAATGGATGCATGGAAGCCAATGAATATTTATGTTCAAATCGGCCAACGGAAGAATGAATCGGCAAATCGGCTAACGAAGGCCAACAAATAACTTACTCGAGTTTAGCCGATTGATAGAACTGGAGTTGGCCAACAAATGAGAGTGGCTTATGGAAGCCAACAAGTAAGCTACACCAAGGATTAGCCAACAAATGAAAAAATATCACAAGAAAGCCAATTTGTAGCTCTTGCTGGCCAACACATGAAAAATCTCAAGGAAGCCAACAAAGCTATTTTGGGTAAGCCAACAGATGAAAAAGTTCAAGTTGGCCAATTCGTAGATAAGTCTAAGTTGGCCAAGTAAGAGAAAGTAAGCCATAAAGGGAGACAATTTTCAAGTTAGCCAAAGTGAGGAAGGGTAAGCTAACAAGGGAAAATGACTTATGGAAGCCAACAAGCAATCTGTTTTGAGTAAGCCAACAAATGAAAAATCTCAATGTACTTACATGAGCATTGGCAAGCATAATTACCTATAGTGAGCCACGCTCATGATACCACCAGCGGTACCAACTACCGCCAACGGTGTGACCTACGGAAACACAGCCAAGCAGGCTACTGCCTGAGCCCCGGCTCACCCCCAGATCACTGCTGACGCGCCACGCCAAGATAGCTTCAGAGGCTCCAGAAGCTGGGAACTGAAGCTTATCAGTCCCACATTGAAAACATGGAAGAGCTCGGCCCCTTCCCCACCTATAAAAGGTTTTCTCATCTCTCCTCATTAATTACGCATTTACTACTTACTTGCTGTTATTCTGTCAACACAAATACATTGACTAACTTAGGCATCGGAGAAGAGAAGACCGCCCAACGCGGTCTCCCTCTGACGCCGCTTTGTATTTTACTTGACAGGTAGTGGAACCTCTGAGAACGTTGCAAGTAGCAGTCCGCCCATCGGACCAGCGTTAACAAAGACTTGGGCTACCGCTCAATCTTAAACATTAACACTCAAGTTGGCCAATAAGTAAGAAAATCCAAATTGGCCAACAAAAGAGAGTAAGCCATCAAGGGAGTCAATTTTCATTCAGGTTGGCTAGGTATCAAGTATTGTTCAGATTGGCCCTCTTTCAAAATATTTTATTTTATTTCAGATTGGCCCTCTTCTAAAATATATATATATATATATATATATATATATATTTCATCACTTCTTTTTTTTGTGGGAATGGTCCCTAGAAAGTTGTTGTTGCCAAGGTCTATGATGTGAAGAGAAGGAAGAGAGCACAATTGATGGGGAATATGTCCGCTTAAAAAGTTTGATCGCAATCGGAGCATATGTAACTTGGATGAGACATTTGATTTTCTCTGTAGAGGTATGCCTTCTATAAATCTATTGCCTCCAAGATCAATACTCAACTACTCGGTGCAATTTTGGAATATAGAAGAAGGAATCTGACCCCAAAATTACTGTTGCTCAGCTTCAATACTTTTAATGAGCTGGGAACACCCATTGTGTTTGAGCCCAAAAGTATTTTTAGCAAGATCCCTTAGGGGATTTAGCACAGCAGGCCGATACCTACTGCCCAAAAATAAGCCTACTTGAGTTTGGGTTATAGCTTCACTCATTCAGTGATCCATAAGGAAAACGAGCCATTATTGGAGTCAGGTAGCGGAGATCGAATAGAAAACTTTAATCAATAATCCTTCTATGGTAAGGAACAGTCGAAACCCTAGGTATAAATATCAGGTTTCAAGGACGAATTAAACACAACTCTCAAATCAACTAATCATACAAATTATCAAAGCCTCTCCGGAGCAAACCTACTCGCAACCTAGTTGCAACCCAGCGAAGCAAAGGTAACACCCTCGCAAACCAGCGAAGCTAAAGTCACGCTTTAGCAAAACCCGTGCTTTCTCCAAACTTCCCAGTGATTGCTCTGCTCAACCTATAACGTTGAGTATCGATTCGGTGTCGCGAAGAGATCACAACCAAAGCCTTATCCGTAAGGCAAGAAGTCCTTTTCCGAAAGGCATAGAGAAGAACCTGGTGACGAGGTTGGTGCTCTCCTCGTCCACGACATTTGATCAAGAAGTCAGGTCAAGGGATTCTCCGACGACTGCACCCCACGGTGCTGGCACACCTGCGCACACGCTCAAAAGAGACAGTTTGCACCCATACTGGTTTTGGAGCCAAACACATTGAACTGGGGATATTGCCAGCCAAATTGTTGTCCAAGACATCTACAACCAATATATGTGACCACAGACTACAAGCTTGAGGGAATTCTCCAGACAAGGGATTGCTTCTTAAAATAAGGACAAACAAACTTGACATATTGCATATAAAGGGTGGTATACTACCATTCGGGTGATTGTCAGATAGATATGAAACTTATTTGGAAAGTTTATGATTTATGTAATAAAAGTTTATGTATTTTTATTATGTAATTAATGCACATTTTATGCTGGGAAAGTGGAAGGAAAAATAAATTATTTAGAAGATGAAAGAATTCACTTTTCCCCATATTTTCCTTTCTTTAAAGAAAGTTGTTCATTTCCTTGTGCACACCAAACATAGGAAATGAAGAAATTTCATTTCCCATACCCTCAATTTCGTGAACCAAACAAGGCCTAAGAGTGCAAGAAGCATGTTGACATCATGTAGCCAGCCTAACTCATGCGCTGCTAAGGTTTAGGGAAGAGAGATGAGTCAACTTAGGGAAGAGAGATGAGTTAGGTGTGGTTCCATGAGCCACTCTCATTGGCCAACATTTCTGGCTACCGGCCCAAATTACTTGTTGAGCAGCTCATTGTAATTAGAAGTCATTCAATAACCATGCACATTAGCTATGTTCTAGTGAACATGCAAATGTCGGTTCAAACAAATACTAACACTATATATGACTATGTCCTGTGTAAAACTGAACCAACTGTGTGAATGATTGAACAGCTAGGTGGATGAATAGTTATATTCTAGCATGTGTTCATGAGTACCCTGTTATTTTTGCTTAGTTAGCTCTCTCTCATATTGGCATGTGTTCATGAGCCATGTTATTTATGGACAAAATAAGAACCATATGCAAGTTTCCTCTATTGTTTATGGCTTTATGCCGGTTCAGAATCAAAACTAGCATTGCACTTCATTGAGAGCCAACCTATAGTTATGCATAACCTGAGTGAAAGAATATGTCAAACAGAGGAACTTAGAGCTCACCATAGAATTAGTCATGGGTTGGTAGTGTGGCTGAAGTGGGTTCGTTTGCAATTAGTTAATTCAAAATCTCCACTTAATAAATGAATACTAAACAATATTCTCGCTGGAATTTAGCCATTTCCTTTACATCTCTAAGTCACCAAACCAGTATTTTTCGTACCAAAAAGTCTAGCTTCTAATCTACTGGTCAATTAGAGAAAAAGGAAAGTTCGGAAAAGGTACTATGAGGCGGTGATAAAATATAGAAATTTGGACAGCCGCCGGCGGGCATAAACTTTTTTCTGTCTATTAAGAGTCTTATCCACCAGCAAACAGTGTACTGCTGCTGCATAACCATTTTCCATGGCAAAGAAACCGGTGAAATACTCTGTGGTACTCTATTTATCTCTCTCTCTCTTGGGTACCTTTTGTGTCTGTCACTGTGTGTATGAATTATACGTGGCAAGTTACTGCATGAAAGAGTTGAGTATTGAAATGCCCTTAAACAGGTGGATGCTTTCACCGACTCAGCTTTCAAGGGGAATCCAGCAGCAGTTTGCTTTCTAGAGGAAGACAGAGATGATCAATGGATGCAAGCTCTGGCCACGGAGTTCAATCTCTCTCAGACAGGTTACTTGACTCGCCTCAATGGCTCGGACCACTCGCCTTCTTTGACTTCCACACCAAGGTTCAAACTCAGATGGTTTACTCCTGTTACAGAGGTCTGAGCTCACCTCTATTTACTACTTCCCTTCATAAAGTAAAAATGATCCATGAGTTCTCTGGGAGTTTCTAGCTTTCATCCGGGTCCATGTAATTTTTATCATCGGTTGAAAAAACTTGATCTTCAACAAGAACTTTGTGAAAATGATTCCTTTTAGATATTTGGCTCCTGATATATTTGATGTGACAATTGACTTATACTGATATATAGAATTCTTGTTAAGCTTGGTATAAATACTTAAAATAGTATCCTTTTGCAGGTTAAGCTTTGTGGTCATGCAACATTAGCGGCTGCTTATACCCTGTTTATGTCTGGTTTGATTGATTCCGACGTTATTGAGTTTTCGACCTTGTCTGGAATTCTAACAGCTAAAAAGGTTGTAGATCATGTTAAGGCAGCCAACGGTTCACATTTAAAAAATGGTGAAGCACGAGATAACTATTTTATTGAACTGAATTTTCCTGCTGACCCATCTTCTGAATTCAATTCTGCTGAGGTTTCGTTTATTTCCAACGCCTTGGGGGGTGCTCCTGTGGTTGAAATAATGAGGACAGTTGCAGATAATCTACTTGTAAATCCTGCATTCCCTTTTCTTGATGTGATATTCATATTTTCCTTTTTGATAAACAATGGCATGAATGATTAGGCTGTTACGATATGCATCACTATTTGAATATGTTTTCCAAATTCCAATATTTGTGTTTCTAAATACTGCGGAGTTAAGCATGTGCTAATTCATTGAGACTTGTTACATTTTCCAGGTGGTGCTTGCATCTGGAAAGACTGTTGCAGATTTGTTGCCACAGTTAGATGCAATTGAAAAATGTCCAGGTACTGGAGTGATTGTAACAGGAGTTGCTCCTCCAGAGTCTGGATTTGATTTTATCAGTAGATTCTTCTGCCCGAAATTCGGGATCAATGAGGTAAGGATGCTAGCAGGTTTCTTTCTAGCTAGTACAATAGTACTGCCTGATATCTTCGGGAACCAAATTTTTTGTTCCACTTTGAAGTTTCTATCATCGATGCTCAACTCCATTTAAGAACAAAAACTAACATGCTTTTGTGTTCCAAGGATCCTGTTTGTGGGAGTGCACATTGTGGCTTAGCACCATACTGGTGCAAGAAACTGGGAAAGTGTGATGTTGTTGCATGTCAGGTAACATCTGTGCACTAATCATAACTTTATCAATTTTGTCCGTTCATATATTATGATGATATATTACTACAATTGTGTACTTAATTTCAGGCATCACCTAGAGGGGGAACACTGTACATTCATCTGGATGAGAAAAATCAAAGGGTGCTACTCCGAGGGAAGGCGGTTACTGTGATGGAAGGAACTGTTCTAGTTTGACCTCGTGTTTAATTTTCCACTATGCAAGTGAAAAACATTTGAAAGAAATAAATCTAATTGGTGGAAAGATCCCCTTACATTGAACTGAGATTACACCTTTCATCATAAGTTCTCCATCTTATTGGCATCTTGAAAGATACTGGTGCTGTCCAGTTGTCATCTTTGCTAGCTAATTGATGTCAGCTAGCTTTGTTAGCTCTCTATCTCATATTTACACATTTCACTTGGGATTTTAGACAAAATGCATGGAAACCAAGTACAACCAATCCCAGCTACTGTAACTCTGTCAAACCACAATTTTTTTAGAACGTTGTTAAGAGATTGTAAAATAGCTAGTTATCCCTTATGTACGAAAGTAGATTAGACCAAAATTTAAATGTTCAATCTGACAGGATCCACCCTGGAATCTGAAATGGCTCTACGAGGCTCACCTTAGAAGATATTTACCAAAAATTTGGCGGAACTTCTTCTAAAAGTGAAATACTCAAAACCTGTAGAAAAAACAATTGCTCCTCTAATACCAAATGTCATCCTCAACTCCTGGAGCCACACTGCTCCTCGAATCACAACAAACTCCACAACACAACACAAATCTCAACCTAAGAACATTTAACCCATAGGTAATCAGAGCAATCTTGTACACAAGATATACAAGAAAATAAACTAGAAAGATAAAGGATCGATCAATCCTATATTGCGGAAGCAGCGTATGCCTTGACTCCATGTACGTCTGACCTTAAACTAATCGGATCTGCAAACTGGGCGTTTGAAACCGAAGGTCCCAAGGGAAGCTAATTGAAAAAAGTTAGCGTGAGTGGACTAAAAATAAATAATAGAATAACTGAAATCGAAAATCAAACTTTAATACTTTCCCGCTTGCCTCTTAAAAGAAATCATTGATGCATGCATTTGTTTTCTTTCGAATTAGCGATTTATTTATTTATTTATCGTATCATTCATTGAGCTTATGATTTGCATTGGAAAACTGGCTTGAGTTTGGAATTCTATTTTGGTTTGTTATTTGGATTTATGATTTAGGTTGAGTTTCAACAAATTATTTTCTGAAATTAAATATTATATTTTTATTCGCCAATGTTGATATTTCTGAAAGACTTTCGAAAATGGGATTTTCGATGGATTTATATTTCTCAATTATTTATCGGCTTTCGCTTTTGGCATTGGGAATGCTTTAGTGATGATTTCGGTTTTGGATTATTTTTTATGATTTACAATTTATAATTTAATCTTGCTTATTTGTTATTGATTCGAGAATATTTTGGCGTATGAGACAAGTCATTGAATTTAATTTATTTATTTTTGAGATTTTTCAAGTACAGTTGGAGACCACACTCGTGCTTTTATTTGCAAGATTTTGAGGAAGCTTTATGGATTTCGGCTTTTGGTTTTCGCAATGTTTTCTTTCACCATACTTGGGTTGCTTTATTTTTAGTTTTCCTCCTCACGTGTGTTGCAGTCGAGGCTCCTTCTCACTTACTTTGTGTTTGTGGGTCGGAGTCAAGGATTGAGCCTGGGAGGCTCCTTTGTCGTATGGTGATTTCTTCTTCCCCTTACTCTACTAATACTTGACTAGCGGGGCTAGTCTGATTTTGCTTATCCTGTGGGGCTGGTATGTTGTTACAAGATTTCTAATTTAAAGAAAAATGATTTATTATTGTTGCATGCATCGTTGGTTTCTTTTAAGAAGCAAGCAGGAAAGTATTAAAGTTTTATTTTCGATTTTAGTTATTCTATTATTTATTTTTCGTCCACTCACGCTAACGTTTTTCGATTACTTTCCCTTGGGCCCTTCGGTTTTAAATGTCCAGTTTGCAGACCAGATTAGTTGAGGTAGGGAGTACATGGAGTCGAGTCATACACTGCTTTAGCATTGTACGATTTATCGATCCTTTATCTTTCTATTTTATTTTCTTGTATATCTTGTGTATTAGATTGCTCTGATTACCTGTGTGCTAAATGTTCTTCAGTTGAGATTTGTGTTGTGTTGTGGAGTTTGTTGTGATTCGGGGAGCAACGTGGCTCCAAGAGTTGAGGATGGTGTTTGATATTAGAAGTGTAATTGTCTTTCTACAGGTCTTGGGTAGTCTACTCTTATGGGAAGTTTCGCCAAATTTTTTATAGAATTTCTTCCAAGGTGAGTCCTGTAGGGCCACTTCGGATTTTAGGGTAAAATCCGAGGCGAATCTTGTCACAATCAACGTATGGAAATTAAATGACAAAAATGGGCAAAACACAAGAATTTGTATACTTAGTAAAACCCTCAATGTAAAGTAAACAACTGAAGAGTTAAGGCTTGAAGTCCCAATGATCAAGCACACGCTATAAGAATGTAAGCAATTTACAAGGAAGACTTACAACCACGCGGATAACAGCCCACACAGTTACCTCTAACTAGGCAATTTCTAGCCAATTGAACTACCTTTATCAATCTACTCACTGCTTCTAGTACTGCACTTCCATTCGTCTCAAATTCTTCAAACTTCAATCCTTGTGTATATATGCTTGATTCCCAACTGATCTTGTAGTATGACATGAATGATTTATGAAAAGACATTGACTTGCTAATTCACCTTAACATAGAACAAATGAGTTATCAAACCTATAATTTTTTTTTTTTAAATTACTTTGCTTTTGAATAAAACTGCACTGTTTCAATTTTGCAAAGCGTAAATTAAAAAACTTTGACTTGCACTAATTCTCTTTGGCATACAAGTCAAAAGTCAAACCTACAAAAAAAAATTACTTTGCTTTTGAGTAAAACTGGATTTTGAGTAAAATTGCACTATTTCAGTTCTGCAAAGCGTACTTTAAAAAACATGTTTGCTAACTCTATATATGGGTAAAAGAAAGACTCGCCCTAAAACTATTAGAGTATGATCAAAATTATTAAACAGTTTGACACCTAATACAAAACATATTTTTCAAAGAGATAACGGATAAAAAGATATTTTATCATAAAGATAAAAATATATGATTAACCAAAAGAGAACAATTCGAAGACTTAAACACTACTACAAATACTGCCTATAAGGACACCCTACAAGGACATCTTTTAGTTGTAGTGTCCTAAAATCCTTTTAAGGACGAGCGGGAAAAAAAACAGGGCAACAGAAGCCCTTTTTTGGCCAAAATTAAACTTTCCCACACAAAGGCGCCCCTTTTTTTGGGCCAAATGTTAAACTCCCTCTCCCTTTCCCTCCCTCTCTCTCTCTCTCTCTCTCTCCCTCGTTTCTCCCATTTGCCCTCTCCTCATGTCGAATAACCAAATTGTGGAGCTCAGATTCTTTAGCTCTGAGCAAAAAAAATTCACTTACCACGAATGGGTAATTTTCTCTCCTTTCAATCTGACTATGGCATTTTCATTATGCTTTTTCCCAAACAGAAAATTTGGGAGATTTATCGGAGCTGACATTCTCTCTCTCTCTCTCTCTCTCTCTTGTGTTGATTAAAACAGCCGTCGATCTATCTCTGTTAGGTTTTCCAGTCCTTCAATTCCAGTCAAAATTTAGTTGTGTGTGGGTGTAAATTCCATTTAGGGATTTGAGGAGGAGTTGTTGGAGAAGGAGGTGACGAAGGCGGCGGAGTCGCTGTCGTCTCGCACACTTAACCCACGAACCCAACACACCCATTTATCCAGAACGCACTCAACTCCTCCGTCGTCCATTCTAAGACCGGTGTGTCGTTTCTGTCAGTCTTGGCTGGGACTCGGCGATTTCTGGGATTTGGGTTGATTCCTCTCTTATGGCAGTCCCTCATTCTTAAGGTTTTGTTTGCCCAGGTACCTTTGCCTCTTTGTCTGTTTATTTTTTGATGTTATATCATTCTGAAGAACAACTATACACTAGTTTATACTAGCTCCATTTTCTCTTTTTGTTTAGTTTATAGTTGAGAGGAAGATAAAAAATACATCTATATTCCAGATAGTTTGCATCTCAGTGATTCTCTGATAAGTAATGTGGCTTGATGTTTTGCTATTTTGTTTATTATTTTGCTAAAGTGCTTTGTCCTTGAGGGCATGATATCTGATCCAGCAAAACAAGGAAATACAGTCCTGATTCCTGAACCATGTCCTTCCAGCTTCACAATTGGCAAATGGTAATGGGATCCAGCAAAACAAGGAAACACACTCCTGAACACTGCTGTTTATGCATATGGTATCATATTTCTCTTCTCTCCTTCTAAATTTTGTTTCTTTTTGTTGTTGAATTTTTCAAAGTTGTATAGGATAAGCTACACTATCAGCTCAGTCACTCAGTGTGCGCATTGGAACATGACATTTGAAAACTAAAGGTCTTTATTTGTAGTTTTACCTTGATGGATTTTTGCATGGGAAGAAAGATAAGTTCTTACTTAACAGTATCGCTTGTTACATGTTTATTAACATGTGTTATTTACCATGTTTCAAATTCATCATCTGTGAAGGTTAGCACATCCATGATGGCTGCCTTCCAATGCAAATCAGATTTGAGGCTCAAAATGTGGAAGAATTTTTTGGTTGAACTTTAGTTACTTAGAGCTTGTCAGATTAGATTCTCTAATTGGGATTTTTATGTGTAGGGTCTCTCCGTTGGACTACTAAGACAAGCTACATATACCATAGCTCATCTTGGATCATTCAGGTGAGTGTTTTTCAGCATTCCGAACTCGAGTCAAATTGCATTCTGCTACTTTATAGAATTTAGATTTGTTTATTTAAAGCTTTGTTATGGTCACTCCCATTTTCTGAATCTTGTTAAGTAAGTTTATCCTGTGATACCATATCCTCTGCCGCTTAACTCTTGTAACCATTAGTTCCGTCAATTGCATTCTGATGTGATTTTAATCTATTTACCTACTTGGGTGACATTAATGAACATCGCCTTCATTGCAGGTTGATGTTTTCACCAACTCTTCCGGAGCATGTGCTGCTTTTATTTCTAATATGGACGACAATAATGACAAAAGAGTAGTATTTCGTTATGTGTCATATCATCTACCAGCATGGTCAGTTAGCATACTGGCTGACTACAAGACTGCAGTATTTAACATAGCAAAGGTAGATACTCAGTTTCTTGAGCCTGCATTCTTCCAAACATTTTGAATCCCAATCTCCTTCCCGCCAAGATATTTTATTTCAAATTGTTAAGATGTTTTGCGTATCTTATACATACATATGAATGCATACATGTCTGTCTTTATATGTGTGTGTGTGTGTGTGTGTACATATATATGTAGAGTTGTAGACAGTCTGCTTCTTAGACAAGCCGCATTCGAACTCTGAAGCCCCAAGTTTTTGTTGTGTAACACTTTGGTAGAGAGTTTGAATTAGAACTCTCTTGCACTTGGGTCTACAATTTACAGTACTTCATCATGAATTTTGTTTTTTTTTGGTAATTTGTGCTTTTACAAGTAATCTGCAGATAAAATACTGGTGAAATAGTTATGAGAAATGCCCTATGCTTATCCTTAATTTTGATTTATCATTTTGCTCAATTAGGATTTATAGTTGAATATAAAATTTTCCAACAAGTAGCATCCCAAACTTCTGTAGTTGAGATGGCATCTGAAACTAAAGGCATGAAAGGTCTTAAGTGGGAGGTATTTGTGGAGAAAGCTGGGATCTGGGGTGAAGCTGACTTTGGATTTGTAGATCACATCAATACCACAAAAGTTACCACTACCTGTGGTATACAACTAAGGTTTGTCTTTCCTCATGATGCATTAATTTCTTAAAAAGCAGGATTCTAGGGACATCCACCGACTTGGTTTTTGAATGGTAACTTTACACCAATATGAAATTGCCTAGACTTCTAAAAATTAGAATTGTATGTTTCCACTAGGCACACATGATGGGCACATTTTAAATTTCCCTCTGAAATTGCAAAATAAGTAGTTTAAATTTCCTCCTCCTTTGCCACCTTACTGGTACCCTGTTCATTAACCTTTATATGAATATCGAGGGGTGTTAATTAGCCTCCAGAGTAGTTGTGTTTTAATATTACTAGTTAAGGGACTTATTTCCTTGCAAGGTTGAATACCACTAAACACTATTTCAAAGACAAACTAATATCAGAATAGGCAAGGGAAATCTCTCAAGGACAGAAACATTGTAGCTTTATTTTTTCTTGACTTTGAGGTGGCTGTTCATTTTGAATCGATGGACATGTGAAAAAAAAAAAAAAAAAAATTGCATGGGTTTCATATAATTTACTTTGATATTATCTTTGGAGCTTTATATTTTATCTGACTACCTTTGCTTGTTGTTTTTCGCGCTCAATCAATTTGCTCATTAAAAAGAAAAGTAATCTCTTTGACTCCTAATATTCCCTAATGGCAGCATATTTGTTGATGAAAATGAAGAGTTCTTAAAGAAAGGAAGCTCACCAGTACTTCTAATTGAATCAAAAGGCCATGCTCTCCATGCTTTTGTCAATGATGAACTTCAAGGTTATTTTCTCATTTAAAAGAGTTATGGTTTAGTATTTCATTTCTTGGTTATGTTCGGTTGACTATTCATATGGCAAATTTATGCAGATTTACTTCTTCTGTGTAAATTTTCTTCTTCAACACTGCTAGATATAAGCTTATGTCCTAAAGTTAACTAGTGGCTATTTTTGTGTAGAAAATGTGGTTTCTATATTGAGCAGAGGAAGATGAAATCGGATCGGAAAGAGGTAAGTAACCTAAACGCTGATACCATGTAGAAAATGTGGTTTCTATATTGATTCAATCGAATTACAGTGTGCAATTATATAGCTAAGGTAATTT
The DNA here is from genome assembly GCF_002994745.2 of Rosa chinensis. Taxonomy (NCBI): domain Eukaryota; kingdom Viridiplantae; phylum Streptophyta; class Magnoliopsida; order Rosales; family Rosaceae; genus Rosa; species Rosa chinensis. Next base: position 54,529,447 of record NC_037093.1, on the reverse strand, counting down.
GATTGTTATGCTACTGTTACAATAAGTTATAAACAGTATTCAATGGTATAAATATAAAGAATCAAAACTGATGTTCAGCTTTGATTTCATGGATCTTCAGTTACACAAATCTCTCTAACATTTTGAGACATGCGTTTCCAGCTAGCATGTATATACATATTATAGCTGGCTCTTTAGCAGTCAATTCTTTATCTTTTTTGCCCTAATGCTACATTTTTAATGACTTGGTGCTCGTTTCTTTGTACTCTTAAAATGCTGGATGATGAACTTCAAGGTTATTTTCTTATTTAAAAGAGTTATGGTTTAGTATTTCATTTCTTGGTTATGTTCGGTTGAGTATTCATATGGCAAATTTATGCAGATTTACTTCTGTGTAAATTTTCTTCTTCAACACTGCTAGATATAAGCTTATGTCCCCAAGTTAACTTGTGGCTATTTTTGAGACATGCGTTTCCTGGCATGTATATACATATTATAGCTGGATCTTTAGCAGTCAATTCTTTATCTTTTTTGCCCTAATGCTACATTTTCAATGACTTAATGCTCGTTTCTTTGTACTCTTAGAATGCTGGTTCATTTTATTTGTGGGTAGGGGCAGGATTAACTAGTACAGTTGATTTGTCTGCACATAATTGTACCTACAAGGTATTCTCTCTCTCTCTCTCTCTCTCTCTCTCCGCCTTTATTTATTTTTTTCTTTTTATACTTTTGCTCATGGAAAACAAGAGAACTTTGAATACATCACTACCCAATGGCAACCAGTTTAAAATGTTACACTATTTGAAATACAGTGAACTTTAACTCGAAACTTTCATTTTGAATGCTGGAGCTGCCTCTAATGAACCCTGAGCTCTTCCTTACAGTGGGCATCAAACCACCCAAGGCATGTTTTATATAGTATTGCTGACTTCATACTATTAGTGACATATTATTAATTCTGATTTGAAATGTTTCAAACCACTCAGGGCATCAAACCACCCTGGGCGTGTTTCATACTATTGCTGATTTGAAATTTAACATTATAACCTATTGTTATTGATTTTGCTTTCTCAATTCTTTATGTATAGGTGTAACTACCATTTACTTCTATGTTCCCAATTCTTAGAAAGGAATAACTTGAGGATTCTTGTGGTCTTTGATAATATTATACGGCTATTAGGTACATAACACATTCTAGCAGTTATCTAATTGTATGTTTTCTGGGTTGTTTATTTAGGATATTATTTGGCAAGGAGATATAAGTGGAGTTAATGCAGTGCTGCAGTTATTCATGGTTGATATCCAATCAGAAGATTAGTATTCATTAATTTATTTTTTCTAGTTCATTTTGTAGTCACTTCAGAGAAGATTATAGAGTATTCATTAAGTTATTTTTTTTCTAGTTCATTTTGTAGTCACTGCGGACTTATTTTGTATGTATATTAATGTATTTTAGTGAGTAATATAGTCCTTTTGGTGGTTTTCAGATGCTTTGGATATTTTTTTTTGGATAGTTTTCAACTTTTAAGGACACATATTATGAGTCTTTACAAGCAAAGGATGACACTTTCATTTTGTTTTGTGGACACAAGAAATGTGTCCTAGTAGAGAACATTTCTATTGATATGAGAACATGTTTTATTGTCCTCTAATGGATACAAGGACACTTATTTTGCACATTTAAGGACACAGTTTATGTGTCGTAGTAGGGAAAAGAGGACACATTTCTATTGATGTGAGAACGCATTTTGTGTGTCCTCTATTGGATACAAGGACACGTTATTTTGGTCTTTAAGGACACAGTTTAAGTGTCCTTGTAGGGAAAAGAGGACACTTTTCCCATGTCCTTGTATGTGACTTATAATGACTCCCGGATAGAGGACACGTTTTTTGGGTGTCCTTAAATGTAATAGAGGACTCATTTCCAATGTCCTTAAATCATTTTTTTGTAGTAGTGAAAGTATGATATATACACACACAGTATTCAATTGCCTTTGGAAAACAAAAACATCACAGACACCGGACCAAGCAGTAATACCACACAGGCTTCTTTGAGATGGAAGCACAACTCAATCATGCAAATGCAATGAATGAAGCTTATCTGAAGTGTCATACGATTCAGTTAGGCTCAGGGTCGGCCTTGCCCATCAGCATCATTGGCGACAACCCAGGGCCCAACATAGAGGGGGCACCAGATTTTATCAATAAGATTTAATATATATATATATATAATAGATATATTTAATTATATGTGTATAGAGAGTAGAACGTAAAAAATTAAAAATTAAAAAAAATAAATTTCTAGACGCATATCGCTTCTTTACTTCTTCTTCCAACGCACAACGGCAAGCGCAAAATTGATTATCCAAGCGTCTCTTGCTCTCTCCCAAGTCCCAAACCTTGAAACCCAGCAATTTTTATGGTTACTCAATTCTTCAGTTCATTCTCATCCATCACCCAATCTTTCTCCTCTCTATGTTTCTGTTATTTTACAGTGATCATACGAATCTTTCAGCTTTCCATCAATGTAGGCTGAGGTACAAATCAAAATAGGTGTTGTGTGTTTTTCAATTTTGATATCCAATGAAAATTTGGATGTCAAAAGTCTTGTTACTTTTTTTTTTAGTTCTGTTGATTTCTAACAACCTACTCATTCATTAGTTTTCAATTTTCAATATTAGGTGCAATTGGAAGTTAGAGTATTACAAGTCAATCTCCATCAGAAAAGAAAGAACAAGAAGGAAAAAAGCAAATTCGAGATTTCCAATGTTCTATGCTCCAGTGTTTATCAACTATCAATCAAAGCGATTTCTAACAACTTGCTCATTCATCAGTTTTCAATTTTCAATATTAGGTGCAATTAGAAGTTGGATTTGCAAGCCAATCTCGAACAAAAAGAAAAACAAGAAGGAAAAAATCCAATTCCAGATTCCAGGTTTTATTGTTCTATGCTAAAGTGTTTATCATTCAAAGTTTATTGTTTGGCTTGCTTGTTTGAGTTTTTTCTAGCAAGTTTCAATAATGTTTCCTCGGAAACAACTCTCAGGTTCTCACAAAAGAAAAAGAGAGAAAAGAGAAGAAGAAATTATTCAATCTCAACGGGGATCTTTAGACAGATATTTTGTTAAAGAAACAAAAGAAAATCATGTTGAGAATTTAGTAAATGAACCTGATCAACTACAAATTCATTCTGATGAGCTTGTAGAAGATTAGAATGAAGTAAACGAAGAACTTAGTGATATAGGTGAAACTGAAAGTGGTGAAACAGAAAATAATGAAAATACTTGCCATGAAATTATTGCCAATGAACTTGAATGCTTGAAGTCATCAGTTGATTTGAATATTTTTGATCATCGAGTTTGGGATAGTCTAGATTCAAAAACGAGAGACTTGCTTGTAGAAAAAGGACCTATTACGGAAACTAATATGAACTTTCCCAAGGATGATGATACGCTATGAGCAAGCGTATAATTTAACCCTGAAAATGTCATCGTTAGTATACGGTAAATAGAGATCATTCAAATTCGGGGATTGAGAGTACACCTGTCATTGTAAAACAAGTAAATAATTAAAATAAATACAAAGTATAATATTTACAAAACTAAAATAAAAGATATATACAAAATAATAAAATAAGGGGGGTTTGTTTTTGAACGCGGGGGGGTGTTAGTCCATTGAAGTAAAGTAGGAAACATTACAAGAGATGACTCACCCGGACTCCGGGTAACAACAGAAAGAGTCATGAATGAAAAATCTAAGACAAACCTAGACTAATCAAACATAATGAATCCATGAGATGAAGCTCAAGTGCTGTAGAAACAAAGTTCGACACTACTAGAATGGTCCTCGACCAAAGACAAAAGACCATCCCAATTTATTCATATTCCCATTGACGTCCCCTACTCGGGGGCACTCATGGGAGTTCATACCTCAGGCTCAGAACCTTTGCCAGAAGACATGTGAACCTCCCCCACCAGTGAGGGATGGTGTTACTGCAGCCAGACCCAAGTTGCCTTCACCAGAGGAAGGATTTTCCACTGCCTTAAAGCTTCTCTTCCTCCGAGGTTTTGGATTCTCAGAAATCAGCTTCTTAGGTTTCAAACCTGCGGGTTTTGGATTATTCTTGCGCCCAGGACTAAGAGAACCCCATTCTTACTCTTCAGGGCCGATTCAGGTTCAAACCCCAGATCAACAACCTCCATATGAGGTACCTGTGTACCTGTCTTCTTACGTTTAGTATATTGCATGAGGGCCGCAGAGGCCGTTCTCTTCTTCCTACTTAGAAATGGGATAACTTCAGTAACTTGCATGGGCTCACTAACCCCTTGAACCGGAGATGGAATTTTGGCCAGTTGGGCAGCTATAGCCGACGCTGAGAAACCCTGGAGTGAACCTGAGGTCGACTTAGCCACGGAAGTAAAGAGATTTGGTGTTGTGGACTGAGCCAAAACCTCCTCAAGGCTCGGAGAAGCCGACCCAACCAAGCTAGGGTTAGGGTTGGCGCCGACAGAGACCTGCAACGCCTCCGGAGGGCCAGCACAACCCGATCGCTGGTGTTCTAGCATACCACAGACCCGACAGAACCCGACCAGTCTCTCATATCTGAACCTGACCATCGCAAATGCCCTAGAGGTGAAATCAAAGGTGGATGGAGGGAAAACCTGTTTCACCGGAGACGAAAGAGTGTGACGGATACGAACCCGTGCCGTCGTGCCCTTACGAATACCAGCCTTGTCCAGATTCACGATCTCCTCTAAGGTAGCTCCAATGAGTGCCACAACGCCCTCAGTAACTAGGACCAGTGGTAGATCCATAATCTCCACCCACACTGGAAGAGAAGAGATGGACACTTGCGCCGGATCTTTCAAACCATCGAACTTAGCCATAGCCAGCGCCCACTTACCAAAAAACCACGACCCTCCCTTGATCATCCTCAGACGTTCCTCTGGGTTTGAAAACTGAAAAACAAACCGACCCTTGACTGCGCGTGCAGAGAGATGATTTACAAACCCCCATAAAGAGGTCATGGTCCCCAAGAAAGCCTTGGGATTAGCTCGACGCTTGGCCGTGACGGAGAGAAGTCTCCCCACCGCAAAATGATGGGAAGAGACAGCAACAGCACCAGCCAGACCAAAGGATGTCCGACAGTCTTTGGAGATCGCCAAAGCTGCTGCCAGACGAGCGGTAACGTGATCAACCATAGTGGGAGAGAGGAGGATGCCGAGAGAAAGAGATGCGAAGAAGCCCTAGCTAGAAACCTTAGCAGAGCGAAAAAACTAGCACCGTAAAACTCTCCTAGTTTTAAATAAGGGGGGTTTTAACATTAGGGTTTCAAAAATTAAACTAAACAAAATAAATAAAATATAAAAACACATGTACAAGAATGAAACGTAAGAAACAAAGATCAAAACCAATTCCATGTGAGGTACCTCGATTCAAATCCTACAATTGATCATCTAAGTCATGAGAAAGAAGTTGATCATGTGAAACATTCAAAGCAAATGATTTCCCATATTTTACTTTCCTGTACTAATTAATCTAAATGAAAGCACCTAGATTAATCCTATTAAACATGCAATCAAAGTCTATAAAGCTAGCTAATCAAGACATGTTCAACGCAAGAGGCATAAACAAAGGTTATCAACTTAAGTGCACAACCTAGTATGAATAAGTTCATCTACTTGCAATCCTCTTCAATTGAATTCGACCTTTGTCCAAAGCCTTTACTACTTTTGAAATAGGTTTACAAAACTATTAGGTGAATTGTTTACCTAAATCTAGCACCAATTACATGCAAATCCTATAAGTGTCGACCCAAATAAGATAAACATATAAAAGTTTTCTATCAAGCAAATTCAATTGAACAAACTCACATAAGCAACTTAGAATCACAATTATGGAATTCAAAATATTTATTTAAACATAGAAATTGGGCTTAAACTTTGCCCTAAACATTATTATTAACTAGCCTACGAAATCAAGCAAGGAAAACCAAAAGGTTACAAGGAAAAAGATCGAATTACACCGTGAGTGGAGATGGAGATGGAGAGCTTGAACGTTGGACTCTTGAATCTTGGAAGCAAGTCTTCAAGGTGGATGATGGAGGCTATGTCTTCACGGCTCCTTCTTCTTCTTCATCTCCTTGCTTGAAAACGCAGAACTTACAACTAGAGAATGGAGAGAGGGAAAGAGCTTTCTGACGTTACGGAAGTATTTTCTGTATGAGAGAATGTGTGTAACGTCAAGCTAAGGGGGGAGTATATATAGGGGACGTGAACTTGGTCTCCAAGCTTCATGAATCTTCTTTTATTTTCCCAAAGATTTATTTAATAATTCCACACAGCTTCGACCAATCACGTAGCGCCATGTCAGCTTTGTTGTGTCACTCAACCAATCAAAAGGCTCCAAAATAAGTCCATAATCCTTTAATATATATAATTGCTGAATTTCCAAGGATTATTTCTGATTTTATTCATCATTTTCGGCCAAATATCTAGGGATGTACCTAGATAACGTATCTGGACGCATTTTGAACATTTTCTCCCTTAAAACTCCCCATGGCCTTATCTTTAATGTCTCCCCTTGATTTTCTCTTGATTTCCATGACAAAATGCAGATTTTATTCCTTATTTTCGTCCAGAATATCTTGAGGGGATTTAGGAACGAATCTGGACTTGTTTTGAGCCTCATCTTGTTGCACAATCCCTTGAAATTCTCCCTATAATATTTCCAACGTTTTTCCTTGATTTCTTCTTTATTTTTCACATTATCTTCATGATTTCCCATGGAAAAATCATATTTAATTCCCAAAAATATCTTCCTTACGTCCAACAACCCAAAACCACTTGGGCTTTTCACATTTTTGCCGAAATCCATAATTAATCTAGAAGATTCTTGGGCCTCCATGTGTCATCTTCAAGCCATGATGTCTCCTAGTGCCTCCAGGACTCTTCTCCCAACATCATTTTTCTTCATTATTTCGACCATACTTCCTGGTTGGCTTAAGAGTCTTGCTTTGACAAAGTTTCCTTTTCTGAACAGGGTTTCCTGGTTGAAACAGGATTTCCCGGCTGGACCAGGAAAACTTCATTTCTTCGTTTCAGCTCATTTATGCAGCCCTTGTGCTCATTTCAGCTTTATTTGCTCTAAGGACCTGAAAATAGAAACTATTACTAAAAATAGAAACTTTTACTGAAAATAGAAACTTTCTAGAAGTAGAAACTTTCCAAAACAAAAAGGATTCATTTAAGGAAATAACTAAGTAAATATGAGGAAATAACAATTAAAATGTCGCATTAAAATGCTCTTATCCATGAATTAGGTCGGCATTTTTCCTTTGAGTTTTATGTTTGAAAATTACCAAATGGTGAATCTTTTGCTATAAAATGGCTGATTTACTCAAAAGAGCTAGATAAAGTTTTTTGTTTCTGTTGTAAATTATTTATAACAACTCGCTCGAGAAGTCAATTAGCAAGTGAAGGGATAAGAAATTGAAAACATCTTGGTACAACATTAAATTTACATGAAAACAGTTCTGAACACCTCATTAACTTGAGAACTTGGGCTGAGTTGCGAGTGATATTGAATAAGAATCAAATAATTGATAAAGAGTTATAAGAGTTAATTAATTAAGAAGGATACTAAACATTGGAAAGAGGTTATGGTCAGAATAATTGCTATTGTGAAATGTCTTGCAAAGAATAATTTGGCTTTCGTGGAACAAATGAAAAAATTTATGAAGATTCTAATGGAAACTTTTTAGGCTTACTTGAAATGATTGTTGAGTTTGATCCCATAATGAAACAACATTTTCGACTTATTCAAAATAGAGAAATTCATTAGCATTACCTTAGCCATAAAATTCAAAATGAGCTGATTGGTATATTGGCCTTAAATGTCAAGAGTGCAATCATTAACAAAAATCAAAGAGGCAAAATATTTTTCGGTAATCCTTGATTGCACTCCTAATGCAAGTCACAAAGAACGGATAACTTTTAATTATAAGATGTGTGGATGTGTCAAGTTCTCCAATAAAAATAGAAGAGTTCTTTTTAGAATTTCTAATGTGGAAGATACATCTTGTTCAGGGCTTTTTAATGGATTACACATAGCTTTAAAATCTCTTGATTTAGATATTGATTGTGTGCGAGGACAAGGCTATGATAATGGATCTAATATGAAAGGAAAACACCGAGGTGTTCAAAAAAGATTGCTTGATATAAATCCTAGAGCCTTCTATATGCCGAGTAGTTGTCATTCTCTTAAATTAGTATTGTGTGACATGGCAAACTCTTGTCATACAGCAAAATCTTTTTTTTGGAACATGTCAAACATTTATACAGTGTTCTCTAATTCTACAAAGTGATGGAGTGTTTTACTTGAATATATAGATGACTTGACTTTGAAATCTTTGTCAACTACACGCTGGGAAAGTCCTATTGAAAGTGTCAAAACTATAAAAACTCAAGCTGCCTAAATAAAAGAATCCTTAAAAATACTAGAAGAAATTAGTGATGATGGAAAAGTGTGTAGGGATGCTGAATCTTTGAACACCTGGTGAACTTATAACATCTGGTTAACTTTCAAGTTTTGATTTTATTTTAAGTTTGGTTATTTAGCATGACATTTTGTATAAAATTAACTTCATTAGTAAAAAGCTACAATCCAAAGATATGCTTCTTGATGTTGCCGTGAAGAATTTAGAGGGACTGGTTTCTTCATTATACGTTTAAGGGCTTACCACCCTGATCACCCTATCAAGTCTATAAGGCTTGATAACGCTGGTGTTAATGTTAGAAACCGAAGGCTCTAATTATCGTTAGAGAGAAGAGAGAGAGAGAAGACACCCGACATATAGTGGTTCGTCTCCCGCCATAGCGGGAGACTACGTCCACTTGAATATTGCACTATATGTGTCGGCCTTGAGGCCCAACATGATTACAAGAGGTGTTGTAATGGGATGATGAGTAAGTGGGAAGGAGTCCCCTTTTATAGGGAAGGGAGGCTCCTTCCTTCACTTGTTTTCCAATGTGGGATACAAAAACACTATTCTAGTCTAGAAAGCATGTTGTGAAGGCAACTTGGCAAGGTTGGGAAGGTGGCTTCCCGGCGACGTATTTGCTACTTCCGGATACCGTAGCGTAGCTTGAACATAGGGCTACAAGATGCAAGTAGCGGTTGGGCCTCACCATGGCTTGTGGGTGTCCCAAAGAGGGTGTTACTTATGCTTGGTGAGATAGCAAACTAGCTTTGCTAGTGAGAGGTATCTACAAGTTCCCGAAGTCCCCGAGTAAGAGGAGCTTCTTGGTTGGGGAGTTATAAACATGATGTCACCAAGCATAAGTAATCTCCGAGAGGCGCCTAGCCCCTACAAGTCCCTGAACTCCGTAAGCAAGAAGGGACTCATTAACCTACACAACAAAGACATGAAAAATGCGCATATGTAGAATGCTTGTTGCATTGGGCAACGTACGTGAGTTGCATTGATATGCACTTGGCATATCCGAATGTACGAGGTGAACGATACATATTGATGTATATATGTGAATGGCGCCGAGTATGATCGGTTTATGACATATGAGCTTGAGAATGCACATGATTGTGTAAGCATAGTAAGAATGAGCATATGAAGTGAATATGATACGTAAAATGCGTGGTGTGCGTAAGAAAACAAATGAGGCTGAGTTGATGAGGTTACGCCCATGAGGCGTAAGTTGCACGAATGTCGTGAATGCGAGAGTTTGTAACTCAAATGTGAACATTTATGTTAGTTTGGTTTCCGCTCGTATTAATGGAATGCAAAACGAATTTGATTTGTGGCAAATGACAAATGGTAGAAGAATTCAATGTTCCATTAATGTGCATGATGCCGAGGAGACGCGAGTGTAAAGCTCGGGAATGCCGGGAAGGCAAGCGCGTGGAAACTCGGGGAAGCCGAGAAGGCAAGAGCGTTAGAGTTCAAGGTGTTTCCATGAGGCATTAACAGGTAGCTCGAAGGTGATCCCCCTGAGGCATGAGCGTAACCATTGCTAATTATGCTGGGCTGTATGTACAAGTCCCCGAAGTCCCCAATCAAGGAGGGTTTTCTTGCAAGGTTGATACCTAAGCGTAGCTTTGTGGCGTATATCAAGCATAATGAGTGCGAGTGCGAGTGCGAGTGCGTCGTCCATCTAGAATTTTGTTGGAGCGAACGCTTTTGCCCTTTCGGGTTGGCCCCTGCTGGGCCCTCCGAGGAGTCCCCAACTCCTGGTTATAGACCTCCGTATGGTCGGAAAATTGTTTGATGAGGGGAGCTGCGTTTGAGCAGTGGGCGTTAGGTGGCGAGCCTAATCTTTCATACCCAAGCGTCGGGAATTAACTGCAAGATCAATGGCTGCCATGGGCTGTGTTAACCGGTCCCTTTACTCTTTCCCGGAGGAGAAAATCTTGATTGCAATGCTGCGTAGCGGTTATTGTCACTGTGAGGCATTGCCTTACCGCTTGGCGGTTGGTCGTAGACCACAGACTCGTGGAGTCTAAATCCGTTTTAGGTATTTTTCCCATAGAAAGAGTTTGACAAAGTATGGTGCCCAGAGGCTAGACAATATGTTTACATATAGTGTTCATGTAAATCTTACTAATTGTATGAAGGACAATAAATGAGCATAGCAAGTAATATATGCGGATCTTATGACCATGTAATGTGCATAATAGAAAGTGACAAGTGTAATGGGTGTCCATATAAAATTTTGGGAGTAGCTCCCGGTAAATAGTATGAAGCATTGTGAACTTGGGGCTTAACTAAAGCATGTTGGATATGTTCGAGCGAGTTGGGTTGTGTTCGAGCAAGTTGGGTGTAATTGAGCGGGTAGGCGCTATGCGGGCATGCGGGGCTTGGCCCAAGCACGTCGTGGCCATGCTCGATACCCAAGTGAGTCGTAACCCAAGCAAGTCGTAATCCGAACAAGTTTAACTAAGTCATAAGTGTCACAACGTTTCAAGCATGGCATAGTTTGTTTAAGTGAGTGTCACATGTTTATTTAATTAGATTACATTTAAATAGAAACATGGTATAGGTAGCATGTACTTGTAGTAAAGTTGCTAATAACATTTTTTGCATTGTTGTAAATATGCTAAGGATCGTTGAGATATAAAGCATGGCATTAGCACTAGTATGCAAGCATAGTAGTTGTGCTACTAGAATTGATACAAGTTGGAAGCATGCTTTAAAAATCATTCAAGCATGTAAATGTATATCAAATGTGATATATTGTAGGCATGCTTAGAAGTAGTAAAAGCATGTAAAGGCATGGCAATAGCTCTAATTGCGAGTGCGTGTATTAAGATATAGCTACTTATCTTATGCCGATTTGGAGTGAGTTGGAGTTTGGAATTGATATAAATACCCAAATCATGTTGGAGTTGTCCAAGCATGACGCTCCATGTGATTGGCTAGTGATCGTCAATAGTTTGTTTGACCTTGCCTACATAGGAATGTTTTCCATTGATTTCCTCAAAGTCAAAACAAAATACGTGATTAGCGATTTATTCACATGATTTAGTTGACTAAATAAGAAGAATTTGTTCGTGTACAAACACCAAATAAGGAGAAGATTACGTAAAGGAAGCATATTAATAATGTGCGCTTTCAATTTGAACCTCAATTTGTCACAGGAACATAGAATTTTCAATGAGCTAGCATGCTTTGACAAGTGATAATTTTACGCTATACATACGTATGCGTATAGGGATGCATCTCAAGCTAACATTTTCAATGCACGTATAGTACATGTATATATGTAAGGTTTTCGGTGTGTTAAGATGTTCAAGCCACTAATTTTTGCAAGTAGCGAGAATATATTATATATGCTTGGTCATGGATGTGCAGCAATAATGTACTGACATACTAAGTCAGGAAACAGATGGGTCATTGATAATTGAATGAGTAAGGAGGTAAATGTATGCCGTAATTTATACGTGGGCAATATTTGGAGCATGACAGATCTTGAAATAAGGAGAACATGACATGTAGTGCTAGGTTAGCAGCTATAGACAATTATATTAGACGTGTATGAGGCATTGACATCTATATGGTAAGTGCTTAGGCAAGCTTAGTATCAAAGTATATCTTATGCATAGCTTTAACAACAGAGGCCAAGATCTATATATGTGTGCTGGGTATTGAAGCCTATATATAGCATTAAGCACTGGTACGTACACTTGGTATTGCGCATAATAATGCAAAGAGTGATCTAGAATGGGTGGGGACCAAAATTCACACTATTTGGGGTTCTAGAACTACATATAAGACAATGCATGTAATTCAAGCATATCATAAACACATTTAGGCTTTTGAGATAGAGCCATTAATCAATGATGGTATGACATAGCAAAATGGGTTCAGTGTGTGGTGTGTAATAGCTCAAACGTCAGTTAGGTGGTGCTAATTAAGGAGTTTGGCCACCTGGTTTCAATGACACACGGCTATTTGGGATTGAACTAATCATGATGCTAATACAGAGATATGATAAAAAATATCATATTGCTTGGTGTGTGGGCATTAATTGCTCGGTTAATCAAGGACATATTCAAACAAGTTTATAACTGCTGTTATATGCTGTCGTGGACTTACAGACATGTGCAGATAACAGAAGCATTCAATGAAACAAGTATAGTTATCAATTAGCTAGAGATTATGAAAAACTCATCTGGTTGATGCATCAGGAAGAACGTGATTGCACAGAGAGGAGTGTGAGCTATTTTGGTCGAACGACGAAGAAATCTGGGTGTCCAGAGAGAAACATAACCACACCTGGGTGTTCAGAGCATATAAGGCGGTTTGCTGGGTGCTGCTTGGCGGAGCTCTGTACGATGGCACAAAGGTGGGGACTCGATGAAGAGTTTTCCGTCAAGTGAAGCTTGGAGCTTGCCGTTTGTCAATACCGCATTGACGGAGGAGATAAAGTTTAGGCTTGGCGGCCGTCAACTCGTATTTGACGGAGGAGATAAAGCTTGGCGGATGGCGGATGACGCTTGGCGAAGATTATGTGTCGGAAAAACATGGCGGTCGCCGCTTGGTGGTGCCTTGCTTGGCGGACCAATCCCTGATGGAGTGTGTTATTAAATATCAAGTGTGAACACATGGACAAGCTTGTAATCAGCGTCAGAAGATACTTGGTGGTGTTCGCTCGATGAAGGAGCTGCGTTAAGAGGAGCGTCAAGAGGAGTTCCGTCCAGACTCAAGAGGAGTGTGTAAGGCTGATGAAGGCGTCATCTTGTGGTGATTGACGAGTGCGATACTTGACGAACCGTGCTTGACAGACTGGCGGTGATGATAGGATTTCTGAATAGGGATGATCAGAGGCTAGCATCGTCGTTAAGCGAGGAGCTCAGAAACATATTTTAGCGCAAAGCGCCGCCGTCAATCGTTGATGGCAGCCTCAGAGTTGACGCAGCTTCAGAGTTTAAGTGGATGGAGCATGACGAGAAGCAGGTTAGAGGCAACTATAGGTGCCCAAAGTAGTTTTAGGGTGCTTACACTAGATGGCGTTATCGAAGATTGACGGGCGGTCAAGATTGCAAGGATTGACACTGTCTTTGCTTGGCGGAGGCGCATGGCGGATGGGGCTTAGCGGAGGTGCTAGCGCTTGGTCCTGCTGCTAATCGATTGGTGGAGCAGTGGTCGATGACGGAATTGTGATAATGACAGATGACGACCTCGTTAAGTGCGATAAGAATTGAAGATGACGATGATCAAGGAGTTGGCTACTCGACTTTGTGGAGCATGACACTGACTGGAGGGCGAAAGTTGTCTTCGACGGGCCAACAAGAGAGAAGTTTGACGCCAACAAGAGACTCAAGAGTAGTTTGATCATTTGCTGCCAGCAAGATACTCATGGGTGTCCAGAGTATATATGGCGGTGGTCCTTGTGTTGGCGGTGTGACAGGAAATAGGGCTACATCAAATTTTGGGTGTTGGAGCTCGTTAAGTTTGCTCTGTCAATGTAAATATATATATAGTGATGCTGGAAAAGTGTGTAGGGATGCTGAATCTTTGAACACCTAGTGAACTTATAACATCTGGTGAACTTTCAAGTTTTGATTTTATTTTAAGTTTGGTTATTTAGCATGACATTTTGTATAAAATTAACTTCATTAGTAAAAAGCTACAATCCAAAGATATGCTTCTTGATGTTGCCGTGAAGAATTTAGAGGGACTGGTTTCTTCATTATACGTTTAAGGGCTTACCACCCTGATCACCCTATCAAGTCTATAAGGCTTGATAACGCTGGTGTTAATGTTAGAAACCGAAGTCTCTAATTATCATTAGAGAGAAGAGAGAGAGAGAAGACACCCGACATATAGTGGTTCGTCTCCCGCCATAGCGGGAGACTACGTCCACTTGAATATTGCACTATATGTGTCGGGCCTTGAGGCCCAACATGATTACAAGAGGTGTTGTAATGGGATAATGAGTAAGTGGGAAGGAGTCCCCTTTTATAGGGAAGGGAGGCTCCTTCCTTCACTTGTTTTCCAATGTGGGATACAAAAACACTATTCTAATCTAGAAAGCATGTTGTGAAGGCAACTTGGCAAGGTTGGGAAGGTGGCTTCCCGGCGATGTATTTGCGACTTCTGGATACCGTAGCGTAGCTTGAACATAGGGCTACAAGATGCAAGTAGCGGTTGGGCCTCACCATGGCTTGTGGGTGTCCCAAAGAGGGTGTTACTTATGCTTGGTGAGATAGCAAACTAGCTTTGCTAGTGAGAGGTATCTACAGCTGGAGAGTTTACATCAAAAGCATTTGATGATTATTGCATGTCTATCGGGATTGATGTAGAGCATCCTGTACCCATGTGCATACACAAAATGGTCTCGCAGAAGCCACCATAAAAAAAGCTACAGATGGTGGCTAGGGCATTGGTTATGCGCACCAACCTACCTATATTTGTCTAGAGTTATGCAATATTGCACGCAGCTTTACTTATTCGTTTCAGACCCACTGCTAGCCAACTATTTTCTGTGTATCAGTTGGTAACTGGATATGAGCCTGACATTTCACACTTACGCATATTTGGTTGCACAGTATATGTGCCTATTGCGCCCCCACAACACACCAAAATGGGTCATCAGAGACGATTAAATATTTATGTTGGATACGAATCCCCAACAATTATCCGCTATTTGGAACCCTTGACAGGCGATCTCTATACCGCTAGATTTGCAGATTGTCACTTTGATGAGACAATCTTCCCATCGTTAGAGGGAGATAGAAAAAAGGATTTTCCAAAGGAACGACAGGAATTGTCGTGGTTTGTTCCCACTCTGTCTCATTTTGATCCCCACACTTCACAATGTGAAAGTGAAGTGAAAAGAATAATCGATCTTCAGAACATAGCAAATTCGATGCCTGATGAGTTTACTGATATCGCAAAAGTGATTAGATCACATATACCAGCTGCAAATGTGCCTGCAAGGTTAGAAGTCCCCAACAAGGGGGATGGTGCCTCAGATAGAGGCACTGCAACCACACTTAGTAGAGGTGTGGTTGAGGCCGTGGCTCCCCAAAGGAAGAGGGGGAGACCACTTGGTTCTATTGACACTCACCCAAGGAAGAAGAGGGTGAGTAAGTGTCACGCCCCTGATTTTACACACAAGAAAATCGATATATATAATCCCATAATTATACATGCGTGAACGTTCAGTCATCAATACAAAATACCTGGAATCTTTTTCCTTTTAACCAAGTACATACTGATGCCCTGAACCCTCAAAGTTAATATACACTCGCTCCATAGAGTTATATATTACAATGCTTACGAATTAAATTGTCAACAACAAAATAAAACGTAAATGCAGCTCAGAGTAACTATACAACGGAAGTCCTTATCAACGGTAAAGTCACAAAGATGGCTTCCTACCGTAAAGCTGCAAAAGCGCCACCTCAGCTTCAGACACGATTTCCCTGACTTGCAGGATTAACCCCTACACCATTCCATTGAATAGTGCACCAGGTTGCCACACAACAAACCCGGTAAGCTTATGAAGCTCGTATGAGTAACTCAAAACCAATTACAAAAATTTCGGTCAAACAAGACTTCCTCAAGCAATGTTTGACGCCACCCTAACGCACTACAGCGAATTCCAAAATCACACTCATGTCCCATTTCCCCCCCCCCCCTAGGAGCTTTTGTCATCAACATGACATCAAAGGTGAAAATCAAAGAATCACCTTCCTATCCTCAACACAGAGTACAATTCGTCACCACTATAGCTCTTAAGATAAATCAAACCATCAATCAATACAATCAAGGAGAAACAAGGCAATCACATATCAAAGCAAGCAAAACAAATCACAGTAACCCCTGCATATAATTTAGTTCAGGAGGTCACATTTAGTCAAGCAATTCAAGTCAAAGTAGTCATCGAAGTCCCACACTCTGACGTCTGTAGGTAGCCCCAACCATCACAGCAGTCTTCTCGATTTTTGTTAACTTAATAACAATTCAGCTTCGCTACCGAGCAGTCATCACACTGATCATCGCACAGATTCCACCGGTCATCACCCAGATATTCATCATCCAACTGATCATCACCTAGATTTCAAGGATCATCACATAGATTCAAGTGGATATCGCCAATCATCACACAGATAGCGATCATCACATAGATTTCGCTGGTCATCACGTAGATAGCGATCATCACATAGATTTCAACCATCCTACTAATATTCCTACACAAGCTACACAGATATTTCTATACAAGCTTGACATAACAATCATCACAAAGATTCACCATACTGATGTCATCGATTCATTACACAAATATTCCTACACAAGCTTTACATGACAATCATCACAAAGATTCACCACGAAGTCACTAATACATGAATATATATGTATATATATATATATATATATCCCATAATATATATAGACACACATAGTCATCCACTCAGAAATGCCACTAATACCAACTATAGTCATAGTTAACCTAATAAATCCAAGACAATAGGGTAGTCATGCTCATAACAAATATCGACCATATTCATAACAAATATTGATCCTGCTCATAACAAATATCAATCCTGTTCATAACAAATATCGATTCTACTCATAACAAACATCGATCCTGCTCATAACACATATCGATCATACTCATAACAAATATCGTGAGATTTCCCCAACAAACGATAAAGGTAATTCGTTCACTAATGAACCTTGTGAGATTACTCACCTCGAAACTCCCGCTGCGTCTTCAATTCAGAACAAGGCAACCAATCCACAAAATAGCCGTCCAAGGAGTACTACGTCACGTACCTAAGGAATTACAGCTCTCATTCAATCAACGAATCACAAGGGATAACGTTCGAAACCCTAAATCGAACCAAAATTCCCAAGGTGACGCCAAATGAGGCGAAACCACATCCGAGACCATCCAATGTCTCCGGAACACTTATACGATCGATATGTCAAAATCACAAGTCGATCGGATGCTCAAATCCTCAAGGATCGAATAAATCGATCGGTATGAAACTGCAAAAATCATAACAATTCCATACGAACTCCAAAATTTGCATATTATATATCGAAACGCTCGTATCAACGAGTAGAACATATATAATACCAAAAACAGTTCCTTAAGTGGCCGGAACACCGCCGGAACGCCACCACAGACGGTGGTGCGCCGCCGCCGGCCAAAAACTCATTATTTCACAAAACTCCCAACATCAAAGTTCTTCATCTAAGCATGCTTGTGAATTCTCATAACTAGCTCGAAGTCAGAAAACAAGTATAAGGGGTCGAAAACTACCTCACAAGCCGTGAACAGTAATCCACACTGAGTTGAACAAGGTTTCACGTGAATCGATCCAAACAACCACCAAGGATCGATCGACGAGGCTGCTCTGAGCTCAACCAAGAAGACTTGAAGCCTTGCCAACGTCGGAACAAGGATTTCCGACTGGGTCCGAAATCGCCCAACTGCGCCGCCTTCTACCGCCGCCACCACCGGGAATCGGTGCTAGAGGACACCACAGGGACGACCAGACGGAGGAGACGAACTGATCTGGAAAGTTTCGTCGCCGGAGACTGCCGCAGTTCGCCCGAAAAGTCAGGTCGGACCGTCGGGGTTCGGGTCGGGTCAGCCGGATAATTTCGATTCTGAAGGTGCAGCCGAGAGAGAAGAGAGAGAAAGGAATTGGTTTTCCGGAAAAGGAAACTTATGAAAATAGTAAGTTTCTCCTTCGGGAAACTTCTATTTATACCAAAATGGAAATTCCTTCCAATGGCCATAACTTTCTCACACGAACTCCGATTTACGCATTCCACATGTCCACGAACTCGTATCGACGTGCTCTACAACTTTCGTGAAAGAAGTTTTCAGAGAATCCCAACGAATAAAAAGTCAACCTTTGGCAACCCCCCTAAAACCATATTCTTCAATTAATTATTCGCCCGAAACACTTCCGCTCCATCCACGAGCCACGAAACCGTCCAATAGTTATAAAATTAATTCCGGAAAATCCTCGAAAAATAATTATGAATTTTCGGGGCATCACAGTAAGGCACAAACCGATCCATTAATCATCAATGTAAAGAATCTCTCTCATGAGATTGTCTCTGATTACAGTTATGTCCATGAATCAATACTGGAGGACGCTCCGATGTTTGAAATGATTCCAGAGAACAAAGAAATCTCAATGGATTATGAGAGTGCGTATGAGTTGATAGAAAGATCTTCCATACACATTGATGATGAATTTGCATACACTGTTGCTCAAGAAATCATAGAGCACGATGATATCGAACCATGCTCTGTTGCAGAATGTCAACAAAGAGCAGATTGACTTAAATGGAAAGAAGCAATCCAGGCAGAATTAGATTCTCTAACAAAGAGACAGGTATTTGGTCAGGTAGTGCTAGCCCCACCAAGTGTAAAGCCTGTAGGACATAAATGAGTGTTTGTCAAAAAGCGTAATGAGAAGAATGAAGTCCTGAGATACAAGGCTCGGCTTGTGGCGCAAGGTTTCTCACAACGCTCTGGAATTGACTGCGAGGAGACATATTCTCCCATAATGGACGTTATAACATTCCGCTACTTAGTTAGCTTAGTAGTTTCCAAATGACTGGAAATGCAGCTCATGAATGTGGTTACTGCATATCTCTATGTGGATTTAGATTCAGAGATATATATGAAAGTTCCTGATGGCCTTACATTACCCAAGTGAAGTGACTCTAAACCATGGAGTGCTTTTTCAATTAGGTTGAAACGCTCACTTTATGGATTGAAACAATCCGGGCGGATGTGGTATACCCGTCTAAGTGACTACTTGATTGGGAAGGGATATAAGAACGATGAATTATGCCCCTGCATATTCATAAATAAAACAAGTTCCAGATTTGCAATTGTAGCAGTATATGTCGATGATATGATCATAATAGGTACTCTTGATGAAATAAGAGAAACCGCGAGCTACTTGAAATCCGAATTTGAGATGAAGGATCTTGGGAAAACTCGATTCTGTCTAGGCCTTGAACTAGAACACAGAGTTTGTGGAATATTATTCCACCAGTCTGCGTATGTCCAAAAGTCAGGCAATTTAACATGGACAAAGCGCATCCTGCTAGCACTCCCATGATCGGTCGAAGTTTGGATGCAAAGAAAGATTCATTTCGTCCAAAGGAAGATGACGAAGAGGTGTTGGGTGCTGAAATTCCCTATCTAAGTGCAATAGGCGCATTATTGTACTTAGCCCAATGTATTCGACCAGACATTGCATTCTCAGTGAACTTGTTAGCTAGATTTAGCTCAGTGCCAACGCAACGTCACTGGATAGTATCAAGAACAATTTCGAATACCTAAAAGGAACCATTGACTTGGGACTGTTCTTTCCCTACAGAGAGACAAGAGGGACCGCAGATGGAACTGTAATCCCTAAAGGAAATGTTGACGGCGAAAACGCCGCTCACTACACTAAAAGGCCAAAAGACGTTTTGGTCGGTTTTGCTGATGCTGGATACGTCTCTAACCCACATAAAGATCGTTCCCAAACTGGTTATGTATTTACCAATGGGAACACAGCAATATCTTGGAGATCAACCACGCAAACCCTTGTGGCTACCTCCTCGAACCACTCAGAGATCATTGCTCTACATGAGGCGGTTCGTGAGTGTGTATGGTTAAGAACTATCATTACACATATTCGAGGGACTAGTGGTTTGAGTTCTACCACTGAAGAGCTTACTTGCATTTATGAAGACAATGCAGCTTGCATCGAACAGACGAAGCTAGGTTATATTAAGGGTTATAACACAAAACACATATCGCCAAAGTTGTTTTACAATCAGCAACAATAGGCTCTCCTCAAGATTCAAGTGAATCAAGTAAGGTCTGAGGAGAATGTGGCAGATTTGTTCACCAAATCATTGCCCAAGACCACATTTGAGAAACATGTGAAAAACATAGGAATGCGAAGTCTTTCCAAACTCTCTTGATTAATGCAAGTATCAAGGGGAGGTGTAGACGTCAGGGGGAGTCTAATACACACATGTCATCCTTAAATGTAGAAGGTGCGTTGTGCTCTTTTCCTTCGACCAAGGTGTATTTTTTGTCCCACAGGGTTTTTATTATTACTTGGCAAGATTTTTAGTGAGGCAACAACACATGCACCATTTCATCTTTAACTTGGCACAAGGGGGAGTGTTAAAGGAAAAACACATTATGTGCCTTCGTCAAAGCAACTGACGAGGAGGGAATCAAGGAATTACAATCATAGCTCAATCAGCATTTAGTATCATTAATGTAATTGATATTTCCGCTGTAATTCTATCCCTATATAAAGGGACTATGAAATGAAATGAGTACACCAATTCCATTTGCATTTTACTTTTACAAAATTTAAACTATTCTTACAACTTTTTATGTCATTTTCTGTTCTCATTATAAAACATTGAAAATGAGTCCAATGTTCCATGCTAAATTACAAATATATTGTTACATAGAATTACAAATTAACTTTTGCTGAAGCAAAATTGAAATCGGCACATTTTGTTCCTTGGAGCAAAACTGATGAGCTAAACCCAAACCTCTTGGACTCGAGATCAAATTGCAGGAGATTATCCTCCATGTGATGCCCTCCGATCATGATCGAAGACCTAGGTTTGGCCCCACCGTCCACAAACCCCAAACACCACAACTCCACTCCTCCTTTCTTCGAAATCTTGACCATTGAATTCGATCCTAGAATCCTCCAAATCACATCCTCCCTCTCCATCACGAGATCAACGGTCGGAACAGCAGGCCCCGCACGAGTACTCACGATATCTGTCGCAAGGTAGCACACACCGAATGGCTTCACCACATTCGTTCTCGTGAGGTTCAAAGCAGAGGATTCCCGCACAAACAACTCAACAAAAGCTTTGAAGATAGAAGTTTCCATTACGGTGTACGGAGCATCCGTAGTTAACGTGGTCCCGCCGAAGCCGGAATCCCGATCAATGCTTAATAACGTGTTGTTTAACGGCACCGTTTTCCCGTTGACTTTTATGGCAGTCAAGCCGATGAAATACTCGTCGGAAGGACCATACTTCACTACGGTGCGCGTGACGGGGTTCAAAACCAGCGGAGTGTAAATAAGCGACTTTGAGACGTCGATTTTGTTAAAAATGTAAGGCCCTTTGGATCCGAAGAAAGCTGCACCAGAAGCATTGACCGAACCGGAGAGACACAGGGCAAAATAGTGAGGCAGAGAGAGGGCGGTGCTAACCTGCGCCGGGAGGGAGTGGTTTGACCTTCCTAGGGCGACCAGGCCGTTGACTTTCTTGGCGAGGCCTTTGAGAAGAGAAGAGGTGGAACACGAGAAAGCGAACTGGGGGAGGAGAGCGAGTCGACCCGGAGCGGAGCCGTCGGTGGTGTGGAGGGCGAGAGCGTCGAGGAGCGCGTTGTCCAAGGTGGCCTTGCCGGAGACAGGGTTTTCCGGGTAGAGAGAGCACGTGTCGTTGGCGCAATGCGGGCCGGGCGGTTCGTAGCAGTTGCCGCAAGCAAAAGAGTGAAGCGAGTCGCAGAGAGGGGAGCCGCAGGGGACGTGGAGGTAGGTGGAGGAGTTGTAGTAGGGTTTGGTGCAGTCGAGCCAGGTGAAGGCGGCGCCGAGGTCGAGGTGGAGCTTGGTGGGTTGGAGAGGGGTTTTGAGGTAGAGGGAGAGGGAGTAGAGGAGAGTAGAGTGGTCTTTTGAGATCGGCGCTACGAGGGCCGGAGGGAGGGAAAGAGAAGGAGAAGTCATGAATAATAGGAAGGGCAAAAGGAGAAATGTATTAGGAGAAGGCATTTTGAGGCTTTGAATTGGTTTGTGTTTGGGAGTGGATCGATAGCTTTAAGGAGTCATTGAGTTGGTGATGGATGCGCGTGACAATGTGTGAGAGTAATAAAGTAATGCGCATGTATTTTAAGATCTACATCCATTACGCTAGGATTAATTGTGATTCCATCTGGGGTAGTGCAGTGCAGAGAATCCTGTGTGCTTTCATTTCTTACCAGTATGCAAGAAATATAAATTTGCCCGTTATTGTTGACTTTGCTGTTTTGCACTTTTGCTAGAGGCTTTTGAGCCGTTTAGAGAGGGGCAAGTCGACTACTTGATTAATTAATTAGTTATATAGTATGAGTATGTAGAATTGTAGATGGTGGTGGACTGTAACCAGTGAATGTGCCAATTTGTACACAATTAATGAATGTTCAATTTCGAAGGCTGGACTAATTGGGATCATATAAATTACAAGGGAAAATAGGTTGTGGTTCTATCTAGGGTAATGCATGAATTAGCAGGGTTTTGTTACACGGTTTCGAAATACACTCGGATATGAAGAATGGTAATGTTTTAAGAAAGTTTCAACACTCTCAATCTTGCTTTGATATCATGTTAGAATAATTTTTAAGGTTTGACATATATATTGCTTCGGAAATTAGATATAAGAGTACGAGAGAATAAAATGAAGAAATTTGAGAGGGGGAGAAAATGTATTTACTGGTTCCCTCTATTAGTGTACATTGTGGATAAGTTAAATATTATTTGTATGGGGAATTTGCATACAGTAGCAGAATATGTCCATTGTACATTAGTCTTATATCCAACCAATAATCGTAACAGGGCAATTGGGCAAACTACCTAAGGTGATTTCGGATCTTCCTTATCAAAGTAGCAAAGTAACTTGTATATTAGAAGTATACACTAATTTTTAGTAGTATATATAGGAAGACAGATGATCAACAACATATTTGAAAATACCAAACAGAACAATATTGTACTATAATCAATAGAATTGCTTAACAATTAAATCACTATATCAAGGAGGATTCATAAATTGCTAACGCAGTGTAAATCTCTCAACTGAGGAAACTTCACTGCGTGGCTTTTAACGTAGCCAACACGAAAAATCAATCCAATATGAATCAAAAGAGTTTACAGTATACAAGTAGTGTTGTTCATAACAAACACATTCACTTAGCAACAAATGCTAACTTGATTTATAACTGATCTAACTTTAACTTAATCATCACTTTATCAACAAGAGCCAATCAACCAATCTTCCTTGATCTCAACGTCTCACTGATCTTGAGAATGAATTATGAACGTGAGAGATTAATATATGAAACAAGCAGTTTGAACAAAAACAAGCAGTTCAAAGGAGGACAATTTTATGCATGAAAAAACTCCATCTAACTTCAGTTTCGAAACCTTTTATAAGGGAGGAAAACTCCCCCTCAATCAAATCTTTTCTTAATTATCAAATAAGATAAATATGGAAAGATGTTAAAACTGAAATCAACACTTCCTATTTATCTACCATGCATGTCAAAAATCTTTAATGCAAATGTGTATACCAAATCAATTTAAATCATCTAGCATGATATGAAATGAATACCACTTATACTCAAGATCAGTGAGAGTGATCCTCCTTGATTTCCTCTTGATGATCCGATCTTGCAGACTTCTTTGATTTTCTTTAAGCCTCCGAACAAGTAGGAGAGATACTCTCCTAGTGCTTTGCATTTTCTGATTTCCTTGTGGCTTTGGGAAAGTCATGTGTTGAATATGGATAGTCCAATGTACTTACAATATTGATAAGCAATCGTCTATATATCCATTTATTTCAAGTTGTGAAATTAACCTGTATGTAGCACTCAAGAGATAAGACATTTATTATCGAGTACGTACGTCCGTACCACTAAAATATATATGAGAGGCCTCCTCCGATCCACAAATAGTTTAACATAAAAGCTCCTCCGTTGTTGTCTGTTTAAGTTCGTTTCCCGTCGAGTTTCTCTTGGTATTCTTTGAGCTTGGCTGCAGCACATTAGTTAATGCGCGCGTATAATTAGCACCACAGAGTATTACAAGAGCTAGATACTATATGCTCTAATTGATTAGATTAAGAAATATAGTTATTCATTACCAGCAATATTTTCGTTATTTGCTCCATGCTTTTCTTTTCTCATCACACAGAAGACGTAACAGAAATCCCTCTTGAGGATGGAAGCGCATCTGTCTAGACAAACGTCTAGATATTGCCTACCTTGCCGACCAAAAGTAGCCTCAGCCTCACGAATCTGCACTGCTGCCACAACGAACACATAGATCAGAAACACCGCAACAAGCTTCTTTGCCATATCGATATTGGTCGTCTTCAGATAATCTCTCGAGTTATCTTCGATCGATCACAGGCAATAGTAATTTATAGGGAACTTAACAACTTATTTAAGAAGTATACACCTATAAATGGCAAATATTACGATTGCTTTTCTGGAATGAACGGCATTTGGAACTGTCAGAGCAACTCCAACAGCTTCCCCATATTTTGATTTTTCTCTACTTTAGGGAAAAAAGAACCTCTTTTGCTCCAACAGATTCCCTATAACTTAAAGTGAGGAAAGAGAAAATCAAATTCTCTATATTTACAGCAATCTCTAAAATTTTAAGGAAGAATATGGAGATTTTAGAGATTGCTGTAAAATAGGGAATCTATTGGAGTTGGAGAAGAAAAAGATGCTAAAGCTTTAAATTTTGCTTCCCTATTATACATAAATTATAAGGAAGCTGTTGGAGTTGCTCTCACAGTTTCCCCAGTTTTACCATGTGTGGTTTGGCCACTTAACGTTAGAAGATGCATGCATGCATGTAGTGGTTAGAGACTTCGAGAACTTAATTAATTGGTCATTTGACGGTATAACTAATATCAAATTTTGTGGACATGAAATTTGTCTCATTTGGTGATTAATGTAACTTTATTTGATAATTTAAATGTTAAATGCCGTAGAAGCTCATTCGTCTAACTTTTTCTTTTTCTTTTTTTATCACAAAGAATGCATCAATATCAGGACAAATTGTTCTCCCACATAGAACCCACACAGATCTAGTAGACTACATAGCATCAATTAAATCATGGAGCCAAGGAGGCCCTACATCTTTGTAAAACATAGCTTGCACCAATGACAAAACATATCTTGCCAATTTGTGAGCCACCAAGTTAGAGAGTTTCTTCACATGCTTCCAAAAGACCATGTCAAACTCTTATCCAAAAGTTTAATTTGTTCAGCTCATTCGTCTAATTTGTTCTTTTCTTTTCTTATCCAAAAGAAAAAAGAAAAAAGGCCTTAGATTAAGCGTTAAACAGTAGCTTGCAATGTTGCCTTTGATCATCTTGTTCTTCACTTAAACTCTGCTAAGCTCTCAAATAGATGGAAATCCTCCAGAAGGCTACATATCTTCTTTGACTTTCAATCAATCACTTTTACCCCCATCGATCATTATCTTTACGTACAGTACGTTTTCAACAGTCAGCACGTACAAAGATATACATAACTTGACCTTAATCTCTCGTACTTTTTCTTTTCCTAGAAAGTAAACAGTTTGCGATATGATTATTCTCCATCTTCTAAGAGCATCTCCAACAGATTCCCTATATTTTGATTTTTCTCTACTTTAGGGAAAAATTAGCCTCTTTTGCTCCAACAGATTCCCTATAACTATCTCTATTTTAGAGAAAGTGAGGAGAGAGAAAACCAAATTCCCTATATTTACAGCAAACTCCAAAATTTTAAAGAAGAATATGGAGATTTTATAGATTACTGTAAACTGGGGAATCTGTTGGAGTTGGAGAAGAAAAATAGGCTAAAGGTTTGACTTTTGCTTCTCTATAATACAAAAATTATAGGGAAGCTGTTGGAGTTGCTCTAACGTAGTTAGAAATAAAAGAAAACATTACTGTGAAGCTGTGCTTACCTAATGTAATACATCATGTCATCGCCTATCATGCATCTACGTTCATTTATATATTTCGAATCACAGTCAAGTTTGACCATGAGATTGGATCCATAATTACAATATTAAGTTGAATTTTGAATAACTTGTTTTTTTTTTTTTTTGGCAATGCCAGCAGCAGCCATCGATCTCTGATAACTTGATAATGTATGATATATTCAGGATAAATTTATTCATCTAACTTAAGTATCTACATACTTGTGGCCGGTAGCAAATCAGTGAAAGAGGAAAAGGAACTAGCAATATATATTTCTTTTAATATATAAATGATCTGGTCATGCAAGCACACTCTTTGAACATATATATAATTTCCTTAAAGATAAAACTATTAACTTTCATTTTCAATTTTTAAATCTTGTAAATTTCAGTCAAAATAAAGCATATATCATGCATCTAAAATTAGATTTTACATGATATATATATATATATATAACATATGTTAAATTTACACTCGATCTAAATTTAAAACATAAATAAACTCTAATCTAAATTTTAATTGATTCGGAATTATAGATCAACAACATTACATCTTGTAATGATGCAGATCAAGTTGTTCTACGATTAATTTTACATGTTCGAGTCTAACAAAAAATTGCACCGTAATTAAAGTGCGGTTTTTTTTTTTTCCGATGCAGTTTCTTCTTTTTTGTTTTTGTGTATATACGTGTATGTGAAAAAAAAATGAAACCAAACTACTTGAATTTATTCTAATTGGATTGGTTTTGCATTTTTTTCTTCTCACCCCTAGTTGTTTTAGTTTTCACCAAGTATCTTGTCTGCAGCAATGTGTCTAATCTATTATTGTTTGATTTGGATAAGACACTTAGCTAGCTTAATTATTATCTTGTATACGAAACTTTAGCCAGCATGATCCGACTGGTACTTGTTTTTACGGTTCCGGATTGACAGTTAGGCCAGCTTCCAGGGAGGCATTGATTGCTTGCTCGTATTGGTTCCGTACCCTCTTCGCCAGATGGATCAGATGTAGGTGGCCTGGAAAAAGTAGTTCCGCTCTTATATATCTCTCCGGTTCTTCACCGATGAGATAAATGATATAAGCAAAACCCTATCACAGCCATCCCAGAAAGACGGCATTAATTATTAGGTCGAGGAATTAGGTGATTGATCTAAATCTTTAATTGATGTCTTAGTTTGAGATGATCGATCTATATTTAAGTAAAATAATACACATACAGTAACTATTTGGAGAAAAATTAATCGAGGTTCCATCTAATTAAATGGCTAAGCTCTTTCAATGAATTATAACATGTTCCAGATAGATCGAATTAATTGAATCACGATGATGCAAGAAAGATGGTGATGTGTTCAAAGTCAATGTCGACGCAAGGGCGCCTAGCTAGCTAAATTGCCACCTTGAATAGTTGAATACAGTACCAGCAGCATCCTTTGACTATTGACATTAGCCTTTACGGTGCCCTATAGTCGCATCTACACGTTTAACTAACTATAAATAGACATGACCTCCACACCCATTTCTCACAACTCAGATCAAACATGGCTTCCTCTGTTCAATTTTGTGCCCTCTTCTCAACCCTACTCTTAATCTTCACATCTGCCACCTTTGCTCAACAATCCTTCAGACCCAAAGCCCTCGTCGTTCCGGTCACAAAAGACGCTTCTACCCTCCAATACACCACTCGTATTGCTCAACGAACCCCTCTCGTCCCCATCAGCCTTGTCCTCGACCTCGGCGGCCAGTTCCTCTGGGTAGACTGCGAGCAAAACTACGTGTCCTCCACGTACCGCCCGGCACGTTGCCGCTCCGCCCAATGCTCACTCGCAGGAGCCAGCGGCTGTGGCGACTGTTTCTCATCCCCCAAACCTGGCTGCAACAACAACACATGCGGCGTCACACCTGACAACACCGTCACACGCACCGCCACCGGAGGTGAGCTCGCCCAAGACGTGGTTTCTGTCCAGTCAACGACCGGGTCAAACCCCGGCCAAAACGTTACCGTTTCAAACTTCCTCTTCGCTTGTGCACCGACGTCGCTTTTAAGCGGCCTCGCTGCCGGAGTTTCCGGCATGGCCGGTCTAGGAAGGACTAAAATAGCCCTCTCTTCGCAATTTGCTTCGGCTTTCAGCTTCAAAAGAAAGTTCGCCGTCTGCTTATCCTCCTCCACCTCCGCAAACGGAGTCGCTTTCTTCGGTGACGGGCCGTACTCTCTCCTCCCAGGAATCGACGTTTCCCAGTCCCTCACATACAGCCCTCTCTTCATCAACCCCGTTAGCACCGCCTCGGCTTTCTCCCAGGGTGACGCCTCCTCGGAATACTTCATCGGCGTGAATTCAATCAAAGTCAACGACAAAGCCGTCGATATTAACACCACCTTGCTCTCCATCAACAACTCCTCCGGCGTGGGCGGGACCAAGATCAGCACGGTGAATCCCTACACTGTTCTAGAAGCTTCCATTTTCAAAGCCGTAACTGAAGCATTCGTCACCGAGTCCGCGGCTAGGAATATCTCTAGAGTAGCTGCCGTGGCTCCCTTCGAGGTGTGTTTCAGCACGGAGAACGTGTTGAGCACGCGCCTGGGGCCGTCGGTACCAGAGATCGACCTGGTGCTGCAGAATGAGAGCACGTACTGGAGAATGTTTGGGGCCAACTCAATGGTGTACGTAAGCGACGACATTTTGTGCCTAGGGTTTGTGAACGGCGGAGAGAATGCGATGACTTCGATTGTGATCGGCGGACACCAGTTGGAGGACAATCTTGTGCAGTTTGATTTGGCAGCTTCGAGGGTTGGGTTCAGCTCAACTTTGTTGGGGAGGCAAACTACTTGTTCCAACTTCAACTTCACCTCCGTTGCCTAGATAATGTTTTACTGATCTCTATACATATATACATGCATGTTGAATAAGTATACACTATATGTGTAGTGTTAATAATTGGCCAATAGTGATTGACAAATAGTTGGCCCCTATACATTTCTTTTGTTTGTATTGATCTTGTATCATATACATTTATATTTTATAGGTAAAGAAAACTGTTACTTTCATTATAGAGAATTAATCCTTTTTCTAGTTATGAAACTATTTGGAGTTGAGAGATTGCAAGGTGAGTGGATTTCTGGCCTTTTATTGCTGGCGACTTTAAATGTTGGTGTTAGCCATGCCCGGTGATCAATGTTGATCGAGGCCTAGGGTTTGGTTTGGAGACCATCTCCACTTTAATTGCCTATTGCTTTTTTGAGCAATGAAAAAGGAAAAATTGACGGGCAATCATTTTTAGGGTGTTTAGGGACAAGAGAAATTGGGAGAATACTTGAATATTTTCATTGAAAATAGAGGGTGTTATAAATATTATATAAATGTGGTTGTCCACTGTAAATACTCATTAGTTATGTCCTTATGATATAAACATTACTCCTATATAAAGGGGTCTAATGAGAATGAAATACACACTTCTACCTCCTCCATACTCTGTTTCTCTCTTCTATCTCTATATTTTTCTCTAGTTTATAACACGTTATCAGCACGAATTTGCTCTTATTTTTCTTCGTCTTCTTCTTTGAACTCCATGATGATCCGCAAGCCTTATGGTGCAACATAGTTGCTTATGACCAAGGCTAATGATCTATGAGTTTTTCTTCTTTCTCTCCTAGATGAATATCAATTTTCTTTATGCGATCATTTACATATATTTGTATGTATCTTTTATATGATATAATTGTTGAAAATTTATATTTCATGTACGACAAACATGTATCCATTGCTCAAAAGTCGAGTCCTCTGACCGAGTAGTCTTAGAACCTATGGTTCTATAGACATCACACGAATGTTTTTCTCGTGTGTTCCCTATGGGATCCATTGTTCATATTTATGAACTCTTCGAAACCATTGTTTCGTATATGAATTTTTCATAGAACATACTGTTCTAATAATTATGGATCTTAATATATCTCATCTTTCTGTTTGTAGAAAGATGAAGCATCTAACAAAATTGGACTTTGATCCTCTTAAAATTTTTGGCAAGAATTATTTGATGCTGAAATTAATCTTATGGCTCAAAACCTTGGAAATTAATGCCATCAAAGTTGACAATAACTCATCTGTGCAAGATCCCGCCAAGCCTATGATTTTCTTGCATTATCATCTTGATAAAATCCTAAAAGATGATTATCTTACGGTGAAAGATCCACTTGAGATTTGGCAAGCATTGGATGATCGATTTGCTCACCAGAAAACCATTGTTCTATCTGGAGCACGATATGAATAAACGCATTTTGCGCCTTCAAAACTTTAAATCTGTCACTGATTTTCAATTCCGCTATACATATGATTACCTCCCAACTAAAATTATGTGGAGAATCTATTTGTGAAGATTACAAGCTCAATGGAAAACATATTGATTACATGATCAGCGACGGTTTTCTTGACACCGATCAATTTTAAGCCTATGTTTAGGCGTTTTTTTTTGTCTCTATTTATTTTGTTTAGTCATTTTAAGCCTATGTTTTGGCACCGATTAAACATAATTATGTTTCATTATCTTTATCTGTTTGATCATATTTATTACGTTTAAATTACATTTATTACAATTCTTTCATAACCGAATTTGTCATGAGAATTTGTTGCAAGAGTTACAATTTTCATGATAATATTTTTAATTGCCATTATCTTGTAGTTATTGTTATTAATAACTCATTTTATTATCAATTTGATTACCATTCTCTCTAATTATTGTTAAGTAACTCATCCTATTACCATTATTTGATACTTACCATAGTTATTTATTTTATGTGATCATAATGAACATTTATTATTTTTGATTATTTTTTTCATATTTACCTCATATGATTATGTCGTGTGTGAAAAAATAACAAAATTATATTTCCATCACTGGGACTTGAACCCAGGTCTTTTTGGGTGAGAACCAAATATTCTAACTAACTAGACTACAACAAATTTATGATTATTTTGTTATAATATTAATGCATATTTCAATTACTGACTCTAAATGAATCTGCCTCTATTTTGGCATATGGTACTCACATATTGGTATCAAAAATATCAATTATATTTTCAACAGAATCGAGGTATGTATTTTCATGAGTTTGACAACTTCAATTAATTTCTTCTTATTATCTTATCTGATAATTTAATATAAAATTGTCATTTTATAATGAGATCGAAACTACATGTTTCTTGATCCAATTATATGAGGACTTAAAATTCCTCAACTGATTGTTATACAATCAAATATATCGAAACCTCTTGTTTCTTGATCTCCAATTATGTCTGGACATTTGTCCCTTCTCTTTATGAGTACATGTGAACCTCTGTTCACTCCACTTTTAGAACATGCTTCTAATTGTGAAGACTCAAACCAAATGTTTTGAGTATGAGGACTATGGTCCCTAAATCTATTATTATTGGAGTATATGCTTATACCCATATGGACTACTGTCCCAGACTCGAAATTTGAGTATATAATTTTGACATTTGTTTTCAGTGTCAAACAATAATATGAACCGCGTGTTCATTAATAAATTCATTTTGAACCATGAATGTTCATGATAAATATAATGACAAATATAGTTGTCTTGCATGCATATAATGCAACTATGGACATGATCCATTGCAATTGTTGATAATTTTTCACAATTGATGCTTCCAAAAACTAAGGTAACAATCATCTCAAGAGCTGCAGATCTTGATTGATGGCCGACTCCAACTGAGCTCATATTATGTTATATATATGGAATACCACTGCATATATTGGTGATGAAATTTCCACCGACTTTATGTTGTATTAATCAACTATGAGTATACTACTGTATACTATATCATGAATTAAAAATTTCATTGAGCCAAATAAAAATATTTTGGCATGACCAATGCGTCATTATTTTATCTACTATGTCATGTAGACTCATCTACATACATACTTTACATTGTTGTATAATACAACAACAGTTACATACCTTCCTAATAAGGGCATTATAATTTATCGCATAGTTGCGAGTTGTCACTATAATGGGACAATCCTCCCGCCATTAGGGGGAGAAATATCGTTCATAAAAAAATGTGAATTGGTGTGCGATTTTATCTACCATATCTCATTTTAATTTTGAGAAAAATCTCAATTCATTATCTTCTTGACCTAAAAATTGGTTTGGGTCCGCCACTCACCAATGGATTTTCAATCCAATATTTATGAACACATATTTTGTGTGGTCAAATCTGATAGTCTTCCCGCCGTTAGGGGGGAGGAAAGACTAATGTAACGGCGTGAATTTATGTGGAATATATTCACCAAGTCCAATGTTTCTAGCTCCCTATAAGGGAAGATTATACAAACCCTATAACGCTCTTCATGAGGTTATACAAAGATCCACATTCGTTAATTAATTTGTCCTTAAGAGACAACAAATGCCCTAAAAGAGGCAAGAGTACCTGATATCAACAAAGCTTATTATAGCTAATGCATGCATATATGAATGTGTGAGATTGAAATTTGATGATATCTCATCTATAGTAGCGCTACTAAATATCATCAAGGGTTATATACTACCACGTTTCATTGTGTCGACAAATTATAATATTGGCCAAATTGGAAAGAAGCAATTCCAATGAATTTTATTATTGGAAACGTGATGAAATGTTTGGACTTTATAACCCCTAAAATACAAGAGGGTGTTCATTCTAGTGAATTAAAATCACTATGACACAAGTCTCTTTATAGAGACATGGGCTTATCATTCTTCTTCAAGCGACAACTTTTCTATAAGTACAGTGTTATATTGACGAGAGACTTATAGCATGTTGTTCTTGGCAATATGAAGATCTTAAAGGAAAATTGCTAAAAGCAAATCCCCAAATCCTATGTGTCATTATAAGCATATTGCTTAATCAAATCCTTGACCGATTCATATTGCCAAAGGCAAGTCCATGAATGAATGAGCTTAAAGCTCACTCATGGAATCAAAAGTCTAAAGCTCATACATACTCATTCAATTATGGGCAAAGTGACTTATTGCCTCAATGAGTACTATGACAAGACTAAGAAATCGAATTCGAATCATGCTCACAATGTTGCAACATATTCTAACTTTCACAAAGTTAAGAATTTATCTAGAGCTCATATTGAGTCTATATGCAATTATCAATTACACAAATTGATATTTATAGCTAAGTATGTCATACTTAAATTTCAATGCTCGGATAAAGGTAAATGTGTCAATTGTTGTTCATTTATATTATTATTCTTTAACTAATATCTTTATCTATAATTTGAGCAAATGAAAATGGTTCTACTCTTATCATGTCAGGTAAGATTCATTAAGAACATCATAGTTTTATTGGTAATGCCCTAACTTTTGCAGGAATTGCAATTCATGATGAGTCCCCTTTATGCAAAGCACATATAGTCTCACCTATGTGATCGAGACACCATATCTAATATACATGGTGCATGTATTTTATTATATACATGATTGAAGCTTGCAACAATCATGGGGAGATTCTCATCAGGGGGAGCATTCAAAATTATGCTACCTAGGACATATGCGCGTTGTACTCTTTTTCTCCTTCGACCAGGGTTGTTTTTGTCCCACTGGGTTTTTGTTACCTGGCAAGGTTTTTGACGAGGCAATATTAAGCGCGTCCAACACCATATCATTTAGTGGTGGACATCCAAGGGGGAGTGTTATAAATATTATATAAATGTGGTTGTCCACTGTAAATACTCATTAGTTATGTCCTTATGATGTAAACATTACTCCTATATAAAGGGGTCTAATGAGAATGAAATACACACTTCTACCTCCTCCATACTCTGTTTCTCTCTTCTATCTCTATATTTTTCTCTAGTTTATAACAGAGGGCTCTTTATATAGAATTTTACATGTACAATATCTTGGAGTACAAAAAATGATCTAGAATATTCTACCCTATTACAACTAGAGAACTTTTTACAGTTTCATAAATTCTCTAGTGTTAAAAATACACAATTTTCTTGCCAGCAGCCTCGTATGTCAATCTCTCCATTATTTAATTGTCTGATTATATATGTCAACCCCTTCAGACCAAAAACAAAAAATATTCAACCCTTTCTCCTTCTCCTTTGGAAGTGTGAAATAGGATTTTTTTTTCTTACTTTGTGAATTTTATTTTGATTAATAGGCTTTTTTACCATGTGAATTTTATTTGGATAATAAAAAAACATCTAAGATACCATCATTGAGCGTCAATTGCATAAACAATACTTTGATTTACTCTTCAAATTATGAAATGTTTGCCACACACATTTCTTTTCATTAGACAAAGTGATATTATACGTACTTGCACTTAACATGAAGGAAAATGATTTGTGGCCTTAATGAGGCCTAAGATTTGTGACCTCAATCTTAGGTGTCATGCCATGTCACCTACACACATCACCAATTTTTCAAATCATGACATGTAATTCTTGAGAAAAAGACCATCTTATACTTCCAAAATCTAATGAATCTAAGTTATTTTGGCTTTCTTCTAAACAAAAATGATTTTAGTTTTTTTTTCTTTTTTTCTTTTCATTACACTCATGCTTAGATTTAAACAACAATTTTTTTTCTTCAATCAAGAATAGAAAAAAATTCATGTAATTCAGTCAATACATTTGCACATACACTCTATCAATAGATTTGCATAACATATATATATGAATTCAACCTTTGTTGGGTTCCTGTAAATTTTGAAAATATAATGTGAAAAATACATATTCATATGATTATATATATTCTTTTGTTCATTTTTCTCTCTATTTATGTAGCTAGGGTTTACATGTTACATTTGAGCTTATTATTTTTTGTTTGTTTTTTCCCTTATATTTAGATATGTAGATTATAATTAATGGCTGGAATTTTTTCTTACCTCTTAATTTAGACATACGTAGTTTCCAAATTCAATTTATTAATGTTATTTTTTTGGATGAAATTAATCAATATTTGAAAAGAAAAGTTAATGCCTATTTCTTGACTATATTGATGCTATTTGGAAAGAAAAATTATAGCAAAGAATTTAATTAAATGAAGAAAAATATTTGTCAAAGAATTTGTAGACATATCTTAAATTAATACATAATTAATAGCTTATCTTTTTTTTGGTCACCTAATTTAATTCATTAATATAATTGATTCATCCCCTAACATCTAGAATGAAATATAAAAGGGTAAAATTAGTGTTGCAATAGTATGATGTGGCAAGATTTATCATGTGGAATTGAAAATAAAATTTGTATTTACTTACATGGCATGACACTTAGGATTTGAGGCCATAAATCTTAGGCCTCATTGAGGCCCTATATCATTGCCCTAACATGAATGAGCAGCTATAGTTCTTCAAAACCCTATAAGGTATGACCAACCTTTACCAGGCCGGTCAAGAATGATATCATACAAGACACACAACTACAAGCCTTTTGATGCCTGGAAGCTAGCTCAAGGCATTCTAAGTATAATTTTTTGTTTTTTTTTTTTCATTGCACTTATTTATGGGTAAGGCTATGGTATGTTAATATTTCTCATACATCAACTATTTTTACCACTTTGATGACTCATTTTACCACTTTAAGGACTCATTTTACCATTTGAGGACTCATGTGGTAACTAAAATTTTTTTACCACCTTAAGGACTTATGTTATGTTACCACTTTGAGGACTAATATTACGATTTTGATGACTCACTTTACCACTTTAAAACAATTGTATATATATCATACATTAACATATTGTAAAATTTCTCCTTATTTATATGTTGTCTAATAAAATTAAGCATGCACATGCCTACGCCTAAACTCCCAGGCTCAAGCCCCTTTGGCCCTTTCCATCGCCTGCCTACCGCCAATTTTAGAACATTGAATGTACGAAGATCGAAGATGGATAAA
This sequence comes from Rosa chinensis, assembly GCF_002994745.2. Lineage (NCBI taxonomy): Eukaryota > Viridiplantae > Streptophyta > Magnoliopsida > Rosales > Rosaceae > Rosa > Rosa chinensis. The sequence continues at coordinate 54,493,284 of NC_037093.1, read as the reverse complement.
ATATAAAATACAATCAACCAAATTAAATTTCACAATAAGGATCAGAAACTTATTTTGAAAAGTAATGCCTCGTCAGATAAAAGAAATTCTTCGCACTTGCTTCTCCCTCAGTCCAATTGCTATAAGTAGCTGGTTCTTCTGCTTCGACCAAATTTGTTTAACTTTTTAGGGAAATCAAGCTCCCGTTAAGACTCATTATTCGCCTACACTCCAAATCACACCCCTTAATTGGACATTTGAAAAGATTGTTCCTAACAACAGGTGGTCTTAGATCCAAAAACAATGTTAATGTGGCTGGTTGATCTATGAAAAGTATGTCATGCTCCCACTCACAACAAACAGCTCGCAAAAACTCAAATTGAGGATCTAATTCAAGCATGTGGATATTGATGGAATAATCGAGCATCCACTGTTTTTTATTGTAATCTTTCATCACCCATATCTCAATATTCGTACCTGATGAAGTATCCACAATGGCCATAGATCCTATTAAGGTAATCATGTGTAACTGCCAGCTCATAGCTGGTAATGTGTAGGGATTGGGAATCCAAAAGAACTCTTCTTTCTTGAAGTCAAAGGAAAGTATATGGGTTCTACCTTGAACTCCTTCGCTAGTATAACCATTAAACAACCAATGCATATCTCCATGTGCACATGTAGTCTTTGAGCAATTTAAATCACAAACAGGTGGAACTGAGGGTACCTGTCGCGGTACACTGGTGCCGAGTACAAGCACTTATTGGGATACACGGCAGTTCTCAGCTGAAGGACATTTTGGAATGAAAATTTCTGTAACACGAAGAATCTTGTAGGTGTTGGTTATACTATCATATCCCATACCAGCCCAAACAAACTCCACTGTGGAATATGGACCATAAACTTGCTGGGCAATGGTGTGACTGGGTGGGAGCCTCAGAACTTCTCCCCGAAGAGGATTGATCAAGAAGCTGAGTGCATGATCGCATCGATTTTTGATGCAAAACAAGTTGCAAAAAAACAAAATATAGACTGTAATGGGCGGGATTGGATGACTGCAAAATGTATCTGACAATAAGTAGAGCACCTTGGGCAATATTGGCATGGTCCTCGTAATGCAGTGAATGCAAGGTCGTCATTCGGTTATGAGTAGTTAAACAATTTGATCGAAGATAGCGCAGGGTAAGTTGAGGGGGAGCAGGTGGTACGTGAGAGTCTGAAGCAAGTAGAAAACGCGTGTGCAGCGTCACAAAAGAGGGGGAATCGACTATGCTTAGCAAGGTCTTAGAGACACATCGGATGCAACACACTGACTTTGCAGGCACTCTCTTCAGGATGTCAACCAGGATTTCCATGGGTAGGTTGATCAAATTCAACTTCTTGTTGTTGTTGTTGATGTTGAGGTTGTAGAGCCTCATTTTCCAAATGGTTGTTGCGCTGGGCTGGGATTGGCGCCGTTGGATTTTTTGGGCTTTTGCATGTACGGTGGATATAGGCTATATAGTTTTCGCATCCTATCAGCACTTGGTCGCCCAGTGCTGCTTCTTGTTGTCGGCCTCGTCTCTGCTCTGTACTGGTTGGCATGAGAGCTCACTCATCCTAACCATGCCATGCCATGCCAGGTAAACTGATCAAGCTTGATTCGTTAATGGATCTCCCTTTCACCCATTTTAAGCAATCTTCTGCTTCTTTATTAAATTGACTTGCAAGTTTAGGAAAGGCCAAAATCGACTATCGTTCCATATTGAAAAGGCCACATTCTCTGTCAAATATCAGTAATGAAGTTCCCTTTTATTTTGTTTTTTTATTTTTATTTTATTTGGTATGCATTGTTGCCTATAGACTGATAGGATGAACATGTAAAATACTGAATCTTTGTGAATGTGAATGATTTTCTACTTGAATCTATCGTCTCTGTAACCGCTCTCCTGCTTATATTACTCTGAGAATGTTTAAAGAAATATATAATTAATGATTTAAAAGTTTTGTTCAAATGCGGTAATAGATTTAGTCCAATCGATTCACCCTATCAATTGTGAATAATCAAGTTTCCTTTTCCAATTTGATATGCATTCTTGTGTATAAACTGATATGACCAAGTTGTAAAATAATGAATCTTTTGTCAATGTGAATGATTTGGTGCTTCAGTCAGTGGTCTTTGTAATGAGCTACTTCTGACCATTGGCATACTCTTATTTCTAAAACAAAGGCAGCTAGCACAAATAGCTTTTTTCATTCCTGAATAGCTAGCTCTAGCTTCCATGATTTTGGTCTTTCACTTTTTCTCTGTTAAACAAGGCAACATGAAATATAGAATTAGATGAACCACCTTCTTGGATGTAACAAAATAAAGAAGAAAAAAGCTGGAATCTCTTGATTTGCATTGTGACATGGAATCTTTGTACAATGTAGATAGATTGAAAACCAGAACTTTTACTCGTATGATGATGATCTCAAGCTTGACAGTCAATTATTGAGCTTCAAATTGACTGGATAACTGCACGCATTACCAAGTTTCCCAGCTTATATGTATCTGTCTATTTAGGAATGCAATCATTATAGCTTTGTGCAAGATCCTTTAAGCTTTAAACATTCAGTACATAATGAAATAGAATTTGGATCTGTTCCTGTTTTATGGTTTTTTTTTTTCATTTTATGGACATGTGTACTGTTCTTTGTTTGCTGATTATAGAAAAGAGTACTGTATGTGGGGTTAAGCACCTATCTGGGTTTTTGATTAGTACTTCGGCTCTAGAGGGACTTCCTGACCTGGACACCCTTTGTTCTTATAATTACTATGCCTGTAATTGTGTCTTCCTCTTTGTATTTGAAATAAGTAACTTATATCTTTGCTTTCAGGCACCCTTGACTGTGTTGAACAAAGGAAGTCTTTGTTTGGGAATTTATAAGCACATTACTGATACAAGTCAGAGGCAATTATGATCAGCTTTAGTTACTAACTTTGTTTACCCTACCAAGTCTAGGATAAATTATGTTTCTAACAATAGTCTCTTTATTGAGCAATTGTTAACAACCTCTACATCACATTGATTGACAACTTCCAAATTGCAAAGTATTGGTTGTGTCAGCTATGAAACCACATTCCTTTGCTTCAGCAATTCTGTTAGTTCCAGACTTATGGTCACTAAGTGATTGGATGAACTGTTGCTATTTAGGTCGAACTAAAAATGTAGAATATTTTTAGAAACAAAAGAATCTGCTAAGTAAAATGGTTTTCACATTTCAACAGACTTAGTTTTGCAAAATTTCTGGTCTTCCTTTCTCCTTATTGTTTTGAATTCTGTTTGTATATTTGGCTTTGCTCAGATGTTGTTGGACTTTTATCTCTTCATTGATTACTGTTGTGGTCAGTGTTTATTTTATTTATCTGTCTTTAGGCATTGAAAATCTGATCTGTTGTTTTCTGTGTAGTTGGTGCTTGGAGGTTGCATATATTCAAGAAGTTGGGAAGGCCAGGTTTTTGGATACTCTTAGAGGCAGAGGTTTGGACTGGAATCAAAGAGACGGCTTGGTTTTGAATTTCTTTCACCTTTGGTGTCAGTCTGTTTTATTGAATTGGAATTCGATATAGTGATACAAACCTGGGGGACAATTCTGATTGGTCAATATTTTGTGACTTCTTTTTTACTTTTCCTTGGATTAGCCAACTTACCATGAAAAAAACGGGGTAAAGTAACTTTTTGTTGATTGTTTTCAAAATGTAAGTTTTCTTCTTCTGCATGTAAAAGAAGTTTACCAAACTGGCCTGCCCGGACCCCAAACAATTCGTTGTACACAAGCTCTCTCATTTCATTTTCCAATTCAATTTTTTTAAAAATTTTATTATTTGGTTTTGGTGTTAAGGATGAAGCCCTTGGGGAGTAGGGAAGCTGAGGCACAAGAGGCTTGCCAATTTGATTAGATATTGCTGCGACGGCAACAAGAGGCTGCTGGTGGCCGAGTACATACCCAAGGATACCCTTGCTAAATATCTCTTCCACTGTATGTTTTCTCTTTAGTATTATGTTGTATAACCTGGCTTCTATCCTTCAATGACTGTTATACAATTTTGCTTCAATCATGATGATAGATTCAGTTTCTCATGTTGGAGAAGGACCTATTTGAGTTGCATTGCATTGGAGCAAGTTAATAGAATTCAGAATTGAGCTATAGGGCCTTTTTTGTTGTGTTGTTTGGGTTTAGGTGGTGAAACATGACTTGATTGTCAGATAATTTCAGCCAAGTAAATTGAAAGTTTGTTTTACCGTATTTTGTTTTAATTTTCAATTGTGGTTCAGGAAGCAGGTGAAGGTTTGAAAGGGCCCAGGAAAGTTTTATGAAGATAAGGATGTAGTTTCTGGGGTTAGTTACAGTTTCTGTGAGAATCAAGATGATAAGGAATCTGGAAATGTGGGAGACACTACTGATATAGTGGAAAGAACTGAAAATGGTTGGTGTGTATTGACAGGACTTTGTGTTGTGTTTCTTGATTGCTGCTTTCTCTCATTATTTATTGTGGGTCTGCTTCCTTCAAGTTTCAGGAACCAAATATGAGAGCAAAGAAGGAGATATAGAATTTCAGCAGAGATAAATATCATCTGCTTCTGGTGAAAAAGGTAACGATTCTATATCTATCATATGTTCACCAGGTTTAAAAACAAAAATGCATTCTTTTTGACAATCCAGTAGGAATCTTGGTTGAGGGAAAAAAATGAAAAGGAACAGAAATGAAGTTTCGCGTTATAAATGAAAATAGATTACACTGAAACATCAAGTTTAGTATGGAAGTTCATGCTTTATGAATTTTTGATTGAGTGCAAGTTATTACCTGTCAGTTCATCAGGATTCAACCCTATAGGTTATGCATCTCATAGTAGCATATATTTTACCAATATATGCTTTTTGTGTCTTTCGCTCTACTGATAGAACTAACTTTATGCATGACAGTGTAGAAGTATTATATTATTACCATTATATGCTTTATGTGATTCAGTTATGCATATACCATCACTTTCTGTTAGCTGAGGTCGCCACATATCATGAGGACTCTTTTTTATCAATCTGATGTCTGTTCTTAGATTGGGTATTCATATGGTTATCATTGGGTTTTTGCTGAGTAGGTAAAAATGATAGTCTTCCTTTCGGAAAAGGCTTTTGTTCAGCATTTAAGGTACTAAGTCCATAATTTTGTTGGTATATAAGTTAATATATTATAAAGGATCATGATTTAGCATGGTGACTGCAAGATTTGGCGGTCACACAATTTTTTCTGAACATAATAGCATGTTTTATCTTCAATAGTAATTTTTATGGTTTTGGTACGGGGGCAACTTAACCAAGCATTGATCCAACATGAACAGAATGTAGTGTCTCAGTCAAGGAAAGTAATAGATCAGAGAATAAAAGAGATCGAAGATGTAAAATAAAAACATCCTGTTCAGAAGTGAATTCAAATATCCGGAGAGTGACAGACAAGATAAATCAGATGAAAGATTAGATGATTAGAGCTAAAGCATACATGACTTTTGCACCACCTAACTCACAGTTGGTGAAGGAGTTGAAACTTCGAACTAAAGAGGTGGACATGTGGTCGGTGGAACTCACAAGGATTCTGATTTATCTTGGAGGTAAAATGATTTGTACTTTTGTTTTCATCTTGCATTACTTGCTGTCAAACACATTAAACATGCCACTATCAATTCCCCAGACTTTGAAAAAGAAGAATGCAATTAGTTATGTGAGTGAACATATAGGTTGTGAAAAACCATTTCTCATTTAGTCCCCCAAAAAACAAGGTTACTGTAAACGGATCTGTTTTTGGTTTAAATCTCCAAACTTGATGATTTTTCAGTGCTTTGCAGAAAATGAGAACATGGAGGCCTCACTATCCAAAGCAGCCGTGCTTTCCCAGACTGCTCTGCTATGGCCACAAAACTACGTTCTATGACCACAGTGCTGAAGAGCAAGTTGCGTTGCAGAAGAAGCAAGTCACATTTCTTTATCACCTTGCTGGAAGTACTAACCCAAAGGTCTTCATTGTCTTTCTTTGCAGCTGACTGCAGAGTACTTTGCTCTCGAGTCCAAGGAAAGGCAATTTCCTAACCGACACAAGTTGCATGATACACAGCTCTATCATTGTGCTGTCTTCTCCGACAATGTTCTGGCATGTGAAGTGGTTGTGAACTCCACTCTTTTCACTGCCATGGTATTCTCAACCAGCATTTCCAATAATATGTTTTAACTATTTTGTTTAATTCTCAATCATCCCATTATTTTTTCCTTCAGCTAAAATCAATACCTAAAAGCATGATTCTGTCAAGCTTAAGCCAAAATCATCCCAATTGATCCCATCTCCAAATGTTTGCCATATTCTTTGCACACTCGATCCTAAGTAGTAGCATGAAAGCTTGATGACTTTCTTAATTCTGGCATAATGATGTGCAGGAACCAGAGAAAATTGTTTTCCATGTGGTGACTGATTCACCCAATTTTCCAGCATTTTCCATCCTCCTGGAAAAAGCCACTATCCAAGTTTAGAGCATAGAGAGTTTTGTGACAAGCGTAGAGAGCTAAAGCAGGAACTTCCATAATCCATACTAACCTGTTATCCAAGTTAAGCATGATTGATATTTTACATTTAACTTGTGACAAAATAGTTTACCAAATTATTACACTATTGATTTTGGACTTCCAACTACGGCTAAGAAATCTGTCGTGCTCAATGTGATGATAGTTATGAGCGAACTGATAGGAAAGAACAAAATTTTGAGTTTGTGAACACCTTGGAGATTAGAGCTTTGTTGATTTTATTTTCATTGATAATACTCACCTCAGAACTGTCCACTTAAACAAATTAAACTCTTAGGGGGGTGTATTGTATTTGGATTTATGTGGACTTTTTTTAAATGATAGACTTTTTCAAAAGTCCATGGACTCTATAAAAAGTTCATAGACTTCTATTGATTTCTTAAAACCATTGACTTTTAGCATTGACTTTTTACTGATTTATAAAAATCTACAGATTTTATATGAATGACTTCTATAGATTTCACAATATTTACAAAAAAGAAAGAAAGAAAAAAAAGCTAGTTTATGAGTCAGAGAAAGAAAAAAAAGCTAGTTGTTGTGATGACTCATTTTCACTTTGTACGAACATGTTAGTATTTCGATCAAAAACTAATCCATCTATGCCACCAATTCCCCAAGATTCATTTTCCTCCGCTCCAAATGTTGTTGCATCTGTATCATCACCTAGACTGATTGAGCCCATTCCAGTTGCAGTTCCATTTCCAACTGCAATTTTCAAGTCCTCATAGTCTGGAAAAGTTTCTGACCGAAAGTGCCCATGCGTTGGATGTGACTAGTAGGAAAAAAAAAAAAACACAATTGTCAATATGATGATAAACATTTGAAGTAATTATAAATCCAAATTAGAATAAACGAAAAGGCAATAAGCTCACCTTCAAATAATCTGCCCATACTTCATCATCAGCAGTGAATCTTTTTGTGATGGGATCCCACCCAAATCCAGAACTATGGCGCATAAGCTGAGAGTAATTGGTGTATTGTTTCTTAAACCATTTCACTCTGCTTTGGTAATGACTAAAAGTTATTTCATAACCAAGTATCTCTCAAGCCAGTCACTGCTGTTGAGAGTCAGTCCTAAACAAACTCAACCCCTGAGTGCACTCGACTCATCATAATATAGTAAGTAACCTCTTGCCAACATTTACCAACTCTGATGAACTATTTCGTTCAGGTCTACAAGATTGCAGCCAGGTAGCCTTCTGACCTTGTTTTCTTTCATGATTTCTTTCACCCAAGCCTTCTGACCTTATTTCGTTCAGGTCTACAAGACATTCAGCAACAATCTATAGTATGCAATGTTTTGAGGTTCCATGTCAATCAGAGATATTGCTATTTGTTCTCCCACAGTAACATCTTTTTGGAAACGACATGAACCAAGCACATTAGCCCATGCCAAGGATTCTTTTGTCAAATCTTCAGCAACCTCTGGCATTTTCCTGATCATTTCCTCTGCCTCTTGTATTAGCCCCTCACCAACATAAACATTAGCCATGCACCAATAATGTGCAAACCGGGGCTTTAAATGGAAAACATTAATCATTTGCCTGAAGTAATCTCTGGCTTCTCTTAACAATCCAGCACGCGCACAGGCACAAAGAACACCTATGAAAGTAGTTTCATCCGGAAGAATTCCCCCTCTGCCTTTGGTTGGCCTCGACAACCTATTCTCAGGGATGGTTTCCCCATCGTTTGACTCTGTTCTACCTAACATTTCACTAAACAGGCTAAGTCCATCTTCAGGATTTCCCTCAAAACAATTCCCCAAAATCATAGCATTCCAGCAAACCAAGTTCCTATGCTTGAAGCGCAAGGTCTTTAACTTTCTTGAGGGGAAAATCTAGCTAGTCCTACTAACAGTGATGCACAAGATGATTGCACAAGAAATTTACTAAAAGCTAGCTTGTCGGACCTGGAGCAAAGTACATGAATGTTTCTACTCAGCTTTGGGGTATTTAAAGAGGTAAATATCCCTTGTAGAATGAGGACTGAAAATATAAAATTCCTTCGTGATATAGGAATTACTAATTTCCTTCGTGTAGGAATGTTTCTACTCAGCTTTGGGCAAAGGATGTGCTGTTAGACTAGTTGCTCCTAATGTCAAAAGCTCAATCTAGTTAGTTAGCTTTCTGGTAAATCAACATCTCCTTGAACTTCACTATGTTATGTTTCATTCGCCAAAAAAAAAAAAAAAATAGACGCAGCAACCAACAGAAGAAAAGGAATTTCTTTCAGAATAGTCTAATAAGGATGACAATTGCAATAACAACAATAGTGCAAGACGCAGGACTATGATCAAACCGTAAAAGCATTAAGCATATACGTATAGACGACAAATTTGGGTTTAGGGTTTTAGGAGTAGATGATAATATTTGGGTTATTAGGGTTCCAAGCATCACAATTGAAAAACAAAAAAATCAAATTCAACAACAACAATGAACATGTTAGGTATTAGAAGTTGATACCACAAAACATTAGAGAAAAGACAACAAAAAATTTAAGAAAGAGAGATGGTGGAGGACCAACCTCTTCGCGCGCAGAGAGCAGAACTTTGATAGACTTTTCCACGCTCAAAATCTTTGCTCTGATGGCTGGACAAATATTGGAGTTTGGTATTTATACTAAACACTATAAAGTCCATGATTTTCCATTATTTTCTAATTCCGTATGTATGAATGATATTTTGAATACCCCTAAACTTCTATTCATTTTTAAAAGTCCTAATTGAATACCCCTAGACTTTGGTGGAATTCATAAAGATTTTTTAAAATCCTGATTGAATACACCTAGACTTTTATGGATTGTTAAAAGTCTGTATTGAATACACCCGGACTTTTAAATTCCATAGACTTCTTTAAAAATGCCAGTAATTCCATATACAATAGACCCCCCTTAGATTCCTTAAATTCCATGTAGTATGGTGCTATGTTATGATGAGATGGGAAATAAGATGTTAGAGATGGAAGATAACTATTTTGTCAATTAATAAAGCACTTTCCTCTTTGGTTCAATGTTTGCAAATCCAATTGAAACTGTGACAATCACAATCACAGTGAAACTTTCATTTATAAGCAGATAAGAAACTGAAAACTACGGTTCTAATCATCTCGTTTGCTTCAGACCAAACATAAAAAAATCATCTTGTTTGTTACCTTACGCCCTGCGGAGACTAGTATGCTACTTTTGCATCTTCTGTTAGCTTATGAAGACCATATGTATGAGTTGGTTTTACCGCACCACCAATACTATAATGCCATGCAGTTCTTTTGCTTTATTGCGAGTCATGGGACGTCGCACCATTTTGTTCAGTGCAGGGTAAACTTTATCATAATCAACGCTCATCTGTGCATATTTGTTTTCACCCACAAGATTCCAGATCTTCATCGTCTTTGAACTTGGTGAGATATACACTCATCTTCAGGGTGTTTGGATCCCTATCTCCCACCCAAAATGGCGGTGATTGCATAACCAGCAACCCTCTGATCTTTTACCCGATGTAATTTATAAAGCACTGCATACTCTCAAGTTTTCAGTCATTTCTCTATTTCTATCAGTCAGCTAGTAAAATTTAATTTTACAAGTTATTTTCAGCAGAAGGAGGTCAGCCATTTAACTTTACTAGTTAACTTTACTTCCGTCGGGAAAACAAAAAATTTAACTTTTGGGTTATTATCACAAATGGTACTTGAACTATACCTCAATCTTATCGATGGTACCTGAACTTCAATTTTGATCACAACCAGTACCCGAACTTTTCGATTTCATTTTAAATGGTACCTAGAGCCACCTCCGGTCACTATTCCGACTAAAAACGACATGGGAGACGATCATAGTGATGATTTTTGATGATTTCGAGAGTTGCAATCATATATAGTGATGATTTTTTAGTAATAGACTTGCCTTGAACTTGTTTTTTTTTATTTTTTGTCTTCTTAGATTTGGCTTTTTTTAGCCGGAATAGTGACCGAAGGTAGCCTTAGGTACCATTTAAAATGAAATCGAAAAGTTCAGGTACTGGTTGTGATCAAAATTGAAGTTCAGGTACCATCGATAAAATAGATGATAAGTTCAGGTACCATTTGTGATAATAACCCTTAACTTTTCTTCCAAAGATGATTATGTGCAATTATGTGCATCCATAGTAAACTGTAAACATGAGAAAATGAGCTAAACTGCTACATAATAAACTCTTGTGCAATCAAACGAAGTTTTAAACTCCAAGCTATACACATCAAAGCAATTTGCATCAAAGCAAACCTCAGGCTACTAATAGAAAAGAAACAGGTGTTTTTTCCTATTGAGTATTCAGAATATCAATATTCTCGTCACTGCAAACTCAACAAAAGACTATTCCAGTGCAGTAAAGCAAAGTAAGGATGACTGTTCCACACATCACACCAGAGACAAAAATCAATCACCGAATTGCATATTGGCAAAGTAAGGATGACTGAGGGCCTCCTGTGCAGTAATTCGATTCTCTGGAACCCACACTAGCATTCTCTGCATTTTATAATGAAGATTAAAAAGTTAGTTTCCTTTTTCATTTTGGAGGAAAGGGAGGGGGCAGGGGGTTGAAGGATCAGAAAATTCCTTGTATTACATATGGATAGCTGACTTACCCTAAGCAGATCCACTCCTGCAGGCACAGCTGTAGGAACTGCAGCTTCCAACAGTATACTGATCGGTTTAAGATCCTCAAATCCTAACCACCGACTCTAAGGCACACCAGGGATTAGAATCCTCTCTTCATTTGAGGGAAGCCCCAACACACTACAAGCAAATATCACTACATTTTAATAACATATTTCCAAATAGAAGTGATAAACCAGCAATAACTGACCCCCCCAGCAGCCATAAAATGGAAGCAAAACAGTAAGCCATCACAAGGATTCTCAAATCTCAACAGCCATAAAAGAACTATTGGATTAAGGAAAACTATTACAAAATTCATATGAACAGAGGGCATTAAATAAGCAACAATTCAGTCTCTGCCTACCATACCAACTCATAGATTGAATTAAACAACTTGGTAAACGCATTGTAAAATTTACAAGAACCAGAAAGGGCATTAAAAATAAGCAACATTTCAGTCTCTATGGTGTAGAATGAGATTTTAGCCAATTTCAACAAAAAATCTCGATAAGAAAGAAACGTCTTCACATTAAGAAAAATAATTTAAATATTGGAAACTAGTATTCAAATAGGCTTCTTAATGATAGAATTAATCATAAATTACTCTTTTGGATATATCAGGATTTTCGAGCCAAATCTTGATTGAGATTCCAAGAGTAATATTTTTTAGTATCTAGGATTCTATTTCCGATTTTTATTTAATCAGGTTTAATTAGGTTTCCTAGTTTTAGTCTATAATAAATTGTTCTGTATGTTTTTTAGTTGTATTAGGTTTATGCTATGTGTCATATATACGGCACCTCTTAGATTGTAATTTTCATTATAGTTATCAATAATAAAAAAAAAACCAAATATTAGAGAAGTTTCTCTATGTTTCTTACGGCTGTGCCCGTAATTGGTAGTGGATTCTAGCTCATCTCATATGGCTTTCGACACTTGACGAAGCCTCTTGCTATCAGTATCAGAGCGGGTTTCGCCCGCTTCTTAGCATACAATGATCTAAGAGAGAAGTTCACTATCGCCAACCTCAACGACGCTGGTCATAGAGTATCTATCAAAGAAAGTTTCGTTGAAGAGGAATATGCCAAGGGATTAAGGGCAACCTCATCAATCCAAAAAAGAAGAAGAAGAAGAAGAAGAAGAAAAAAAACATGGAATGTTGGATATTCACAACGCCGGATTATGACGACCTCCCAACAACATGTATCATCAAAGACAAGGTATGCTCGGTAATACTTGACTGTGGTCTACGAGAGAACTTTGTAGCAAACAAAGTTGTGGATTATTTTCAATTATCGATAGTGAAGCTGAGTGATCCATATTGGATTCCATTTGGAGAGGATGAATATGCGCAAATAACAAAGGTTTGTAAAATTCTTGTCTCTATGGGAAAATTTTATAAAGAAGAGATTACTTGTCATGTGATTGACATGGATGACACTAATGTGCTTTTTGGAAGACCATGGCATGAAAGTGTCAATGATGGTTATTGCAATGACAACACATTTATTTAGGTGGGATGCACACAAAATTAAAATCAAGCCTAGAAGGAAGAACATCAAGAATGACCATTCTGAGATGTGTGAAAAGAAACATGAAGAAGCCACTTTGAAGATTGAAGAGAAACTTATTAAAGACAAGGAAGCTGATTCATTCATCACATCGATATCCATGTCATGCATGCTTAATAGTGTTCAAGACCAACCCAAAGAGAAGTCAATGGCCATTCGTTTTCAAGTGGAGGAGCTTAAGTTTCAAGATGCGTATTCTAAACTTGTCTACAGTATTGGATTCATGGTGATACCTTTTAATTTCGAGAATATTGAAGTTGATGGCTTATCATGTTTTATTCCTACTAATGATCGAGCTGCATTCAAGAGGAACTCGAGGTCAAGTTCTTTTCAAGTGGAGGAGACTGATGTAGGACGATATTTTAGCCAATTTCAACAAAAAATCTCGATAAGAAAGAAGCGTCTTCACATTAAGAAAAATAATTTGAATATTGGAAATTCAAATAGGCTTCTTAATGATAGAATTAATTATAAATTACTCTTTTGCATATATCGAGATTTTCGAGCAAAATCTTGATTGGGATTCCAAGAGTAATATTCTTTAGTATCTAGGATTCTATTTCCGATTTTTATTTAATCATGTTTAATTAGGTTTCCTAGTTCAATAAATTGTTCTTTATGTTTTCTAGTTGTATTAGGTTTATGCTATGTGCCCTATATAAGGCACCTCTTAGATTGTAATTTTCATTCAAGTTATCAATAAAATAAAACCAAATATTAGAGAAGTTTCTCTATGTTTCTTACGGCTGTGCTCGTAATTACTAGTGGATTCTAGCTCATCTCATATGACTTTCGACGCTTGACGGAGCCTCTTGCTATCGTGTTCACACTTCCCGCATCATTCTGCCTACCATTTCAACTCACAGATTGAATTAAACAACTTGGTAAACGCATTGTAAAAGTTAAAAGAACAGAAAGGAATAGACAACTAACATAGAGATTGCTTTTATTTCTCTTGGCCAATATCCATAGAAAACCTCTTCGCCAAAAAAGAAAAAGCCATAAAGAACTAATGACACGTTTACTTATTTGGAATGGAAAATAATCATAAATCGGAGACAACTGGAGTGGGAGAAGAAAGGAATCGGTATTGATTCCGGAGGAGTTGATTTTGAAACCCATCTCCCCCCTTCGTATTCAAATTCTTGAGTATTCAATAATCGATTCCTTATAAGGAGGTGGGATCTACACCCATTCTGATTCCTTCATGTGTTAGTAAACGCAGGAATATTTTTATCCGGAAACATTCTGATTCCTTTATGTGTTAGTAAACGTAGCAATAGTTGTACCTCGTAATCATTCTCTCTCATTCCAAGTAAGTAAACGTGCCCTAAGAGTGTGTTTGGATAAGGGAAAAAATGATGGAATTTAATTAAAAGTGAGGATTTCATAATTCCTAAAATCCAATTCCCTCGTTTGGCATTATCAAATTGGAAATTTTAAATTTTTTTGTAGAAAAAAAATGAAGGAATTCATTATTTAAATTCCCCACCTCAATTTCCACCAAAATATGTGTCATTTTCGAATTCTTTTGCAATATTCAACATTTATTTCCAAAACAAGGCTTTTTTCTATTTTATTTTTTTATTTTTTTTAAACTTTCTTAATTTATTACACATTTCAAATCCTAAATAGATACAACCAAACAATAGAAATTGCAATTAATGAAATTTTAGATTGATAGAGTTAAAGATTCCATCATTTATAAATTTCTCCGGATTTTATAATTTTCTCATCCAAACGCATCATTATTTAAGACAGTAATTTCACTTCAAGATAAGCATAGGAATTAACAATTCAGTACTATAAAATAAAGAATCCACACATTAATCTTAGGATAGAATAAATTCCAATTCGTTACCAAAGATGGTTCCCAATGACCATATATCAACGGAATAGGAGTATATTTTGGCCTACAATAGCAGCTCCGAAGCTGTGTAGTGCAAACAGGTTCCGAAAATTTCACTCGGGGGAGTGAAATGTCCACCGCTCTAGCCCTTGTCGAGTAAGCCACGCAACACTAGCATCGCCTTTCTGGAACGAAAATCACAGAGCACATCAGCACAAGCTTAGTTGGCCCAAAATCAATCAACGCGTTGCCCGGGGACAACTCATGAAGTGGCACTTCCCTATGCCAACGAAAAGCAAATACATCAGTGACTGGATTTGAGCGTCGGTCATCCTTGTTGGTGGCATGGTGCATTTGGAATCTGATTTGCTACGACAACTTGGTTTCGATTTCGACAGAGACGGTCTAAATGCTGTCAGAGACTCATCCAAGTCTTGTGCTCGTAAATCACACAAAGAATTCCTCCACCATCTTTCCAGTGATGGCCCAAGACCTTCATAATGTAGGCGGTTTCAGGCAGCTCCTTATAAACCTCCACTTCCCTCAATCCAAAGCGATGACCATTCGAACTCCTTCACAGTTACCAACTCGCCAGTAGTGCGGTGACGAGCGCAGTAGACTTCTGTTTGGACTTGATTTTAGCAACTCCCATGTGTTTTGACTTGACGGTTGATTAGGGAGGCATCGAGTCGTTCGACCGGAATAAAAGTAGTGTTCGGCTATTCAGCCGAGATTAGAAGTTTTCGAGATGTATGGTTGAGATGGATGCATCGATGGAGGTTTGGGATTTTGGGTCACATGACCCAAAATATGAAGAAACACGGATCTCATAACATAAAGTTAGACGGCCCAAGTCCACATGAGTAACTATATAAATGGGCTGCGAGGCAAGGTGGAGTAGTTCAGCCGAACCCAAGTAGTAACGTCGGCCGAAGAGTTCACTCAAGAAAGGAATCCTTGCAAGGAAAGAGTTCAAATCAATTATCGATTTTGATTGTGAAGATTTCATATATCAGCCAAGTCAGAATTTTATGAGACGAATCAATCCTAGAAGGAAGGAGAATCCTACTTAAATTCCACGTCTTGGAGGACAAGTTAGCTAGGGTTTTTGACTTGTATATATAGCACATTGTAAATCATTGTAAGAGGTCCTGCACCACACAAACAAATCAATATACAACTTTTACTCAAACCTTTCTCTTACTCTTTCATAGGTACTTTGCTTTCTATTCAACTTTCATAACTTGTTTTCATTTTTAGTTTCTTACTTTTATTTCAGTCGTTACATTCAAGCACTTTACTTTCTTGTTCTTTATTTTATATGTACTTTACTTTTCGCACATAGGAGTAGTTCGTAACATAGAATCATTAATCTCTTTCGGCCAGTCCGGACTGGATTGATGTGATTCGCCGTTCACACACATATCATCTCACAACGTTTTGACAACCTAGTCCACTTCACCTTCGTCTTCACCGTGATTTGCGAGTACCTTCACCCAATAGATCTCTCGCTTGTCACCCGAACCTTTGAGTTTACCCAAGAAGTGAACGTGATAGAAGATCCCGGTCAGCATTGACGCCTAACCAAAGTCCTTGCAACAGAGGCATCAGAACCTAACGGCCGAGAGGGTTCCTTCCTCGGCCTATAATCATTTGAAAGAAGTCAGATCACGCACCATTCAAATCATAAACCTCGCTTGGCCATTCGGCCGCTAGTTGGCACGCCCGCGCAATTTCAGAAGGACGATTCAACCACAAGTCCCTCGGCCCTCATTCGGCCGAGACGATTTTGAGGCAAACATCTTTTGGCACGCCCAGTGGGACAAAACACTAAGGCGTCATTTTTGGATGCACCCCAATCCATACTTAAAATACCGGGGAAATACTTGTCTTAAGTGTAACGAAGTCGGCCATACCTCGGCCGAGTGTCCGAAGCGAAAGTATACAAGAACAACTTCAGCCATGAGTAGTGGACCAGGGACGTCAGGTAGTGTGACACCATCACGTACCTCAACCCCGGTCACGGCTAGTCATGGAACTACGGCCGCAACCCAGGCCGTCCTAGGGGCTACCAACACCTCAACCATAGGAATGTCAAGTATGGCCATGATCGTACCAAGCATTCAGACCGAATCTACGTCTGTGACACCATTTGGAATGCCTTCCGGACAAATGGCTCTTTCACATCAAAACTCATCACAGTCTGGACAAAACCAATGGGGGCTTTATCCAAATTTCAACCCTTCGGCCGAGGAGATAACTCGAATGATGGCTGACGAGTCTAGGAGGACTGTCCATGAGTTGAGGCTCTCAGTAGATGGTTTGGGTCGAGACTTGGCAGCAAGCATCAACAGTAACACTAGTACCCAAATGGGAAATCTCAATAACACCCTGCTCCTCATCTACCAACAATTGTTGGCTAACGGGAATAATGGAGCGCACGAAATCGTGGGACATCAACATAACATACAAGCTCAAATCCAACCCAACCAAGTCAACATGGCTGCTCCAAACCAGATGAATATGCAACAGCAGCCAAGGATGCCAAATATGCAACAGCAGCCAAGGATGCCGTATCCGCTTTATGGCATGCCACCTGAAATGGGATTCGGCCAAGGATTCATCCCTCAGCCGAACCAAGTAAACAACAATGTGGCTCAAAACCATCAGCAGAACAATCATCAAGGAGGAGGTCAAGACTGACCGGTTCGGCTCAATGAGTTTCAAAATTTAGTTGAAGATCTTATGGGAGTCTTACCAAGACGGGTGGAGAGACCAAGTTATGCTAAACCGTATCCTGCATATATTGATACCATCCCGTACCCAGCAGGATATCGCATTCCCTCATTCACATTGTTCTCTGGAGATGCATATCAATCCACTATAGAACACATTGGCCGATTCACGGCCCAGTGCGGAGAGGCTAGCTCTGACGACAACAAGCTAAGGCTATTCGTCCACTCCCTCACGGGACTAGCCTTCACTTGGTTCATCAATCTCCCGCCCAACTCAGTCAATAATTGGAGGGAAATGGAACGAGCTTTCCATGACCAATATTATCGAGCGCAACAAGAGATTAGGTTGGCTGACCTGGCCAAGACGTCGCAGATGAGTCATGAGACTGCACAAGAATACTTAAGCCGCTTCAAACTAGCTAGAGCACGATGCCGAGTAAGATTGCCTGAATCAGAGTTCGTAGATATGGCTGTAGCTGGCTTGAGCTTCAAATTCAGAGAACATTTTGAGGGTGTTACCTTCAATGACCTATTCGAGCTCGAGACAAGGATCGATCGGTATGATGCCATTTTGAGGGATGAAGCTCAAAAGCGGGCAGCATCAAAGGGTACGTATTAGAAGAATCAGGCCGTTAATGCGGTTGACAGATTTGGAGTGGATTTAAACGAGGACTCGGTTGAAGTGGATTCGGCCGAAATGGTGATTAAGCAACCCCGTGTGTGCAAAGCTTTGGAACGGGTTGACCCAAAACAAACCAAACCACCACCAGCCCAAAGCACAAGCACAACAAAAACTAATGCACGTACTTACACTTTCAATATAGCTAAAGCCGATTTGATCTTTGATCAACTCTTGGCCGAGAAGATGATTCAACTTTCTTTCGGCCATATACTCCCCAAGGTCGAAGAAATCAAGGGGAATACTTTTTGCAATTATCATAATTCATGGAAGCATGCAACTAACAATTGTGTTATTTTTCGTGATATGATACAGGATCTCATTGACGCAGGAACTCTCAAGTTCCCTGAAAGTAAGCCAGCAATGAAGGTTGACACCAACCCGTTTCCTGAAGCTCAAGTGAACATGGTGTATGTCAGAGTCCCCAAGGATGGGGATGCTCCAAGGAAAATGGTAGATGATAGCAAGACTACTGATAAGCTCCAATCATCGGTCCAGCCAACGGCCGAAGGACTTACTATTGGGAGTATCAAGCTTGAGCCACCAAAAGTAGCTGTTCTATGCACTCGGTGCCAGGAAGAAGTCATGCTTGAAGGGGTTTTAAAACTCCAGAGGCCAGAGCAGGTTGGTAACAGGGGTTTTAAAACTTCTAATTCGACTCAAAAAGCCGAGAGTGCACCAACAGGAACCAAAATAGGGAATACACCCGAACAGGTGCATTCCAGAGTAGAACTTCGGGACAAAGGAATTATCTCGGCCAAAGTAGGTAAGGCCGAGGCTGACAAACAGAGATTCAGGTCTCAGGTTACCACAAAGCGACCATTGACCCCAGATGCATCGGACAAGTATGGTCCGCACAGTCCAAGGGAAAATTCGAAGGGTGTATTTCATCGTCTTGATAAATCGGACGGAAGATTCTCAGAGAGGGAGCCAGTTAGGCGGCGCCTAAACTTTGATCGGCCATTTTATGATGAAGAATATTACGGCCGAAACGAGAGGGACAAAAAGAGATATCATAGAGACGAGGGTTGTAGCCGTGGTAGCTATGACCGTGATGGAAACCCCCGTCCACTAAGGACTTTCAAGCCTCCTTTGGTTTCTGATAACCGTTGGTACCGCCGTGTTTCAAGGGACCAGCCAATTGCCCCCAGGACGAAAACACAATTGAGAAGACAGCAAAGGCAAGTAGCCGAGGCTAAGAAAGCCCGACTGAGCGAGACAACCAGAACTTCACCTCCGCGACCCGTTAAAAGGTCTGGATACGAAACGGCACCGAGAAGGTTTAGAACATACGTGAAAAAGAGCATTGATCCTCCTGTGGATAAATCCACTCGGGATACTGAAGACATGCAAATCGACTCAAGCAGAAAGGGGGTATTGAAGGTTCACTTCAAAGAGGCCCCTCGCCAAAACCGTTGGTTGTAGTGGATAGGAGTCGGAATCCACCCTTTACGGCCGAAGGACTCGTAACTATGCGAAACTATCATCTTTTGCATTCGGCCATCGATTGGTATGGTTTGACTAAGGAGGAAAACAAGCTTTTTAACTTAGTGCGTAGGGACTGCAATAGATGCGAAGAACTCTGGGCGCCTAATGTGAGAAGAGGTGTGAGAGCCAAGTATCAAGCTTATTTGGAAGATCAGGAAATAAAGGCTGATTATAATTCTCTTCCCATTTCGAGAGACGACTTACAGTATTTGAGAGAATACTTTAGTGTGCACTCGGCCGAAGAATTGTTCGGCCTAACAATTGAGGAACAAAGACTTGCGTTCATATTTGAGGAACGCATGGAGAAGATGGATAGAGAAAGGTGGGACATTCTTCACGCCCCAAGTTCACCCAAGTCTTCATCAGGTACACCGGCATCAGGTGAAGAGGAAGAAGAAATTTCTGAATCAAATGGTGATGAAGAGCCTTTCGTAAAACTGTACAAGGACTTGAATCCGCCTTTTTCAGTTAAGGGACTTAGGAGAATGAAGGAGTATCACCGAAAGAATTCTGCTCTTGCATTGTACGGACCAACAAATAAGGAGATGGATACGTTACACATGATCGCTGAATGCCCAAAGTCAGCAACCCTTTTGTTGGACTTGGATTCTAGCCTTGGTTTAAAGGTTGCTTACCAGGCTGTCCAAGAAGGCATAGAGCTTAAAGTTGGTAATGAGGAAATTCCAATCTCAGATAGAGATCTGAAGTATTTAAAGAGGTTCCATAAGATCCAATCTGCGGTCAAGATGTATGGGATGACTACTCAGGAAAGAGAGTTGATGAAATGTTTCGACCACCATGTCCGAGAAGAAGAGAATTGTCAGCAAGCTCAAGCAAACCAAGACTTGGCCAAATGGTTAGAAGACTCTGATACAAATGATAAGCAAGACCAACATTTGGATGACTTGGATGGCCAGATTGATAAGGGCATATTGGAGGACGATGAAGGCCTATTGGATGAGGATATGGGGGATTATGATGACATAGGGGATTATGAGGAACAGGTTGACTATGATGATGCCGATCAGGTTCCTGATATCCTGAGCTCTAATCCACGGGTTAATACCACCATAAACACTTTGAGTGAGACAAGTGTACAACCTTCAGCCAGGGAGGCCAACGAAACTACTGTCCCAACATCTCAGGGCATCGGTGACTTTATGGTGAATATGATTAGCGTACGGTCAACAATTAAGAATGATTTCGGCCTGGTGCAGAAAGAGAGGGATTCGACCAGAGTATATTTTTCTCGGCCGAGCGAGTCCATGACCCAAGTCAAAGATCCCATCCTTATAGATGCTTATATAGGCGGATACCGATTTTCAAGGGTTTTAGTGGATGGAGGATAAGCTGTCAACATCCTTCCTTGCTCTATTATACGTCAACTCCACCCTGCCAGGTATGGCTTTGTTCCAACTGATATTTCTATTTACGACTATACAGGGGAAGAAGCTGAAGTCAGAGGAGCATTGCCATTAACAGTAACTGTAGGAAAGAAAAGCTCGACAACTTGTTTCTTTGTCATCCCCACCAACAACTCATGCACCGCTATACTGGGTCGTGATTGGATCCACCAAAATACTTGTATCCCATCTTCAGTACATCAATTTCTTGTTTTGTGGAATGGGAATGAGGTCGAGGTCATACGGTCGGTTCGAACTGAAGATAAAGAAGATACCGCCATTGATATGGTGTATGTGCTCCCGCTCGAGTTTCAAGCTCAGCCAGGACAGTCGGACGGGATGGAGGGAGATGTCCAAGAAGAAAGTGAATGCCCAACTCCAGTCCAAGGCTTGGCCAAAGCCTACTTTCCAAAGCCAACACCAGCTATGTCCAAGCACATCAAGCCATTGTATATCACAGCTCATTTTGAGGGATATCCGATATCAAGAGTATTGGTAGATGGTGGAGCAGCCGTAAATGTTATTCTTCTTTCGGTTGCCGAGAAGTTGAAAAAGACAGACAAAGATATTTTGTCCTCCGAGATCGCCATCCGAGATTTCTCCGGTGGTAAGAAGCAAACCAAGGGAATTCTACCTTTGGAAGTCACGGTAGGTAACAAGAGCATGATGACTGGTTTCTTGGTCATAGATTCCAAGCCTTGCTATAATGCTATTTTAGGAAGAGATTGGATACATCAGAGTATGTGCATCCCTTCGTCCATGCATCAACTTTTGGTATTCTGGAATGGGAACACTGTGGAAGTAGTGGAAGCTGATTCTCAACCATTGAAAGCTTCGGCCAATGCAATTGATGCCCAATACTACGAGGAAGAAATTGGGTGCTCAGAAATTCAGAGGGAAGATGGTACTGGCTGAATTACAAGGATAACCATGCAAAGAGCACTGGCCCTAGGCGCCGAGAAAGTCCACGAGGACTCGGAGCGGCCAGCATTGGCGGACTTGTTTGATCCCATAATCCATGGATAGTGGCCTAGAGAACGAGACACTATCGGCCGCGGTTAAATCAACAATGAGGAAACTGTTGGCTCATTGGGCCGAAAACTCTCTTCAGAATGATTCGGCCATGAATTTGATAGAATTTATCTCAGAAGGAGCACCAGAGGATGAGTTGAAGATAGAAGACATCGGCCCTGCATCGGCCGAGTTGGAAGATGACCTTACTGAAACTCAAGACCCTCTAGAAGAACTAAATTTAGGGACCACCGATGAGCCTCGGATAGTCCGGATCAGCAAACTCCTGCCACCCAAGATGAAGGAAGATTTGAAGGCTTTGCTGACTGAGTTTCAAGATTGTTTTGCATGGAATTACCATGAAATGCCAGGTTTAGATAGAAATATAGTAGAACATAGGTTGCCTATACAGTCCAATTGTAAGCCTTACAAACAACCTCCTCGGCGATGTGCCGCCGAGGTTTTGCCTGAAATTAAAGAAGAAATGGAACGTTTATTAAAGGCCGGTTTTATTCGAACGGCCAGGTATGTTGAATGGTTATCTAATTTTGTGACAGTAAGAAAAAAGAATGGAAAAATGCACATATGTGTTGATTTTCGAAATCTCAACTTGGCCACACCCAAGGATGAGTACCCAATGCCCGTGGCCGACTTGCTCGTGGATGGTGCGGCCAAACATGAAATTCTTTCTTTCATGGAAGGGCACGCCGGATATAACCAAATTTTTATAGCTGAGGAAGATGTTCACAAAATGGCGTTCAGATGCCCAGGCGCAATAGGAACATTTGAGTGGCTCGTTATGCCATTTGGACTCAAAAACGCCGGCGCAACCTATCAAAGGGCCATGAATATGATCTTTCACGACCTTATTGGCCACACAGTCGAAGTATACATTGATGACATTGTGGTAAAGTCGGCCAAGACGCAAAATCATTTGGCCGACCTTCAACAGACATTCGTACGGATGCGAACCCACAAACTAAAAATGAATCCTGACAAATGCCTTTTTGGAGTATCAGCTGGTATGTTCCTTGGTTTTGTAGTTCATAAAAGGGGAATTGAAATGGACAAAAACAAAGCCAAGGCCATAATGGATGCGCCTGCTCCTAGCACGAAGAAGGAACTCCAATCATTCCTAGGAAAAGTGAATTTTCTAAGGCGTTTCATCTCTAACTCGGCTGGCAAGATTCAGCCATTCTCTTCACTTTTGAGAACCAAGGCCGAAAATGAGTTTGTTTGGAGAACAGAACATCAAGTGGCATTCGACCAACTCAAACGATACTTATCAAACCCACCCGTCCTAGTACCCCCAGTACGTGGGAGGCCTTTGAAGTTATACATATCGGCATCGGATAACTCAATAGGAAGCCTATTGGCACAAGACAATGACAATGGCAAGGAATGTGCTGTGCATTACTTGAGCCGGATCCTCACTGATGTGGAAACTCGGTATACGCCTATTGAGAGGCTTTGTCTTGCATTGTTCTTTTCGGCAATCCGGCTTTGGCATTACATGTTACCCTCGGTTGTCCAAGTCATATCCAAGACCAATTAAGTAAAATACATGCTGACTCGACCCATCATACGAGGCCGAATTGGAAAATGGACCATGGCGTTGTCTGAGTTCACGTTTCAATATGTGTCTCAAAAGTCAGTCAAAGGCCAAGCATTGGCCGATTTTCTTGCTCATCACCCTTCGACCGAGTTTGAGGGAGCCGAAGAGGTAGATATTGGGATCATATATGTGGCTTCCATGACCAATAACCACTGGACCATGTATTTCGATGGATCTAGTACTGAATTTTCAGCCGGGGCTGGTGTTGTCGTTGAAATGCCTGAAGGACAAAAGTTCCAGTTCGCCTTCCAATTAGAC
Source organism: Rosa chinensis (assembly GCF_002994745.2). Lineage (NCBI taxonomy): Eukaryota > Viridiplantae > Streptophyta > Magnoliopsida > Rosales > Rosaceae > Rosa > Rosa chinensis. The sequence goes on along the minus strand of NC_037093.1, from coordinate 54,469,482 downwards.
TTTACGTGCACAAACAATCAGGCAGAATATGAGGCTCTGATTGTTGGTTTGGAGATTCTCCAAGAGTTGGGAGCACGGCGAGTTTTGGTGTTCGGGGATTCTCAACTAGTCATTAATCAAATGAATAAGGAGTTCAAATGCACAAGCTGGGGACTTTTATCCTGTCACGCTTTAGCTGACCAGCTCGCCAACACGTTCGACCGAATCTCTTTCGCTCACCTCCCAAGGGGACAAAACATGGAGGCCAATGAGATGGCTCAATTAGCCTCAGGGTTACGGATCCCCGAAGGAGACGACTCCCGAGTCATCAAGATTGCCAAACGTACCCTCCCAGCTTTAGAAGAGAGAGGAGTCTCAGAGGATGTTTTTGTTATCGACATCGAGCCCGATGATTGGAGACTCCCCATTATCAAGTTCCACAAAAATCCTCAAGGTAATCATGATCGGAAAACTCGATACTTGGCTGGACATTTCGTTATATACAAAGAAGCAGTGTACCGCAAAAGCTCGGATGATCTACTCCTTCTTTGTATAGGGGGGCAAGAGACTTTGGAAGTCATGAGAGATGTCCATGAGGGGATATGTGGTGCACACCAGGCCGGAATCAAAATGAGGTGGTTAATTCGAAGACATGGCTTCTATTGGCCAACAACTCTAAAGGATTGCATTGAATTCGCAAAGAGTTGCAAGAAATGTCAAATTCATGCACCTGTACAAAGGGTTCCGGCCGACGTCCTCCATCCAATTGTTAAGCCATGGCCATTTCGAGGTTGGGCCATGGACATTATAGGGAGTATTAGACCACCATCATCAAAACAACACGTATGGATCTTGGTCGCCACTAATTATTTCACTAAATGGGTAGAGACCAAACCATACGTTACTATTTCAAGTCAGACAGTGATCAAGTTTGTGGAGGAAAACATTGTACACAGGTTTGGGATACCTGAAACCATAACGGCCGATAGGGGTTCGGTTTTCATAGCCGAGGCAATGCATGAACTCACAGATAGTCTGGGTATCAAGTTAACTCACTCGACACCTTACTATGCCCAAGCAAATGGTCAGGCCGAAGCTAGCAATAAAGGCATTATAAATATACTCAAGAAGATGGTTCAAGAGAATCCTAGAGATTGGCACAATCTGCTATCGGAGACATTGTGGGCTTTTCGGACCTCCAAACGTACAGCCACAGGAACAACGCCTTTTGCACTAACATATGGCCACGATGCTATGTTACCTGTCGAGGTGAAACTGAAATCACTTAGATTCGCTGCTCAAAATGAAATGGTGGCTGACGACTACATTCAGGCAATGATTCAGGAACTTGAAGAACTCGACCAAGAGCGAATGGACGCCTATAACCGAATGGAAGCTCAGAAAAAGGCTGTGGCTCGTGCATACAACAAGCGAGTTAAGTCTAAGTCATTTGCTGAGGAAGATTTAGTTTGGAAAGCCGTTTTGCCTATCGGAACTAAAGATAGACATTTCGGAAAATGGTCGCCAAGGTGGGAAGGCCCGTTTATCATCGATCAAGTGCTAGGAAAAGGTGCATATCAACTTAGGGATCAAGATGGAGAGCTGCATGCAATGCCTATCAACGGGCAATTTCTTAAGAAATACTACCCCACGACATGGGAGATGAGGGAGCAAGAATCGTAATGTACTATCTATAGAACATCGGCCGAGTATTTGGGTTTGTAAACTCGGCCGCCTTTTTTATTTTTGATGTTTTTATATGAACAACATTTTAGTGTCTTTTTACATCCCTTTACTCATATTTTTGAAATTTACCTTTACTTTTGTTGGCCAAAGCTAAATAAGAGGTATCGGCCGAACCAACCATATTTGTTTTGGCCGAACCAACCATATTTGTTTTGGCCGAAGTCAAGTAATTATTTTGGCCGAGTTAAACAAGAAGTGTTGGCCGAGACGACTGAGGTAATCTCGGCCGAAGTGAACAAGAGTTTCAGCCGAGCTCGAGTTGTTGATTTGGTTGACTAAAATGTTGAGTTTTTCGTTGGCCAAAGTTAAAATGTTGAGGTATCGTCCGAACTAACCATAATTGTGTTGGCCGAAGTCAAGTAATTTTGGCCGAGACGACTGAGGTAATCTTGGCCGAAGTGAGGTAATCTCGGCCGAGGTGAACAAGAGTTTCAGCCGAGCTCGAGTTGTTGATTTGGTTGACTAGAGTTTTTTCATTGGCCAAAGCTAAATAAGAGGTAACGACCGAACCAACCATCATAGTGTTGGCCGAAGTCAAGTAATTATTTTGGCTAAGTTAAACAAGAAGTGTTAGGCAAGACGACTGAGGTCATCTCGGCCGAAGTGAACAAGAGTTTTAGCCTAGTTCAAGATGTTGATTTGGTCGAGCTCAAAATTAAAATGCATGACAAGCAAAAAGACTTAGGTGGCCGAAATATATGAAGTCAAAAGAGGCCGAGTCAATTGACAAAATAGCGGCCGGGTGATCAACGGTCACATTCACAAAATTAGCGTTTGAGTCATACAAAGAAGGTCAGCCAAACTCTACAAAAACGTGTCAACCGGCTGAGTTACAGGCCTAAGGCCATGTACAAAATATAAGCCGAGATGAATATCACATCCTAAAGTAACTAATCAGTGGGCAAGAGTGACCGAAGAGCTTCTTTAACATCTTCTAAGTCTTGCATACCTTGGTCGACCTTTCGCTTCAAGATGCCCCTCTTCTTGTTATACGACTTGACCGATGACAGAATCAAGCTATACTTGGTGAGATCTTGTTGGGGAACAATGGTTCGGATGGCGCCGAAGTGACTTTGACTTGCTTTCAGCTTCGGCCAACTGCTGCCTCAGATCAAGCACTTTTTGCCTTCCTTCGTCCAAAGAAGTCTTCAACTTTTGGAGTTGGCCAAGATCGGTGGATTGGCGAATGTCATCGTACTCACTTTTCAACTTCTCACCTGCTTCAAACTCTTTTTAGGCTTCTAGACAAGGAGAGAGACTAAAATTTACAACAGCCAAACGAGCATGAACTTCATAAGCCTCTACCTGAGAGAAATGTTTGGCTGAAATAAGTACTTCAACCGCCTCCTTGAAAGAGAGAAAACTAGCCTCGGTCACTGTTCTCACATCACAACCCAAAAACTGTCTGACCGTCTCAAGTGCCTTTTTGGTTTCGGCTGTTTCAAGTTTTTCCTCTTCAGGACTCGTGGTGTTGTCTAGAGTATTTAGGAATTGAAGTAGGTCCAAACCAAGATCACCCACTGTATGATCCTAAAAAAAAAAAAAAAATGGAACTGAATTAATTCGATTAAAGGCAAACCAGACTTGAATTTACCAGGGCACTCACCACAAGCTCGGCCGAAGATGGAGCACAAACGATAGCTTGCTCACTTTGACACATCCCGTCATTAGGAGGAGAGGTAAGTGTTCCGAACATAGGGGGATGTGATTCAGTTTGGTTGAGAAGAGCCAATTCTAGGGTTGTACTGCTTCGAGATTCTCCTACCTACATGATAACAACTTTTCAAGTTGTTTCGTATAGGATTTTGGAAAATTAAACACCAAGGCGGGATGAAATATCTTACCTGAACCAATGTCTGATGGATAAGTAGTGTTTCTCGGCCACGTGCATCTGTGTTTTCAACATCCTTGGAAAAGTTGTTTGATATGGCAAGCTGTTGGCCGATGCTCGATGTGTTGTGAAGTTGGCTCTCACCCAAGTCCTGTGAAATGAAAGAAGTCAATAATCTCAGACAAGCAAGAAATGAAATTCAAGAAAGGAGTAGGGGAGGCTTACGTCCATGTCAATCTCAATCATGGAGTTTTCAAGTGGGGGCAAAGAATGATCAATGCGGCCATCTCTCTATCAAAATAAAGGGAAGGTTCTTAGCCAAGCACGAATCGTATAACCAAGTTGAGAGAGAAGCACACAACTCTAGATTAGGAACTTACCTCTTGGTCACCGCTTTCTGATTGAGCTTCTTCCGAATAACCTTCGCTATCAGCCGAGTCCGCGCTATGGATCGAGGCGTCACCAGTTTCGGCCATATCCTCAATTTCAGACGTATTTTGGTTTTCAGCCAAAGCATCGTGGCCATCATCCATATTAGCCTCAAAAAATATGTCCTCACTAACCATAGTGTCCGTCGGGTTTGTGACCGAATTCTCCACCACATCTGATGATTTCTTTGTTTTCTTGGCGTTCCGAGTATACCCCAATGTTGAGCCACATTTCTTCGATGTTTGTCCTGAAGAGTTGCAACACATTAGAAGGAAAATGTGTAAACAGAAATCGGAAAGATTGGTTTGAAGATTACCTTGTTTAGAGGATCCTTTGGTTGATTTTAACTTCCCATCCGGTGCTTTCTTCTTACCGTTACCTGGATCAAAGAGGTAAGAGATCAATATAAGGAAAAGTTGGAACAATAAGCCAAAATAACTTACCTTCCTTGGGGCCTAGCAAGTTCGAAAGTCCTTGTAAAGCACCACGTTGGGTCCCAGCCAAGTCCTTTCCAAGATTTTTCATGATAAAAGTCGACCACCAAGCTTGGAAGTGTGGGGTGGCTCTATGATCAGGACAACGAGGCTTTAGGCCGGACCTCTCAAACTTGCCAAATTGCTCTTCATAGTAGTTACCAACGGCCGAACACTGAGAAGTTCGTGTGAACCCATCTCTCCATGACGAGAAGTAGTTTCTTGACATCAAGAATAAGGCCGGACAACTTTGTATGAAGCCAAGCTGACGTGCAACAAAATTGGGAAGATAGACCTCCACACCATACCGACCCACGGTGCCTTTGAGGCCATAGTTCAGGTCTCGAGAGATCAGAAAACTCCCCCAAGTCAGAATCACATCCAACTCAAATTTTTTATCCCATGGTTTTGATATGTTGATCTCAAGGCAAGAAGGGTGATCTCGGCTGTAACATATGGAAAACTCGTCTTTGGACATAGTCTTTTTTGAATAAAAGAAAGCAAAACACTGCGCGGCTGAATGTGTATGAGTGCCAAGGGCAATAATCTGACGGCCAAGTGTCATTGTGGGGACAAATGGAGGACATGTCGACCGGAGCTCATGAAAATAGGTCTGTATCCACACTTGAAACATCCATAATGGCCCTCCAATATCCAAATTCATATTATCGATCACTGCATTGCGTAAAGCACGGTAGAGGCGAGCAAGAACAAATGGCCCAAGGGCTAGAGGCCTACCCATGCTAAAAGCTTCTGCAATACCAGCAAATTCAAAAGTGCACTTATTTGACTTGGAGCAAAATACAAACTTACAAAGCCAATAGAGAAGGAAGGCGGCGTGCTCGTGCTGTTTTGGAGGTTGCCTCCTAGTTTCCGAAACTGCTGCATCAACTGCATGTGTGGCATAAAAGGTGCTATAGTTGAGTAATTTCTTTGCCTTAGCTTCTGCGTCATCTTTAGCCTTCTTGTCATTCTTTATCGCTTTAGGTTTCAGACTAGCATGGAAGGAACTAGGGAATTTGGTTGTAGCACAAACCGCCTCGCCATTCGGCCGAAACCCAAATATTGCGGCCATGTCTAACAAAGTAGGGGTCATGGGACCAAGAGGCAACTTGATAGTGTTGGTGGCAGACGACCAGAAGCATAAGCTCGCCGCAAGAAGGGGCCGATCCATATGAATCTCTTGCTCCGTCATCTTAATACTATCATATATTCCATAGTCCTTCCATTTTTGAGCAAAGAAATGCTCCATCCTTGGCACCCATTTGCTCCACTCAGGGGTCAGTTTCGGCCAAACCCGCGGAAGTTTGAACTCAGAACTCCAGGTGGACCAACTAGCCCCATAAGCAAGACATGACGTGTCAACTAACGAACCCTCTAGTACCTCCTTCATGACCAGCGGCACGCCCGCGTAGTAATGCGGCCCCAGTGTGCACATTCCCAGCGGTTCTTTGTTTTTCGCCAGCTGACAAACCACGGAATTTTGAAGTGTGTCTTTGGAAGCATCAAAAGCCTTCTTAAACTTTGTGGCAAACTCGGCCGAATTTTTGGTTAGTATGTCGCTGCCTTCCGACCCGGCCTCGAGTTCCGAAGCATCGTCGGCCATGGAGCACTTTGCCTTTTAACCAAAAAGCTTCACTAAGCCTACAAAGACCACAAAACCAAAACAAATGAGCAGCCGCAACATTGACCACCGTATAATACAATGGAAGTCATTGAGATACAACACTAGAATCAAGAGAGAGCATATGTCAGGGAATGACGTCTAGGCAGGCCATTGCCACCCAAAAGGCATTTTGAAATTTAAATTTTGAAATCTAAACTACTGACTGGTGTGGAGACTGACTAGTCAAATGGTCAAAGTAGGCTTTCTGGGTATGGAGCAGTTTGTCACACAGCAACTCTAGAGAAGCACCTTAAACTCATTACAGAAGGCATTCGTAATTAACTCCAAATCCTAGGAAATTATACTCTAAGTCTCTAATTAAGGGCTTCGATCTTTCAAAGTCGTGGTTGATGCTTCCTATGGCATTGTGTTATGGTTGGGTTCATTTTGACATTTATACCTATAGTGTCATGGAAATCAACGATTGAAAGTTCAAGTGATTGCTTAATTAGCTCAGATTGGAGCATAGAAGCAAGGCAAAAGAAGCTAAGTTAAATTAAAGGCATATTGGGTCATTAGTATATCTATGCAAGTCCAAGTCCAGATTTAACAAAAGAAGCCAAGACAAATTAAGCAAGATTCCAGGTTGTTTCGTAGCCATAGAGTCACCAATTAAAGCTTTGACTTTTCAAACTTTTGATTGAGAGTAATTGCAATTACACAAGAATGATATGCAGGCAACAAAGTAAGCCCAGATTATGACTACCGCCATTTATGCTCTCCACGAAGCCTATCTTTAATTTGAGAAGGTTAGAAGCAACTGACCTCAGCAAGAAGGAAGATAACGACAAAGGCTCAGTCCGAAAGAGACCTCTCCTCCATTTTGGCTCCTTTTTCTAGTTTGCCGGCATCGTACCCAAGCCGGCGACCCACCTTAAGGCCTACCGGTGACAAGCCGAGCAATGATGTCCAGATGGAGAACCCGTGCCACCGGCGTCGAATGTAGATCGCCGATTGCTGTTTGAAATGCTCAGTCGTAGATCTGGGTTTGGTGCCCAGGTTAAGTCAATTGATGTTTGTGAGGCTCAGCCGTAGTCGATTTCTTTGGAGAAAGAATCATATTCACACGAGGAGAAGGAATTAAATGCCCAGAAGTGGTTTTGAAAATGTGAAGATGCAAGAGAGATGAACCAGTGGGTGTTCCAAGGGATAGTACAGTGCTCAGGTTTGGTTGTTTACCAATGCACGAGTCAGGTGATAAGTCCAAAGTGATATATAATTGTGTATGCACACGTTATACACATATATTTATATAATATATATATATATATATTATAATCATATTCTGTTATATGCATGTGTGATCATGATATAATATTATAATTATACATATAACATTATAATTGTACATATATGTACTGTGACCTGGTACACTCGGCAGGTGATCATGATATAATATTATAATTGTATATATAATATTATAATTGTACATATATGTACTGTGACCTGGTGGCGTCTCGGGCTTCACATAGCTTGGAAAAGAAATGGCTATGTATTTCTTTTTCTTTGGACTTTTGTAAGATCGGCCAAATTCGTAAATAAAGGTGTTTCGGCCGAAGTTCACAATCTTGGATATGACCCAGTCTCCATGCATCAGCCGAGTTGTTCTGTTCTGGCCAATTGGACTAGTTTTGAGTGGTTGGGCGATTTGGCCAAAGTTAAATTAGGATCTCAGATGTCACTTTATCAAGCCCTTGGTGAAATAGAATTATACCTTGTGGGTCAATTTGGCTGAGCCTTATATATTAGACATCTTGGCCAAGACTTCAAGGCGAGTATGCTTCGGCTGAGTTCGGCCTAAGTCCAGGAGTTGGTGTGTTCAGCCATGTTTCACGTAAGTAATTTAGCACGATTAACTTCACGATCACACGACCGAGTTATTTCAAGAAACTCTAGTTAAAATCTCATGGCCACTTGGCTAGAGAGCCGATACCCACGAGACTGGGGGGGCAATGTTTGGACTTGATTTTAGCAACTCCCATGTGTTTTGACTTGACGGTTGATTAGGGAGGCATCGAGTCGTTCGACCGGAATAAAAGTAGTGTTCGGCTATTCAGTCGAGATTAGAAGTTTTCGAGATGTATGGTTGAGATGGATGCATCGATGGAGGTTTGGGATTTTGGGTCACATGACCCAAAATATGAAGAAACACGGATCTCATAAACATAAAGTTAGACGGCCCAAGTCCACATGAGTAACTATATAAATGGGCTGCGAGGCAAGGTGGAGTAGTTCAGCCGAACCCAAGTAGTAACGTCGGCCGAAGAGTTCACTCAAGAAAGGAATCCTTGCAAGGAAGGAGTTCAAATCAATTATGGATTTTGATTGTGAAGATTTCATATATCAGCCAAGTCAGAATTTTATGAGACGAATCAATCCTAGAAGGAAGGAGAATCCTACTTAAATTCCACGTCTTGGAGGACAAGTTAGCTAGGGTTTTTGACTTGTATATATAGCACATTGTAAATCATTGTAAGAGGTCCTGCACCACACAAACAAATCAATATACAACTTTTACTCAAACCTTTCTCTTACTCTTTCATAGGTACTTTGCCTTCTATTCAACTTTCATAACTTGTTTTCATTTTTAGTTTCTTACTTTTATTTCAGTCGTTACATTCAAGCACTTTACTTTCTTGTTCTTTATTTTATATGTACTTTACTTTTCACACTTAGGAGTAGTTCGTAACATAGAATTATCATCCATTAATCTCTTTCGGCCAGTCCAGACTGGATTGATGCGATTCACCGTTCACACACATATCATCTCACAACGTTTTGACAACCTAGTCCACTTCACCTTCGTCTTCACCGTGATTTGCGAGTACCTTCACCCAATAGATCTCTCGCTTGTCACCCGAACCTTTGAGTTTACCCAAGAAGTGAACGTGATAGAAGATCCCGGTCAGCATTGACGCCTAACCAAAGTCCTTGCAATAGAGGCATCAGAACCTAACGGCCGAGAGGGTTCCTTCCTCGGCCTACAATCATTTGAAAGAAGTCAGATCACGCATCATTCAAATCATAAACCTCGCTTGGCCATTCGGCCGCGAGTTGGCACGCCCGTGCAATTTCAGAAGGACGATTCAACCACAAGTCCCTCGGCCCTCATTCGGCCGAGACGATTTTGAGGCAAACAACTTCACGTGACGCCCAAGCGCCATGTGGTGGAGCTTCTCATACTTGTCCATTTTCTGAGAAACCCTAACCTAGACGACGCTCAACTGGTCTACAATTTGATCGCGAGAGAGTGACATTTTACATAGTAATAGAGGTAAATTGGTTTTGGGTCATTTTCATCTAAGAGCAAGTTCAGCCATAGTCCCTTGGCTGGTCTCCACCTTGGATTGGTGAGGTGGTGACCAAGTTTTTGCAAAAACCATCTTCCACCGCCAAAGGATTGACCTGCCAAAGCAAGGTTTTTCATGACCCAGGCCAAGAAAAATGGCAAGCCCATGACAAATTTGTTGACCCAGTGTAGCCGGCTGCCAGCTCAGCCCAGAGCTAGATCGTGGGTGATGTCAGCGAGATGGTGGAGAGAGGGACGTGTTCACACCCTCACATGGAGGCCAGTACTTTGTCGCGTAGCGTCGAAAAGGCTGCTGCACGTGCTGCAGCAGATGTTTGTCGCGTAGCAACAATTAGGGGACAGAAAAGGTGCACATGGAAGAATGTAGTTGGGTGGTTTGGATTTTTGAAATCAATGGTCAATTAATCTTGGCCGTTGGTTTCAATTAATATGGAGATCTGATGACAAATGATTAATATGTATGCATATACATGTAACGGTAACAAAACAGTAAGAAAAAAAATTCTAAAATTTTTCTTATAGATACCTTACCATTTATTTTAGGGGAAATTCCCACTTACACATTTTCTAGGGGGGTAATTCCCAGTCACCCAAAGTATTTTCAAAATACCGAAAAGGGGTACAGGAGGAGCATAGCAGGATCTGCACCATCACTTGTCCTTACCATCACATGGAGTTTGTCTCCTTCATGTTTGAAAACCCGTGGGTCAGCCTGCAAGCCTAGAAAGAATAAAATATAGTTTTATAGCTTTTATTTGTAGTTTTGTCAGCAAGCTCTTTGCGTAAGAGCTATTGTCCCTTTTTGCATGGGCTTTTGTTTATTTCTGCATGCTGTTTTGTATAGTTATGCATGCTTCTTCCACCTGTTTTTGCAATCACCACCGTAATCTTGTACAAAGCCAGCTAGAGCTGGTATAAGAAGGAAGAATAGATAGCAGATGGAGTACGTTGGAGAAGAAAAAATCTCAGTACCCATTGCTTTCCTTTGTAAACACTTTCAGTATCAATAAAGCCCTTTGTTCATAATATCATCTGTTCATATACTTTCTACTTATTAACACCACAATCATCCATACATAACCCACAACAATAATCTGTAGCTGTAATATGGAGCAGTAGCTGTGGTGACACTTTATTCATGTTCGTGTGAAGCAAACTAGCATTCAACTAGTGTTTTCTGTTGCAACTCCATAGAAGACTGTACAGTTTGTACTAGCACGTTCAAGTAGGTTTATCTTACTTTTTATTTTCCGGTTTTCTTAGTAGACTTCTAGTCCAAAATAGGGAAACACTGAGATAATTATGCTATTATATTGCTAAACGGACGATCATATTATCTTTAAGGATTCCTGTTTTAATTAACATGCATGCCAAGATAACTAATAAAATTAGTCAGGGAACCTCTGAGTCTAAGAACCTCTGTTTCTGCTCTTGTTTGGCCCAATAGGTTGGCTTTGTATGCAGTTTTAAGCTCTTGTCCATGTTCAAGACTCAATCTTTAATAGATGTTTTGGCATATGTGTAGTTAGGACAGACCCCCTTAAATTAAATTTGGTATCAGAGCCTAGTTTAGCATTATAATAGTATAGTTATATCAGTAAAGTACCTTGAGGACAGAAGTCATAAACACACCTAGTAAGAAAACAAGAAAAATTTGAACCTGTAATTAAGAGTCAGTACAATCCGACCCTGTATTGGGGGGCAATAGACGACTATTGGAGGCCAATAGACGATTCAGTTATCTTGAAATCTAAACTGTTTGTTACATATATTTTAAATCTGTTGTTGTTTTATGATAGATTATCTTAATTTAGAGATTACAGAGCATCAAAAACGTAAGATCACTCTAGATCAGAATACTTTAGTTTGTTATTTTCCACAGAAGAATAATAAGCATATTTTGCATAGTGAAGAACATCCACTAATTAATAGTGTCATAGACCTTATAATTAGCCAAGCAGAAAGTATAAAATTAGAACATAGTCAGTATAATCAGAAATTACAGCAAGTATTAGATTATTTTCAGAAAAATTCCCTACAAATAATTAGACAAAATTTAAGTTTTATACAATCACAACTAGAAGATAATAATAGAAATATACAAAGGTTTCCTAGTAGAAAAGAAATAAAAGAGCTTGTAGACATCATTGACAGTAAGCCGAAGCAAGTAGAATTGCAGTCCTTAGAAATTGTAGAACAGCTGAAAATAGAAGTACAGAAAATTAAATTAGTACAAAAAGAGTTAACAGAGCAAGTAGAAAAATTGCATAGTAAAATAGATAGATTATTAGTTTAATGAATGATTCTAGAAATAATAATAATTACATCAAAGCATTAAAAGAAGTTAGTGAGTTAGAAGAAGAACCAATAGGATTTTCAGACTTTACAACAAGTGTTCCTAGTAATAATATTCCCATAAGGCAAAATAATATTATTATCCAATTGATAATAAATTTAGCAGAAAAAATAGATCACATAGAGGAACAAATAGCAGAAATTAATCAACTTTTAAATAGCACATCAGCATCATTACTACCATCATTAGTTACTAAATTAGAAAATTTAACATTAGGCACAAGCAATATAAGAAAAAGAAAAATAAACCCTTTTGATAATAGCAAATGGAACTCTTTAGAAGAAAAGGAAAAGAAATAGTAAGAACCGAAGATATATATCCTAGTGAAGAGGAAGCACAAGACTTTCTTAGAAATGGATTTTTAAGATCACAAAGAAATAGACATAATTTATATCAATTAGGAAGATTTGAAAATAGAAATAGCATAGTAAGTAGCATAAGTCAATATGAAATAAGTTGCATAGATAAAGAAGTTATACTAAATTTACTTAGTAATTCGGCAATAGAACAACTTAGAAAATCAAACTATTCACAAATTCATATAGGAACTATATTAATCGGAATAGCAGGATTGACTAGAGCACAAGTAGGAACTAAAGCATTAGTATACATATATGATGATAGATGGGATAATCACCAACAAGCAGCCATAGCAACAGCTGAAGTAGACCTTAGCACAAACTTAGCAATTATAGGTTGCATTCCAAATTATGTAATGAATATTAAAGAATTTAGTAAATATATTAAGGTAAGCATTAGAACAAAAAATTATAATATGAAAGGAGATTTTAAAAACTTAAGTGTTAGTTTAATGTATGTAGGAAAAGTGTCAGACAAATTTAACTATAAGTTTAATGTTGAATTCCAAAACTTAGTACAAACTTTTGGAAGTAAACATGTTAATATGATAGAAGCAAAACCAGTAGATAATAGTTTTTTAGAAGGAACTCAATGGTTATTACCTAATTTACATGGATCAAAAAATAAACAACCTGATAAAGCACAAATTTTTGAAAATCACTTAGGAGAAGCATCAGTAAGGTTTAGCAATTATAGACAAATAGAAAATGTGGACGACTTAGAAAGTGAAGCAGAAATTAATATGGCTTTTGATAATTTAGAAATCAATATGATTGAACATAATTTTGATAACATAGTAGATAAATTAATAGAAGACATAGATAATTTGAGTGAAGAACAATACTTAGAAAAATATAAAACTTATGAATTAGGATTACATAGACTAAATGATGAGGAACTGAAGCAATTAATATTAAAAATAGGATTAGAACATATTTTAGGAGAAAAAGAATATAACAATATGTTAATAAAAGTAGAATGTATGCCTGTAGAAGAAACTAGTTCAACAGGAACTTCAGGAATCCATACTGAACCAAGAGTAGGTAGAACCGATCAACAAAATATAAGACCAACTAGAGAACATTATGCAGAAAATAGTAGAACTTATGATTATGAAGAAACTAGACCTAGAAGAAATAGAATACCTTATTCAGGAATAGAACATGTAAACTTAGCAGGAAATATATTAAACATAGATCATGTAGACCCACAAGATTGGGAAAAAACAATAGAAAGATGGGAGAAAGGATGTGTACATGCGGCAATCATGTTAGATTTTAGTAATACAACTGATATGTTAGATTATTTTGAACATACTTTAGATGGAATGGTATTTGATTTCTTTCAAGCATGGAAAGTAAAAAATCCACAACAACATCAAGCAGCAAAAGAAACTTTTAATATAGATACTTTTGTTAAACTTATTAAGTATGAGTTTCTAGATCATAATAGGTTAGATGGTAGAAACGAACAAGAACAAATTAGAGCAATAAGAAATTTAGAGCAATTACAAATTTGTGATTTGCAATACATAGGAGAATATACTACAGATTTCTTTAAATATTTAGGAAGAACAGGTAGGATTAATGACATAAATTTATTAAATACATATATGACTAAAATTAAAGGACCAATAGGAGAAAAAATATGGAGAGAATGGCAAAACCACCCTAGAAAAGATGATATAGCAATAGGACCTAGAACACAACATGTGTATGATATATTAAGAGAAGAATGTAGACAATTAAAAGCAAAGAGACAAATTAGAAAACAATTTTACATGAGCTGTAAGAACATAGATTTACCTAAGCAATATGGTTGTCATAGAAAAGATAAGTATAATAAGAAAATTAGACCATATAGAAAGAGCTATAGGAAGAAGTATAGATCATATAAGCAACATAAGACCTTTGACATACAACCTTCAAGAACCTTTAGGAAGAGAAAATACATTCCTAAGCACTTTAGGAAAAGAACCAATAAACCTTGGATTAGAAAATACAAAGCACCAAAGGATAAGAGTACTTGTAAATGTTATTTTTGTGGTGAGGTAGGACACATTAGACCTAAATGTCCTAAGTTAGGAAAACAACCTAGAGAAAAAGTACAATTAATTGAGCAATTTAAATTAGAAGAAGATGAAGACTTAGAGTCAATATATAGCTTAGACAACTTAAGTGATAGTGCAAGCATTTATAGCATAAATAGCATAGATATGTTATCCGAATCAGAATTAGAGTCAGATTACTCTAGTAATTCAGATAGTGAACTAGATGAAAATATATGTATGTTTGAGGAAGAACAAGAAGAATTTCAATATGTTAATTTAGGTTGGCCTCAAGAATGTAGTAAATGTAAGAAAGTAGTAGCTGAAAAATATTATACAAGCAAGATAATATTTTGTAAACCTTGTTATACTAATGAAACATTAGAGCTAAATTCAATAGAGGACGAAGAAATTAATATGCAAAACATTGGAGAAAATCAGAAAACTAGTTCTTTAATAACTATTAATTGTGAGTTAGAACTATCTAAAGAACATAAGATTCAAACAGTAGGTATGATAGATACAGGTAGCACTAAGAGTGTCATAAAGGAAGAGTTAGTACCAACACAATTTAGGCAAAAACTAGTTAAACCAGTTAGAGTATCACAATTCGATACTAGAACTGTATACTTAACACATTGTATGACTAATATACCTATAAAGATCGAAAGACAATTATTTACCTTACCTTTAACATTTATATCACCTGTAGGATCTTATCAATTTATCTTAGGATTAAACTTTCTTAAAAGCTTACAAGGATTTTTGTATATACCTCCGGATATAACTTTCTTTAAGAAAGGTATAACTACAACTGATCAAAGTAATTTGATAGAAGCTTATAATAGCATTAGCATAGAAGAGTCAAGAGAAAATAGCTTTAGAGAAGAAGAAAATCTAGATAACAATGTCGATGAGCAGAATAGTATAGAATATGATGAATCAATCTTTGAACTTGAGTATCCAAACATAGGAGAAGTAGCTCTAGTAGAACTGAAACAAATAGGTAGACCTAAAACATTAGAAGAATTATTACAATTAGCAGAACATACTCGAATCATAGGAGAAGATCCCCAACTACATTGGAATAAAAATAAGATTTTAGCAAAATTAGATATAATTAACCCAGATTTAACTATTAAAACAGCAGATATGCCTTGTAATTTATTGGATAAACAAGAATTTGAGCAGCAAATAAAAGAGTTATTAAACCTTAAAGTAATTAGACCTTCTAAATCTAGACATAGGTCAGCAGCCTTTGTAGTTCGAAAGCATTCCGAACTAAAAAGAGGTAAAGCTAGAATAGTTTATAATTATAGGAGACTCAATGACAATACCTATGAAGATAGTTATAAATTACCTAATAAAGATGAGTTAATAAATAAGATTCAAGAGAGTAAATACTTTAGTAAATTTGATTGTAAATCAGGTTTTTGGCAAATTAGATTAGCTGAAGAATCAATAGAATGGACAGCCTTCACTTGTCCAGAAGGACACTTTGAATGGTTAGTCATGCCATTTGGATTGAAAAATGCACCTTCTATTTTTCAAAGAAAAATGGATCAACTTTTGAAGAAGTATGATAGTTTTTGTAGTGTATATGTAGATGATATACTTATACACAGCAAAAATAGAAATGAACATAGAAAACACTTAGAAATAATCTTGCAAGAGTTTATAGATAATGGTATCATTATTAGTAAAAATAAAATAGACTTAGAAAAACAAGATATAGAGTTTTTAGGAATATATATTAAGTCAGGAACTATTCAATTGCAGGAACATATAGCTAAGAAGGTTACAGAATTTCCAGATCGATTAGAGGATAAAAAGCAGTTACAAGCATTTTTAGGATTATTAAATTATGCTAGAAGTTTCATCCCAGATTTAGGAAGAAAAATAGCAGTTTTACATAGTAAGACTAGCAAAACAGGTCAGAAATACTTTAATACAGAAGATATTAAGTTAGTTCAACAAATTAAACAAGAAATTACACAACTTAAACCTTTAGCACTACCATTAGATAGTAGTTACAAAATAGTAGAAACAGATGCATCAGCATTAGGTTGGGCAGGAATTTTATATCAGAAAAAGTTTAAAGAATTACCAAAGTCTGATGAGCAAATTTGTAGATATGCATCAGGTAAATTTAGTGACATACAATCTCGATTACCAGCCACAGATTTAGAAATATTAGGCATAATTAATTCTTTAGAAGCATTTTCTTTATTCTTACATAATGAAATATTTACAATTAGAACTGATTGTCAAAATATTGTTTCTCATTATAATAAAATCACTACTAATAAACAAGCAGCTAGAAGATGGGTCAATTTTATAGATTGTATTACAGGAAATGGATTTAGGCCACAATTTGAGCATATAAAAGGAGCTGATAATACACTTGCAGATATCTTATCTCGGCTTCTTCTTTGACAGGTATGGACTTTTTCAGGCCTTCATCTTCTAGTACTCAAAGAGCAGAAAGTGGTGTGCCACCTCAAAGTGGTAATACACTAAGCATGACAGCAAGATCAGCAAATATTAGTTACAACTTTAATGGCTACACTGTGCAAGAAATTAGAAATCCACTCTTTAGATATAAAAGTACAGCATCATTATCGACTAGACAACAAGTTCTATTAGATAATTTTTGGAATATTAGAATAAATGCTATGGACATGAGAAGAGGTCAAGAAAAATTAATTAGAGCACTTGAGCAGGAATTTTCAGCCAATAATTGTGATCTTGCTAGATATCAAGAAGAGTATCCTAAGTCAAGAGCACAATATGCTAGACTTCAGACACAATATAATCACCTTAAAGCACAGCATGATAATCTGAATGCATTGTATTATAATTTGCAAAATGAGCATGATACAGTAGTTGATCATTTTCGTACACTGAATATAAATTATCAGAAAACAGTTGAGTTTATTAAGCAAGAAGAAGAAAGTAGTTGGCCTGCATCTCTGTTAGAAAGAGAAACAAAAAATCCCTACTTTTTACAAGCCCTAGCAAAAGAACGGTTTTCGTATTTACCTCATGATTGTAAAGATAAAATCTTCAAGTTACAGCATGATAAGCATCTTTCCCTTCAAGTAGCTATCCAGAATTTTCTCTTTAATCTTATATCTCATCCTCAACCTGGTATAGGAGTCATTTGTCATGATACATTTTCTCATCCTGAAGAAAAAGCACAATTTCATATTCTATTAGCTACTATTAATATGAGAGACTTTGGTGAAATGTACATTGAGCATGATAATCGTAGGGTTCGAGTTACTCCAGGTTTTCTAATGGAACATGGAGTGTTAAAAAGTCTTTATGTCCAAAATGAACATCATATAGAGTCATTCTCCTATCACCTTAAGTATGCTATATCTCATTATCTTAAGCAATGGGGAAGTATAGGGTTAGGTTATAGTACTATCCGACTAGAAATAATTAGCATTCCTTCATATCCTCGTAGAACCAGTCTATATCATGATAAAGCCAGACACCTAGTCATCATATCACTTCGTAATTATATAGAGCCACCTCCTTTACCAACAATTGATGTGGCACCAACAGTGGAGGATATTCACAAATTTCGTGCAGCCCAGCTTGTAGTAGATGATTTCTTTGATGATACAAATCTGCAATTAATCTACCAAGCCAATGCTTTAAATATCTACACCAGAGAACACCTGGATGGAGTACCACGACCAGGAGAGCTGTACACTGTTGATATGAGCACAACCACTAAAGAAGTGTATGATTTATTGTATAAAGAAGAGCAGGAGAGCCAACAAGTGAGAGAAAGTGATGCTGATTATTGGGATAATCTCGATGATGAAGAACTCCACAACATTGAAAACATGATGGAAGCTTGACGATCATCTCACTGCATCAATAGAAGATAAGATTCAAGCATGAAGATATAGCTTTACACTTTTCAAGAAGTTCATTTCTCAAGCAAGAAGATCAAGATGAACAGCTCAACATAGTTTTCTCAGCAACTGGCAAGAAGAAACGAAGCAGCCATCCAAGAGGCAAGAGGCAAGAAAAAGCCAAAATAACATTCAGCTTGAGACAAGCAAGGAATTCCTCAAAAAGATAAGGACATCGATGTCTTTTCACAGCAAAGAGTTGTGTAACCGGGCAACTTTCGCTCGTACTGGGGCAAATGGGAAATATCCCTTTATTTTACCTCTTACATTCAAAAAATTAGTTGGACAAAGTACCAGTCATAGCGGCAAATGTCACCTGAGATGCGGTTGAAAACATTGTGACTCATCCTGTAGAGTGTTCGGAATTCCTCATCATTGAAAATTGGACGTTCAACAAAGTAATCTTCCATCATGTTTTTGCCTCTTACTTCTCTAAATCGCTCCTCATTCGATGCACGACCTGGTCGAGAACCCCGTTGTCGTGTTTGATTACCAGATTCTGCTTTAGCAACTGCTGCGATCACAATGACATTAGTAGTACACATCTCTTGATAATCTTCATCTCGAGACTGTCGAATCTTAGCCACAATCTCTTCATTGATATGAGGGAAGGAGAGGAAATGTGTTAATTCCGGAGATATGAAAAATGAGGAGATTTGCCAATGTCAGATTCTGTGTGAATGGAGAGCTGCTTGTTTCTCTATTTATTGACATTTTTCCCATCAAACGTAATCAGATGATAAGCACACGTGTCAACACCTACTTCTATGTAATTTGATCTAAAATCTTAGATAAGATTACGTTCACAATAACCGTTAGATTGAATAGTATGCAAATGATCTAGTTCGTTCAAAGTTGTCGGTGTTTGTTTCAATCTTTTTTTTTTAAAATGTCGGTGTTTGCTTCACCCATTACAAGAAAAAATTGTTGATAAATGTAGGTGGCTCATAATTTGTCCATCGAAAATATCAGAAAAATAATAAATTATAGTTTTGATGCCAAAAAGATCTTGAAAGCCCAAAAAAACCCACACGTCGTGGCGAAGCAACAAGTTATCTTCCTAGCGTCGTACCCTTTTCGAAAAGCTATAGCAATCACAATTCTAACACCAAATGCCAAATCAAGCTACTCTTCGACAAATGTTGTCATCCGTTCTACATCAATTATCCATAAATGTCCATTATTACCATCTATTTACATCAAATATATTTCAATTTTACAATATAAAAAAATTAAAATTTTTTTTCCATGAACAGTAAATGACATGTCAAGAAACAAAACAGGTGGAAACACATGTCCAGTGGCAGTGAACAGTGTCTTGACCCAGTGACCTTGACCTTTACCTCCAACGGGTGAACTTGGTCTAAATACGAGGATTGCCAGCGTGGAACTATGTGAGAGGAGTGGACGATTTAGGTGCGGATTGCCAGCGTGGAATTGGGGACGAGTTATGTTTGTTGTGTGAGTAACAGTAGACGAGTTGTGTTTGTTGTATGAGAACAGTGGATGAGTTGGATTTTAATTAAATTTGATCATTTCGTAATGTGGGTTGCATCTCATTTCTTTGAATTCTGTATAGTTTTTTTTTTTTATGAAAAAAATTTAGCTTCATTTCTTTGTGAAGGAAGAAACAATGTGACTTGTCCACAAAAAATCAACATTAAAAACACTGGCCAGCGTGAGAGAGGATAAACTTTGATATGCAGAACGCTACCTTTTTATGTGAAGACTAAAGAGGTCGAAGATGGAAGTTGAAGATGAAATAACAGTGTGCTTAGAGGGGCTGCGAAGGTCACATACGTACTTGGTGGGGAAGCTTCTGACTACTCAAACTTTTAACAAATGTTCATTGATTATTTTCCAGCGTGCCTATCGACTCAATGGTCGTTATACTGTCCAAGAGCATGATGATCGTTCTTATTTATGTTATCGGATCCGTCAGATCTCAATCTGATTCTTCGAGGAGGGCTGTGGGGTTTTGATCGTGCCAATTAGGTGGTGTTGGCACCCTATGATAGTGTCAGTGACATGACCCACTCCGAATTTGACCCTGAAATCCGAAGTGGCCATGCGAAACCCACTTTAGAAGAAGTTCTATTGAAAATTCGGTTGAATTTTCCCTAAAAATATACTAGAGGTGGCAAACGGGCCGCTAAACACGAGCACGGCAAGCTTAAAAGCGGCCTGACACTGCGCAAGCTCGTTAGTGACCCGAGCACGTTAGAATAACGGGCCGGGTTGAACCTAGGAATATTAGCCCATTGGCCCGGCCCAAGCCTGTAATGGGCCCGGCACGGCCCAAGCACGACATATTTGGGCCGGTCCGTTTCAAACACAAAATTTTATTTTGTTTTTAAAAATATTAAAAAATCACAATGATAAGATTTGAATATTAGACCTCCTTATTTAAAATCTCATGACAATTCCACTAATGTTATTTATTTTATGTTGTCAAAATAGTGACAAAAAAAAACATTATATCCTTGTTTTGACATAAAGTATTTTTTCTAAATATTAAATATATGTTTATGAATAAAGACTAATCTCATAATAATACAACTATAGAATGAAGGAAAGAATAATATGATACTAAATCTTCATTATATTAATAAAGATTAATCTCACAATAATATACTAAAAGCAATATATTTTGAGTTTTCTTTCTTTCTTTCTTGTAGTGGAATATAAAAAATTATTAGAAAACTACTCTTAAAAAGCTAAGATTGAAAAAAAAATTGTAGAACTTAATTTATTTGAATTTTCTAAATAGTTAAATAAAATTATTTTTTATTTATTCAAATTAAGATTTTAAAATCGTGTTATAGTGGGTAGGCACAAGCACGGCCCGTTTATTGGCCCGACACGAGCACGGCCCGGCACTATATGAGCTCGGGCCATGGGCCGGACCGGACTTAATGTTTAAGTAAATAGGCCGGCACGAGCCCGGCACGATAATAAATGGGCCGACCCAAGCACGTCACGAAGCACGACTAGGCCCACTTAAAATGGGTCTGGCCGGGCCGGCCCGTTTGCCACCTCTAAAATAGACTATCCAAATTTGCAAGACAAATAAACACTTCTAATAGCACAAGTCCAATCCTCAATCTTCCCGAGCCTACCTGCTCCCCCTAAATTACAACTATCTCCACAATAATTTATAATAATATTCCCACACTTCCATCAATCAATTGTATCAAGTAAAATATTAACTTGCATATCAAACAATATTTTCATAAATATAATTCTCATCATGTCATGGCATTTATTGATCCAGATAATTCGAAGTATACTCAAACATACAATCATAACACGTGTCAGATCAATAATCATCACGGCCACCAGTTCATCCCCTCTCTCCTAGTGTCACAACAACAACCATGCATAACCACTAGTACACCCCTCTCTTCTAGTGCCTCATCTCCGGTTATGACTACCAGTCCATCCCCTCTCTTCTGGTGTCATAAGTTGAGGTCAATAGTCCATCCCCTCTCTCCTAGTTTCTCCACAATAATTAATGCATCCACAATTCTACATTAATCCCAAAAATTATGACAAATACTCAATCTATAATATATATTCCCAAATTATACTCAAGCTTATATTCAAAATATTTACCGGGAACCACAATTTCAAATAGGGAGTTTCTATTCATACCTCTAAAATTGGCATTTGGACATCTTCACTTAATAGACCTCCAACTTACTTTTACAAATAACCAATTTGCTATCTACACCTCTCTAATTTTCCTATAATGGCCATCATCCAATAAAATCAATAAAACATTTTATTTTTTTTTAGGATTATATTCATACTATCAAAAATCAGTAGTTGGACCTCCTTCAGTTTTTGAAGATTTGAAATTGCAGCAACTTTTTTTTCTTTTTTGAGAAGTTCATCCTCCATATATGAGTTACAGAGGTGCTAACACTTTTTCAATGAATTGTCGACTCTTGGTTAGCGTAGGCAACAATACCATATTTGCTCATCATCTCGTACAAATATGTTTTCCAAGTATTATTTTCATTGCATTTAGGTGTCATTTATTGTCCCTAAACTGATTCTCTCGTATTTGTTTCCGTAGCAACTTGGAATCAACATGGTTCTTCTGTTTTAGATATGTATGAGATAGTAGAGGAAATTACAATAACCAAACATGAGTCTAGTGCATTCTCCATAGATTTATATCAGATGGTTGAATTTTTCATCATATCTATAGAATAGTTCCACATAAAATTGCTCTGCACTGATGATGTGCGGGAAGATCTTGTGGACAACTACCCATTGCTGCGTTTGTCATGTAAACTGCAAGGAGTGAAGCTGGTTTACACTCCTAGAACATGCAACAATGTGGCTCATTGCCTAGCAGGCTTGGGTTTTGAAGCTGATCAAGGTGTAGTTTGGTTTAGTCAGGCACACCAGAAGACATCTTAGATGTACTTGAGAATGATTGTAAACAGCTCACTTGAGCCATCGATTAATGATAAGTAATTTCTTTGATTAAAAAAAAAATTAATAACTATTTTTTAAAATTATTTTTGGCTTCCTAAAGTTTTGAACATGATCGGAGCAGCATTTTTATGAATCCCTAAGTAGCGCAGAGGCTATTGGAGGTGCTACATGGGTAATAATTTCTACACTAGCTAATTGAATTGACATGGCTTACTAAGAAAATAAAATGAACTAGAAACTGCAAAACTATAGTATTTTCCATAATTACGAACAGTCATTCATATAGTTTATTCGAACTCATTACCTTCTAATCTAGTAACATAACTCTCATCTACATAAGTAGAGGATCCTGATTTAACTCTCGTAACCGTACAACAGTTATCGTATAACAAAAAAGTTCTTTAATTGCTTCCAATATCTCGAAAAGTTTGGTTAGAACCCATCAATTTTGGCTGCTCTTGACAAAGAAAGACTAATATTACTGTCATCATTCTCAAATTTCGGCAAGTAGTATGCTCCGTCGAACCCTGAGTATTGTGGCGTGGACCATAATGTCTCCCACGGCCACACTCCACATACATTGTCAATCTGATGATCCTCAAACCCTGGTGTTGGCATGTGAGCATTGCTGGTTGAACACTCTGGAAAGCCCACTTTAAGATCATTAGTATCACCAAAAAAATCATTCAGAAATTGATCAAAATCATGATCGGTGTCAAAGCCGTTGTTTGGTTCAACATTTTCCCTGGTGTTATTCATGAGAAATTGTTCAATATCATCACCCATATCGATACCCTTGTTTTGATCTTCTAAGTTCTCCATAGTGTTATTCAGAAATTGATCAATATCAAACCCCTTGTCTTCCTCATAGTTCTCCAGGGTATTCATGGATTGATCAATGTCATCATCACCCATAGCCAAACCCTTGTTTTCTTCAAACTGCTCCACTGTCTTTGATCGGTTGACCTCCCTACAGACCTTTGTTTTCTTTTTGCATTGTTTGTACTTGGCGATGATGGATACGGCGTCTGCTGGGTTTTCCGGCCAGATCTCAATATTCCCAGTTGGCCCCACCAAAACGCAGCAAACCTGCGCACCGCAGAGAATCTCGAGCTGGCTCGCGCTCTCTTCAGAGTGGACTTTCTCTTCTGAATTGGTTTTTCCAAAGATCTCAGACTTCTGATCTCTTTGATGTTTTCTCCGGATATGGTGGTCTGGGATTTCGTCACCATGGTGACGGTAGCTTTTCAACACTAGGAAGTCGCAACTTATTGAAACGAAAATTGGCGTGAAATAGAAGGTGATTAAGGCGATATATACAAGTGTTTCCCAGACAGCTCAGGAAAATTAAGATTAAGATATCCCACTCAATCAAGGAAAAGTTGATACAATTAACTAGTTGATTAAGGAAAGTAAATAGCTGGCCGCTTGACCTAAGCTTATAGATGCATTTTGATCAAAACAATTAACTTAAGTTGTACTTCATTATTGCTTGTAAACACAATTCAATCTAATAATCTATAGCAGTGTAGTAGCCAGAATTTAAATTGGTAGAACTTGTCATCAATAAAAATCAAGATCTAAACAATAAAAATCTAAAACAGTGTAGTCGATCTAACTCTCTATGCCTTGATAATTATGTTTTTCTACAATAAAAAAGCTTCAGGAACATTTTACAAGGCTCTTCTTCTGCTAGTGTAAAAGTACCAGTATTGCCCAACGGCTAGCGACTTTCAAACTCTCCATCTTGGATTCCAGGAAACCATACAAACTAGTCACTTATCCAATACCTCAAAACTCAACATTTCCAAAACCCTTACCAAAACTCTTCATATGCGAACCCTCTTGTTCTTTCTGAGTTTCTTTGGAGCCTTTTGGTTGTCCGCGATGATTTCTGTGACCTCGGTGATCATTCCTGATGGATACTCTCAAGATTTCACCCTAATGGTAAGCTCACAATGGCTACTCTCAAGAAAACATGAAGGAGTTGAAGCTCTTGTAATAAGATAATGTTCCTAATTGTCGAGGAATTGAGGCCCTGGCAATTGGTCAGTATAACCTTCACCTTCTTGGAAAGTGGCATACCGGCCTATTGCCATGAGAATGAATAGAGTCGATGTTTTTCTGCGGTGGGAAATTTTGTCCACTTTGATCACAACATGGAACTTATTGCTTTCATCGTTAGCTGATCTGCCCAGAAACATCCCTGCATATGGATCTCTTCATTTCGAATATCAATCAACAATACATTCACTCCTTAAGAACGATAAAAATTAAATCAATTTAATTAAATGATCAACTCATTGCTAGTGTACAACACGTATCCAGAACAAAACGACTAAAGATACAAAACTTCTGCTTATGATGATATTACAAATTAATAATAATTCTTTTGGCTAATTTGACCAAAGAAAAAAAAAACTAGAATACATGGGTGGGTGATGAACTTAAGCTCATATTTGTGTACTGTGATGAATTTGCTGTCCTGTTTCTAGTGACAATATGTATTTTTTGGCTATTCACCTACGCCGGGCGGAAGAAGTATGCTCGTGTGCCTTAATATCAGTCTTTATTCGATCAGCATACATAGGTAGGCGGACAATCTCATCAATCTCCTTCAACACAACTTCCTCCGTTATATTATCCTTAATGCTTTTCATCACCTGTTTGATTTTGGGAGGCCACAGCTTCTTCATCAGTCCGGACAATTGTTTCAAAAATGCAGCAAGATTACAAAAGGACAGGACATAGTAGATACCTTTGTATATGTCATGAACTCATTTGGCGTCGATTTGTCTGGCCTTAGCCGCAAACAGACCCACACGTGTCCCTCAGCGTCCCAGGCGCACTCTACGATTTTCCCCGAACAAAAAGCTGGGTCCAATTCATCTGCAATTGGAATTGGAATACCACGGTGTTAGATTCCAAGCCAAGCTTTTGAATATCAACACCATCTGTATTAGGTACGTACTACAGTGTTAAAACACTGAAACACTCATTAAGACCAATGACTCTATGTCTTGGCTAAAAGAAAGAACTATTGAATTATCTATCTCATCTCAAGAATTTATGTTACTTCCACCATAAAATGCAAGATCTTGCAATTTCAGCACCACAGCAACAGACAATTAAGGATGAAATAGCAAGGTTGATTGGCTACACTTCAACATTCGTCAACATAAAACAAGATGAGGTGAGTATCAAGCAAATAGAGGGCATTTTAAGTCAACCTTTAAAAACAACCCTAAAGCCTGACATCAGCTTCTTCTTTCCACGCTCATTCAGAAAAAGTAGCGGACGACCATCAACTCCCAACTGTCAACACAAACACAAAATATATTTTTAATTCTTCCCTCAGAATAACTTCATAAAACCAACCATATAATAAACGAGATCTTAAGTACAGAGTCAGAATACAACCTCAAACAGGAAATCAACTGAATTCATTTCAGGAAATTTCCACTTCAAAAGACCTTCATGCGTTCTGGGTACATAAGGATCATCCCAGCCCTGAAAAAGACAAATCATCAACAATAGCATGGTAGTGTATATAGTATCTAATGATATCACTAGTGAATTGTTGAATTATGGAACTCAGGAACCTTTAGATGCTACAAGTTTTACCAAAATATTGGTTTCAATTATTCTATCATCCACATTATGAACCTGCTCTCTGAAGAGTTCAAAAATCACCTGGAATATCAGACCGTCAGATGCATGTGAAAGTCCAGGAATGAATTTCCTCAAAAGCTTGGTAACAGTAGATAGTATCCAAAAACCCTTCCTCCTCACCTGGTGAACATCTATAACAAAGTAAACTACCAATCTTGACAGAATATGCAACTTCAGATTACTTGCTATGTGGGTTCAAAAGAGGTTTAAGTAATCCTTGGTTGTTAGCATACGTACACTGAACGGTTCCAAGTCATATCTGTAATATGGCTCTGCACTCCTGGAAAGAGTATCACGTTCCATATTTCGAGGCTCGATCACTTCTTTTTCCAGCATCTTCCACCGTTCATGGAATGGCAGCTGGAAGATTTTTAGTTATCACCTTATTAGTTAATTGATAAAAGCGGAGATTACTTGTCATATCAAAAGTTGGCAGTCAAAAGCATAAACCTAAGCAGAAGACATCATGCTTGACACAACATGGGGGACATGAATATATGACTGACAATTGAAGCGTAAAAGTTGCTCCCTATAGTGTTTCTCTACCCTTTAACCTCAGATCAAATGCACAAAAAATGGCAATGAACTACGAAGGACGAGATAATTTCTAAAAACTTGTTCATTTTGGCATAAAATCTCTTCAATTGTACAGGCCAAGTAACATTCCAATAATAGGATGCTTTATGATAGGAAACTGCCAGTGAACATACAATGGCATCTAAGTATGCCCATGCTTATGAATACAAAGGGTACATAGGCGGACAACACTCCTTCCCAAACAGCCAGAAAACAAAAGAATACAAATATTGCTTGCCATCAAAACAGATAAATCTAAATTAATACATAAATAAAAATGTAGATACCTCCCTGCAATCATGAGGTTGGGAATAAACAATCCAAATCAAAAGTAAATGGGGGAGCCAGCAAAACAGATTCCAATTCCTCACTAACCTTCACGACTGAGGCTTGGTTAATTGACATGACGTCATAAATGAGGTATCTTCTCTCTTGCTTTTGGGTATTTGGGTCCGTGTCAATTATCATCTCTCCATCAAGTAATGTAAAATGATGAGTCTTCTCAGGTATAACCTTTGAAAGAATAATTATACAAAGAGGTGAGAGTCATTTACAGAAACACCTCACATCGACCAAAGCACATTCCATATGGCAAATGTGGAAGTGGACACTGACCTTATTTGAATATCTGCAAGGAAAACGCATCTGGACCCTTCGGAAATGAAACCTTCTATCAATTAAGTAACACCCATCCCAAGTAATTAGCATCATATAGCGAGTTCCATCAGCTTTCCATGTGGCATAGTAATAGCGCTGCCTTAGTAATTGTTGGTTCTCTCTAAAGATCCAGTATGTCATATAAATTTTAGCATCATCTTAACACAATACTTAATAAAAAGATATTTACAATTAAGTCAACATCACTGGAAGGAAAGATGTTAGACCAAACCTGTTGAGAGAAACAGGATGCGACCCTGGAAACGGCAACTTCCCTCTACCCTGAAGAGGGCCAGAAATAAATTTATATATTGACAACGGCATCCTGTAAAAAGGCATAAGAGCCAAACTCCAGGTATCACACTTGGGAGCCTACCGTTATAACCAAGTCGAGTGCATGATAACAGGCTTCCTGCAACATCTTTTGCTGGTCAAAAGGTATTGTATCTCCCAAAACATCATCAATCGTCATTGCTCCATTTCTCACATGATTCTCCTAAAGGGAAAGAAAGTTAGATATAAAAAAAATCCATATTCAGTAACTATAAGCAGAGCCACATGTATAACTTCTTTCCTAGGCGTTGAACTTAGAAGTAAGAGGGATCATGAAACATTAAATAGACATGACACCGAGACAAATACTATTCTGGTTCCAGATCTTTCAGTTAACCATGGAAAACTAAGTAAATGCACCTCAATCTTTGCACATATATATTTCCCAGAAGTTAATATGTTATTATATAATGTATTGCAGCTAAATAGGTCATCAATTTAAGACACTGATACCATAAGCACCGTCTTTATACATATGTATGATCTAGCATATAAACTGATCGGTGTATTGCCAGCTCAGCAGTTTAACCATTCCAGTGAGCAACATAAACGAGAGAAAATGTTCTCTTCCAAAAAAAAGAAAGAAAAGGAGCACACTTAAAAACATGATGCATGTATGATCCCCAAACACGTACATTGTCCTGATCGGAACTTCTCTTCCACTCTGGAGTTTGAGGGCAAACAATTGAATCAGGCTTCCTTTCATGATAAGCCAAGTATAGCGCATCAATATAGTCCTGTTTATATATCCCAGGATGACGAGCCCTGGCAAATTGACTGATTGCCTGCAGAATGGACAGTTGTGTAATGAATAATCTAAAATCGCGGGACAGATTAATCGTAACTAAAATGATAACTGCAGAACTAATTACTTACCTCAGTGACAGTAATTGAGTTGGTATGTACAAGGTAATGAACAATCATGAAACCTGTGCGGTTATGCCCATGTGTACAGTGGACAAGAATAAACTTCATTGGATTTGTTCTATGGGAGAAAAATTTTGATACCTATGAAAGAAGTCACTAGTCAATCACTGAGATAAGCCTTCTTTATATCACTAAATACCCAAAAGAAAAAAGCATCTCGATATAAAGCAGTTAAGAGGTAGAAAAATTAAAAAAAAATTGTAAAACATTCATAGTGTGTAACCATGAAATCTGGCACGACACTAACACAGAAGCAGCTTACCTCATCGATAAATTTATTTACAGATTCACTATCAGGTACTGAATCCCTTCCTTGGCATTTTATCTGGTGCATACAAATTTATGGACATGAATAAACAGATAAATTTCAGTGACTAGCAACAGATTACCGATTACAAATACACTTACCTTAACATGACGAATACCTTCCCTTCCCCAATCGGATAAGGGATAGTATCGAGTCGTGTTTGTTAGATCAATCACTAAACCAAGCTGAAAAATGAAAGCCAAACGACAAATCAGTCAGTTAACACACCTAAAGTAGTAAAGTAGGTTCAATTTTGAATCGAAAGGAATTACTTCTCTTCCTAGAAGTCTTTGTTGATGAATGACTTGCTTTGGAGTGTATGTTTCACCTCGAATGTGGTCACTAAAAGACTCACCCAGAGGTACTTTTGAAGGAATTATACCACTAATTTCATCTCCGAAAGCAGGACAACCAGCCCAACCTAAAAGCCCATACGAAACAATCATCAGCTCAAAAACCGAATACGAATCGCTAGTTCATGACCAAACCAATTGGCACTACCTTCAGGAAGCGCGTATCGATCGTAAGGCTGTTGGTTCCTATTGTGAATCGCTGGATCCTCATACTGGAATTTTCTTTTGAACCCCATCCGTCTCTCTTCTCTATCCTAAGAAAGCAGTAGACCCACACAAAGGCAACAATTAACAAATTGAAACAGTAGAACTTACAAAATCCCCCAATTCTGTTATGCAGAGGGGATTGAGATTTCAAAGAGAAGCAAAGAAGTGATGGATTGAATGATGTACCATCGACTTGGAGATGTCTTCAATTTGGAGAATCGGTGAGAGTCATGGAGAAGGAGAAGTTAGGGTTTTAGGTCTGGATATGGATCAGAGTTGGGAGAGACGAGAGAGTTTACGAACTAAACTGTTTCAGAGATACTGCTTCGTTTATAAACATCTCAGAACCGCCATTCTGGCTTCTTTTTTTTCTTTTCTTTTTTTTACTTTCTTCATTTTATAATCTTCACCCTGTTGTTTACTTTTTTAGTAATATAAATTTTGTGAGAATTTTAACTAAAACAGAAAAGAATGGTCGTGCTTTTTTCTTTTTATCAAATTATTTTCCTATCAATTTTTTTAAGCTATTCTCACTTTCAATTGGTGAATTTAGATTATTCAATACGATACACACTATTGAATATGTAAGATGGAATGCACTCGCTCTCTTTCTCGCACGCGAGCTACCATCAAGGTCTTTTTCTTGACTGTGGTATGATTCACCGGCAAGTCTTTTTCGATTCACCCTGCGAGGGGCCTCCGGTTGTCCTCTAGCACGCGGTGGTCATATGTTTCCCTTTTTTCTTGCTTCTTGTGGCAATGAGACAACCCTGAAGGAGGGTATCTCTATGGGGCGATACGAGTGGCTTCACAGTGATGCTTTTTTTGTTAGGGGTTGGACCATTTTTTTTTTGCCTTTCTTTTTGTCTTCTATTTCTTGTTAGAGCTCGGAGGAAGCCTTCTCTGCAAAGGGAGGTCTCGGGTTTGTTGAATAAGTTAATCATTCTTTCTTTTTACCCTAACATTGTCTAGGTTCTGATTCTCTAATTATATTAGGTTGCTCTACAATGGCCTTGCATGACTTAATATTGATGTGGCCCTCCTCAGCAAGTCATGTACCGTTGTTACCTACATTTGATTATATCAAGACTTGACATCATTCCCTAAAACAAAATAGAGGATACCATCCTTTCAGAAGAAAGAAAAAAAAAATAGCGGATATCATCTAATATTATAACTTGAGAGATGACCCTAGGTTGGCATGAGTTATTAATAGTCGGTATCGACTGTCTTCTCAGCAGTGGAGATATGATCTCCATTGTCACAATGATGTGAGTGTTCATAAGTCATTCGTTTTGCGCCGCCTCTATGCTCTGGATTCTGTATGAGTTGCGTTTTTAGTTCAACCAAGTCAGCTATAGTAGGAACCGTGGCGTACTTGGCATTCTATGACTAATAATAGGTTATATGCCGACATCTTTTGACCCGTCATGTTGGGCCAAATTTTACCATGCAAAGCTCGTGTTTGCGTAGGAGTGGCCCAATCCAGTATCCACACATCTTCAGTACGGTCCAATTGATGGACCGACAGCTTTTGGGGTGTCGTAAATTAGTCCCAGAAATTGATGTCGTTTGCTCAGCCTTGGCTACAACCCCCCGAGCCCTAAGGTTAAAATCAGCTAGTGCGGCACAGATAGATCCCACCCCCCACAACTCTCCCGCTTTGTTTTTGGAAAAGCTTGGAGCCCTAGCTCTCCAATTTCTCATCGCCACAATGAAGCTCGTCAGGTCAGTCCTCCTCCTCTCTCTTTCTCTCTGTGTAAAATCTCTCAGTTCTTTACTGTAATCGATGTATTGGTTTGTACTGATAAGCGTTAATTTGACGATGTGCAGGTTCTTGATGAAGTTGAACAACGAAACCGTGTCGATCGAGCTCAAGAACGGCACCGTTGTGAATGGCACCATCACAGGTTTCCCTCTGCTCCTTTCTGACCGTCTTCTCTGCTTTATCAAGTTTTTACTGTTTAGGGTTTAGTTTAATAAAACCCTAGGTTTTGCGCCGCGCTGTAACTCTTCTCTTTTAATTAGCTTATAATGGAATTGGTTGCTGGGTTTTGGTAGCTTAGAACGCCCTTATTTGTTTAAATTAATCTTAGAACGCCTTTATTGCGGTGAATCATGGAATAGATAAGATGCTGGTTTCTCTTTGTGTGAAATCTCCCTCGTCATTGTTTGCTTTTAGTGGAATCAGCTATTCCCATAATTGAATCACAGCGGAGCCTTGTTTCATATGGAGTTAGAGAATTAGGTTTGCACGCCTCTGGGTCAACCAATTCTTGTAGTTTGAGCATGTAGAAGCATTACCAGGAGACTGTTACACTAAGATGCAATTGACGGGTTTTATGAGTTATTAATGTCTTGTTGAGTGTAAGTTTGTTGGCAATTTGCAACACTTTCGTTGCTCGTAAGTCTGAGTTTGCTTCTTGCATATATTATCGGAAAATTATTATCTTAGACTTTGGGTTTGCTCCTACCTGCATATGTCCATGTATTTAGAATGCTGAACTTGTTTTGGGCACATTTACATCTGTATGAGGTTGGACTGATTTAAGAGCATCATTACACTTACATCAGTTGTGTAACACAGTGTTTAAAAGTTTCCACAACAGATAGTTAGTAGGCATGTGTCGTATTTGAAAATATGCTTTAAAATACTTCTGCTTGTTGTTGTTGTTTGAAGTTGTGGAGTCAAAATCAGATCTTGCAAATGTCCTTTACTAGTTTTGCTCTGGCTCCAAACCGTGGATGGCATTTCAGAAGTTTGAAGTTATGTGTTTCGATTATTTCCATTTCTGTTTTTTGAAGTCCAAGAGCCAGAGTTTGTGGATATACTTAACTTTCAAGGTTTGGGGTGTTGGTTTTCACAGGCCTCAAGCCAAGGATGCCATATCAGAACATAAAGTGCATGAGCACAATGATTCTGAAGTTGCATGCTTTGAAATGGCTTCCACTCATTCATTCTGTTTTGGAGGTCAGAGTCAAAAGAGTCATAACTAGTGAATATCCTTACATTGGGGTTTGAAGATTTGTATAGTTTTGGTCTGCCTCCAAACCATGGATACCATTTCAGAACACGAACACAGTGATTACTTCCATACATTACTTGATAATTCCTTAGCTAAGCATAAGTTACCAAGTTCAGCAGAACTCTGGAGTCCTTACTTTGTAATGGCCGGAAGATGATTTTAAGTTTGTTTTCAAGCATCTTCTCTTATTGTCCGAAAAAAGAATGTGTTCCTCAAGGAACAGAAGTTTGACTTGAATTGGTAAATGGTATTGCAAAGTGCTATGGGGAAATGATTTGATCACTAATCTAAAATATGTATGAGATGAGCCTGTGTACATCCGTAATCTAATTCAACTATAACTTTAAAACAGTTAATTTCTGTTGCTACTGTTCAAAGGAAGCTCTTGTTTCAGTTTTTTTTTTAGAATTGAACTTAAACTTGTTAAATACATTATAATCTTAATTCGATGCACATGTTGACAAGGGGGAAAAGTAGCTGTTCTGACTTGTAATTTACTGCTTGTTACAGGTGTAGATATCAGTATGAATACACATTTGAAGACGGTGAAACTTACACTCAGGGGGAAGAATCCAGTGACTCTGGATCATCTCAGTGTGAGGGGTAACAATATTCGATACTACATCCTTCCTGACAGCTTGAATCTTGAGACTCTGCTGGTTGAAGAGACACCTAGGGTCAAACCCAAGAAGCCAACTGCAGGTACTACAAGCTTGTATTTGGCTTGGACACCTTCTCTTTTGAGCACATTGTTAATTTATGATCTTTGATATTGTGAATCACTGTCATGAATCTTCTAATCGCTTTTACCTTTAAAAATTTCAGGGAGGCCTGTGGGAAGGGGAAGGGGCCGTGGACGTGGACGCGGTCGTGGCCGTGGTGGTCGTTAAATACACTGCATTGGTTAATTTTTGTGGCAAGAAATTGGCCTGCCTGGTTTGTAAAACACCTCTGTAGGACGAACTTGTTTGTGATCTTGGAGACATGAAATGAGTGGCACTTTTTCCTGGTTATGTAAACACCTTTGTAGGAAGTACTTACCTATGATCTTGGAGACATGAATGAAGCATTGCACTGTTATTCGATTGTCTATTCCCAGTGAAATTCTTAAAATGCTATTATGAACTTGGTAATCAATATGTTTTTGACTTCTTATATCTACTTTCCTTTTGGGTTGTCCAAAATTAGCTTTCCTTAGAGCCAGTTGGTGGTTTTCCTGATTTTCAGAAGTCATGTACATATGGCCATGACCATGTGCAGCATGAATGAGCATCACCATGTCAATGCGCGTCATGCAATCGCCATAGGCATAAGCAGCTTTAAGTAGTATTAGCTTCTCTTTTACATTTCTGAGCTTCTACCTTCTATTACCGTCGTGGTTCATATTACCCTTTTCTCTTTCTTATGGGACCAAGGGTTTACATGAAAATGGGAAATGCACCTCGAGCTGAGACCAGTTTAGTTTGTCTTCTGTTCTGTTGGTTTGTGACTGCAGTACTTGACGCCTAGAATTGGAAGCATGTTGGTCGTTACTCATAAAATGACAACACAAAAACCCTGTAGGGAATGTTTTTTTGTTTAAAGTGATTTCTCGAAAGCTGACAAGTAAGAAGACTAATAGACCACAGATGCTTTCAGCTAAAATCGAACCCGAGTACTCGTTACCTGGGGGTTTATTTCTCTTATTTTCTTGGGGAAAAAGCTAAAATGCATTATTTACTTATTTTAAAATGGATAAATACAGCGATATTTTCCATACTGTTGTGCGATTCCCAAACAAATCCAAAATGGGCCACAGGCCCAAAATCCGAAAAGAACCCTATATATGACTGTCCTCCCACTGTCCCAGTCGTCATCGACGAGACTCGTACAGAAATTTGAAACCTGGTCAAAAGTTTTACTTGCTTTCAAAGGAAGAACGCGAGTGGTGGTGAAGCAAAGGGAAGAAGACGGAGATGGCAAAATCTTCAGCTACGAAGCAAGCGGCGATTGTGTTCGGAGCCCTGGCGGTCGGATGGTTGGCCATAGAGCTCGCCTTCAAGCCCATCCTTGACAAGGCCCGATCCGCCATGAACAAGTCTGACCCGGCCCGCGATCCCGACGACGTCGTCGAGGGGGAGGATTCCGCCACCAAGACTGACGAGACCCCCAAGGACGCTTGAGGTAGTTCAATTGGGGATTTTTGAGCTTGTGGGATTTCAATTTTTAGTTTATGTTATGTTATTATTCACCAGTTTACTCTTAATTTGAACTCTGTGCTGTATTAAACCCTATCTATTATGGATTTCTGTGTACTATGCTTCCATGGATGAGAATTATTTAGGCCAAGACCCCCACAGCCCACAGGTTCTATTTTCTAGAAGAAATCTAAATCGGGAATATCCCATTGATAATTTTCCAGGCTTGTGCCTCTGGGCTTGCTTGTGTATGTTGGGCTCTTATGACATTACGTATGACAATTGGGTTTAGGAACAATGACCTGCCCAATATGTTTCATCCCTTTTATATTTATCTGTATTATATTTAAGAAATTCTTAGGCTTCCTCACCATAACTGATTGATTTTTTATTTTTTTTAAATTTTTTTTATACCTTTAGAATATTAAATAACTTTATATTATTTTAGCTTAATTGCCAAATTTCTACCCAAGTCTCGATTTACTACTTTAGGTTTTATTTCAGCTAATTTTTTACTCTAGGTTTTTAAAATTAGCAAATTTGCTACTATTTTAGCTCATTTTCTACCATTCCTTCAAATTTGCTACTCTAGCCTTTCAAAATTAACCAAATTACTTCTCTAAATTTTTAAAATTAATCAATGTTTGGATGAAGAAGTGAACAAATTAATATGACAAACATATGGCAAAATTGGCTAATTTTGAAAACATAAAGTAACAAATTGGCAGAAATAATACTTAGGGTAGCAAATTGGCTGAAAAAAAAAATCTAGGGTAGCAAATTGACACCAAGGTGAAACCTAAGTTTTTTTTTGAGATAAGGCCAGTACGGCTGCCCTTAAGCCTTGATAATTAATGAAACCACAGAATACATGGAGGGGACATTATGCCTAAACCCCAAAAAAAAATGAGCGTCGAGAGAACATCCTAAGATAATAACAGGAGTTTCAGCTAAACATATGTATTCTAACAAGCGCCAATTAGCGAAGAATGCACTTCTGGCTACTCTATTCTCTTTACATTTGTGGCGACACACCAGAAAGATTTTGCTCACGCGAAACCATAATTTGCTATTACTTTTAGCTTTCCCACTATGTTACCACCGGAAAAACAATCTGGTAGCACTTAGTTTCATCTTGCTACTGAGAGATTGCGACCATTTGACGAAGCAAGGAACTCATCGCCTAACCAGAGTAGACAAAGCACACAAGGTGCGCAGTCCGAGACAAAGCCCACGTCGCCCAACCACAATAGGGTAAGGACTTATTACCGGCATAAAGCCACATCCTACAAATAAAAAGCAAGAAACTAAAACATGTGAAACCTAAGTAATAAGCCTATATTTTTCTAATTGTTAGTGACTTTTCATCCAAATATAAATAAATAATTAGGGAAAAATTCACCAACGGTGTCTGGACACTTAAGGGACTTTCAAAATGATACCTGAACTTACAAAGTTATCAATGTGATACCTGGACTCATTTTTTGGTATCAATGTCGTACCTATGACCAATTTCCGTAACGGCTCCGTGACTGAAATTGGCCGTAGGTATCACATTGATACGAAAAAATGAGTCCAGGTATCACATTGATAACTTTGTAAGTTCAGGTATCATTCTGAAAGTCTCTAAGTGTCCAGACACCGTTGGTGAATTTTTTCCAATTTTGCACGTGAGTCACTTAATGAAGACAAAATGACCGATTTACCCTCAAATTCTTTCTTTCTTTTCTTTTCTTGTTTTCTTTATTCTTCTTTCTTTCTTTCTTTCTTCTTCTTCTTTTCTGGTTTCTTCTTCCCCTGATTTGAATCATCAAGATTCAAATCATCTTGCTCGTCCGATTCCCACCGCCGCTGCGTCTCAATCCACATTCATGCACCACAGATGTTTCTGGTTCCCCCAACTTCAAATTCTATAGCAAATTGCAATTGTGCATTGAGGCTTCACCGCACACTCCGAGTTCATCCCCGCCGCCGTCGCCAATGACTTGACCACAACAACCTCCACCACCGCACAACAACGTCATCCTCCGCTGCTTCTCGATTGGGTTTGGGGATAAGGACTGCTTCTTCCTCCACCGCTAGTGAAATCGTGGAGGCTCAAGGCCACATTCTAAAGGCCACCGGCCGGAAGGACAGCCACAGCAAGGTTTGCACCACCAAAGGCCCCAGGGATCGCAGTATCAAGCTCGTCGCCCACACTGCCATTCAATTCTACGACATGCAGGACCGGCTTGGATACGACCAGCCTAGCAAGGTCGTCGATTGGCCTCGCAGGACAAGCAGAACGTGAGCCTCAATTTCTCGATGGTGGAGGCTCCGAGTCCTTTGTTTACTAATCGGCGAGGCACAATGGTGGGTAGCAGCGGAGTGGCGAAGCTGGTGAATAAGAACAGCTCGAATTTTATGCAGGTGAGGATGGTGTTGAGGCCGAAGTTGTTAATCTTTGTCTGCCGAAAATTACCTCTGATTGAAGTTGGGCTAGAGGCCGAAGTTGTCGGCTAAACCGATGAAGTTGCAAGTGAGGATGGTGTGGAGGTAGTGTTGCATGTCGGGAAGAAGGAGAGGATGGAGGGGTGTGATTGGAGCTGTGATTTGAGAGTGCAGGGCTGGCGGGGTCTGAGTTTCTGATCAATGGTGTATAAAAGGGGGTCGGAGGAGAGAACGAGAGTGGTGGTGGTCAAGTCATTGGCGGCGGCGGCGGGGATGAACTCAGAGTGAACGGTGAAGCCTCAATCCACAATTTCAATTTGCTATAGGATTTGAAGTTGGGGGAACCAGAAACATCTGTGGTGCATGAAGGTGGATTGAGACGCAGCGGCGGTGTTTGATCGGTGATCGGCGGTGGGAATCGGACGAGCAAGATGATTTGAATCTTGATGATTCAAATCAGGGGAAGAAGAAACCAGAAAAGAAGAAGAAGAAGAAGAAAGAAAGAAAGAACGAAAGAAGAATAAAGAAAAAAAGAAAAGAAAACAAAGAAAGAATTTGAGGGTAAATCGGTCATTTTGTCTTCATTAAGTGACTCACGTGCAAAATTGGGAAAAATACACCAACGGTGTCTGGACACTTAGGGACTTTCAGAATGATACCTGAACTTACAAAGTTATCAATGTGATACCTGGACTCATTTTTTTGTATCAACATCGTACCTATGACCAATTTCCGTAACGGCTCCGTGACGGAAATTGGCCGTAGGTATCACATTGATACGAAAAAATGAGTCCAGGTATCACATTGATAACTTTGTAAGTTCAGGTATCATTCTGAAAGTCCCCTAAGTGTCCAGACACCGTTGGTGAATTTTTCCCAAATAATTAATATAAACAATTATTATTTTCAAAAACTAGCTACCAACGTCTAGAATGTTAACCACCCACTGCTCCACACCCATAGGCTCGTTTGGCAAACCTGACCTGAATAGATTAGTATCCATGACTGACTTG
The DNA here is from genome assembly GCF_002994745.2 of Rosa chinensis. Lineage (NCBI taxonomy): Eukaryota > Viridiplantae > Streptophyta > Magnoliopsida > Rosales > Rosaceae > Rosa > Rosa chinensis. The sequence goes on along the minus strand of NC_037093.1, from coordinate 54,431,226 downwards.
GATTGAATTGGAAACAGATTGGATTGTAAAATCTCAATCTTACTCGGTGGTTGGAGCAACAATATACAAGTTGGATTGAAAATTGGAAATCTAAAAATTAAAGAAAAGCAAGAAGCTCAACACTAACATAGATGGAAACAAACAATTCCAAATCAATATCGAATTCACCATCAATGAAAGAGGTCTATCAGCATAGTCTTGGGAAACCCATCGGCGACGGCGACGATTAGAGAAGTGGGTGGTTCGGAAGGTTGAAGACGAAGATGAAGGCATCCGTGTTTGCCAATTAGTTGTGTTACTAGTATAGAATGATGGTTGCGCCATGGTATAAGGGAAGGAGGGGGGAGAGCGCCATGGTTTGAGGGAGGGACGGGGGGCAAGCGCGTGGTTTTCATTCTCTAATATTTTATGGTGGTTGAGTGGTGGGTGAATGGATAACTTATATCTTACCTCTCCAACAAAATTTGTTATCAAAGTCTGACAAGATAAATATTTTCTAGCAGCAGGGTATCCAAGGCTCCGAACACACACACACTGATTAATCAGATTGGATATATCTTTTCCTATTCTGTCCTTATATGGAGGAAAACAAGCGGTCATAGGGTGTGAGCAAATTTTAGTCTACTATAATTAAACAAGAAGTATTAAGAAAACCCTACCATTCCAATCAATCACTACAATTTTTTCAACATTTAAATTTATCAGTATTTGAGCGATATTAAGAATGTGTTCTAAATTAGGTATTATTTATCAATTTTTATTAATGAAGGAATCTAGATTATCAAAATTGAAATCAATATCGTGAACGTGCTTGTACCTACCGAATACAAAGCCACTATTTTCTAGGTACTAAACTAGAAATGCCTAGTTAATGTTTTGTATAAAGCTGAAGCCTGAAGGTATGGAGCATTGGCATCATGTCGTTATCAAATAGAGTCCAGATTTTTATCTTATGTAATATCACGACATGGAACCTAGAGAGAGACGTCCATATTTCTGGTGCTGGCGAGGTGTCATCTTCTCGGAAATATTAGTTTACAAAGTCCCCCCATCATTTAGGTTTGTGATGAATTTATAAAACCATCACATCTTGTAGCTCTCACCGGTCACCTATAACCGGTGACCAACCGGGCGATAGACTTGGGACCTATCAGAGTTGAATTGAGGTGGAGCTTGGGAGTGGTTGGTCATGGCTTCTTGTATAGAGGGTAGCATATGAACATGAATGATATTGAAGAAGCCAAACCAGTGAAACCACCATTGTACTTGTACAAAATGACCCATAGTGGATTGGGAGATGATTGATTGATTGACTGGTCCAAGTACTATATTGTTGCTTATAAATTGTGGAATCATACCAAACAAATAGGAAGTAAGTAGAGAGATTTTTACGTAGGGCAAATGTACCACGTAGCAGAAAAGCGGGAAAGAATGGCTGAAAATTATTTTTCATTGATCCAATTCATGTTAATGCTCTTAAATGCTCAATTATGATGGTTTTTCCCGATTCAACAATTCATGTTCTATCCCGAAACACTAGTTACAAGAATTCTCACTAAAAAAAAAAAACAGACAAAGAAACACCAGTAGAGTAGAGTAGAGGATAGAGGTAGGTATAAATGAGGACATATGGCATGGGTTGGTCCAATGATGTGGCCAAACTTGTGTGGTTAAAACAAAATAGACTGGTCGCATTTGCAGAGGGTTTCGAGTTTCGAGAGAGAGCCAAAGCTACAAAAATCTCATAACTTGTACTTATTTCCCTCTTCCTTGCAAATAATTTGGTAACGAAGGCAAAGAAAGGTACTGTGCACCAGTCCATAACCTTCCAAAAAACTTGTGGAAAGAGACTCACGACTCTCTCACCTCTTTGATCAAACACCCTTCATCGGATTTGCATACCTTTTAAGGTTCCTCCTTTCTTCCTCTTCATTGGAAATTACAAAAAGTCAAAAGGTTGCCGGCCTCTTGTGTTTCGGTTGCAGCATCATTGTTCTTGTTCATGGGAGTTGTTCATGACTAATCTATGAGGTTTGTAAAACCAAACCCAGTTCCTCTTTTTCCAGTTTCTTGGTTCTGATTGTGCAAAAGTTTCATTTCTTGTTTGTCTGATGAAGATTTTGTTTTGGTGGGTTAGTTTTGATTTGGGTGGATTGTGTTTCATTCATTGATCAAGGCATCCCTTTGGAAGCATTTAGATTGGAACCTTTTTCTTTTGAAGTCACAAAAGAAAGGGAATTGCCCATGATATGTTTCATTTTTTTTTTTTTTTTTTTTTTTTTGAGAATAGATGATATGTTTCATTTTGTTCTGCAGAATTTTGGTACTCTTGAGTTGCCTTTTTTGGTTCCTACCCTGCCCACCTCTTAAATGTTTGGTCTTTACTGCGTGTATTGATTTCTGTCTTTATCATTTTTGAATTGAATTTTGCAGTCAATTACGTTTCTCATTTGCCAAGGAGAGAATCCAATATGTGATGTATAGTCATTCATGTTGGAGTACTGTTCTGTCGGATTTATCTTCTCCTCTTACTAAGTCATTATCTCTTACTGCTCATAGAATGAAAACTTGGTTTTGTATATCTTGGTTTCAGAGGTATCAATGGCTTTGAATTCATATGAAGCCTGCATTATGTAGAACAATATAAGTTAGAAATGACCTTGGTATCTACTTTTATTCTGGATTGTGGATATGTAAAAAGAATAGAAGAAGAAAGAGGTCCTCTCACTATGCCTTCTTTCCAAAACCGTAGTAACTGATTGAGTTAGTTGAATTGGTGATTGCTAACTCGCATATTTAGAGAGTGATTATCTCTGGTTTAGGTTTTTTACTCATCCTGTTTGGTAGTGATTGCCATCTTTTCTAACTATACACTCACTCAAGTTGGGTAGTCGGGATATGCATATAAGCATCAGACTCTTTTCAATCAATGCAAGAAGTATATTTAATTGTTCATTCCCCAATTGTTGATTTGAAATTTTTCATGTCTTTACGCTTACATTAAACAGAAGCAAGTTCAAGATCCCTCAATCTGCAAGTCTTCTTTGTTCAATTTTCAAGGAACCACTTGCAACTCGGCAGCTTATATAGTAATTTGACTGATTTCTAATAGTTCTATATAAAACCCAAAAACAGTCTTCTGCATATAGTGGTCTCCCTTGTACTGTTTCCTTAATTATTCCATTGATGATTTAAGTGGTCTTTGGGGATAACAATAATGTTATAACCTCTTTCTTGTACTATTTCCTTTATTGGTTTCAAACTTTTAATGTGGATCTTTTTTGAAAGGACTTTTAATGTGGATCTAAGTGGTCTTTTTTCTTACTCTTCTGTATAGTTCTCTTTTAAACATACCTCCACAAAATGCGATAATTGTCATTTCACTTTCTTTTCCTTCTTTTTTCTTTCTACTGTTTTTAAATCTTTGTGTTCAGTTTTGTGAAAGATCAATGTTTAGGATTATGTTTCATGGGGACTGTATTATGTAAGTGTTGGTTATAATGTTTCTGCTTAAAATGATTGTCATTTAAACACTCCACAATAATGTGATAATTGTCATCCACTTTCTTGTCCTTTTTTCTTTCTACTCTTTTTAAACTTTGTTCTTTTTTGTGAACGATCAATGTTTAGGATTATGTTTTATAGGGACTGTATTATCTTTGGGAGGAATTTAAATGTTGGTTATAATGTTTCTGCTTAAAATGATTTTCAAGCTTGAAGCTTTGAGTGGAATTATGAAATTGTGGGTGCATTTACTGCATTATCCTGCCAGACTAAGTTATCATTATGAACACCTTTCCTCTTTCTTGTACTGTTTCCATCATCGGTTTGGATAATGAGTTAAGTGATCTTTTGGTGTAAGTAATAATGTGATAATGGCAGTTCACTGACTTTTTTTCTTTTAAGTCCTTGTCACTGACTCCCCTTTATTATTATTATTTTTTTAATGTCCTTGTTCGGTTTTGTGAAGAGATAAATGGTTAGGAACTTAGGATTAGGTTTTATTGGTTTCTAAGAATCTTTGAAAGGAATGCAATACTTGGTTATCTTAAAAGGATTTTCAAGCTTGAAGCTTTGATTTGACTAATGAATATTTGGGAGTAACTACTGTTTTCTCCTTCATAGTCTTCTTCTATTTTTGGTTCTTTGTCCAATCACTTCAAATTACCGTCAAACATTTGTCCCAAAAAAAAAAAAAAAAGTTACATGAAACCTGGTTACGCATATAAACTTTGTAATAGTTAGTTCCCATGCTGGTAGTGGATCAACTATAGTTGCTGTACATATTTCAAGTTGGGGGCAAAGCTCTCTGCTAAAGCACATTATCAAGTAGTTGACATTAAAATACTATTCTAGAATGAATAAGAAAATGGTCGTATGATTTGAAGGCACTTGTTTGTGTAACTTGTTTTGAAATTGTGTGATTTCATATCATGAAATTATTTGTGAATAGTTGGAGTGCTATAGTTGGATTGATCATATGGCTTTGTATTTCAGATAACAGAGATCGACTACAATGTCAGTTGCACCAGTTGAGAACATGGCATCTTTGAACACAGACCTTTTCTATGATATATTGAGACGTCTCGATGGACCAACTTTAGCTACTGCAGCATGTACATGTGCAGCATTCTGTTCCATCTCAAAAGAAGAGAGGTTATGGGAAGATGTATGCTCTTCTATGTGGCCTTCGACTAATAGGGAAGATGTCAAGAGTTTAATATCGTCCATTGGTGGGTTCAGAAAGTTCTATGCTGATTGTTTTCCCCTTATTGTAAACAAGGAAGTTACTGACTACCAATGGAATGACTACCTTGAGTACCCGGAAGAATGGACCGAAGCTGAATATTACGGTGACATGGATGAGTTCGAAAGTATATCACCATCAGATTTTGTTTCAATTGTGGACATCCGGTACAAGGATAAACTAATTTGCTCAAAAGTTCTTTGGGGGATTCCAAATGCAAACGGCTTCAATGGTTGGTTTTACAACTGCCCATTTCGAATTGATCTTCTTACTTATGCAGCTAGAGATGATGATGATGGGGAAGCTTTCCTTTCTGTTGCTAATGGCCTGCCACCAATCACATCTATGGAGACAGAAAGGAAAGATGGGAAGTTATGGCGGGGGCTCCGTGATGGCCTCCGGCTTAGTTGGATCGTCGTAAATAGAAAAATGAAGCAAGCTGCTAATCTTGCTAGCTGGTGCCCTATTGGTGGTCAAAGGCATTGGCCAACAGACAAGGACTTTGTGATTCGCTTCGGATCCATTCTTCCTGCTAGAGACATCCTTCCTTGTCAAGTAGTGGAATGCATCCTCAGCATGAAGTTCCGAGTGATTTGTACTGAAGGAGAAGGTGCTGAGACAACCCTCAAGTTAACAGAATTGAGCATGCAGTTAGAAGACATGGAAGGTTCTCATGTCAACGGAAGAAACAGTTTGCTAATTCTCAAGGAAGCGCTGAGTTGCCGCCGTAGCAAAAACTACAGTGAAGTTCTTGAGTCATGCAATTTGTACTCGAAAGTGCAGAACGAGCTCAAAGAGGAGAAGATGAGAAGCGAAAGCAGGTTAGATAGACTTTGTATCTTGAGTGGCATTGCTGCATTTATATCCTTCTGTTACTATGTATTGTGAAGACATTACTGGTTTTTGTTCACAACACTTAACTGAAACAGCTCTGACAAACTTTCTGCGTTTGTACTCTTCTGATGTAAAATTCAAATCTTGCTTCACTTAATCAAAAGGTTTTGCCTGCGTTTATTCTGAAAGGTGTTTCAACAGCAGAATCTTCTACATTGCAATCTGCAAAACCTGTCTGTTGGGACATGGGAACCAACATTGCTCTCGAGTTCTTGACTATATTGCAGAAGCAAGTTCTAAACTTTGGCCTTCATGTCTTCTGTGCAAATTGTTTGTTTTCTTTAGCTGGAGAACATGTAGATAGCAGAACAAAACCTCGATTACAACTTGATCCGAATAGATCAAAGATAAAAAATCAAGAAAGCCAAATGATCTCGAAATCATGTGCACAGAATGCAAAATGTTTCGGTTTGCAACTCATTTTGTTGTCTATTTCCCCATTACAAATGGACTGGAAAGTGGGAGGGGAGTGCTGCATTATGAAACTGAAAATGGGGAATCTCTGATTAATAGTATTATTATTAACCCACAAAAGATTAATAATTGAGATTTGACAAACGTGTGGTACCACCGGAATTTAGCTGTCATGTACTCGTTTCATTGTTAATATTAATTTCTTATCTTCAATTATTTATCTTATTTCTGTTTTCAGAAAAGGAACATATGCAAGGCACCAATATTCTCAACTAGATAATTAATTGATTTGACCCTAAAATTCGGGAAGATTGTGGCTTGTGGGAATGGGTTGGGGCTTCAATTTTGCAATTAAGAATATATACACACACACATACACATATAGCATTGGCCTACACACGGTGTGTGTAGGAAGGTTGGTTTTTTTTTTTCAAGAGTGCATGGGAAGGTAGTTAAAAATAGTGGGAGTTTCCACCCTACATCTTTCCACTACATTTAATTTTTTTTGTTATTTTATTTTGTTTTATTAATTGACTTTATTATCCCTATTGATTTTACCTGATTTAAAGTATTTTAATATATTAAGGGTAAATTGGTAAAAAAAATTAGTTATGGAGAGCAAGCTCTCTTCTCTTAATAATAGTATAGATGTGTGTGTGTGTGTGTGTCCATCATTTCCTGGTTGTTAACATTAAGGATGGTGACCTCTTCCCATTTGCTTTCTTATCATCTATTTTGTTAATATTAACTTCTTCTTTTTTAATTTTGAAATTTGTCATATGTTTCTAAATTTCTCATTCTAGCATTTGTGGCATGAAAGAAGCCTTCTATAATTAATTGGATGTACTCATTTAAAATGGTTAAATATTTCATTATTTTAGTGTCCTTTCATACTTTCATATTCGATTGAGAAAGACCGGTCGTATAAGTTTTAACATTTGAGGTGACAATACATAAATGGACCGCATGTCCTTTCATGTCCAATAAGTGGTTTTCAAGACCAAATTATATTCCCTTTATGTTTTTCATTTTGGTTTTCCTCTTTATCAATGGACTTGCGAATAATTCTAAATTTCTCATTCTAGCGTTTGTCGCATGAAAGAAGCCTTCTATAATTAATTGGATGTACTCGTTTAAAATGGTTAAATCTTTCATTATTTTAGTGTCCTTTCATATTTTCATATTTGATTGAGAAAGACCAGTCGTATAAGTTTTAACATTTGAGGTGACAATAAGTAAATGGACGGCATGCCCTTTCATGTCCAATAAGTGGTTTTCAAGACCAAATTATATTCCCTTTATTTTTCCTCTTTATCAACGGACTTGCAAATACATAAAAAGTTGCTTCAAACCACCCAAAAAAAACCAAGACAATTACATAAAAGTTGAAGGGATTTGAAAATTGACATGAGTAGATAGAGTATGTCATGGTGATGTAGGATTTTAGAAGCTTACATAAACATAAAAGTATTTTCTCAGTTTACCTATTCTAATTTTAGGTCCAACATTATATTAATGGGAAAACAGCACAAATGGTCACTGAGTTATGACTTATTCGACACTTAACTCACTGTATTTTCAACAATATCACTTAACTCACTCAGTTTTACATCCGTCTTTCACTTAACTCACTGTCGTTAATTCTACCGTTAAAAGTTATTAAAATCGAGGGTATATTTGTCTAAACACTAAAAAAATGCATTTCTAACTCTTTTTTTTTTTCAAATTATATTGAAGTTAAAAAAAATCATTTTTTTATTAGAAATCTCATAAATTTAAAAAATTTAAAAAAGTATAATAAATGTAAATTGACGGTATATTTGTCTAAACACTCAAAAAATGCATTTCTAACTTATTTTTTTTATAAAAAAAGACAATTTTTTTTCAAATTATATTTAAATTAAAAAAAATCATTTTTTATTAGAAATTTCAGAAAATTAAAAAAATTGAAAAAAAATCTAATAAATGTAGTTTTTTAAAGTTAAAAATGATTTTTTAGTGTTTTGACAAATATACCCTCAATTTTAACGGCTTCTAACGGTAGAATTAACGGTAATGAGTTAAGTGAAAGACGGATGTAAAACTGAGTGAGTTAAGTGATATTGTTGAAAATACAGTGAGTTAAGTGTCGAATAAGTCATAACTCAGTGACCATTGGTGATATTTCCCCTATATTAATCCCTGTTATTTAAATTTCATCAACAACATCCATGCAATTCTAATTTTAATTAGCCATGCCGAATTCTCCAAGCTTCATCCAAAATTTCTCACAAGTGATCCAAAAAGTTAAATTCTTGTAGTACCACTTGTGAACATTTTCCCTCCACTCGGTATCTTGCCTCAAAAAACTTACGCACTCCCTAACTCTAAAACTCTTATCCATTACGCTCCTCATTACTATAGATCATGTAAATGAACCCATATTATCTTTCTCTACCTCCCGAAAATTTCAACATCTAAGTGACCCCAGATTACTCAGTACATCCCTCATTACAACTCTGCTTCCAAATTATCTCTTTCTATTTTTTCTTCAACTTCATGAACTTTAGAAATTAACTACAACAAACCATCAATAATTGTTCGTAACTCCTTTCAAAAAAAAAAAATGTCATAAATATATTTTTGTTCCAAAAATTTCTCAAACTTTTATAAATCAGAGTGGTGTTCACTTGGTCTGATTTCAATGTGTTCCTTTGAATATAATAAACTAGAATTAGATTCATAAATTTGAAGCGTGTCAATTTCATTCATTCATATTAAATTCAAGGGAGGTGACCACAAAATTAATGACCACTAAATGAACACCCTTGATAAAAATCAGACTTTACACTAAAAAAAATCCACATGTGCTGTCATTTGAGGAAGAAATACCGAATTACCGATTGTAAGAAGGGTTCTTGACCCAATGCCCAAATTTGGGCCAATATACTCCCACTTACTCTACTAAGAGTAAAAAACTCTCATTTACTCAATTTAACATTTAATGATAGTTTTTCCTTATTCATTAAACTGAAGCATGTCTCTCTTCTCCCAGACTCTCTCTCTGTCTCTCTTCCTTCCTTCCCCAGCCGAGTCGACTAAGAGTCTCACAACCAGTAGACACCAACCACCCCGTCAACCTTGACGATCCCGAGTTCACCACCATCTCTGCCGGACGAGGACTAGATGACGATTGACGAGGCGGTTAGGGATGGAAATCTCATAGCTGGAGTTGGTGACAGAGTTGGGCGTTAGGGACCAGATAGCGATGAAGGAGGAGAAGCTTCTATTCACGTTCCAGACGATCGTAGACCTTCCAATCATCTTTGACTCGGAGCTCTTGAAGGACAGAAGTACAGGTTGAGTTGAGGCGGTCGATGGTGTGGCGTCACGACACCGTTTTTCTTCTCCACTTCAAGCCTTTCCAATAATCCTCAACGGCCTCGCCATTCCTTCACTCATAGAGCTTTCGATTTTTTCTCTTTTCAGCTCTTCCGACCGCCTCGATTTTGGCGCCAAGATCCAATTGCTACGTCTTCGATAACTCTAGCCGCCTGGTCAATTTTGTATCCTCTAATAAACAATTGGTTTTGCATGTGACTTGCTCAATAACCATGCTTAATATATAGTTAGTACTGCTTCAAGTTTGGGATTTTATTTTGTTTCAAGTTTGGGAGGTGAATTCGCTAGCTCAGATAGCCGAGAATCTGGCGAGACGTAATAGCAAGTCACCGTTGGTGTGCCCCAAGTAATTGTTTGTTTATTTTTAATATTATGATCGGAGTAATATGATGATGATTATACATAGTCTATTATGTTTCGTTGAACATCATTGTCTGAGAAAGTTGTCTGAGTCCGGTCTATGTTTGCTGTTGGAGGATACAACGTCGTTTTCTATCCGATGAAACAGCCACAAAAAGTATCGTTATTGTAATATAGTAGCAGTACCTTGGTTATTTATTCCATCTTCTTTTGTTTTAATTTCTATCGTTTTGAATTGTTTTTTTGGGTGGTAGTACTACAACACAAATGTTCAGGAGTCCTTTTTGAGGGGCAATCAACTTTTTTTTGTGGGGGGGGGAGGGGAATAAACATTTTATTGAAATAATCATTTTATTGGGGGATGGGGGATAATGATTCTATTGGGGGGCAATAAACTTTCGATGGGAAAAAAATACAAACAGTACCCAAACTATGGGCCACTAATAACTTTCGTACCTCAACTTCAAAAACTATCATTTTGGTACCTGGACTTTTCACTCCGACCCAAGATTCATACCTAGGATCCACTTTGCCGTTAACGGTGTTAAATTTACAAGGGTAAATATGTCATTTCACTGTTCATATATATATATATATATATATATATATTCTTTTTAATTTTTTTTCTCTCTTCCTGCAAGTGAAAAGACAGATTTACCCTTACAAAGTTAACACCGTTAACGGCAAAGTGGATCCTAGGTATGAATCTTGGGTCGGGGTGAAAAGTCCAGGTACCAAAATGATAGTTTTTGAAGTTTAGGTACGAAAGTTATTAGTGGCCTATAGTTCAGGTACTGTTTGTGAGTTTTTCCCACTTTCTATTGGGGGCCAATAAATTTTCTATTGGTTTTTATTTAGGGGCAATAATATTCTCCGGTGACCTATGAGATCTCCGACAACCTATTTAGGGACATATGTTGAGTTTTTCGGCGATCCGGTGAACTGAATCCGGCCACCAGCGACCAGAGTCTGGTGAAATCTCCAATGACTTCTCTCTCTAAGTGACAAAGAGATGGAAGGCAAAATAGTCTAAAAAATAAACATAAATAAATAAATAAAATACTTAATTGGGTAATATGGGTAAAAAATATGTAATTTGTTGGGTAAGTGGGCAATCTTATAAGATGTTTGGGAAAAAACTTCATTTATTTTAGAAAGGTGGGTAACTGAGGTTAGTGTAGCTCAAATTTGGGTAAATGGACATAGTGAAGGAGAAAAGAAGAAAGACAAACAAAATAAATAAATAATTAAAATCACCCTTTCTTTTAGGCCTTAAACGCACGTTCACACGACCATCCATCACTAATTCGAGAAGCTAATTGCGGTTTTAGCATCAAGATCTTTGCCTTCATGATTTTCTTGAGGTTTTGTGGGAGTTAAATTAAAGATTACGTTACATTAATCTACACAGTACGCAAAGTGTGAGTAATTTAAGCCCTAAACAAACGCATCAACGTTTTTAGTGCTTCCAACTCTCACTTGTCGTCAAACCCATTTCGCTCCCGTCAAATTAAGACACCTTTCTCTTTCCATCTCCTTCTGCCTCAATCAAACACCACCACCGTTTTGAATGCTTAGCATGATGTACAGACTGAAACTAATAACTCTGATGCTGATCTTAGACCAAGAAAAACCAAACCCAGTTACAAAAGATGCCTTCTTAGGCCTTTTCACCATTAATACTCTCACCCTCCCTCTCTTTTGAGACCCCACTTCCCTGTCCAAGTCCAAAGCTCCCATTTTTTAAACACCCCTTTTGCCTTTGGACCATTTCTCTCTCAAGCACGCCTTTTGAAGAATTATTAAGCTTCCATTATATGACCAAAGTGGGTTTTACTAGTTCCACAGTGCACAAACAATGACCCACTTGGAGTTCTTCAAGAAAATCAAGCGCTTCAATCCTCTAGAGCCTTCTCTGGGCATTCTTGGCTTCTTCTTGGTCACTGTTTTACTCATTGGGTGCTTCTCCTACTTGGACTACCGCACAGTTGTCCATGGGATTCGCTCTCATCTTTTGCATGGTTCATCTCCTGGTAGGAAAGCACGGTCAGGATTTCTTGATCAGGGGAATGAAGGGTGTGATGTGTTTGATGGGAATTGGGTTTGGGATGAGAGCTATCCTCTTTATCAGTCCCAGAATTGCTCATTTTTAGATGGAGGGTTTAGGTGTACTGAGAATGGGAGGCCTGATAGCTTCTATACCAAGTGGCGTTGGCAACCCAAAGATTGCAACTTGCCCAGGTTTTTGTACCATTATCTCTCTTTAGTTTGTGGTTTTACCTTTTAAAGTTGCCCAGAATTTCATTCCTTGAAGTTTTGAATGTCATATCTCTGTTGCTTTGGATTAGTATAGGTGAAAGGTTTTGTCGTAATGATAGGGTAATAGGCAGGAGTTAAATTTATGTTTAGGATTTTTGATATAATGGTCATGTTTATGTGTATAAAGTTTGCATCTTTATGGAAGTAGATTCTTTTTCCCTGTTAAGTTTGGCCTGATTTCCTGGATTCTGTTTCTCGTTTCATGTTTGCCTTCTCTCTATTGTTGTCATTGTCATTTTCTGTTCCAACAAATTTGAATTATGGACTTTGTACTAGTTGATTGATACGTCTTCGTTGTTGATTAGCTGCACCCGTGAACCCTTATGATCACGAATTTGAACTATTCAAGTAGTGAAGAAGGCTTTTCGTTTGGTTTCTTATTTGGGTGTGTTGTTCATCTTTTTCCTTTGTTGGGTGCCAGCCTGTGTTTTCACCTGCCATGTGCTGAAAACAATCCTTGTTTCGTACTGTATTTTTTGAAATTGGAGGTTTGGGTTTTCTTTCTCTGTTTATAATTGATTATCATTTGCTTGTTTTCAGTCCAAACAGATGGTAGCCACTTATATATTTATATACAGTTAACATTGTGATCAAGTGTACCTGTTGGTTTAGCTTCAATTATACTGCAATGAAGGTTATAACTATGATCAACCTCGTGTCTCCTTCTAGCTTAGGGGAATTAGTTAGTGAAGTACTCTGAGTTCTGTTCTAACCAGGTAGTTTGGTCTTATTGAGTTTCTGTCTTCTCTTGAGAACAGATTTGATGCAGGGATGATGTTGGAAAAGCTTCGAAACCGACGTCTTGTATTTGCTGGTGACTCGATTGGAAGGAACCAGTGGGAGTCTCTTCTCTGCATGCTCTCTTCTGTAATTCCTAACAAGACTTCAATCTATGAGGTGAATGGGAAGCCAATCACGAAGCACTCAGGGTTTTTGGTCTTTAAGTTTGAGGACTTCAACTGCACAGTGGAGTACTACAGGTCACCTTTTCTAGTCTTTCAGGGCCATCCTCCGGCTGGCGCCCCTGAGGAGGTGAAGTTGGCTTTAAAAGTGGATAAAATGGACTGGATTTCCCGCCACTGGAGGGATGCAGATGTGCTGGTTTTGAATGCTGGGCACTGGTGGAATTATGGGAAGACCATAAGAGAGTAAGTTAGATTTATGTTCTGATTACTTTCTAGATCGTTTTGCTATTTTCATTACATTTCTTAATGGTACATATGCAAGCTCTCCACTTAAAGTCAAGTAGAAGGATATTTAGCAAAGAACATTGTACTTTAGAGGTATTTCAATTGAATGGTTGAGTAAGGATCTAAGTTTTCATGTGGAGAGAAATATATGCCTTTAATGAATAGGGTGTTTGATCTTTTGAAGTGCATTATTTGTTAGGGGCTGCTACTTTCAAGAAGGGGAGCAGATAAAGATGAATATGACTGTTAAAACTGCATACCAGAGATCAATGGAAACTTTGCTTGATTGGATTGATAGTGAAGTCAACATAAGCAAGACTTATGTACTTTTTCGAACTTATGCTCCTGTGCATTTCAGGTTTGCTCTATCATTTAAGTTGCTTAGTCTCATTGGTAGATTATTATTTGCTTCTTTGTCGCATCAAATTTCAGTTTGAATTGTTCTTCAGATGTTATTGTGTTTTCTTTAAGCTTCAGGCTTTAGCACATATGGCATTGCCGTTGACATTTTTCCTTTGCTTATTATTAGCAATAGCACGGTATACATACTGAGCACTAATAAATAGGCTGTTTATGTATCAGTGGTGGTGATTGGAATGCTGGCGGTGGTTGTCACTTGGAAACTCTACCTGGATTAGGCCCATTGCCTGTTTTATCTGACAGTGTTTACAAGACTATCTTTGATGTGTTATCTGAGCGGTCAAATGAGTCGCATGTAAGAAAATTCGATTTTCTGAATGTAACAAACATGTCTCTATGGAGAAAAGATGGCCACGCATCTCTGTACTATCTAGGCCCTACTAGAGCAGCCCCTATCAACCATCAAGACTGCAGCCACTGGTGCCTACCTGGTGTCCCTGATGCATGGAACGAACTTCTTTATGCCCTTTTCCTAAAACAGGAATCCATTCGCTCAGGAAATTCAACCAAATCTTCTCAGCTTCCATTGTGAATGGTATTAAAACTTCCTCAGTTGACCAGCATACTGATCATAAAAGGACTTCACTGCAAAGAAGGATCAAAAGAGTGGAACATTTTGTTCTGCTTTTACACTAACCAGCAAAGTTCTGGCCTGCAAAGCTGAGAGTTAGGTTTCACTTGAGCACTAGCTGGAGTTTGCTTAACACGCGGAAAGTTAGAATGACAGATTGCGTTCGAATGATGATGACACTTGGCTAGGCTAATGGGTGAAGCAGAGATGTATTAATTGGGACAATCCAAACATCTCCTTGAAGGCTTTATACGGTAACTATAGCAAATTTATTGTTACCAGACTCGAAGTTGATTTATGGAGCATGTCATACTTTTGTAGGGATGTGAAGTATTGATGAGGCAAGTTTGATAGCACTTGCATACACCTGGTTTTGGTTCTCTCACATGATGTAATTACACAAAAGAAAAGGAATGAAAAGGTTTATTTTCCATATAACAGCTTGAATTGTATTACCTAGATGTTCTATCAGTTTCGTGACTGGATGGAAATGGCTGTAGTTATACAGACGAGCCAAAGAATGCAATTTTACTGTGAGACTCTAGTGTTAAGATGAGCCATACATGATATATCTCATATTTCTTTTTCTGTTCATATGTTGTTTTCTTAGGCAGCATCAAATTCTTGGTTATTGAACAGTTTCTATTCAAGACTGGGAAATGGAAACTCGGATTGAGATGTGTGAACAACTCCTGAACATGGATGTTATAAATTGAAACAAGGATTTGATTTCCTTGGTACCAACAAAGCAGAAATATCGTGCCTTTTCTTCTTTTCAAACCAACTTGTCTCTTTCTCATTTCTGATTTCTTCATGGAATAGATGACCGATCTGACTAAACACAGGAAAGAAAATATTCAAATATGAAATCTCCAATTTTCAAACGAGGATCTATTAGTACGTTGAAATTGGACAACGCATTAAGCACTCACTAGCTAGTGGAAATCAAACTCAATAATGAAAAGCAATCTAATCTTTCGGGACTTTGACTCTTCCATGCGTCCAGTGATTTACTCGGTGAATGGGTATTGCTCATACCTGATTGAACAATCACCAAGTACAGCACGACCCCCTATATTGCTCTGACAAGTACCTAACATGTCGGTTTTCGCAATACCGAGACAAGTAGTGCAGTCGGAGCTTGTCACGTTCGGGTTGCAAGAAGCATGGCCGTAAGCAAAAGCATTGGGGTATGGAGATATGTCATAGTAATCATAGTTCTTGTGTGCTGCTGTTGCAGTCTCCAGTTCCTGAAGAACATATGCGAGGCTTATAGCAAATGGATCACCAGAAGTATACACACCTTGGTTGCACAGAACACTTGTTATATTCGTATCCGGAACGCCTCTGATCACAGTGCAGAACCCTAAGAATGAGATTATAGTTGCTGCAACTTTGAGATGAAGAAGAAGAACACCCATTTTCTCTGTTTCTCTGTTCAGAATTGGAGCTTTGGACTTTTATCACTACAATCATGTGTTTCTCCGTCAACATATCACTAGAATTGTGATGATTTTTGTCTTACTCGATTGGTATTATCTTAGGACGGTCCTATTCCTTTCGAGTGTTTTGATTCTCTACAGAAAACTTGTCCCTAAATCTATGATAATGACTTGAAGCCTATTTTATCAATTAATGTGTGCCAGTGCATGTTGGAGCTGTGACCGAGGTTTAAAATATTTGAACCTACGGGCTACGATATAATTTCTTTTTTACGGACCGATATTTTCTTTTCTTAACAAATGCTCTTCATTATGGTTGATATAATTGTTGATATCCTTAATTTTGAGTATGACCGATAAATAGATCGTCAGCAGAGGCTCCTATGTTAAGATAAAAAAATAAAAAATAAAAAACTAAACCATTTTTACTGATGAATTTTTTTTTTTTAAATAATTATGAATTTTCTTAAAACGCATGTAAAGATGACCATTACATACCCTCATGCTGCCTTCTATAAATAGATTAAGAAGTTGTGGTGAAAATCATTGCGGTACAGAGGGATATACTAACTATATTCGAACTGAGTGCTCATTTATTATAAATAAGCTTAAATAGTGTATGACATAATAAATAAATAAAGTAAAAAAAACTTAAATAAAATCCACCCCTAAAAGGTTAACCCACTCCCTATGAAGCCCAAAGACCTATCACATACCCAAAGAGAGCAAGCTAGCCCAATAGGCAAGCTTGACTGCAGCCTTGACCCAACGTCATCGAGGGCCATCGTGATGCACTTCCACCGAAGAGCCAACTTCCAGTAGGGCCCCTAAACCGCGACACCAATTGCCAATCTGATCGAAATCAGATTGACAAGGGAAGCCTCGGTTTCGGGTTGATAGATCTTGTTCCAGCCTTCCCCGGAAAACCACGAGTTGTTCTCTTGATCAGGTATAGCCGTACTTAGAAGACATCCAAATTCCTCTGTGTTTCCTTGGCCTGCAGCAAGCAGTTGTGTCGGAACCCGCACCACTGGGCTCCATCCTCCGTTTGCCAATTTGTGGCAGCCAAGAAGTGTTACAATATTACTTTGTGACGGCCATTTAAGACCGTCGCTGAGACCGTCATGAATCAGTCAAGCATTGAGATCGACTATTGACGGCCGGAAGTAGAGATCCAAACCTCAAGGGGATAGGGTTGAGGGAGAACGGCACTACTTTCATGAATCGCATGAAAAGATACTTTGACTTTTTATTTATTGTCACTGACGAATTATTCTTTGACAATTTGACATACAATTATTCGTTGGCTTCCTCTCATCTCCATAACGCTCTCCCCAAGCTCTCCTAGGGTAAATGCAAGTGACAACCCTACGACTTTTCTCGGCTCTTTGATCAACTGTCTCACAATCGGCGATGGCTAATCACAAAAATACCAAAACAAAGATTACTTGGTCATAAATTTTGTTTGAAGCAGCTTAAGTAAACGCAAAATTGAAGCCTAAAGAGGTACTATATGTTATATACCTGTCTAGGAGACTGAAGACAGGCTTTGAGGGAAAGGACAGTGGTAGCTAGGTCGATCTCGAAGAAGCTCCAACCTGTAGATATTTATTCCGTGGTAGTGAAGACAAATTTATGTCATGGTTCCCACTTCGCAAAATTTTCCTGTCATATACAGTAGGGTTTTTTACTTCAACAGTGTCTAAACTCTTCGAGGACTTTTAAAATGATACCTGAACTTTCAAAGTGATACCTGGACTTATTTTTTCTCATCAATGTCGTACCTCCGTCAATTTTCCATCATGGAACCGTTAAAATGAAGCACATGCTACGCACATGATTTGATTTTTAAGGGTAAAATTGTCTTCTTACACCAATTTTTTTTTTTAAATAAATTAAAAAGAAACTGAAGATGTTTTGTTAATAAAATATAATTAATTAATATAACACTAAGCCTTTTTCTATGATTCTCTCTCTATTTCATTTTCGTTTGAGTGCCCCAAAACACAGTACCGTCTTCATCTCTCCCTGTGTCTTCCTACCCAGATCATCAAAATCCCAAATAACAGAATGTTGCTGCTGGGGACTTGAGAGTGATCCATCTTCTGAGGCTTCCTCTAGAACTTCCTTGAGCTTGTTCTTTTGAAGTTTTCAGAGAACTGATGTCGATTTCCTGATGTCAACACTCGAATCTAACATTCTGACCCATCTTTCTTCTTGCTGCTACTGCTCTTCTTGTCCATAAGCAGATCAGCGCACTGATATAGGGGATTCCATATCGAAAAATGCATGAACGCTTGTGATCTAGAATTCAATCTAGTCAAAAAACACAAAGGAATGAATTGGCTTAAAGCAAAACAACAAACTGATTTGGGGTTTTATCGCATCAACATGTAGAAACCCAATTTGAGCTTCAAACACTAAGATAAAAGAAACCCCCAACTCTGAAATCCAATTCAATGACAGAAGGGAACCAACTTTAAGTTTCAATGGTCAAATTGAGCCACGAAGGACGCATCTTTATCCCATATCATTCAAGAAAATTCTGGGCTTTCCACTGAAGAAATATACAACATTATCTATTAATTAATCTGATGCACGACTCCTGACTCTCCACTCAACAATGGAAGACATCTGGTTCTTCCAAAATCAAAACCACTAACCTCAGTGTAGCATTGGAACAATTCACAGGTCAAAACCCACCCATAAACCCCCAAATTGAAAGGACAAACAATTATTGGTAAAACCCTCTTCTGATTAAAACCCATAAACCCCAAAATTGAAAGACCAAACAACAATTACTAAAAGTATATTTGCACCCTTTTCTGATTGCCCAAAATTGAAAGAACAAAAAACAAAGACGAACTTTGAATGAAGAAACTGAGGAAGACCCACTCACTTGAAATTGGAATCGTGTTGTTGCTTTGGGCAACCGAAGTCTGTGACCTTGTGACTCTTAGTGTTGACGGTGGGGTTTCCATGGGATTCGAATCGAGAAGGTCGCCGGAAAAAGAAATTGGTTGTCGGATCGATATAGAGTTCTTATATATGATTTTGTAGTTACTGGGCATCAATGAGTTTGAAGTCTTGATGATTCAAATCAGGAGGAAGCGAGCCGAAAAAGAAGAAGAACGAAAGAAAGAAAAAAAAGAGAACCAAAAAAAAAAAAAAAACTTTGGAGGGTAAATCGGTCTTTTTTTCTTTATTTAGTGCCTCACGTGCATCACACATGATCAGATTAACGGCTTCGTAACGGAAAATGAACGGAGATACGACATAGATGAGAAAAAATAAGTCCAGGTATCACTTTGATCACTTTGAAAGTTCAGGTATCATTTCAAAAGTCTCCGAAGAGTTCAGACACTGTTGAAGTAAAAAACCCCATACAGTAATATGCATCAACAAGACTACTTATATAATTAAGCATCAATACCCTTCACGTAATAGAGTACACTAGGCAATTCCTCCCGCGCGATGCCGCGGGTATGTTTGCTTACTAATGATGAACACTTTGACGCTCATGTCAAGTCGAGGTACTGGTCGATTCAATCTTTGAATTAACAGGCATATAATTTCAATTACAAACTCAGACCCAAAGCCGTTCTTTTCTCCTTTGCTCAATCACTGGTCTGCTTCAAATTGAAGAAAAATCAATTCTCATACTAAATTCGCATGAGAAAAAAACAAATTTGAACACAGAAAAGAGCAGTTAGCACCATAAAGTCAGAAACATTCTCACTAACCCAAAACAAACAAAAAACAAAAAAACCAAAAAACAAAAAACAAAAAAAAAAGAGAAAAAAGGGAGAATGATAGGTGGTTCAAAGCAAGTACTATGCCCTAAATGAACCAAACGTACAGAGCCTTCTAAAGAGGCCTCAATTTCAGGATCTTACCTTTGGCTCTTCATATTTGGGGCTGTTTTCACTTTCTTCATTATGCTTTTTAAAATCTCTAACTTGCTGTTGTCCGTGTGCTTCTATTCAATCTCTAGGTCTATTCAATTCTCTATTTCTTAATCGTTCTTTATTCTGTTAATTATGTTCGATGTAATAACTCATTTCTAAATTGGTCATCAAACAAAGGAAGGAGTATTTGGCAGGCCATTTATGCCTATAGCCCAATTCTAATCATTGAACATGCATGTCCGTAAAGAGAAGGATGCTGAAATTTGCTGTACTTGGTGCTATATATACCAATGAAAATAATCATTGGAATGCCTACATAACTTTATGACAACCCAGCTGCTAAAATTGAATGCCTCCTTTACAAATCAGACTGTTGGGAACAGATAAGTAGTTTTGAAATCAAATCTTTACCTAATCGAACCTAAAAAGCTAGGTCTCTGAAAAATCAAACATTGTTGATGGCAAAAATTTACCAGCGGAGGAATCCTTGCGCTTTCTATCAAATAGTAATCCACTGGATCCAATCAAATGGTAGCTAACTGCAACAAAACCATACCAAACAGAAATTAGACAAAAGAAAAATAGAACCTAGCTTTAACATGAAAGGGGCTTATCTATCTTATATTGCAAATCTTGATTTCGAGCTACCAAATATTTTAGATTGCAGAATTGCAACTGAGCAATAAATTACAAAACTTAAACTATATTTCTTAAACTGTGCAATCGTATAAGGAGTTCTAACAAATATTTCTACAATTCCCATGAAACAATTAAAAATGAAATACAAACCCAAGTTTCATAATCGATAAAAATGTAAGCTTGGCTCGGATTTTGCAAAGCTGCGTCATTGAAATACTTTGTGTAGGTGAGTTGGAACAATTTAGTGAAGTCACTGGGATATTAGTTATGTCAATCTATTTCACATGTAGCAGTACCATCAGTAAACTTACTAACCGAAGAAATAAACACTTGCTATGATTGGGTTCCCTTTACCCTGCTAAAATAATATTCTCTTCAAGGTCCCCAAAGAACATAAAGTTAGCGTCACCTGAAAGATGCAAAGAAAAAGATTAGCAACGAAGCTAGAGCATAGAAAAGAAGTAGGGTAATCATTTACAGAAAACTTATGATAAAAGGGATTAAAAGCTATTATAATACGTAACATAGTCATCCAACTTGTTTTCAGAAACTGAGACTGGCACAGAGAAACCCAAAGAAGAAAAAGCTTTGCTAATCAACATAAAAAAGACAACAAAGCAATCAAAACTTGACCAATTACCCAAATCAACGTTAATGTCTTGGCTAAACATATCAAACTAAAACTGAAAAAGTAGCAAAGGCAGAGAGATAGCCATAGAATCAAACCCAAAAACCATCAAATTCCATGAAAAGAAACATAATCTAAAATTTACTTCTCTGCCAATACAATGTCTGATTTACCTCAATGATGTCACGCCGATAATTTAAAGCAATCATCATCGAAGAAGACAGAAATAATCGTACAGGCTTATGGTAGAAGTGGAAAAGTAAAAGACCTAGAAACTCCTTCCGCTTGTGGAAGACCTGATCGGCGCACTTCTCTTTCTCTCTACGTCGGGCAATCTAAAAGTAAAATCCAATTACAAAAATCCAAAGCAATTCCAAAAGATTTGAAAGGAAAGCAATTCGAAAACCCAAAACCACAAAAACCATGCAACCAAGCATCAAACCACAAAACCCAGAAGAAAAACACAAATTAAAACACATAAAAGCAAGGTATTTCAGATCAATACCCAATTACCCAGACTCCTCTTCTTCTTCTTCTTCTTCTTCTTGTCTCCCTCTTCTCCTTCTCTCTCCGATCAGTCTCGCGATGTGAATTTCCCTATTCTTCTTTCTGTGCATGTCTCTCGCAGAAGACCTCTCACATCCCTTTTCTTCTCTCTGTAATCTTGCAGAAGACCTCTTCCCCTCGTTAAAGACCCAGAAGACATCTATCCCGGTCTCTCTTATCACCGTCAAGATATTGAATGGCAGCTTCGTAATAAAGAAACAAAAAGGGGCAAAAGAGTAAATCAATACGGACTTTACTGTTCACAGGGAGATAGCGCTTTAGTATAGGTAATTACAAAAAGGTAATCCTTCAAATGCTTATGTTTCGAGTAAATATTATTGAAGCTTCATGTTCAAGATGATAGGATATATCAACAATGTATACTCTAAAGTATTAACATCATTTTGTCTCAAAAAGAAAAGAAAAAAGTAGTAACATCATTGGCAAATGGTCCTGCAATTGATCAATAATCAAAACTGATTTTATATTTGATTTGGGATCTTAGTCAAATTTAAAACTTGCATTTTTACAGGAATTCGTCTAACGAATAGAATACTTTATATTGAAAACATTTTGACAACATATAGAACATATGTCGTATTTCATGTTCATCACATGTTCTTGAGTGACAAGATCATAGATGATATACCACCTACTCATCCTTAGACTTCGAGTGCAACACCAGTTTGCAACTACTGGAACTGGAAGTGGACTGTACGGGCAGGTTACTCTTCCCTGTCTAATGTGAAGTAAGGTTCCAAGCATTCTGTATAGATTCGATGAACATGAAGATAAATTAGATATTTTTATATATACCAATGGAATTAATGAACCCACTTAGCTTCGATAGGGTTTGCAAGGTCTTGAAATTTACTGGCTATAGAGTCGTGAAGTTCATCACCAGCCCATGCGGGGAAGACCAGAAAGCTTATGAAGACGAAAACGAGGACACCAGTAACGACAGTTGAAAGTGGATCACCAGCTAAATCCAAAACCTCCTGGGTACGTAAACCCGAAACAATCACTAAATTGAAGGTCAGGATGAATATCATTGCCGCATAGTCGTATCTCTTCTGGATCATCGGCTGCAATTAAGTGTATGCATGTACCACCAGCTCCTGAAAACCATGTAATATATATACTAATTAATTATAAATCGATTAGTTTAAACTTGTACAAATGGGCTATATTAGGAAGCTAACGGATTATGAAACTAAAGCGCTTCTTGTCTGGACAGATATCTTACTGATGATAAAGA
Source organism: Rosa chinensis (assembly GCF_002994745.2). Classification (NCBI taxonomy): domain Eukaryota; kingdom Viridiplantae; phylum Streptophyta; class Magnoliopsida; order Rosales; family Rosaceae; genus Rosa; species Rosa chinensis. The sequence goes on along the minus strand of NC_037093.1, from coordinate 54,408,509 downwards.
CCGACGAAATAATGATTAGGGTGCTGGCCTTTCCCATGCCACCAATTTCTTAGAGACAAAATTGCAGCTGTGCATCCAAGTCCACCTCCTAATAGAATTCCCAACACTCGATTTAAACCCTTGCTAAGTGTAGCACCTGAAAGCCCCAACTCATATTAAAGTACGTACAGAATCAAATTAAGTTTAAACACGACAAATTAAAAAACCGTGAAATATGGGAAATTCTAGTGTAGTGGTGGGTATGAGATACCCACATTTACAAAAGTGAGAACAAATTTTGTTGTCAAAGTTGTAATTTGAGTCCTATTTTATGTAATCTTAGTTCTAATAATGGTAATTACACCTCTTACGACATTTTACAAGTTTTTGAACAAATTCGTTGTCAATGTTGTAATCTTAGTTCTAATAATGGTAATTACACCTCTTACGATATTTTTACAAACTTTTGAACAAATTCGTTGTCAGTGTTTTAATTTTTGTTCAACTATATGTAAATAGTGTAAATGAATATGGTAAATTTTGTTCTCAATGTTATAATTTTGGTTCAAATACTTGTAAATTTTTGTTCAAATAGTTGTAAATGAGGGTATCTCATACCCACCAGTACACTAGCTTGTCTCGTGAAATATACCTGCAAAGAACTCTTAACATTTTGACGATAGTCATTATAGTCCACATGACAGTTTCTTCGACTTGCTCATGGAGAGAGTCGAAGAGATAAAAGTGAAACGGAAACCAAAGCAAGTCCGACCTTGAAGCCGTTAATCAGCGCTCTCAGATCTTGCTTGTTTTTCTTCACTACTCTGACTCTCTGAGATAGGAAACAATATTGGAAGAAAACATAGAAAACTTGCAGTTGCTTGTCTTTTCTTTCTCTTTTTTAGTTTTGGGAGGAGGAAGAGGACGATCTCCATCTGGAATACACTAGCAACCGACGCACACGCAATGCGTGTGAAACTTAAAATAGAAATCCTTTGATACATATGGTAGAATAATACATATGATAGAATATGAGTGTTCTTTTGAGGTCTTCGTAAGAAAAACGTATACCTTGCATATCATTGCATATAAGCAATTGAAAAGTTAAACTAAATGCTATACTATAAAACAGTTAAGATCAAATTTACTAATTCCTATATTTCAAGACAATGTACTAACTGAGGTAAAATAAATAATCAAAAAGAAAAAAAAAAAAAAAACTCTACCACTCAAAATTTATTATAATTATAGTCTCAATACTTGTTCATGGTAACGTTTTTCACTTTATTGGTTTCCTTGTTAGCTCTTCATTATCATAACTCAAAACCTAGAAGTCTGGTGTTTTCCTTGCTAGCCTGCATTAATATAGTCCAAGGTGTTAAACTACATGATGCAATAACAATTCACATCAACCACAAGATCAATTCATACAACAACATATCAAGAACAATTAAAACCAGCAGCACAACATCCACACCAAACTGCATAATAGTTTTCCTAGTAGCACTAGGACTCGACCTGGATCAATGATGCTCTAGATCCCTGCAGAAACAGCGTGGCCTAGGTTGGACATCTTGAGCAACTGGAACGAGGATTGAATAGCAGCAAACTGGAGCAAGAGCCTTCTGTATGTCAACACCAAAAGCTTCAGAATGGGGCTGAACTATATGCTATAAACCGATGATGAATACAGGGACTTTGCTTCCTATTTATATTGGCCTAAACCACGAGTTAGACTCATCCCATAAAGAGTCCAACACTGCTTCATGTTTATCTAGATAGGAGACTTAAAGATTATCACAAATACTTGATGTAATACAGGTTGATTACTAATGAGTTTCCTACTTCTATTAAGAGATATACACCTCAATAGATAACTAGAATTAGAGTTGTATTCATGTACTTCTTGTTATTTCCATAGGATTAAATCGATTGGCTTTATCTTAATGTAAATTAGATGATGTTAAGTCCACATATTCTAACATTCTCCCACTTGGACCAACATTGTCTGCCTACAACACAACTGAACCAATAACCCCATAAAGACAACAAACTAAAGTGTGCACTGAAGTACACAAAAACTCATAGCTCATTCAGCTTAGTCAATTTGCAGAAAATAATGCATAACCTCAAACCAACTTTGATTAAATAACCAGATTGATTAAAGACCACTAACATTATGCACTACAATTACATAAGCTTAAAGTGATAATAAGAGCAAGATTTAGGTAAGTATATCTACCTGTAATATCTATTGCTCATAGTCCTACAGAATGACATTGATAACTCAAAATCTTGACAGCAAAAATTGAAACACTAGTGAACTGGTATTTGCTTTTATAAAAACTGAAACTGAATCTGCAACATTCTACAATGCAGGAAAGTTCACTTGATAACACACACTGATATTTTAAAGTTCAAAAAACTGTAAGCAATAGTAATTGCAGAAACTAAAACAATACTGAAACTAAAAACACATATATGAAATACCTCATTTTATTTAAAGTCTGTAGAATCAAGAATTACAAGCCAAGTTTAAAAATGCAGTAACTGAACCAAGAAACCTATTACAAAAATTAAATTCTAAAAATCAAAAGATGGCTCCCACTGAACTCAAGCCTACAATTCAGATAGAATTCCCATGTTCTTGGTATGCTTCTGAAAACTTGTAATTGATAATGCTTTAGTGAAAGGATCTGCAAGCTGTGACTCTGTATTTATGTTCAAGACATTTATCTCACCATATGTTCAAGACATTTATCTCACCATGCTTCACTCTTTCTCTAACACTATAGAATTTTAAGTCTATGTGTTTAGAGTTGTTGGACCTTTTACTGTTTTTACCAAAAAATACTGCAGCCTCATTATCACAAAATATTTTCAATGCATCTGAAACAATTGAACTTAATACTTTAGTATGCAATAGAAATTTTTTGATCCACAAGCCTTCACAGACTCCTTCATAAATGGCTATGAACTCAGCCTGCATAGTGGAGGTTGAAATCAATGACTGTTTCATGGTTTTCCATGCAACAGCCCCTCTTGCAAGCATGAAGACATAACCAGATGTGGACTTTTTAGAATCTGGATAATGACCTGCAAAGTCTGAATTAGTATAGCCAACTAGTCCAAGCTTTTTAACTTGTCTGTAAACCAACATGTGAGATTTAGTTTTCTGCAAATATCTAAGTACTTTCTTTCCTGCAATCCAGTGTTATGACTAGGATTAGACTGAAACCTAGATAAAATTCCAACTGCAAATGATAAATCAGGTCTAGTGCAGACATGTGCATACATTAGGCTACCAATCAACCTAGCATAAGGATTGCTTTCCATATCAGACATCTTCCCCCCATTTTTAGAATTTTTGTTTTTGGACAATTTGTCACCCTTTGACATGGGTGCATCACCTTATGCACAAGACTCCATACCAAATCTCTTCAACACTTTTGTGATGTAATTGTGTTGAGATAAGCCTAATAAGCCTTGTAACCTGTCTCTCTTAATTTCAATTCCTAAAACATAGGAAGCCTCACCCAAATCTTTCATGTTAAAATTTTTAGACAGAAAAGCTTTAGTATCTTTAAGCAATTTAATGTTAGTGCTAGCTAAAAGAATATCATCCACATACAGTATAAGAAAAATAAAATTATTCCTAACTGTCTTAATGTATACACATTCATCTACTATATTTTCTGAAAAGCCAAAAGATGAAATCACTGAATCAAACTTCTTATACCATTGTCTAGAAGCCTGCTTAAGCCCATAAATTGATCTTTTCAGTTTGCACACATGATCTTCTTTTCCTGTTTTCACAAAACCTTCAGGTTGTTTCATATATATGACCTCATCTAACTCTCCATTCAAAAAAGTTGTTTTCACATCCATTTGATGCAGCTCCATATTATAATGAGCTACTAGAGCCATTATAATCCTAAATGAGTCTTTAGTTGAAACTGGAGAGAAAGTTTCTGTATAGTCTATGCCTTCTTTTTGTGTGAAACCCTTAGCTACTAGCCTGACTTTATGCCTTTCTACATTGCCATTTGCATCTCTCTTTGTCTTAAACACCCACTTGCAGCCTATTGGTTTTTGGTTTGGGTTTGGTTTAACCAATTCCCATACTGAGTTTTGCTTCATTGACTCGATTTCAGCCTTCATAGCCTTCTGCCATTCTTCAACTTCATAACTCTCAACAGCTTGCTTGACGCTTGAAGGATCATTATCTTCACCTAGGATATCAATTTCTTGCAGGTATACTATAAAATCACTCTCTTCCCCATATATTGGTCTTCTTTCCCTTTGTGATGTCCTAGGCTGGAATTTGTTCTTCTGCAGGGTTATTTTCTAAATGGACATCATTCATAGGTTCATCTATATGAGGTTTCTAAGGCTACTGGTTCTTCTAAGGCTTGATTTTGGCTTTGAGTTTCTGTACCTGCATTATTTGACTGAATTAAAGGCAAGATGTTCTGTAGATTTTCATTTTCAGTAATTTCTTCTAACTCTAAAGACAAGTCTTCAAAATTAGTATTACTGAAACCTTCATCCAAAAATTTTGCTTGATGGGTTTCAAAAATTCTGGTAAAATTTTGAGCTGCATAGAATCTATAGCCTTTAGATTTCTCACAGTAGCCAATAAAATGGCAACTGACTGTTTTGGATTGTAATTTCTGTGTCAATGCATTTGGCAGTGATGCAAGCTAGGATGCCTTCCACACCACAACTCAAATGGTGTTTTGTCTACTGATTTACTAGGTGATCTATTGCAAATATAATTTGCAGTCTTAAGAGCTTCACCCCATAAGAAAATAGGTAGACTTGTAGTGCACATCATACTTCTAACCATATTTAACAAAGTTCTATTTTTTCTCTCTACTACTCCATTTTGTGTAGGATTATAGGGAGTTGTATACTGAGCCTTAATGACATTTTCCTGTAAATAAAGTGCAAAAGGACCCTTTTGCTGGCCTGCTTCAGTGTGTTTGCCATAGAACTCCCCTCCCCTATCAGATCTCACGAACTTTATTTTCTTTTCTAGCTGCAATTCAACTTCAGTTTTATAAATTTTGAATGCATCACATAACAGAGAACTCTGGTTTGTTTAAAACCCAAAACCACTGATATATACGATGATATGAGCAATCCAAACCGATAAATAAATCTGGTTTAGTATCAATCAGATTTTGTTCAAAGAAAGAAGAACGTGTGTTGGAGAGGGTAGTCAAGTTAATGGCGGCTGACAGCCCTAAAACTCCCAGAGTCTCCTATGCAGCTGCTCTCTCTGACGCCTCTCCCCTTCCTTTTGCCATTGACAATCTACTTGCTCCCTATGTGGAGGAGGGTTTGATATCCATCAAAATTTCTGAGGAACCTTTCCTCCGAGGGCTCGAAAGTTGCAAAAACAACTTGGTGGGTCGTGTAACGTCCCCTATCAAGACGTTGGATCTGGTGCAACAACTGAAAAAAGGTTGGTCGGCGCTGAACGAATGGATTGCTGCGCCGCTTGGAAAAGGGTTCTTTATGCTTCAGTTTAAAACCCTAGCTGATATGCAGCGTGTATGGGCAATGGGTTCAATCCAACTTCAACAGGGAATGCTCCGACTTATCAGATGGTCGCCGTCTTTCTCTCCTTCAACCTATAAGAATACCTTTGCACAAGTCTGGGTTCGGTTTTGGGACTTGGGTTTTGCTTTCTGGGATCATCAAACCCTATTTGAAATTGCTTCAGGAGTTGGCACGCCATTGAAACTAGATCCCCGTACAAAGAACTGTACTATTGGTTTGTACGCCAGAATTCTTGTGGATGTGGACTTTTCACAACCTCCTCCGGATAAACTCCGAATCACTAGGGCTAATGGTGAAGTGGTAGTCATTGGTGTTGAATTCGAATCTGTGCCGGTGATTTGCAGTAAATGTGGAATTGTTGGCCATGCTGCTACTTCTTGTCGTGCTATGGTGAATGTGGAGGCTGATCCCAGTGTCCCAAATGAGCGAGGACGCTCTGTGGTACGTTCTGGGCATAAGCGCCATAAGTAGCGTTCCCGTAGAAGGCAGGTCTCAGCCCATGATACTGTGTCTGCTGTAACAATGCAATGCTCGGACCAGTTACCAGTGCATGTGATAACAGCAAGGCCTGACGATGCTGCTGTTCCAGAGTCGGCTACAATGCAGGTGGTAGTACTAGTACCGAAGACAGTGCTCATCGATACGCCCATGACGGTTACAGTCCAACCATCTGACCATTGTCCCTTTGCCCGTATCCCAGAACACATTGGACTGGAAACTATGCCGTCTACAGCACCCATGCAGACACAAACAAAGGTTAGACCAATGCAGCAAGTGGACGAAGCTCAGGCTTCCTCCTCACTTAGTGTGCCTCCAGGTTTTCAGAAACCTCTGTTGGGAAAAGAACAAGAGATTATTCCATCAGATAAAGTGAGTTATGCTGGTGTTAACAGGGTTGACTTGGAGGAAGGAGAGTTCACTCCAGTCGTCTCCAAGAAAAATAAAAAGATGCTTAAGCAAGCTGCAACTTTGAAGCCTAAGGCAGCAACACGTAAAATTCAGTTAGGGTGTGCTCTCTACAAGGGGGAAAAACAAAAGCTTTATCAATGAATGTTATATTCTGGAATGCCCGGGGCTTTGCAAACGAAGACACACAGCGGGCTTTAAAAAATTTGGTACGTATACACAAGCCTTTCTTAGTTTTTGTCTCAGAACCCTTTGTGGTCCCTGAAGTACTTCCCAGCTCTCTCTGGAAATCATTAAATCTTAATTTATGTGCTACTAACACTACTAGAATTCTGTTCATTTACATCAGTCCAGAACCGATGTAAAACTAAATTCTAACCGATTTCTTTGTGGCTGATGTAAAAAATCCAGACATCACTTTAAGCGTGTCAAAAAACCGATGTTTAGTGGTTTTGTGTACATCGCTTTTTTTTATGTGAAACGATGTTTACTGGTTTGTCGTACATCGTTTCTTTTCAAATAAACTGATATGTTGCTTGTTTGTAGACATCACTTCTATTTTTCAAAACCAATATCCTGTTTTTCATGGTAAATCGATTTTGGTGACATTTCGATATGTTGATAATCATGAGACATCAGTCCAGTTTTAGATACTGATTTCTAATCTCTGAATTGACATCGTTTTCTTTGACATTAGTGTTTTGTTCTCCATTTATATACATCAATTCATATATATAAGAATGATGTGCAAACAATCATCTAGCTGCTGGCGGTGGGAAAATATCTAGAAATACATTTCTCATCATCCAAAAATCGGAGCTTTCCATTAATTTTCTCATCTTCATTCATGATTCTACATAATTCACAAAATAAAACCCAAAACCTCCAAAGGCTAGCCCATAAACATATTAGCAACCAACTACATCAGTTCTACATACACCATACTTTCCTTCAAAGCAAAAACTAGCCTTACATCAAGGTTGGTTGATCGGAACAACATTTGCATCAAGGAATGGATTGCCACTCTGCAGTTCCAGATGGGTTCAAAACTTAGAACACTTTGCTAAAAGACACTAAGAGGCTAAGACAAGATCAAATAAAAATAATATGCATGCTATAGTATCTGTTTCTTGAAAGAATTTATCATGATTGCATAAGATACAATGTATAGGCTTTACCATGATTGCTTTTGTGCTGTCTGCCAATTCGCTCACAGTATCTGTTTCTTGACATGCTGTAGACCATAAGTCCAAACTCTGAGAACCAATACCAGCTGCGAATTTTACCTAGAATTGCAGCAAGTTATATATTTGAGGACAGAAGAAGAACAAATATTTCTAAAGCAGGCTACAAGTTAGCACCTGAGACATTTCCAAATGTAGCAACAAATTCTACAAATGCATCCAAAGCTGGAAATGGAGATTTCCCCAGGAAGTATGTTGCTGAAGCATCATTGGTGCAACCATTCAATGCAAATTCTTGGGGCCAACTGTAAGATTTTCCAAAACTAGGGTTGACCTGCATAAGAAAGAATTTATCTAGTTAATACGATATATTGCGACTTAAAGAAGTATAAAAATGCTATAGATTGTCCTCAAACTAAATGTCAAGACTCGAGAAGTTTGGCATGTAATCAAACTAAAAAGTAAACGTCTGAACTCTAATATACCTCTGTGTATCAAAATGCAGGGTCTTTATACAATCAAGATCAGATTTGCAGACTACAAGCTTCCCACAATCAACTTCCAAATTGCAGATCAAAGACGCCATGAACATCTCCTCTTCAGACTGCTGTTGGAAACCATAACTTTGATCATAAGATATATCATAGTTAAAGAAGCACTAGATATCAAAACATTGGTAAGAAAAGGCCAGGTGTCAGATACCATTTAGAAGGGTGGGTAGCATACCATCATGTCCTTAGTTTTGAAGCGCCTAGAAGGTAGAAGCACTGAATTCTTCCCTGCCTTTGATGATAGAGCTAAACGAAAACAACGATTCCTGGTATACACAGCAGTGTCCACAAATAGGTGACTAAAGTATGCAGAGCTTGAATCTTTTCTAATAAGCAGATTCTCAAATCTTCCATTCCTCCCTTTTGCACTTGATATCCGTGAGCATATATGATAATATGTCATCATATAGTGACAAGAGTTGGTATTTCTATAGGGAAAAGTAAATGAAAGAACCGTAGTAAATGAAGTAGCTATCTGTTCATCACTAGAAAAGGAGGCTATATGCAATGTAGAATTTGCTTCTTGCTTATAATCTCTGTTATATTTTTACTTGGCAAATATAAATTAAAAAAAAGGAAAGAATGAGAATTAATTATCATAATATAATGATAAATTACAAACTCAATTTCCATTAATGAAGAGAAGTGGCACAAAATTTTGGTCATCTTCATCAACACATACCTCGGTGACAAATGCACCTACATGTGAGTTGTCCTTAAAAGCAGTCTTCTGAATGCGAATAATTAAATGTCGAGAGAACTTTGCTGCACAGGGGCACAAATACAACAACGAGTTTCAAAAACCAAGCAAATGAACCATATAATGGTACCAAAACAAAATCAACATCTTTTTACATTCCGTTTTCTCAGATCATTTCAGACTCAAGATTCAAAGCACTAACAATAAAGATTTACCATTTTTCGAGTCTCCTGAAGATTTGGGATTGACACTGGGGTTCTCATTCTGACTCCCGGTTGCATGACCACTCTCATCACCTTTCTCATCATCTGAACCCTGCGAACACTGCAAAACAAGAAACAACAATTAAAAGAACAATCCTTACTTCACAAAACCAAAACCAAAAACCTTACTTCACAATTAAAAAATAAAACAAAACCAAACCAGAAACCTTACTTCACATTTTCACAATTAAAAGAACAATCCTTCCACTTACTTTTGGATCATTATTGCCCTGGAAATTGCCTTGGAAAGTATTGAAGTTCTCTTTCAGACCCTCTTCCTATTACACTACCAAACCCAAAATCAGTTCCACATTCCCAGAAAATGTATAACAAAAAATCAACATATCAAATCTGAATCTTCATAAACAGTAAAAAATCAAATACCTTTAGCTCCTGTAAAGCATTAGGGATTGCCCCAAACCCTTTCCAAGTATACTGGTTCCTAGCCTTTAGCAAAAGAACCTGTAAAATCAAATCACCCAAGTCAAAAACCCTCAATTTGGGGCAAAGTTAAAGAAAATCAACCTCCTTTACATCTCAAATCTGCATCCAGACCAACCTTGTTTAGCTATTGCATTCGTCTAGTTCATTAGACAAGAGAGAAAAGCACAGACGAGAGAGAGAGAGGGAGGAGTGATTATAATCGATGCTATAATTTGAGGACTGATTCCAAGCTGGAACAAGGACATTTTAAGCTCAGCTGTAAAATCACCGAGCTCATCTGCAAATAAACAACATGGATGACCCTATAACAGACTTAACATCAAACCCAACTCACTCTTATGAAAGGGACAGAAGGAATAACTTAGAAATAAGAACTAGTAAACATGTATGAATATAAGATATCAAAAATCAAAGTCTAACTATACTATAAGCATCAATTACTCACCAACTGATCCTGAGGTATTAACCTTCTATCAAACCCAGGCAGAGGAATGAATATAAGATATCAAAAATCATGTATGAATATAAGATATCAAAAATCAAAGTCTAACTATACTATGAGCATCAATTACTCACCAACTGATCCTGAGGTATTAACCTTCTATCAAACCCAGGCAGAGGAATGAAATAACCAACACGACTAATCACAATTGATCAGTACTGCCATCACAAACAACCTCCTCCGAATCTCACTCTTGAAGAATGCAGTCTTCTTCAGGGAATGCAGGTATCCCCAAATCTCCACCCATCTATAATTAAAACCCTAAAATTGAAAACCCCAAAATTGAAAACCCCCAAAATTCTCAGGACCCAAACAGAAAACAAAGAATTCAATTGTAGTGACTCACCATTAACGCGATTAATTCAGATTAAAACCTGTTGTAGAGGATGTGTTGCCAGATTGAAATCTTCTGAGATCTTAGAGAGCTCGAGAGCTAGAGAGAGAGAGAGAGCTTGAGGGTACAGGTGATAGCGACGGCGAGGTGGTGGAGGTGGTTAATGAGAGAGAGATAGTAGCGGGAGTGAGCGGAGAGGAAGGCGATGCTGGCCTTGGAAAGAGGGATGGAGAGGAAGGAGGGGAGAGAGAGCTTGCGGGTATAGGTGATAGCGCCGGCAAGGTGGTGGAGGAGGTTAATGAGAGAGAGAGAGATAGTAGAGGGAGTGAGCGGAGAGGAAGGCGATGGTGGCCGTGGAGAGAGGGATGGAGAGGAAGGAGGGGAGGGATAGGGTTTCGGGCAAGAGTGAGAGAGAGAACGATGAAAGTGAGCGAAGGTAAAAGTAGGAAAAATAACAAAGTGTGTGGGGAATGAAAATTTTGCTCCCGCGTTCCAGAAAGTTTTTAACTTAGTCTTTCCGCGTTTTTCTATATTTTGGAATCAAAATATAGACATCGGTCAACAGTAACAACCGATGTTAATTATGTAAATAGAAATCGGATTTTCAAAAACCGATGTTATAATATTTTTTTACATCACGTGCAATCTCAACTGATTTAAATGACGTGATGTAAATGAACAGAATTCTAGTAGTGTAATGATCGGGGGTCACAAGCTCCCAATCTTTGGTTATTGTGTCCAATCGATGTTAGGCTTGTTCTGCTCTCTGCAACTGACCAGCAAATAACGGTATCTTGTTCTCTAGACGGTATACAATGTACCATTACAGCAGTCTATGCCAGAACTACCATTCATGGTCGCCGTAAGCTTTGGCAGGATTTATCTGATATTCTTCAAATGGGAATTCAGGGGCCTTGGTTAATGCTTGGTGACTTTAATTGTGTTCTTGGTGCACATGAAAAACAGGGAGGGAGAGCCCCTAATGCAATTGCTTGTCGGGATTTCCAACAAATGTGCACTTCTTGTGGCATGTTGAATATTGACACAAAGGGAGTTTTCTATACTTGGTCAAATGGTAGAACTGATGTTAGGCTTGACAGAGCTTTGGGTAACTCGGACTGGTTCGAAGCGTGGGCAACATTTGAGTGTCGTACGCTAACAAAGGCTTCTTCTGATCATCATCCCATCATGGTTTCTTGTTCTCGATTGGCTTTTGTTCCTCATAGCCCTTTCCGTTTTCAAGGTATGTGGTTGAAGCATCCAGGTTTCCTTGCAATGGTGAGAGACTTTTGGACTAATCAGGCAGTTTATGGTTGTCCAATGTATATTCTAGCTTCTAAACTGAGAGCTCTGAAAGGAATGTTGAAGGTTTGGAATATCAATTCTTTTGGTGACATTAATCTACGAGTTAAATACTCTAGAGCAATGATAGACTGTGTACAGCAAGAGCTTTCAGATTTGGGGCCATCAGAGGTCAGACTCAGACGTGAAGACATGGAAACTTTGAATTACCAAACAGATTTGTCAATGCAAGAATCTTTCTTGAGAAGCAAAGTGCGTGTTCGTTGGCTAATTGAAGGGGATCGAAATACTACTTTCTTGCATAATATGGTGAAGATTCGTCGAGTTCATAAATCTATGGCTTCGATTAAAGTTGGTTCACAAGTACTTCATGGTCAGGATCAGATTGCATCCCACGTGGTGGATCATTTCAAGGCCTTATTTAAAAGTGATTCAAATATCATTGACATAGGGTTAGTGGCGCGAACAATTCCAGCTCTAGTTACTGAGGCAGAGAATTTGAGTCTTACAGCTAAGCCATCAGTAGAGGAGATTCATGGGGCAGTGTTGAACTTAGATGGTTCTAGTGCGCCTGGTCCGGATGGGTTTGGGGGTATTTTCTTCCACGAGTGCTGGGAGGTGGTAGCTTTGGATGTAATTGCGGCGGTCAATAGTTTTTTTGACAATGGCTTTATTCTCCCTCATTTCAACTCCAGCTAAATCATACTGGTACCTAAGAAGGAGAAGGCTGATAGTATCTCAGATTTTCGTCCCATTGCTCTAGCGAATTTTATTTTTAAAGTGATCACAAAAATATTGGTTGACAGACTGGGTTTGGTTGATTCCAGAATTGTTTCCCCCCATCAAAGTGGCTTTATTAAGGGTCGTTCAATAGTGGATCCTATTATTATTACATTTGAATGTGTGAACCTTCTTGATAGAAATGGTACATGGGGTAATATTGCTATCAAGCTTGACATCAGCAAGGCTTTTGACACATTAGATTGGGGTTTTTTTACTGTGAGTTCTTCAAGCTTTTGGTTTTGCTCCACTCTTTATTACATGGATTCATAATATCCTTCAGTCTGCTTGGTTGTCAGTTCTAATAAATGGTACCTCATGTGGTTTCTTCCAATGCTCAAGGGGAGTTAGACAAGGGGAACCACTTTCGCCGCTTCTATTTTGTCTAGCAGAGGAGGTTTTAAGTCGAGGTTTATCTACGTTGGTCTCAAAGGGTAAAATTTCCCCCATTGCCGCTCCAAAAAAGGTGAATCCTCCTTCTCATGTTCTTTTTGCTGATGATGTAATGGTATTTATGCAAAGCAACCCCCGTGGTCTTCGTGCTATTATGAAATTCTTGGATGAATATGCAATTAATTCGGGTAAGGTGGTGAACAAGAATAAATCATCAGTATTTTTGGGCAAATATGCCTAGCGGCGGAAAGTTTACATCCAACATGTTTTGGGTATTAGGGAAGGTTCATTTTCCTTCACTTATCTCGGTGTCCCTATCTTTAAAGGGTGTCCGAAACCTTCCTACTTTAGAACCATTGCAGACAAAGTAAGATGTAAGCTCTCCACTTGGAAGGGTAAGCAACTCTCACAGGCTGCCAGACTTCAATTAATCTCTTCTGTTATTCACAGTCAGCTCTTACATAGCTTCCAAGTATATGCTTGGCCTCGGTCTCTTCTTTTGAAGGTACAGCAATGGACACGAAATTTTTTCTGGGCTAGTGATCCTCTAAAGAAAGGCTTAGCACTTATTGCTTGGGATACAGTCTGTCTTCCGCTGGAGCAAGGAGGTTTGGGTTTAAAGAATTTATTTAATTTCAACCGTGCGTTGCTTCTAAAGATTTGTTGGAGCACAGTCAATAGCTCTTCACCTTCAGCAGCCTTCCTGAGAGAGCTTTTCTTTTCTCATGACTTGCTCCCTATACAGTATTATCAATGATCCTCAGTGTGGCCTGGTCTTAAAAAATTATGGGGCTCATTCTATGCTAATATTCAGTGGTTGGTGGGAGATGGTAGCAGAATCTCTTTTTGTTCAGATAATTGGTTGGGTGCTCTAATTTCTTCCATTCATCAGATCACTCCAGTGGTGCAGTCCCTTATGCCAGCCAGGGTTAGGGATTTTATTAAGAATAAGCAATGGGCAATTCCTCCTATTTTTTCTTTCTTCTTTCCAGATATTGCTTCACAAATTTCTAAGGTGGTGTTGCCTTTGGAAAGCATAGGGGACCAAGTCATTTGGCCATTAAACGTAGCTGGAGTTTTAACAATAAAGGATGCTTTCATGTTTCTCTCGCCACCTAGGCCTTCAGTAAACTGGTGCAACTTGATGTGGAATAAGGCTTTGCAGCCCCGCAAAAGCTTGGTGACTTGGAAGGTCTTAAACAAGAGGATTTTAACTGATGATTTATTAGTAAGAAGGGGAATCTCTCTTAGTTCTCAGTGCTCTATTTTCCGAAGACAAGGTGAGTCTCTAAATCATCTTTTCTTTGAGTGCTATTTAATCCATGATTTCTGGAGTTGGCTTGCTTCTTTCTTCCGCAAGAGGATTCAACCAGGTACTTCCCTTGTTGATCTTCTCTCTCTAGACTTTCTAAATGGGATGGCTAGCTCTTCAAAAATTCTATGGAGTTTTGCTTTCTGTAATGTTGTCTGGTGCATATGGACAGAAAGAAACAAAATCAGGTTTCATGAGACTACTTTTAATTTCCAGCATTGGTTTCTAATTTCTTTGCTAGAGTCTGCCTCTATTCACTTTCTGCCGTGCTCTAATTCTTTGAGAACGCAAGGTTTATTTGCTGTTCTAGGGCTTTCTTCTTTGACTGTAAAGGCTCCAAAATATATTCCAGTACAATGGACTCCCCCCCCAGCTCATTGGTTGAAGGTTAATACAGATGGTTCTTTTCGTGACAATAGCACCGCTGGATCTGGGGAGATATTTAGAGATAAAGAGGGTCAGTTTCGAGGTGCTTTTGCTAAAAATGTGGAGGCTCTTAGTGCAATTGATGCGGAAGTGTTAGCAGTTATTGAGGCTTTGAGGATAGCTTGGGTTAAGCGTTGGACCCACATCTGGCTTGAAACAGACTCTATGCTTGTGGTTCAGTATTTCAAGAATCCAAAGTTGGTTCCGTGGAGACGACGGATTGCGTGGTCTAACTGTTTGTTTTTCACCCATACGATTCATTTTAGAGTTTTTCACACTTTTCGGGAGGGGAACGCTGTAGCTGATGCTCTTGCTAATCATGGGGCGCTCAATGTTGGTTATAGATGATGGGATGATCTTCCTTCTTTTATTGCTGGTCATTATGGGTGCGATCAGTCTTCTATGTTTTATTATAGGTTTTGTTGATGGTTTCTTTTGTATTTGTACTTTTGTTTTTTCATTTGTTTTTTCTTCCTTTGCTTGTTTATGGCAAGAGGGTTTGCCTCTTCCTCGTTTATTTCAGTTTGGGTTTTGGTTTGGTCCCCCCAACTGTTTTTGTATTTGCTTCTTTTCATCTAATAAAAATAGGGGGATGGGGGGTGAGTTCCCAGCGTGTGGCAGACCCTTCTCCTTAGGGATTGAGGGTGGGACTTTTTCCCTACATTGTCTGCCTCCGAGGAACTAATATCGCCTAACCTCTTATTCAACAAAAAAAAAAAAAAGAGCTTGTGATTTTTCTGACAGTAAATAGATATAGCAGTACCTAGAAAAATCATCTATAAATGTGATGAAGTAAAAATTTCCACAGATAGTTTTGTGTTTGAATGGACCACATATGTCTGTATGTATTAGTTCTAATAGGTTTTGACTTCTTAAGGCCTTTTTCTTTCTGTAGTTTGTCAATTTCTCTTTAAAACACTCAATGCAGTCATTCAAATCAGTATAATCCAATGCAGGTAAGATTTTATTTTTCTCGAGTGTTTTCAGTCTATCTTTGGATATATGGCCTAATCTTCTATGCCATATATTTGCAGACTAATTATTGAACAATGTTCTTTTAGTACCTGTGACAGTGTTATTCTGCATGGTGTTTTGATTATTTTCAATTAACATAATTTCCTATTGAGCAATAGAACAATTTAATTTTAAATAATCATGCATAAACACACCACAGCCAAGATAATTTGAACCCTGAAATAACTTTATTCCATTGAAATCAATAATGAGTTTGCAACCAATCTTAACTAAAAGACCTACTGAAATCAAATTCCTTTTCAAGGAAGGAATATAATAAACACTATCTAGAAAAAGAAAATTTCCTAAGCCTAAATCAATCTTCAGGGTCCCAATGGCCTTAACTGCTACTCTCGAACCATTCCCCCACACAGACTTGGACCTCACTTTTCTTTGGTGTCCTCCTGTTTGTTAAACCCTGCAAGGAATTTGTAATGTGTATAGGTGAGCCTAAGTCTAACCAGTAAGAGTGAGATGCTATATTAACAAAATTAACTTCTAGAGAAAAGACAGAATTTGGAAAAGACTCACCCTTCTTTATCATCTGAGCCTTGAAACCACTACAATCTTTCTTCATGTGCCCTATTTTCTTGCAAAAATAGCACTTAAACTTAAAAGGTTTTCTCAGCTTTAGGTTCTGCAGGTTTGCCGGGTACTTTAGTGATGGTAGTCTTCTTGGGCTTAAGTTGGTTCTTTTTCTTCCATTTAGGCTTCTCAAATACGTTTACTGCAGTAGCTGGTTTGCCTTCTTTTCTGATCCTCTCTTCCTCGACTACACATATAGAAATTAACTTGTTGAGGTCCCAGTTAGACTCTTGGGCATGGTATGAGGTTCTCAGGTTACTGTAGGTGTTAGGCAGTGACTGAAGTGCCACATGCACAACCTGAGAGTCTTTAACTCCCATGTCTAAATCCCTCAGCCTCGAGCTGAGGTCGATCAACTCCATAATGTGCTGCCTCACACTTCATTTTCTTGAAAACTCCAACTCATTAAATCTTTTGGATAGCCTAGCAGCCTCAGCTTTGTCACTCTCCTGATACTTATCTCCTATGGCTTCTAGAAAATCCATGGCAAGCTCTGGCTCAATGATTGAACCCCTAACAGTGTCGGACATGGAGGTTCTTATCACATTTTTAGCTTTCCTGTTGCAGCTATACCACTCCTTATAATATTTCCTATCTTCTTCTATGCTCTCAGTGTCTAGCTCTAAGGGCTGATCCTCAATCAAGCAAAGATCCATATTTTGATTTATAGACAGATAAAATTCAACTTGGTTTCTCCACTTCTTATAATTCCAGCCATTAAGCAACTGAATTTGGCCTATAGTGACCACATTTAGACCTAAAAACGCAGAAAAATAAAGAAAATAAGATTTCTGCAGTAAAACTTTTATGTGTATGTCAGAAAACAAAATCATGTATTTGAATAACAAAACCAAAATAAAACAGAAGGCTTAAAATTCAAAAGCAGTCATGAGCTTCAAATTTATGCAGATACATGATTAGTTTTCTATAAAACCCCATAGCTGAAATAACATTAAGTAACACCTTTGTGGCATAAAACTCAACATTCTAAAGTTCTTAATTATCATACTGCATTTAACAAACATCTGTCATTCCATGAATCAGTCTATATCTTTGGACAATAAAAGCTTCAGGGTATCTCAATAGATGATTGTATTTACATATGATACTGTTCAGTATTCAAAATTACATAGTGAACTACTTCTTTGGAAGACAAAATATAAGTGCAATTTTAAATGCAGAAACACAAGTTCCAATTTTGATAAAACTTAAAATCTTTGAAGAGTGATAGTGAAAACTTGCTTTGTGTAAAATAATCAATACAATCTTTCAAGAATCCTAAAACTAGAATTAATAACCATATGCTCAGTTTCTGTATGAACTTACTAATTTATGCCATGAAAATAACAATACTGCAGGTTTTAATGTTTGGGAGACATATTGTTAACTAAAGATCCATAGCATACATAAACATACAATACTCAATCACATCATCACAGTAACCATATAATTCTCAATTTCACACTTCATATCACACGATCACAGTAACGCATTCAACCATATATGCAAGATTACATTCATATGCATGATCAAGCATTCCAATATGATTATGACAACCCTTTCCATATGCAGAATCGAAAAACAAGTTCTGAGATTCTCAATGAACATACCTTGGCCTCTGCTACAGCGCTGCAACCAATTATTTTAGCGGAAGCAAAATTAAGAACAAGCAACAATTTTAACCTTTCTATTAATCCAAAATTTCTAAAAGAGGGTCTTAAATCCTCAGAACTGAGAATTCAATCTCAATAAGCCCTACTCAATCTGATCCCTAAAGCACAAGTGACCGTTATGTTCTAACGGTAATATTTTTAATTCTGGACTCGGGTTTGGGCCTTTTTACTTAATGAATTGGATTAGTACTAAAACCGGGTTAAAAACCACTTAAGGCCTGCTTTACTATAAATAGAAAATATATTTTATTTTCCAGAAAATAATTTTCACAGTATGGTTTTCTAAACAAAAACGCATGATATGTGTTTTATGAAATTCCTAAGCTCTGATACCATTTGTTAAACTACATGATGCAATAACAATTCACATCAACCACAAGATCAATTCATACAACAACATATCAAGAACAATTAAAACCAGCTGCACAACATCCACACCAAACTGCAGAATAGTTTTCCTAGTAGCACTAGGACTCGACCTGGATCAATGATGCTCTGGATCCCTGCAGAAACAGCTTGGCTTAGGTTGGACATCTTGAGCAACTGGAACGAGGATTGAATAGCAGCAAACTGGAGCAAAAACCTTCTGTATGTTAACACCAAAAGCTTCAGAATGGGGCTGAACTATATGCTATAAACCGGTGATGAATACAGGGACTTTGCTTCCTATTTATATTGGCCTAAACCACGAGTTAGACTCATCCCATAAAGAGTCCAACACTGCTTCATGTTTATCTAGATAGGAGACTTAGAGATTATCACAAATACTTGATGTAATACAGGTTGATTACTAATGAGTTTCCTACTTCTATTATTAAGAGATATACACCTCAATAGATAACCAAAATTAGAGTTGTATTCATGTACTTCTTGTTATTTCCATAGGATTAAATCGATTGGCTTTATCTTAATGTAAATCAGATAATGTTAAGTCCACATATTCTAACACAAGGAAGTTTCAATAATTAGAATTACAGAATAATAAATGTCAAAAATGATCTTCCTTGGTCAAAAACGTATGAATATGTTAGACATACCATGAATGGTTCTCCAAGGATCAGTTTCCTTATAAAGTATATTTGTTCAAAACCTGAAAAACCATATGAAAAGGTATAGTCAAGGAATCAAACAATGCTTAAAACCAGACCAAAACTTACAATCAATAAAACAAAAATTCTTTGCATTACAAACACCCATACAGTACAAAATAGAACAAATCATTGGTAAACAATCTTGCAATTGATCCCTAACTCAACAACAAATTGAAAAATATTGAATCCACATACAGGTCCAGAAAGAAATAGACAAAACAATTCTCATCAACCTCTTCAAAACTTAACATAAAGTGCTTACTGTGCAATAAAAAGAAAAATTTTTAACAATAGTACCCGACAAATGGGTGACTCCGAACTTCGATACATTATGTTTTAAACAAATCATTTCGATACATGAACTTGAAATCTCGACCCAAAATATATACACGCCGTTACATCCATCGTTAGTCAATGATTGATGAAAAAAAAAAAAACAAACAAATATTCAATGTTCACCACCAACTCCGACAATCCAACCAGCGCCGAGCTCCACCGACTTCTTCTTTCCTACTACACCCACTGGCACGCCATACTCTACTTCACCATGGCCGTGATCGTCGCCGCAGTCGCAATCTCCATGACCCTCCCTTCCAAGCCCGCAGCCGGAACCCCCGATCCGCCGCACCCATCAGCCACTTCATCTCTGTCTTTTTCCTCAAGAACTCTTTGGGCCTCTGGCTTCACCACCACCTAACCCTCTCCGCTTCCACTGATTCCAGAAAACCCGAATTCCACCTCCATGAAATGACCCTCTTCATTATCCTCACTAACCTCTGAATTCAAAAACCAAATTGAACCATCAAGACTATTTAAAGGTTCTCAACTATCTCTATACCTTCAAAATTTGCAGGCCTAATGAGACCTTGATTGTTCTCCTTGGAACCCATTTCGATCACCTTTAAGACCAGTTGCAACGCATTAGAACCCAAAAGAAAGCACCTTCAAATACCAAAAACCAAAACCCCAAATTTCAAAATTAGACGAAACCGGGCAAAACCCATTATCTAAAACAATAACACAACCACGGAACCCCAGAACCCACATCATTCAGATTTCAAAAAATTTTAAATTTCCAAAAAACCCACAAACCTTGACGAAAGGTCGAGTCTTTCCGCCCCAAATCAAAAATCAGATTGGGTCGATTCTGGTCAATGATTCTAGGGTTTGTGAGTAGCTAGATTTTGTAGGCTTAGATTGGTTTGTTTGGTGATTTGAGTGGTCGTGGATGGTTTGTATAATCAGAGCAAGTCAACAAACAGAGGATTGAGGAAGAGATACTCACCAGGAGAGAGAGAGAGAGAGAGAGAGAGAGAGAGAGAGAGAATGGAAAATACTAAATTACCCTTAGAAAAAATAAATAATGGCATAGGATTAACGGTGTTCACCCATTGATTACACGTATTTCTGTACATGTAATTGTATCTAAAACACTAGAATTAAGGTAATCTCAAGTCAATTATTATGTAATTAATCTATTTTTCTTTATTGTGTAGGAAATAAGCAAAATATCAAAAGAAAATGATATGAAATGGAGCAATTCGAAGTTTTTAGCAAAAGGACGAAATTGTAGATATCTTAATTAAGCAATTAAGTTAATTGATTAATTATGCAATTAAGCTTAATTGGTTAATTAATGCAAGCAGGCACGTGCAGTTTTGTTTAATTGGTTGGAAACCAATTCCAATTTGACACATGGCATGGCATGGTTTAATTAACCATGATTCTCACCTCAGGTTAGCGTCCTCCCATCGGGCGCGGCATGATTTCTTCCTCTCTTCCTCTATTGTCGTGCCATGTGGCCCTAAGCTTAATTATATCTCTCTTGCAGCGCACAACAGCCACTCATATATATTCCTGTCTCCATTCTCTTCGAAAGAAAAAAAAACCTAGCAGCGCCGCACCACCAAAACTGGGCAGCTAATCCTTTCCTCCTCCTCCATTTTCCATATTTTCTTTAGTTTTATTTTAGAAATTTGAAGAATTCATGCTTCTCTTCTACAAGATTCAAGACTTGGGTAATTAATTCAAGGATAGTCATGTTAGCTTTTTAGCTAATTGTGGCCACTCTTGTTTTCTCCTACACTTTTATAATCTTTTCTCTTTGAATTTTGTAATCTTGATGTCTATGATTATGGGTTGTGAGTAATTTCTTTGTTGGGGGTTAGGATTGTGTGCCCTTACCCAAATTTTGTGTAAAAGATGTTTAATTTAATGTACTGATGCAATTTTATATTATGGATGCTTATATCAATTATTGTTGGGTTGAAATGCATGTCTACGAGCCTAGCTAGTCAACTCTAGGGTGTTTATTTTGAGTATGTCTAGGATGAAGTTAGAGGCTTGACCCCATCTAATTCCTAAGCTAGAAATCTTCAATTTCGTATTCGAGAGGTTATAAGCATGGTGATTTACACCCGTTGCGTGATTGAGCAAGCGGGTCGCTTAGTAGTCTAATTCCTCAATCTCTAGGCCTCTTGAATTAAGTGAGTTCCTACGACCCTTGACGACCCTTGAACCGGAGTAGGAATACCATGAAAGGGAATTTCAGTTTTTGAGCCTTGAACCGTCTTGGATACGACTACCGCCAAAGTAGGAGATTTGCATCTACATTAGATTAGCTTCTGACACATGAGATTTGATGAAGGAGCCTCCCTAGCAACCGAAATTCTCATTGGAGCAACCTTTCACCATTTATGAGCATGAGTCTTTCTTTGACCAAGAGCCTAATTTAAGAGAAGAAGCGCATGTCGAGCATCTTGATCAAGAGCCCTTTATTCAAGTTGAAGATGATAATAGTCATGTTGATGTGCAAAATAGTGAGCTTGGTTATGAAAGTTCCAATGCAAGTGAGGTTAGAGACTACACTTCGGAGGAATGGGTATAATATTGGAAATATAAGCTTCCAATGGAGGGGAGATATTTAAAGATGATTCCGAAGAAGATGATGGCTTATCAATTGAGGAGGATGGGGAGTTTGAAGTCATACAACATAATCCCTTGTTCATTAAGGAGGATGCAGGAGCTTGAAGTCATACACCATAATTCCTTATTCATTGAGGCTGATATTCCCATGGAGGAATATAGCCCTTTAATACTTTGTGATGATGAAGAAATTGAAGAGCCAAGGACTTTCTTGCCTCCTACATCCAAGGAGATCCATCATGAGCTTCCTAAGGTGGAGAGTAAGACATTGAGCACTTATTTTTTTTATGAGAAGATTGAGATTAAGGTATTTTTACCTCTCAATCCACCATTAAGTGGTCAATGTTTCTACAATGAGGTGATGGATTAGAAATGAAATGGAGCACTTGCATTCAACATTTCCCATCACTCTCAAGAGAGTCTATCACTTATTGTTCATATGAGCATCATTTCTACACCAATTTTGAAGGAGAATGCAAGGTGGGCTCCTAGAAGAAAAATTGAGAAGAAGAGGAAGATTAAGAAGCTACACTTTTGGTCACCCATTGGAATATTCATGGATAGCTCTTGGTCTTGCCTCTATGGCATGTCAAGGAGTCCCTTAGCCCCAAACAATAGGGTGGTCACACTTGAGAAGTATCAACCTTGACAAAGTTCACGTTCTATGGACCGGCTTGGGGTTTTTAAAAACAAGCGCTTCTAGGGAGGCAACCCTTGGTGGTTTTAAAATTTTCTTGTTTATTATGTATCAATAAGGCTATTTAGCCATCTTTTTGGGAGGATGGGAGGTGTTAACGTTTGTGACCGAGGGGTCTAATTAACGATAAATAGAGAGAGAGAGAGAGACACACACGAGAAGTATAGTGGTTCGTCTCCGCCTTAGCGGGAGACTACGTCCACTTGAATATTGTACTATGTGTGTTTGGGCCTTGCGGCCCAAGGGGATTACAAAGTATGTAATGGGATGGATATGGAATGAATTGAGTTGTGGGAGGAGGCATTCCTTTTATATATGAAGGAATGCTTCTCCTTTACATGGTTTTCGATGTGGGACAAGCAACCACCATTTCTAGTCTAAAAAGCTATGTTGTGAGGGCAACTTGGCAAGGCCGGGAAGGTGGCTTCCCGGCTACGTATTTGCCATTCAGGATACCGTGGCGTAGCTTGAACATAGGGCTACAAGATGCATGCCTCGGTTGGGCCTCACCATGGCTTGTGGGTGTCCCAAAGAGAGTGTTACTTATGCTTGGTGATGTAGCAAATCCTCCATGCATAGTGAGAGGTATCTACAAGTCCCCGAAGTCCCCAAGTAAGAGGATCTTCTTGGTTGGGGAGTTATAAGCATGAAGTCATCAAGCATAAGTGACGTCCGAGAGGCGCCTAGCCCCTACAAGTCCCTGAACTCCTTAAGCAAGAAGGGACTCGTCTAACCTGCACAATGAGACAAAAAAAACGCGCATATGTAGAATGCTTTGTTGTATTGGTTACCGCTCTTATTAATGGAACGCGAAAAGAATTCGATTTGTTGCAAACGAAAAATGGTAGAAGAATTCAATATTCCATTAATGTGTATGAACATGTAAAATATTGGTATTTGTATATGTGGATCTTATGGCCATATAACATGCACAATAGATAGTGACAAGTGTAATGGGTGTCCCAAGAAAATTGTGGGAGTAGTCCCGGTAACATAGTATGAAGCGTTTGTGAACTTGGGGCTTAAGTAAAGCATGTTGGACATGATCGAGCAAGTTGGGTGTAGTTGAGAAAGTTAGGTGTAGTTGAGTGTGTACGTGCTGTGCGAGCATGCGGGGCGTGGCCCAAGCGCAAGTCATGGCCATACTCGATACCCAAGTGAGTCGTAACCCGAGCAAGTCTTTTATCCAAGCATGTTTAATTAAGTCGTAAGTATCACAAGCTTCTAGACGAACATCACATGAAAGTGAATTTAAGCATGTATGTGTGTAGCATGTACTTGTAGTAAAGTTGCTAATAACATTTTGTAGGCATGCTTAAGGGTCATGGAGACATGTATAGTCATGGTAAAGGCTCTAATTGCAAGAGCGTAAGAGATAAGATATAGTGACTTATCTTATGCCGATTTGGAGCGAGTTGGAGTTGAAATTGATGTAAATACCCAAATCATTGCTCCGGTGAAGCATCCTAGTAGAAGAATGATGATTTCGTTAATTGGAGAGGTGATCGGTGATTATGTCCTCTTGAAACAAAATAGGTGATTAGTACATGAGTCTGTAAAATCAACACTAGTATTTTGCATGTATATTTTGCATATGTACTTTGATAAAATTTTAAGCGAAGTGTATATGCAAAAATATAGTCGACAACAAATGGCATGTTTGATTGTGTGTGTTTAGTATGGATTTGAAAGTGATAGTGAAATGTCAAAGAAGCATTGTACTAGATTGGGCGATAGCATAGTGCACATATGTGGGCGCTAGGATAAAGTTTGATAAAATTGGCAATTTAATTGAACGTGGATATGCTCTGCATGCATATCAGTGTGAAATTTTGGACCCAGCCACATATGCCTGGTTGACGTCCCTAGCTAGTTCGTTTGTGGGCATGTCCTGTTTAGTCAAGTTGGACCACAACTATATATATATATGCATAATTTATGTGCTTCTGCCACATGCATAATTAGGGCAAGAAGTTCTGACATGTTTCTTCATTTGATAATTAGCTCAACAATAAAGGTGCATGTGTTCATAATTGATGGAAAAGGCACAAGTGACCCATACATAAAGAGATATATATGTGTGTGGAGTGCACGCAGGCAGGTGTCTCCCAAATTATTCAAAAAGCTGAAGCATGTGGTGCTGATATATAAGGATCAGAGAAGAAAGGCTTAGCTTATTGATCATTTTGACCATTGATAGAAGCTCGATGCATAGGGCCGTAAGACATAATGAAAATTGAAACGGCCTGATGTAGCAGGCAGCGAGCTGCTGGGTGTCGACAAAGAAGGTGACCGCTGATCCCATGCCTAGATAAAGTTGCAGGTTCGATCCCTTCTGGCCGGCGGCGTACTGGTGTGGCCGCTAAGGTTGGCTAGCGGTTGGTTGTAGCCAGCGGAGGAGTTTTGGCTAGCGGATGGCAGGCTATCAGAGTTCTGGAACGCCGCAGGGGCTTGGTCAGCGGTTGTGGCAGGCGAACCTTTTGCCGGCGGATGTGGCTAGCAAAAGAATATGCCACTGACGGTGATTAGCGAAGGCTTGGCTTGGTAGCGGTTGAAAATAGCGGTGTACAGTGTGGCGGAAGATGGCAGCAAGGAGGCCACTGGTGCTCAGCAGGTGCTTCCCTGGAGGAAGCTGCTGTCAGACGTGGCGAAGTTGAAAGGCCCGGCGGTGTCTTGTTGGGCGGGGGTTTCCAGAGGAGAGCTGGTCTGCCAGAGGTCGGTTTTCGGCAGAGGATGCTAGCGAAGGCTAGAGGAGAAACATGTTGCTTTGACCTACCTTGGATGGTTGAATGGCTAATGGTTCCGCTGAGCTTGCGCAGCGGAGCATGGGCAGCGGCACAGTCGCGCTGAAGAGCTGGCGGAAGGGCTCGCTGGCGGCAGAGACTTGCTGGGGGAAGATGCTCAGCTGGCCGCTGAGCGCTAGTGGGTCTTGAAAGAGCTGCTGCCGGCGGCCTGATGCAACAAAGAAGAAGGAGGGTGGCCTAAGCAGATCTCTGGATGTCAAGAGAGAATTTGCACCAGCAAAATTTTTTTTTTTTTTTAGTAGGTCAATGTTGACTTTGCTGACCAACACTAATCAGCGTTGACCAAGCCCTGATGGGCGTTGACCGGAGTTGACCAGCCATGCTCGGCGTTGACCAAGCATTGACCGGCCCTGATGGGCTTTGACCAGCCCTGATTTGATGTTGACCGAGTGTTGGCTCAACGCTTACTTGTTCAAGTTCGTGGTAGGTGATGAAGCCTTTGTGTTGGCTTTCCACAGACGGCACTAATGTTAACGTTTGTGACCGAGGGGTCTAATTAACGATAAATAGAGAAAGAGAGACACACGAGAAGTATAGTGGTTCGTCTCCGCCTTAGCGGGAGACTACGTCCACTTGAATATTATACTATGTGTGTTTGGGCCTTGCGGCCCAAGGGGATTACAAAGTATGTAATGGGATGGATATGGAATGAATTGAGTTGTGGGAGGAGGCATTCCTTTTATAGGTGAAGGAATGCTTCTCCTCTACATGGTTTTCGATGTGGGACAAGCAACCACCATTTCTAGTCTAAAAAGCTATGTTGTGAGGGCACCTTGGCAAGGCCGGGAATGTGGCTTCCCGGCGACGTATTTGCCACTTCCGGATACCATGGCGTAGCTTGAACATAGGGCTACAAGATGCATGCCTCGGTTGGGCCTCACCATTGCTTGTGGGTGTCCTAAAGAGAGTGTTACTTATGCTTGGTGATGTAGCAAATCCTCCATGCATAGTGAGAGGTATCTACAGGAGGTGTTCGGAGTTGGAATGTGAGGCAAGAAAGATTGTGGTAGTGAGCAGTTTCTGTCCAGAACATTCAGTTGATTTCGAGCGACTATAGCTTCCAATATACATGCTATTTTCTGCTGAAACGTTGTGGAGATATTTCCCTGTGTGTCAACTATATACTAAAAAAAAATTAGCCTCTTTAAGTTGTTGGAAGTTCAGTTATTCAATGGTCAATGCATGGAGGTCAAAACAGAGACATCTTCTATACGATGACTTTGTGAAGCTACACCCTCTACATATCAAGCAATTTGGAGCTAAAATTATTTAGAGATGTATCTTCACATGGCCTATGTATGCTGGTACAAAATTTTTTAATTTGAACTTTCCTAGACCCAGATGTAGGTTTTCAAGTTACAGAGAATAGAAGCAAAGCACAACGGAAACTGCGGAACAGATCAGTGAGTTTGGAGGCCAATGATTTTTGACTCAGACCTCATTTTACAGTGAAATTTTAATAAGGTATCATCATGAGTCTACTTTCATTGTCAGTTGGTCTCACTCTCATTGAACCTCTGGAGTTTCAGATATTGCAGTTTTGGTGACTGAGGGTCAGCAGCAGACTTCATTACAAGCTGGCAAATTTGACCAGCTATATTTTTCATCTCAATTGAAGACAAGTGGATCACTTGATATGGATAGAAAGCTCTTTGAGTCTACTTTCTATTCCAGGTAGTGTCACTTACTTATCTCTTTCTGAGTATGAGATATGGGCACTTGAAGACAGAAAGGTCATTGCTTGAAGTTTTCTGCACTCACTAGTTTTGTTCACTCGGGTTGGTTGGACTTCTTTCCATTTTATTTCATCTCTGGAGAGTAATCTATGGACATTCTCGAGGTGTGTTGGAGGTGGCAAAGCCTATGATCTAATGGATGACCTTTGTCTATATTATTTGATGGGCTATTTTTGACGCATTGCTCTTTGGACACTATATATTTCTTATTGGAGTCGATCTTCACATGAGCACCTAGAGCTATTATGGAACATATTTTAAGGAGGTTGGTGTCTCGTATTATTCTTTTGCGAAGGTCGTGAGCAATGGAAGGTTGATAAAGGGGTTTCCATCATTTTTCTTCACATTTAGATATTTACTTTCATACTTACTTCTTGTGCCTACGCCCGGATTTCACTCTCATGCCTAAATCCAACATAGATTTAGCTTTTGAGCTCACTTAACAACATTGAGGACAATGTTGATTTTAAGTGTAGGGGTGAGGGCTCGGGTGCCCTATTTTCTTCACTCAAAAAAAAAATTCACTTTTAGATTTAGCTTTTTGTAATTAGATTTTAGTGGTTAATGCATTTTTCCAACCCTAATTAATGACAAGCCATGAACTTAACTTGTTATGATTGTGGATAGATTAAGCATGATCTAGGTTTTTGAATTTGTTTTGTGATTAAGTGTATATGTGACCTATGCTTGACTTTATGTGTGCACATAGCCTATGGTTAGGTTAGTTCATCATAATTAGAGAAGCATATAGATGATTTGATTAACTTGCATGCCTTATTTGTGAGCTTTTGTGCTTATATCTATAGTGTATGCATCATTCATTCACTTTCTTTTTCATGTGTGTACAATTTCATGACATTGCGTATATAAAACTTGCTTGAGACCTCTCGAGGCTACTTGTTAGCTTACAACAGGATGGAAAAGATTGAGGCATTAGGGTTAATTACCACCATGGCCAAAGAAGCATGTGCCCAAAGACATTTACCACTAGATTGTCATTTTGAGTCTATTTATATTTTTAGCCTTTTTGTTCATTCACACCACAAATTCCTGCCTAACCTATACACTTTTATCCTACCATTCCATTGTAGTTGGTGAAGCGATTCGAGATAATGACTTTATGTTTAAGTGTTTCAAAAGAAAGAAAAAGTCAAAAGTGTGAGGTTATAAAAGAATAAGTGTGGGGGTGAGTGTGTGTTTAGAAAAGAAAGTTCGAAAAAAAAAATAGCTAGTATTATTTTTGTTTATAGTATAGTGCAGTGTGAGTTGTACATTGAGAATAGAGTGAGTGAGTTAGCATTTGAAAGCAAAAGTCATATCTCTACAAGAGAGAGTAGCTTCACGGGCTTCTATGGACTTTATATTTCCTTATCATTCATTTCTCTTAACCACTTGCCCTTAGCCTTATTACAACCAAATAAAAGACCTATTGATCTTGAATGTTGTGAACTGTAGCGGAGATGAGATTGAAAAGCAAGCATATGGCAGCGCGTGTTGTGGAATTGCTTTGAGTGAAACACATATAGCTAGCGGTAATATTAAGTGAACCTATGTGAGTTTAGTGGGTTATGTCGGGTCTTCTATATGCCTATTTGATTATGGTGGATTGATTTGACACATGGTCAACACATGCATATACTTGAGTATCTCACATATGCATCTTAATTGCCATAGAAATTCATAAGTCCTATGTTATGTTTTGTCAACTTTATGGTCATACACATAATTAATTCTCCGAGAGTTATGGTTGGAAAGGCTAATACCGCATTTTACTTATGTTTGTGAGTTATTAGATTTTTAGATTATATTTCATTTAGTTTGTTTTAAGACAAGCAAAGTTCAAGTGTGGGGTGTGATTACACGCATTTCTATGCATGTAATTATATCTAAAACACTATAATTAAGCTAACCTCAAGTCAATTATTATGTAGTTCCATTTTTGTTTATTGTGTAGGAAAGAAGCGGAATTGCGAAAACCAAAAGAAAATGACACGAAATGGAGCAATTCGGAGTTTTTAGCAAAATGATGAAATTGTGAAATCTTAATTAAGCATGCAATTATATAAGTTAATTGATTAATTATGCAATTAAACTTAATTGGTTAATTAAGCACAAAATGTGCAGCATGCAAGGAAAGATGGGTTAATCACCCGTTGCTTAATTATCCTTTTGACACGTGGCAGAAAATATGCCATACTTAATTGACCATTCCCAGTAGCAGCTCATCACGAGCTCTTCTCTCCACATGCCACCATCTTATTTACTCATCCTTCTTTTGTTGAACACGTGGCACTAGCAGCTCTTCTCTTGTACTTTGCTCACCTACACCACCGAGGGATATATATAATTAGAGGAGAGACCCACGTACATTATTTTCTCTAATCTAGATACACAACGCCGCGTATCACCAAAAGAGCTGCCCTCTTCTCCACCCTCCACCTCCATTTTACATATTTTCTTTAGTTTTATTTTAGGATTTTGAAGGATTACTCACCCAAAGGATTTAAGGATTCATCAAAAGCTTCAATCTCTACAAGATTCAAGACTTAGGTAATTATTGTGAGAGTTGTAAATCAAGACTAGTCATGCTAGCTTTTTAGCTATTTGTGTTTCTCTTTCACTTCTCTTCTCTTTTGTATTTGAATTTGAATTTTGTAATTTTGATGTCTATGATTATGGGTTGTGAGTAATTTCCTTGTTTGGGGCTAGGGTTGTGTCACTTGTGTGCCATAGTCTAAATTTTGTGTAAAAGATGTTTAATTTAATGTAATAATGCAATTTTCATATGATGGATGCTCATATTAATTATTGTTGGGTTGAAATGCATGTCTAGGAGTCTAGTCAACTTTAGAGTTTGTATTTTGAGCATGTCTAAAACGGAGTTAGAGGCTTGACTCCCTCTAATTCCTAAGCTAGAAACCCTCAATTTCGTATCCGAGGGGTTATAAGCATGGTGATTTACACATGTTGCTTGATTGTGCGGGCGGGTCACTTAGTAGTCTAATTCCTCGATCTCTAGGCCTCTTGATGTGAATTAGTGACCCTTGAACCGGCTCTAATTCATGTCAAGTGAGTTCCGATGACCCTTGAACCGGAGTAGCAATACCATGAAAGGGAATTTCAGTCCTTGAGCCTTGAACCGCCTTGGATACGACTACCACCAAAGTAGGAGATTTTCATCTACATTGGATTAGCTTCTGACACATGAGATTTGGTGAAGAAACCTCCCTAGCACCTGACATTCCCATCTATTTGGTTATACTTTTATTAATTTCTTTGCATTTTTATTAATTGCTTTACATTTCATTACATTTTGTTAATCTAAAATCCCTCTTTCAAAATATTGAAACTCCGACTCATTGTAAATAATCATCACTAGGCTATTAGTTTTTATTAAGCTTTGGTGAGAACCAAAGCCGAGCATTGCTAAGGCTTAGTGCCTTAAAGTAGAATTTTTGTTTATTTTGTTCTTCTTTTGCATGCTAAGTGTCTTCAATTCCGACTACCCAAGGATTGTGGGTTAACCACTAATCCCCGTGGTACAATAATTTTGGGCTTAATACTTCCCTGTCTTGACACGATTCGTACGCTTGCGAGAGTTTATGCATCAAGTCACCCATCACAGAAAATCAATCATTTTTCCTAATCACTAAAGTCTATTGTGTAGATAATAGTCATAAAAATTGAAATTATTAATCCTAAGTCCGAACACGTTTGTGGACCTTCTACGGAAAATTGATAGGATTCCCTTTTCTTTTATTTTGAGTTGGGAGTGGAAGGCCCTAAATTCCTTAGAAAATACAAAAAAAAAATTCCTTTGAAACAAACTTAGATTCAAATTAGGTTGCAAGTAGTGCAGAATAGCTGGGCTAAATTGTTTGAATAGTGAATAGAACATTAACACCAATTGAATCATACTAATTTACCTCAGAAGAACTCAATTTCTACTTTGGGTTGTGAAATCGAGTGGGTACGTATTACGAATTCAAAACTCCTTTGTTGTAATGATAGCAAGTTGGAGAGCAAGAAAGACAAATAGAAAGAAGATGGTTGCTTAGTAGCAGAAGCGGCGGGAGCACTTAGGCTTAAAATGGCGCTGAGAGGGCAGTTTGTGAAACCAGATCCTCTCACCATCAGACCCAATATTTGCATACTGGAGGAGAGGGAAGAGAGACGGGAAAAAACTCAAGCTCTTGTTGTCGATGGGCGAATGGCAAGTTGTAATTTAAAAAATATATATAAGGGCTATTCTGTCTTTTCAAGAAGGCTCGGCTCAAGCAGATAAACGGCAGGCGATCTGTTTTAGTAAATGTATATAATAATAATAAGGGGAAATTACTGGTCACTCCCTGTACTTTTAGGGAGTCGACAGTTCAGTCCATGCTATCCTAATTTCGACAAGTTACTCCTCAGACTTTCAAATCTCACACAATTTGGTCCAAAATGACTATTTTGCCCCTCCCTTCCTCTTTTTGTTTTTTATTTTTCTCTCCTCTCCCCTCCTTTCTTCTAAAATTCATAATTAATTCATACGAACTCCGATATTTGCGTTCCATATATGTACGAGATCGTATCGATGAGCTCCACAACTTTTATGAAGAAAGTTTTTTCAAATTTTGTATGTATAAAAAGTCAATTTTCACGACCGCTCCAAATAACATTCGTTTCGAAAATCCACTTTTTTCTAAAATTCATAATTAATTCATACAAACTCTGATTTTTGCGTTCCATATATGCACAAGATTGTATCAACGAGCTCTACAACTTTTATGAAGAAAGTTGTTCCAAATTTTGTACGTATAAAAAGTCATTTTCACTACCCCCTAAATAACGTTCGTTTCGAAAATCTCCTTTCTTCTAAAATTCATAATTAATTCATACGAACTCCGATATTTGCGTTCCATATATGTACGAGATCGTATCGAGGATCTCTACAATTTTTATGAAGAAAGTTTTTCCAAATTTTGTATGTATAAAAAGTCAATTTTCACGACCCCCCCTAAATAACGTTCATTTCGAAAATCTCCTTTCTTCTAAAATTCATAATTAATTCATACGAACTCCGATATTTGCGTTCCATATATGTACGAGATCGTATCGATGATCTCTACAATTTTTATGAAGAAAGTTTTTTCAAATTTTGTATGTATAAAAAGTCAATTTTCACGACCCCCCCTAAATAACGTTCATTTCGAAACTAAAATTGATACGAAACCGAATTTCTCGTACAACTACTTATGAAATAGTCTCAATATTCATAATTCAAATATTTGATATTTCTTGGGTTGAAATGTGCATAATGAGAGAGAGTGTGTGTGTGTGTTATTTTGTGGTTGGGGGGTCGTGAAAATTGACTGTTTATACATACAAAATTTGAAAAAACTTCCTTCATAAAATTTGTAGAGCTCATCGATACGATCTCGTACATATATGGAACGCAAAAATCGGAGTTTGTATGAATTAATTATGAATTTTAGAAGAAAGGAGGGGAGAGGAGAGAAAAATAAAAACACAAAAAGAGGAAGGGAGGGGCAAAATAGTCATTTTGGACCAAATTGTGTGAGATTTGAAAGTCTGAGGAGTAACTTGTCGAAATTAGGATAGCAGGGACTGAACTGTCGACTCCCTAAAAGTACAGGGAGTAACCAGTAATTTCCCCTAATAATAATGTCACAGTCGACCTATAATTTGTATCACCAACTCACCAAGAATACTTGTTCAACTCAACCCAACGTTGAGTTGAGAAATTCTGAGTGAGGAAAATTCTTATGTATATAGATACACAAAAGACGATAAATGGGAAATTAGATAGTCCTATGCAGAGCCCTAAAGTTGTGGACAAATTAGCAGTTCAACCCTAAGACATGCATGAAAACAAACATACACCTAAGTTCATATATATATGTGTGTGTGTGTGTGTGTGTGTGTGTGTGTGTGCGATTTATCATATGAGTGTACATGCGCATCTTTCACCAAGGAACTTATTCAGGAAGCTAGACTATCTGAATTTTTTCATAAAGTTTCTAGAGAGAGAGGGTATACCTTCTCTCTAGAAATTTTCTCCAACACACCCATTATTTTGAGAGTCTCCCTACCCCAACCCCACCAGCACCACCACCAACCCGTGTACCCCTTCCACTTCCTCCATCCCTTGCACACATCCTCTATTCATAAGACCCATTTTCCCGTTCCTCTCTCTTCTTCATCTACCTCACCTATCTACCCCACTATCTTCACAAACCATACTGCCCTCGATCATGGGCTCTCATTGATTGAGAATGACTCTCATCCTCTTCACCCTCACCACATCTCCACCTCTTCCATTCTCTGCACATGCAACCCAAGATGCTCCCTTGTCACCAGATCTCTTCCTCTACAACTCAGATCTGCAGTCTATATCCTCTTGGATGGAATTGATCACTATTGCTTCCGGATTTGCTTCGTTCTCCACCATCTTTAAACGAACTTACGCCCGTTGGCGGATTTTTCGTTCCTCAAAAGCGAGTGGCTCGATTGCTCTTGCAACCACACTCTGCTAAGTTATTTGGTGTTTCATGGGCGTTCT
Source organism: Rosa chinensis (assembly GCF_002994745.2). Classification (NCBI taxonomy): domain Eukaryota; kingdom Viridiplantae; phylum Streptophyta; class Magnoliopsida; order Rosales; family Rosaceae; genus Rosa; species Rosa chinensis. The sequence continues at coordinate 54,374,775 of NC_037093.1, read as the reverse complement.
TGAGCCCTCTGTGTGTCCCAACTAGTGTAGAAGGAAGCAAGATGGTGTTATGGCAGCTATTTCTCTTCAAGCAAGGACATGGATGAGGCGACAATAGAGTTCAGAGGATGGAGACGTTTTCCTATTGGTGGCTGATAGCATTTTCTCTAGGGTTTGTTTATTTCAATTATGGGCTCCCAACTTGTTTTTGGGTTAAGTCTCTTAGAGGCTTTTGTTATCTTCTGTTAGGCCTAAGTACCTTATTTGCAGGGCCTATTGTATTGTGGTGGATCTTTTGGGTCATCTAATACAAACTTTATTTTTCGGATAAAAAAAAGAAGGAATTTAATGACCTAGGACCTAGGTAGAACACATGAATATGTAATTATGTATACATGTGTGTGTATACACTATGTTTGCAACAATTTTATGCAAATTGCAATCCCAAAGGTTAAGCCTAATTAAGCCTAATGAATTCCTTATATGGAAATTAAATCTAGTCATTGAGAATCTTCCTCAGATTTCCCTATTTTTTCTCTGGGTTAGTTAGTATTTGGTGCGAGTCATTATTGTGTTTCCATCTACGTACTTTGGTCTAAACATATTGTAGTAACTTGGTGTTATTATTCTTGATCAGTTTCTACATCTGGTATCAGAGCTTAAAGGAGTAAAGAATTGCTGGTGGTTCAAGGATGGCCAACAGAGTCGAGTTCTCCAGTGCCTAGTCGGTAAATTTGATGAAAAGGGCAACTTTCAACATTGAAGAGCCCTGATGAAGCTTTTCTTCAAATTGATGGAATACATTTAGGTTGTAATCAATAGATTCAAAATCCGGGAGATGCAAATCTCAAAACAGAACTAGAGAGAGGAGTTAATCAAAAACTGAAAGAAAGATAACAGAGCGCTAATGTATATCTATGGAGCTATCGATTCTGAAATTTATGAGAAGATTGCACATGCTGCTACCGCAAAGAGGCCTGATCGAGATTGTCTCATTAACAACTATGTGGGGCAAGATAAGGTGAAAAAGGTTCACCTCCAGACTTTGCAGCGGCTATTTGATCTTCTTCAGATGGAGAGAAGAAATAGCATCTCAGAGTACTTCTCATGCACCTTGACAATTGTGAATCAGATGAGAGCCAATAGGGAGGTTATAGAGGATCTCCAAGTCGTGGCATTAGTTCTTTGGACTTTGACAGCGACTATTTGAGCTTCTTCAGATGGAGAGAAAAGAGAGCATCTCAGAGTACTTTTCATGCACCTTGACAATTGTGAATCAGATGAGAGCCAATAGGAAGGTTATAGAGGATCTCCAAGAAGTGGAGAAAGTTTTTTGGACTTTGACAGCAGCTATTTGAGCTTCTTCATATGGAGAGAAGAGAGAGCATCTCAGAGTACTTTTCATGCACCTTGACAACTGTGAATCAGATGAGAGCCAATAGGGAGGTTATAGAGGATCTCCAAGTCATGGAGAAAGTTCTTTGGACTTTGATAGTGGTTCAAAAACAAAATCACATCAATAGAGGAGTCACGAGATCTCAGTGCCCTGACAGTGGATGAGCTGATGAGTTCCCTCCAAGCCTCTGAGCAGAGGCTAAATGAGAAGTCAAAGGTTGCAATCGAATTCGAATAAGCATTGGAGATGTAGTTGAACTTTTTTTGGAGATGCAGTTGAACTTGAAAAGGAGAAAATTTTGGCGTACCGCAGTGAAGGACGTTACAGTGGTAAGGGACACTATCGCCGTGAGACAAGAAAACAGAGTTCAAGCTACAAGAAATGATCGAATCACCGATTTGGAGTAAAGAGAGGAAGAGAAAGAGCTTGTACATCGAATCACCAGTTGATAATTAATCAATTTTTCACAGCAAGAGAAACAATTAATCATCCTTTGATGGTTATCTCACTTGTTTAGTATGTATACTATTTATTATTAATACAAAGAGGGATCTACAGCTAGTTTTTGAGTGTGATAGTCTTTTCAAGGTTGTGTAGAGATGCTTTGTGTCCCTCAATCACCAGAGCGTTGTTGTTGTTTTTTTTTTCTTTGAAGTCAAAAGTTAAAAAGGCAAAAATCCACCTAGACCTATGAAATTCATTGAAGAAGAAAAAAAAAGGACTAAATTCTGCTTACTACCCTGTACTTTCAAGGGTTCATCAGTTCAGTCCCTGCACTTCTAATTTAATCAGAAAAGTCTTTGCACTCTCCAATTTCATCAAATCAATCCAATCCGCCACCACTTTGTCAATTTTCGGAGAAAATTTTCAAACTACCCATCTGCATTCACAAGACTGACACATCAGCGGCTGCCTAGCGATGGGTAGTTTGAGAATTTTCCTTGTGAGAATGTCCCACATCAGCATTTTAACAGCGAAAATTGATGGAATAGTGACGGATTAGATCGATTTGATGAAATTGGATAGTGCAATGACTTTTCTGATTAAATTAGAAGTGCAGCGACTGAACTGATGAACCCTTAAAAATACAAGGTAATAAGCAGAATTTAATCCAAAAAAAATACAAAACAGGGGACCAAAAAACCAAAACCTCCCATACAAAACAAAAATAAGCTATAGAAAAACCAAACTATCGAAAACGAAAATTCGGCATACCCAAATGGTTTGTCTGAAGATATTTATGAATAAAAAAAAAGAAGCTGGATCCAACCAAATCAGTTCACTAAAACTCAAACCATAATTAGCCAATGCATCTGCAACTTGATTCCCTTCCGGAAAGATATTGAAGATCGGAATTGCATCAAAGAAATGTTGTATAAGCAATTGCCCCACTCAATAGAAAGCTGCCAAGGCACCAAATCAGGCAGAAAATTTAGAACTAGGGAAAGAGTCAACCTCTAGCCATATATGTTTCCAGTCCCTTACCCAAACTAGCTCAATAGCTTTAATAACAGCCATTACCTCCACTGCTACTAAACTAGGAATGGTAAGATTAGAACTATTAATTATATATTGTCTAATTCTCCATATGTATTTCACTTCACCACAACAATTATAAGCTACAGCCACGTACCATGTTCCTGGCTTTATACAGAAAACGACAAGCAAGAGACATATATTCGTGTCCAATGCCCAGAGCCACATTTAAAAATGTCAGTGCGCTGTGGAGCCGTTGCCATCCTTCAAATGTGCCACATTCCAACGCTTTCGTGGGTATGACTATGAGGGGACCCACAATTATGTGTGCCAATTCTAAACTATTCTAACAATATTTTATTGGGTTTAATACCCACCATTAATACAAACCGTCACTATCTCTATTTGCAATTTTAAAAAAATTTATTAGATAAAAAGATGCATAAAATTAATCATTCCAAAATATTTAATTATAAAATTCCAGAAACCATTCAATTACAACTTCAGATTTCTCTACATATGAAAGAAACAAGTGCATTTCACTAATAATTAAGGTACCAAGGATCAAAACTGTAAAACATGATAATCAATTGCCAACTTCAAGCAACCACATAATAATGCATACAGAACCTAGGAATATTTTGTCTACAAGCTTTGCCTCTTTTATGCTGCAACCTTATCTGCAATTGTCTTAATTAATAGTGCCTTCTTGATATCCTTTTTTTTGAGAGAAAGGAGGTCAGAACTCCTTGATATCCTAGAACAACTACACTTGCTGAGCCAAATTTAGCGGCAAAGCCCAACGAACATTTTCACATCTGTAGGATCAATCACGGGTAATCAGTTGCTAAAAATAACTAGCACAGCAAACCACTAGCACCATAGTGCAAAGCAATGAGTATGTAGTTTATAATTTGTGGTTAACATATTTAAACTTAAAAGGACCACTTTAAAGCATGTAAAGATGAGGGAAACATACCACTACATATCACATTTATGTTATGAGATACATCATCTTAGCAACTCCACAACTCCATATCACATTTATGTTATGAGTTCTGGTGCAGGAAGCTTCCCTAACTTCAGATAGTCATCAGGGGTTTGCACACCACGATCAATATCATCACAGTTCAAATAGCATCTGAATTGATAGGACAGCAGTGAAAAAAACTTAAACAGAAAAATAGATTGATGTATGTTGAAAGCCAAGTCACCAAAAAAGAATTGACTAAACACATAATCTCAGTAGATAACTTGATACACATAATAGTTTGCTTGTAAATATGCATTGCATCTATGAAGGTTAATCAAACCACATAGAAATTTAAAGAAAATTGTCAACAAGTTTTACCTCATGGTTTGAATCACAATATAGGTATCAAGATATTTTCCATCCATTAGCATGTCCAAATTAAAGAGCTTCCATCACCTAGCAGTAGTAAACAAATGAAATCAACAAGTTGAAAATCAGAGGTTTTTTATATGTGTTAGGACCATTAATCAATCTTTATAGTGGAAATGATAAGGTAATCATATTAAGCATTCTCATTTAGGTGATAACTGTCATGTAAAGGCAGACAAGCATCAAGTGCTAGTTTGTCATGCATAGATACAAGTATTTCCACACAAGTCAAAGTTCAAGGTAATTGAATTTGACATGAACTTTAAGAAACAAGTTTATTTCTGGACTCTTATAATCAATAAGCATACCCGAATGTTACTGTTACATCATCTTAGCAAGGTTCACCGATTAGGATTCCCATGCATTTAGATCATAGAACAATTATGAGGCTAAACTCTGAAATAACCAGGAACAACCATTAATCAGTCATGACGCTAAAGTAAAAATAATGCTTCATTCAGAAAACACAATTTATATGAGGATGATCCTCCTTAAATTTCAGAGGTAAGGAATTGAAATTACAATACTTAAAACACAAATTCAAACCAAGATTTGAAAACCAGATCAGAGTTCACAGGAAAAAAAGATAGATTGAGCAATTACTTGTTAGTTTTTACAGGGATTACCAAACCTTCTTTTTTTTTCTGAACTAAATTGGGTTAATTCAATCTGACCCAGAATCTAAAATGTAAAATCAAATACATGGAAAGACAATTTCTAAACTTTATAGATAAGCACAGGACCAAAAACTGAAATGCAGAATGGGAAAGATCTTGAATCATTACTGTAACCAAAAAAAAAAAAAGATCTTGAATCATTATGAGTCTGAGGAGAGCAAGAAAGATAGAGAAGGAGGGAAAGATATCATGCACTCGTAGCAAAGAGGGATAGATCTGAAGTTCGGAACCTTTAAGAACTTCAAGCTCCAGCTTGGCTTGTCGGTCTTCACAATATGGGCATACTGTCGGCCTTCACACTATATAATCCTCCATCCCATCATTTTTAAATCTTTGTCGAAAAAAACATCATTTTTAAATATGAAGGTTGCCACGTTCGACAATAATTGTGACTAGATAAGATAAAAATTAATAAACAATTGCCTTCACCACCATCCTAGGCACTGGCGGGACTAAAGTCAATGTTAATAGAGAATTACCCCACAGTTGTTTAAATCGTGGGCAACCAAAGTGTGGCTGTTGCTCAGTTTTGTTGTAGTGCTTACAAAGAGGAATTGCAAGGAAAAAAAAAAAAACAACCTTATTTCTCATATATATGATCATCGATCAGTTACATGGTTACTACCAAGTCGCATCATTTGGTGTCATACATACATGTAGTTCCAGGCCAAAATTGGCAAATGGTTATTATGTACAGCATAATACCATATGCTCATAGTACTCATAGCTAGTTAAGAAGACCATGCCATGTCTGTATATACACTGTATATAGACAGTTATTTGGTACCAAAATCAGCGAGTTCTCCAAGTTCTTCAACCTCCTTTACCAATTCTTCAACTTTTTCCACAGTTTCCATCAACAGGAAGACAAAGCTTGAAATAGCAAGTTCATCAACATTCTCTAGTGGTCCAAACTTGGAAGAAGAAATGATGGAGTTCAGCTCTACTCTCATTGACTTCAACTTGGGCATGATCACAGCTTCTTGTTGGCTTCTTCTCATCTTCGTAACGCTCTCTCCGAGCTCTCGCAGGGTCAATGCGAGTGACAACCCTACAGCTTTGCTAGGCTCTTTGATCGACTCTCTCACACTTGACGACGGCTAACCATTCCAAAACAAGGAGTTAGTCATAAGCTTTTGTTGAAGCAACTTAAGTGACAGCAAATTATGGGATAAATAGTATGTGTAATGTACCTGTCTAGGAGATTGAAGACAGGCTTTGAGGGAAAGGACAATGGTGGCGAGGTCTCTTAGCTGCTCTCCAACCTGTAGGTATTTGTTCCATGGGTAGTGAAGACCAAATTTCCCGTGCCATGGTTCCCACTTCGCAAAATTTGCCTGTCATACAATACATATTACAACATTAGTACCGTACCAAACAGTAAACACCGATACAACTCACTTTTTTGGTTATATAACCAAGGTAGTGCTTCTGAAACTTTATGTTAAAATATAGCAGATTGTTTATCATACATTATGTAAGGTTAACATCAAATGAGACAAATGTGATTAAGTTTTTTAGATATATACTTGCATTTTAATGATCGGCTTATATCATAGGTCATTTTTTTTAAGGTTAATCACCACAAAAAACCAGTAAATTGAAAATCGCTTTGCCATTTGATTGTTTCAGTTCATCCAGTTGTCTGGTATTTGTCTATATTAAAATGGCCAAACTGTTTTTGATATGACTGATAATTAAAGATGATCCTTCGAAGGTTTCTGACATTTTCCAGTAAAGACTGTCTCGGTGTAATATTTCTCGCATATACCAGTGACAAGAGGAGATAGTATATACCAGCGACTCATCTTTAGACTTCGAGTGCAACACCGATTTGCAACTACCGGAACTGGAACTCGGTTGGCCAGGCTGGTTATCCTTTTCACTATTTAATCTGAAGTAATCTTCAAGGCATTCTATACATAGGACGAATAAGAAGTTGAGTTAGATGGTTCAATTATACATATCGACTTTAGTGAAAATATAGTTTCTCTTCCTAGCTATTTAACTTAATTACCTTCAATAGCTTTTGCAAGGGCTTGGAATTTACTGGATAAAGAGTCATGAAGCTCATCACTGGCCCATGTGGGGAAGACGAGTAAGCTTATGATGATGCAGACGGCGAAACCCATTCCGATGGTTGAAAGCCGCTCACGAGCCAATTTCAACACCTCCTCGGCACGTAAACCCGAAACAACCACCAGATTGAAGGTGAGTATGAATATCATTGCTGCATAGTCGTATCTCTTCTTGATGCTCGGCTGTAATCTAGTGTATGTCCCAGCTGCACCTGAAAACCATGAGATATACTGTTTATAAAAATATGATCACATTAATCACACACTTTCGTCATCAACCATTTAAAATCTGTAATGCACGCCACGTCATGAAAGTAGAAGTTCCAAATTCTTTGGGGGCGAGTACTAAAAGCATATTGAGCTAAATATGTAGTAACATTATCTTACCGATGACAAATACAGCAGAACCAATGATTATGGTGCTGGCCTCGCCCATGCCAGTAACTTCTTGAGCTAAAGTTGCAGCTGAGCAGCCAAGCCCACCTCCTAAGATGGTTCCCAATCCTCGGTTTATGCCCTTGCTAAGTGTAGCACCTGAAAAATTAATGTTACCCAAACATATGTTAATTAACGTACAAAAAATTAACTTGAACTAAAAATGAATCAGAACTTGAAACCGGATTATACCTGCAAAGAACTCGAAGATGACGACGACGGTCATTATAGCCCACATGGCATTTTCTCCGACTTGTTCATAGAGAGGGTCGAGCAGATAGAGTAGTGAAACCAAAACCAGTGCAATCCCAACCTTGATGCTGTGAATCAGCTTTCTCATTTTCTGCCTGTTCTTTTGTAGCTCTCCAAGATAGGAGAAAATAATTGAAAGCTTGTTTGGTCTCTCCTTCTCTTTCTTAATGCTGGGAAGAGGAAGAGAAAGCTCTCCATCTGGAATTGATATCACGGTCGAACCCATAATTAGTACTACCAGAAGTGCTTGTTACTCAATACGACTTTCAGTTTCTTGAGTTGAGAATTTTGGAATGAGGAATTGTGATATATATACACGTTACTTCCATGAACAGTGAGAGACAGACAGGAATTAGATAGTCATAATTCTTTTTATTCAAAGTCCTAAGTGGACAACTAGCTAGCTTAGGTCCTTTCCTTCATTAATCCTAAGACAATGCCCTGTCTAGCTAGGTATGCATGAAAACAACATATAGCTAGGTTCATCTCTCAGGTAGGGTGTTCATGTATTTGGATTTAGGTAACTCGGTAATCGAGTGGACCGTGCAAGGTCATTAATTTATGTGATGCACAATTGTCTTTTCGCAACAATTTAAGAGAGTTAGAAAAGAGATACACCATAACACTTTTAGCGGAATCATTTTTTCCTTTCATCATATGCATGTAACTGAATAACTAAAATTGTCTATTCTTTAAAAAGTAGTGTATTTAATCATCTAAATTGATTTAACAAATTGAATGAAATTAAAATGATAATGAAAAAGGATCATCCCCCACACGAGTACCCCAAGTTTCACCAAGGTTTCTTAATTAGTAGCTTATGAGATATATGTAGCGTGTTAGTGGTCACAACTCACATACATCATGCATAGTTGCCTGGTGTCATGTGATGCGAGGTTGATTACCAAGACATGGTAGTTCCCCTTATGTTCCATCTTCACCTGTACATATCATCGGGGCCAAAACTTGTATGGGACGGACACAACATGCCCACCTCCACCAGAAATGATGTGAAACCTAAATACATACTCATATTTGTGCTAGAGTTGGATGCAAATACGTCTGCTCCATAACCATTAATTCTTGTCGTATATATGGTGGATAATATACAAGTATGAACCAAACTAAGCCTTTTCTTGGGTGCTGAAATACTTGTATGTAGGAATTAGGTTAGAACCAACATCTACTGCTCAGGATTAGGAAATAATCCAATCATTAGTTTCTACATGTGATAACAATATGAAATACCATATACATGGACATGAAACACTGAGATAATCATAATCGTAGTGATGATATATAGACCCAAGTTACTCCCACTTTATTAAGATATGGTGCAGATGTTACATTGACAGGTGCCACTTTCCTTTGTCTTTAATTTCTTCTGTGCTATTTATTTGGTAAACATCTTTTATCCCATTTTTATAGGCGATAAACAATTTTCTTGGATCTCCTTACGTGATCAAGTTGGCCACTTCTTTCAAAAATTAATGGAATTTTTTTTAGAGTGGAAAATTAATGGACTTTACATATATAGATATAATGATATGTGTTATGCTTTGTTACTTACTGGAGTGGCAATATTTTAGTTTAAGCATGGTAATGTCTCGTTTGGAATTGTTTCGCTTTTAAAAAAATCAGTTTTTTGTTCAAAATTTTATATTTTAATGTGTTTGGTAAATAAATAAAAAGCAGTTTTAATTGAAAGTTACAGGTCACTGACAGCAGATTTTAGCAGCCTATATATTGCTTTTAGAAGCTGTTGTGGATAAAAATACGCTTGTAGTTGTTTTATGTACTGACAACACTTTTAAAAATATTATTTACCAAACACGAAACTGTTTTAATTCATAGCTGAAGTTTTATTTAAAAATCACAGCAATCTCAAACTAGCCCTAAAATAATTACACCAATTAGCAAGAAGGGAAGTGAGATTAACAAGTCAATTATTAAATTTCTTATAGGATTGAAAAGAAAAATCAATAAATACATAGATAATAAACTATACAAAAATTTAGGATAAAATTTATAAAACAACTAAAAATGTACTTCAAACTGATGTTGAACTGTACTTAAAAACAAAAAAATTAGAAATATAATTGATATTTTAGACGTAAATTGAGACTCATACTTGCATTGAAACAGCTTAATATAATTTGATGTAGTGACATTAATTTTCCTTTTGTAAGCCAGAGGTCTAAAAGTTGACTCACAGATTAAGTATTTTGTATTCTCAGTTATTATTTATTTCAAAAAATATATGCATTAATTGATTGACATCAGAATAAATAATTAAAATTTTCAAAGTTATTCATTCATAGGCGCCAAATAAGAAACCTAACTTTAGTTAGATAACCTGAACATGACCTACTTAATTAGTCCTTGACAACCTTAATTTAACATATCATGCTTTCTAACTTTCACCAGTCTAAAAATTGCATTCTTACTATTGGTGGATAATATCTGTCCTCAAATTAACATCATCCTGATCTATAGTTGTGATATTGTTAAATGAGTCTTTCACTTACCAAACAACGGTGCCTCCAGACTAATTATGTAATCAGGTTTTGCTCCTTAGCTGCATTTACCTACAACCTGTCCACATCTATTAACTAATTAATCATTTAATCATACTTGAAGGGTGACACTTCATAGAAAGGTTTAGCATCCACAAACTTGAAAGTTCTGACTTGCATTTTATCTGTCTCTATATGGAATCTAATTTAATGATCAAACTGTTAAGATCCAACGTAGTTAAAGATTTGTATAAAACCTATCAGGATTAACGCTTGATTATTTAGATTGCAGACCAATACAAACTTGAAGCTAGAAAAGTGATAATCAAATGGTTAACCAATACTGTTTTGGTGATTCCTCCCAATAATATGCTCGCAAAAATTATATGATTATTATTATTAAATTACGTGCCGATAAAAATTATGTACAAATATTACATCATATATATGGATTGAAATGTAGTGCGTAAAAGTGTTGCTAAGTTTCTTAGTATGATTTTCTTTTAGACAAATTTACGTGGCAACATCTTCGTTGCATGCTTTCTAAGAGGCACTAAGTGCCTCTTTCATTCGTTCTTAAGATGGAGTTCTCGAGATTCAAAGAAAAGATTGCTGAGTTGCATATTTACATGATTTTCCTTGGCCAAAAATAGCAAAAACACAAGACTTAGTGGTTTGTTTTCCACTAAAGAGTACTTGACATATCCTAGCCTAGGCACCCACCAAATTAATCTCTTTCTGCATGTTGCGTCCAGCACTAAGGGGAGTGCATGTGATAATTGAGAGAGTGAATTACGATGATCATCAGGGTAAAAACAAAAAGATATTGTTAATGGATTCAAAGTTAAACCAAGTTGATATTCAATTACAGATCATGCTAAAGTCTGTTCATTCATATTTAAAATGAGTTAGCTTATGTGGGGAAGTTTCGTTGGAACAATGATGCATGGAGCGCAGCTATAGCTAGCGAAGGTTCTTTTAAGTACGATTGTATATTGTCCTACGTACGTTTGTTCCAGGCATGTTCTAGAGGTGCTAATGGACACGAATGCAACGCGGTGTTGAATAATAATACTGATATTGATGGCCACAATATCGATCAATCACGAAGTACCGTACGTTGAACATCAAAAGAGATAAACTCGATTTCAATTGAAATTTAAGTGTGATAGGAGGATTAGATGAACCAATTAGTTAGGAGTATTCAGTTCCTATTTTCATTTGGCAATGACGTCGACAACTATGTAACTGTATAATTAAGTGCTGCAAGTTAGGTCATATTTGAAATTTGGATGCAAAAAGATCCTAAAGGATCTCAATTTAATTGATCATTTCAACATTTAAAGGGTTAATTAGAAGGAGCCGAGGAGCATAGTGTAAGAAGAACTCCTTCAAAATACAATTACTTTTTTTTTTTTATGAAAATAGGTCAGTCCTTTCATTAAAATTCAGTAAGTAGTACAAAAACAAAACACCCCTATGGGGTTGACAGAAAGAATCGTTCCTTAGAACTTTATGGAACCCTATTCTAGTAGAATAACATCCCAAAAAATCCCGAGTACTTTTAGGAAATTCACGCACTATTATTCTAACAAAAACCAAGAAACCTCGAAGCAGACATAAAATGGAACCAACTAAGGCTCTGGTTTTTGAGATCCAAACAAAATTTAAATAGTACTATGGGCCCTAGAGCCCCATTCCAGCCAAAAGCAACCCGCATCCCAGTTGGAATCCCAGATAGCCCAACCTGTCAGACCGTCAAATGCCAGCCCACAGTCACCTCCACCCCTGTGAAGCCCAAACTCGGGGAGGCCAGAGCAAGGAGCCCAGCAGGAGGACAAGGCAGCCCAATCAGCTTGGACGCCATCGCCGATCTCCCTCATCTCAGAGTTCCAGCCACCAACGCCAACACTGGCACTGGTGCCTCTACCAAGTGCAGCCCATGCCTAGCGCCGGAACTCTACAAGGACCGACGACAAAGGCTCAACACAATCCGTCACCACCACCACTCCTCGCTCCGAAGCCTCCTCCGACACCCGAGATCGGGTCTTACTTACCACCCTTCCAACCTTAACGACTCCCGTCGGTTTCGCAATCAAAACCATCCACCACCAGATTGTCTCCCCCAAGGGACGACATCGGAAGCAGCTAATGACCAGTATCCAGCACGACCATTGGACTGAGAATAAAACTGCAAGGAAAAAATAGATGGGCACGCCGGAGAACACCCTCGCCACCACCGCCCACAATCCAATTAGACAAACGAAGGGAAGACATCCCTGCCATTAGAGTTGAAGGATCACCGCTGCCGGTCAGATTTGGGAATTTTGTCGAAGACTGTCGCCGTCGAGTAAACCCTAGCAGAGCTAGGTCAATGAAAGTTATTACTTTCTTCAAAATACAATATTTATTGATACACCCACACACACACAAAAATTCTTCGATTAACTATCATCTATTGAAAATTATCAAGTGACAGTGGAATCACACATCGGGAACTCTAAATCTTGCAAAATAACATAAGATATTAGACTCCACATACATTTATTATCAATTAATTTTAAGTTAATAAATTATTTCTATAAGGGATTATACATGATCGTATTAAAATCGACCTTGACATTATATGTACACGCACACGTATACATGTTTGAAGCATGTATATTGTAATTTGTAGGCAGGATCTTCTATAAGCAACTAGGGTTTGTGTAAGTTGCCGGTGGCTCGGGACAAGATGACAGGACCGGTGGACATATACCTACCCCAAGCCATAAATTGATTAAACTAGGGTTATCATCTTTACTTTTCAGTCCGTGCCACGGAAAGCATCAGCCGTACGTCGATTTATTATATTAGATTTTAGTTTTTCACACCTCCTCCACGAGTCCACGGTCTCCATCTCTAATAAGTAATAACCCTACGCGGCCCCCCTCTGTCACTTTCTTCCTCCTTTTGCTTTGATTTCATTCGACTGATAATTAAATTAACCCCAGTACTCGCCCACTTCAGTCTCCTCTCATCATTATTAATTACTTAGTTGATGCGTCGTCATCTATCTGTCCTGAATACGTTCTGATGTTTCACATTGGACTCCATTGTGAACCTCGATCGGACGGTCGAGCATATATCCGGTGAATTAGCGAGCACTAGCTACTTCTGCTAGTACAATTGATCGATTAGGAGAGAAGTACATCTTGATTTCATAAGATTAAAAGTTTAAGGTTTATGGTAGCTAGTCGATCGAGATATTTATAGGTTTAACAATCGATTATCGATGATTACGTATGAGGGTCAAAAATCTGGAGTGGTTCTTATATCTTGTAAGAGGAATAATATATATGTGAGAGAAGGGTCATTAAAGATAATTATGAGTTAAAATCTGTAAAGCAATGTAAAACGAAAAGAAATATATGTCCACAGAATGTATATGAAGTTCAAATATATTTGGTACAAATTTCTAATTAGAGCAAGTGCACCCGTAGTCAAGAAAAGGCAAAGTCGAGAAGTCAAGAATTCGACCAGTCAAGTTACTATTCACTACCACTGGACATAGGTTTACACCCGTTGTTTTTCTTACCCGGTCAACACTGTTCATTATTATATAATTTTAGAGGGGTCTCGAAAATCGACTTTTTACACATACATAATTTGGGAAAACTTCCTTCATGAAAGTTATAGAGATCGTCGATACGATCTCGTGCATACATGGAACGCAATATTCGGAGTTCGTATGAATTTATTATGAATTTTTGAAATCTGAAAATTTTCTATAAATAGTAAAAAAAAAAAATTTCTATTTTGTTTCAAAGGACGAAAATTTTTCATTTTTTCATTTCCCCCCCCCCCTCCTGTTCTCTCTCTCGCAGCTGCACCGGACCCTTGTTTTTTGTCCGACCCGACCCGGATTTTTCTCCATCCTCCGGCGTCCTCCGGCCACCCCCGAGGTCGCCTCACCTCGTCCTGCCGGTCTATGGCGTCAAACAGCCCAAAATCTTCCCCCAGGCCAAGATCGAAAAAGCCCAGGCGGAGCAAATCTTCCGGCAGCTCTGTGGCATCAGTCGAGCTGCCTTTGCGGCGCCACACGTCGATGCCCAGTCCTCCACTCCCTCCATTTGGCGCGTCGACCATTGCTGAGCTCCTCCTCACGTCAGCCACGATATGGCCTGGCCTAGCTGGCATTTGGGTTTGGCCGGTCATGGAAATAGTCATGGGGATGACTATTTTCTTGGCTGTAGTCAAGAAAGGGTTGGTTTTGCCCGGGCAAAAAACCACCGGTGGAAGGAGCAAAATCCATCTCAAGGTCATGTAGTCAGGTTTTTCTTGACTATGCCCGGTCAAGAGTAAACCGGTGGACTTGCTTACGGAAGCTAAAGTGGTACCTTAATCGGAAAAAGAAAGAAAAAGAATAATTAGAAAGTATGAGATAATGGGTAGGTACATTTCGTACATAAAGATAGAACATGAGTTTGACAATTTGCCAGTCAAGTGTAGCACGAAAAGGTTACAAGATATGGCTTATGCATATTACCGACTTCAAAACTAGAATGATTGATTGTAAGAAACATTATACTTTAACATCTGCCATCAAAGATAATCCACTAATGAACTCAAAATATCTTACAGGATTTTCTTCAAAGAAAGGAGAGGAAAAACTAAGGCAGGTCAATTTGAGTGGAACTTTTACTTTACAAATATATGAGTGTAAATACTTTACCGTCCAAATTATGTAGTAGCTTTGCTAGCCTCCCTAACCGAAAGTGTTGTTGGTACTTTGATCAAAATTTAGAGGGAATTAAAGTCAATCAGGTGGGATTGGGACATTCGGTAAAGAAAATAAACGAGTGTGCATATCAGTATATATATCACATGTTTTATCAAAACATAATGAACATCTAATTAAGCAATAAGCAGCCCTTGATATCATTCCACCACAACTTTCAAGTGCATGCATGTCATATATGGAATTATAAAAATTAAAAAACAATGGATTCTATTAATCAAAGTTAAACACCTTTAACTTTATATATGAGCGCTCTAACAAGGAATACCTAATTAAAACATATTAATTAATTAGTATGTACGTATTAGATTTGAGACATGTGAAGGTATTTAAGAGCATCTTTAGCAATACTAGCCATTTTTTAGTCAAATTTTTTGAGCTAAAGTAGCTAAAAAGTCATTTTGGCTAGCCACTTTAGACATATGTCTGTATCCAGTGCTCTCTATTTTAGCTTATTTTGAATTTACATTATTTTTTAAAGGAATATTAAATAGTTTAAATGTATTTATAAATTACATAAAATAACTCAAAATGAATGTTTTAAATTATAAAGAGCCTCATCTTGCTCTCTATATTTAGGAGCTAGATAAGTAAAAGTTATAATAAATAGTCACTTAGGAGTCTGGTGCAGCCACTAAAATAGATAAAAAGCTAAACATGCTCTCTAAAATAGCTAAGGAGTCAAAATAGAGAGTCTGCTAAAGATGCTCTTAAACATGCAAGTATAACATTGAAACCCAACGTAATTATTTAATGTATATAAACAAAACCAAAAGTTTATTAAATGGGCTATCCGCCACTGCTCAACGTGTTTAGCAAATATGTCGTGCCAAGATGGATTCGAATTGACCAACTTAATACATATAAATGCATTTGGCCAAACGGATTAGATCATTATAGTCCAATGGATGCGAGTTTACAAGAATCATCACCATAGCTTCTTGTATATAACTTACACCAGAAGAAAAATAAACGTACCATATGCTCATATGAACACTTGAAATTAATTTGTTTAGCATAAATTAAGTTAGATAATTCATTCAATAACATAAAATTAAGTGGATGATTTACAAGTTGGTGGATTGACTGAAGACGATCCATTTAATAATTGTATTTAATTTGACAGGTTTAATTGCAACTGACTTGTTTTTTGATCATATTTAGTCTAGCTAATTTTTCTTCACCTAAGTTCAGAATCATTCTATATTTCTATTGAGTCGTATTGAAATGAACAACCTTAAAAATCTCGTCCATTGCAATTGAAAATGTATGGACGACATGAAGTGTGGATCGAGTGGTCGCAATAATCTCCTCATGTATATAAGTGGAGTGGCTGAAATTAGAGGTAGGACAAATTAATCATAAGTGGAGCGTCCACTAATTACACACCCTGCATTTTGGTGCTTCATCCCCAGAAAATGGAGTCTACCTTGTCTCCTTTACCCACTTTAAAGATATTTATATATAATACTGACCTAAATTTGTTGTCCATCGGGACCTTCTCGATCTGAATGCCACCTAGTTACCTCTTCTATTGTGTAGTTTACTGAAGATTATTTTTTAGGAAAGCTGTTCTTCAATGTGAAACTGTTAAAGTGGACACTACCCAACATGCCTAGAAGGAGAAAAGATAAATTTTGTACAGTGTACGCAATTATACACAACTGTATACTAGCTCTGTATAATAGCAGACTAGTGTACTACTTGTACTGGCACGGTTTTATCACCGCCGGGACATGATAATTTTGCTCCCAAATATCAAACATTGGCAACTAAAGACGCTACGAGAAAGACAAAGCGATGATAGGTACTCTAGTATCTCTGCTCTTAACCCAATTGATTGATCCGTAAAGGCTCCGGTCCAACATGAAACCGTGGATTTTACATGAGATATGAAATACAAATATGAGATATGAAATACAAATATGACCCATAGAGCCCTACCCAACACGGTATTGGGCTTGTGGTGCCCCATCAGACTGGCCTACCATAAGAAAACTCCTAGAAGTCTTTCTCCATAAAGGACAGGTGAACCAAACCTATACGGTTTAGGATATCTAAACCTAAACAGTTTACTTGATATCTGAGGATCCAATATCAATTTGGCACAAGGATTCCTACCTTAGAAGTACCTTAGTCATCCCTATATAAGTCACACTTCGCGCCATGAGGGGATAAGTTGTTCATACCAGTCTCAATTGTCGCTTTAATTGAACGCATCACTAACTTAATCGTCGGAGGCTCTTTGGTTGGCACCACACTAGTATCCTAACCATCCAAAGAGTTTCTCTCTTTTGTTACCAGTTATTTTCATCTGGAGTAACAAAGGTGAAGAAAACAGGGTAACACACTACTAACGTTCAACTACATGGATTGGTCAAATTGTTTACCTAGTGATTTTTTTCAATCCATATCTAAATATAACTTCAGTATAAGTTGTTTGTGTTTTTAGTTGAAACTATATCGATACTATTGACTCAAAGTACTAGTAAATGTCCGTAACCATTCAAAACACGTCGATTACCTCCCGAGTGCACAAGACATATAGGTATTACCTATGATACTCCTTTCTTTACTTTCTGACAACCCTTGACAGTATGATGAAGAAATTTATTGAAGAAAGAAGAAGTTAAAAGATGGGGGCAGTAAAGACCTTACCACAGAGCAACATGGAGATCTAATGAATATACACATAAAAGAACCATATGACAAATTAAGCAATTCGAAAGTTGGTAACTAGATAGCTGATGATTTGGCAAATTATGGTTCAAATTCTACTAGCTTGGTTCGATAGGATATGCCTTCTTTCTTTATTCATGCTCATTGTAATAAGGATCAATTTGGTCGGCCACAGTTTCGTTTGTGGTAGTTGGTTATGTTTTGGTTTTGGTCCCCTTCCTCTTGTAATTTTCTTCCCTTTTCAATAAATTCTAGGGGTTAAGGAGGCTCTTTGCCTCTCTTACCTCTTGGTTTAAACCTATAAAAAAAAAATCTTGGGAAGACTCAAGCAATTCCAAGCACATGAATTATGAATGAAGGGAGGAGCATCACTTCACCACAACAAATCCTCTAAAGCAATTGTTAGCCAAATAGCCACCCTTCAAGTATAAGGGGTACAAGTAATAGTATAGGGATTTAAGAAAGGTTGTTAAACCCACGATGATTTGATTCCTTCACAAGTTTGGGTGTGAACCTAAGGAGAGCTAGAATATGCAAATGTACAATCACAAACCTAGAATCACAAGGAAATCTAGGCTCATAGTGAGTATGTGCAAGATGGAGTAGTGGTTTGATTTTGATTTTGAAGATAGTTTTAAATTGAAAACAACTAGATGTTCAAATGTAAACTAAATTACTCTAAACTAAACTAGTGATCTAATGGATGAAAGTTAGGATTTGGATTGTCTTGCACTAACCTCCTTTGCAAGTCTTGATACATATCAATATGAATAATGCTAAATTAATTAATCAATTTCTCTCCTTACACTACTAAAAAAAACCTCAATTGCTTCACCATTTTACTTCGGCATCAATTGCCGTAGCAATTGAGACCCTATTGCTACGGAAAATATTCCGTCGCGATTAAGCCTTCTCATTTGCCACGGCAAATGTTTACCGTAGTAAGTTTTTTATCAATTGCGACTCAATCCCGTCTTGCCGTAGTAAGAATTCTTTTTCCTCAATTTTTTCTTTTGGTTTCTGAGCCTTATTTCCCACTAACATCGATCTGCAGCCCCAATTTACTCTCTCTCTCTCTCTCTCTCTCTCTCTCTCTCTCTCTCTCTCTCTCTCTCTCTCTCTACCTCCGACATCGACAAGGTCTGCACCGGAACTTACCGCCGAGATCGACAGCTCTTCCTTACCGCCGAGACCGACAGCTCCTCCTTCACCAAACTGTAACAACAACTTTCTCACACCAACCCAACCCCAGAAACACAGCAAACCTGATCGAGAAGATCGTTTGTTGATGGCGAGGGACGTTGGTTTCAGGACCCTGGTGTTCTCGATCTGGATAAGGTAAAGGTTGTAATTCATCCCTCTCAGCTTCTGATGTGGCCTCCAACGCATGCGTAAGCCATTCCCAAAATTCAAAGGTGAGAGCCCGATTCCCCTAACACCAAAACCCCAATTCAAATTAGGCACTGAGGATCCAAACCTCAATTTCAATTCTACAAGGTAACCATGTCGATTCCTCATAGTTTTTCCACATCAATACACGAATTAGGATTTCCAAGATTACCTTACTTATATGTACTTTGTTAAATTTTGAAATTTTGTGTTCATAGCTACTCTGCTAGTATTTTATTTGGGGCGTGAAATTGAAGATTCCAATGTGTTTTGCTTGAAATTTAGGTATTTACTAATTTTTTATTATTTCTACAATTGGGCAAATAGGTGTGCTGATGTTCATATACTATATCTTGTTTGATAATTTCTATTACAGTCAATTATAGGTACCGTCTCCTATTAGGGTTCTGGAGACCATGTTAGTGATTCTTGGTTTTATGATAATGTGGATTCTTGCTTTTATGATATTGTGGATTCTTGCTTTTACTTGTTGTGAAATTTATACAGTAGTAGCATACCATGAACATTTATAACTTTTATTGTTGCAAAGGTTATAACTTTCACTATTTTGTTGTTTATCTATGGGTAGTTTTGTAGGGGAAAAAATATAGGCACTACTGGGTTGCTTTCTTTGTAGTGGTATTATGGGAATTCAGATTTAGAGCTATAGATGCTAGTCTGGTGATGTTGATCCTCATTATAGGTAAATCATTCTTTTACCGTTTGTGGGATTTTTAGTTCTACTGCCGTAGCTTCTATTATCAGTTTTGCCACTGTATATTGTTTTCAGATTTTCATGTTATCATCAGTTTGCTTTAAAGACTGGCCATTGTAATGTCCTGTGCAATGTGGCTATTGTTCTGTAACCTACTGAGGCTTTCTTAGCCTAGATTAGCCATTTATTTTTCGGGTGACTGGAAGTTTCAGCTTAAGGACTATCTTAGCAAGGAGGCATTTATTTTTCAGTTCTGTGCTTACTAGTTGGAAATATAGATTGAGTCTGGTCATTCATAACTATAGCAAGGAGACGTGGAGCATTGTTGGTTATTACTTGTGTGTGATAAGTATGTCTCACCTGTCTCCTTGTCAGCTGGCTCGCTAATAAGAGCTCAATCTAAAGAGTAAATTGTGTGATGTCAACAAGCTTTCTTCACAAGCAATTAACTCTTAACTTTCAGCCCTATTTTGAACCATTAAAATAGAGGCTTCCTTGGTGTTACTAATTCTTCCTCCTCCTCCTCCTCCTCCTTCTTCTTCTTTCTTTTTCTCTTTCAATGCCTTCTTGCAATTCCTATATGTTTGAAGTCACTTAAAATTGATGTTTGATAAGTACCTCCTCATCCTTTGATATTAATATGTAATTATTGGTTCAGTACTGACTTTTACAAGGTTCCTTGAGTATGGGTCTTGTTATTTATTTGGTGGAATCAAAGTTTTCATCCATGTTGCACAATGAAGAAGTATGGCTTATTTTGCATACACTTGTAACCTGTCATGTGGATTTAGGGAAATTGGATACCAGAGCTAGACCAACTGAAATTTTGGAATTGACAGTGTCACATTTCACTTGGAATTGTAGGGCTTGTTTACAACGATATGAAGAAACTGGATGTGTAGCAAGAGATGCTTTCCACATTGCAATTTCTCTTCAGGTGGGGTATGGTGCTTACTTTTTGTTTCACTTTCATGGAATATTATACAAGCTCTATTATAAGCTAGTCTTATACATCATTGACTATATTAGCTGATTTAGTTATGCTTCTCACTGTATCCCTCGTGTTATCTCAGTTTCAGGTCCAAACCTGGCAGAAGGCGTGGGAGTATTCACATGCTGAGTAGTTTTTGCATTGTCTACCACTACATATCTGTTTAATTTTGTATATTTGCTTGCAAATACATATTCGAATACAATTTCAGGTCTTTAAATTTTGATTGTTGGTTGGTGTAAAACTGATGGATATTGTATTTAGATATTTTTCAATGGGCTAAATACTATTTACCACCCTGTGGTATGGACCTCACATCAATTCAGTCCCTCGACTTTTAATTTCATCAAAAACACCCCCGCACTATCATTTTCTCGTCCAATAGGTCCCTCCGACTCAATTCCGTTAATTTCAGATGTTAAATGCTGACGCGGCATTTCCAACTCATCAAAAGTGGGGCCCACACGGATGTGAAATTCCCAAAATAACCTTGGCCCTATTCTAACTCAAAATTGAACCCCCAATTCCTCACAATTTTTTATTAATTCAAATTATTAAATTAAAGTCCTCGTTGTGTGTCCCAACCGAGTTCTTCTTCTGCTTCACTCTCACTCCTCCACACTTTGAACTCAGAGTTTGAGACAAGCAACCAACAACCATAGGCTGTGTTTCTTCCAATCTGTTCAACCACAATGACGACTTCTCCTAGCTCGGTAGCTCCGCCTTGAGCCACCACATCGTCTCCCTCACCTCCTCCACCTACAGCCTCCCCGCCCACCACCCCACCTTCTCGATTCACATTGGGTTCCATCTTTCCCACCTCCCTCTCCCAGCCTAGATCACTCTGGTCTGACCCGAAGTCATCAACTCTTGGGAGCTCATGGCCGGCCTTGACGCCGACAGCTTCCGGTTCTCGCCGCTCCCGCCATCGAAGCCCTTCTCGATTCGAACCTCGAAATCCACATATCACATGTCCAGATTCATCTGCCAGAGCACAAACCCACCCGACTCTGCACATCTAGATGCGTTTCTACAAATCTAAACCAGAATATAGTATATCTTGAAAAGAAAAAAGTAAAAAGAATCTAACCCATTTCTGTAACATAAATCCAAACCCCCATTCTTGTAATGTTGCCACAGTTCAAATTTGGTCCACAGTAGCAATAAAAACAAACCCAATACATAAACAGAATGCATGAAACCAAATTTTTCAACCCAAATCAAACCCAGCCCCTATTCTAACTCAGATCACAGCCCCAAAATTTTCCAGCAATTGAAATGACTTGAAGAACACCGAAACCAATCCTCCAAGAACACCCACACCAGCCCTCCCCTCACCTCACCTCCTCATCCATCTCTAGAAGTGGCGAATAGAAGTGGGGTTTGATTACCAATTTGAGTCGGAGTCGTTTGGGAAATTGGGAGGGCGAGGTCGGCATCGGCATCGGCATCTAGGGATTTGAGGATCAGAGGTAGAGCAGACGAGGATGAATTGGGTGGCTTTGCAGACGAGGTCGCGCTGCGGACTATCAGTGGGGAGCGGCGGAAGTGGGTTGAGCAGCCATCTCCGAGCTTGAGCAGAAACGAAGAAGAAGAGAAGAGAAGAAAAGAAGGGAGAGAAGATCGTGAGGGAGTTAGAATAAGATATTAAAGAGCCAGGGTCATTTTGTGAATTTCACATCCGTGTGGGCCCCACTTTTGATGAGTTGGAACTCCACGTCAGCAACTTAACGTCTGAAATTGACAAAATTGAGTCGGAGGGACCTATTGGACGAGAAAATGATAGTGCGGGGGTGTTTTTGATGAAATTGAAAGTCGAGGGACTGAATTGATGTGAGGTCCATACCACAGGGTGGTAAACAGTATTTAGCCCTTTTTCAATTTATAACATTTGTAGAACGTGGAACTAGCTTTTGTGTGCAAATAAATTTTTTTTTTTGTGCAATTCACACCAGATTTTTTATTTATTTTTAAATGAAATATCTTTTTGCTACGGCAAAGTACCCGTCGCAACTAAATTAGCCTTTGCGACGGTAACAGTTTCCGTCGCAAATAAATACTTTTTGCAACGGAAATTTACCGTCGCAATTGGATCTTGTGACCCCACCTATTGCAACACTAAGATTTCCGTCGCAAATGCTCAATTTGCCGTCGCGAAAAGTATTTGCTACGGCAAAATTACTATTTGCCGTCGCAATTGAAGTTTTTTTTAGTAGTGTTACATCTCTCTCGGGTATGACAAGGGACATGCTCCTTTAGTGATATCAAGCAACCCTTCTAGGGTGTAGTACTTAACTACCTAAGTCATGCATTTCAATCCGGTTAGATATCTAGTGAATTGCCCTAAGTGCATAAAGTTTGGAGATGAAGAAATCATGCAAACCAACCAAGCTTATATCTAAGTGATTGTAATTCACAAACCCTACATGCACACGTAGTGTGCTTCTATGCTTTAACATTCAAAGGTTACCAATCTCTAAATATTATATCATGACATGAAAAACGCAAATACTCAAAGTGGTAAAGTCTAAGCAAAATTCTAAAAAATGCTAGACACTAGTCAAGCGGAAGCCCGAGGACTAGCTCCTAGGGGCCTAGGCAGGGACTAGGCGGTTTTATTTTATTTTTATTTTTATAACATATAATTATAATTATATTACATACAATTTCAACTCCCATCCAAATTACCAAAACAAAACAGAATATTCTTGCTCCTGAGTCCTGACTATAAAGAGAATCAAATTTCATAACACTACTCACAGTACTCAGAGAGACCTACCCTTGGTTTAGATACAATTTCAATTCCCATCCAAATTACCAAATTGTTTGCAATTCAATTCCCATCTAAAACTGCCAAAACAGATGCCAAATTTCAAAACAGATATAGAATCAATACATATATACAAATAATGGCAAAATAGCTCAATCGAAACAGCCAATAAACCAACTTATCAACAAGGCAACATGCAACAACTCGATCAACTAATGGAGATATTCAAAAAGGCAGTAACTTGAAGTTTGATCAATTTAATGATTTTAATCATACATTCATACAAATATACAATATGCAGCAAGACAGCAACTTACCAAGCTTGATTTCAGCAACTCACCAAGCTTGAAGAGTGAAACCCAGAATGTAACCAACAGTTTCTAGATTTCTACTTTGCTGCTTAAGGAAAAGAGCAACCACATTCGAGACTTTGAGGCTATTTGACTGAAAACCCAGAAAGTAGTGGAGATGTTCATGAGAGACAGAATGATTGAAAAGTAAAAATCCATAAATTTCGATAAATTATTCGATTTACCACCGTCACCATTGAGTATAACAAGGGTTGTCGACTCCTCGACGGTCGAGGAGAGAGGCTGAGATGGAAAGGGTCTGAGCCAAAGATTGAGAGAGGAGAGATGTCAACTAGGTTTATTGTTTGAAAGTTGAAACAGACAAAAGGTCGATTTGGTTTCAACTCTTTTCAGTCTTTTGACGAGTTAAAAAATAAAAAACAAAAAAACAAATTGGCAGCACCAAGTCGCCCAGCGCTCAAGAAGACATTGCAGCCCAATGCCTAGCTCAATCCACTAGGCCAAAATCCGAACGGCTTTGAGGCGCATAGCGGTCGTCTAGGCCGTTTTTGCTAACATTGAGTCTAAGCATATGCATTCCAACTCTTGAACTAGCATGTAGGCATGTTAAAGGAAATTGCATCACATCATATTATAGCATTAATTCATACAAGATTGGCTAAGACTTTCAACCTTACCGCCAAGAAAGTACTACTCACTCATAATTACATATAGGATTAAATTCAGTTTACCCCCCTGAGGTTTGGGGGTAATTTCATGTTAGTCCTTGTCCTTTCAATTTAATCAGTTTACCCCCCAAGCTTGTCAATTCTCCTCAATCGTGTCCATTCCATCCAATTTGGACGTTAAGTCTGAGTTTTGAGGGCTAAAATGGTCATTTCAAGACAAAAAAAAACTATTTAAAAAAAAGGATTTTTTTTATTTTTAAATTTTTTTTTCTGCTGTTTTTTTTTTAAAAAAATTTCTTTTGTTTTTCATTTTTTTCTTTCTGTTTTTTATTTTTTATTCTTGTTATTTTTTTTTTAATTTGTCTTCAACCTATACACCACAAGTTATAATAGGTTTATAAGAACAAAAAGATACTCTAGGTGGTTGAAAACCGCTCGCTGATCTACGATATTTGTGATATATCTCCGATAAAGTGAAGAATTTTAGGAGATATCCCCAATAAAGTAAAGAAATATCTGTAAAAAATGATTTTACACTTTATCTATAAATATCTGTAAAAAATGATTTTACACAGATATTTCTTCACGATTTTACACTTTATCTGTAAATATCTGTAAAAAATAATTTTACACAAACATTTCTTCACTTTATTGGGGATATATCCTAAAATTCTTCTCTTTATCGGAGATATATAATAAGTATCGTAGATCAGCGAGCGATCAACCACCTAGAGTATTTTTTTTGTTTTTATAAACCTATTATAGGTTGAAGACAAAATTTATATAAAAATAAAAATAAAAAAAGATGGAAAAAAAATGTTTCAAATGAAAAAAAATTAATAAAAAAAAGAAAAAAAAATTCCTTTTGTTTTTTAGTTTTTTTTTGTCTTGAAATGACCATTTTAGCCCTCAAAAGTCAAACTTAACTGTCCAAATTGGACGGAATAGTAAAAATTGGACACGGCTGATTGAAATTGGAAAGCTTGGGGGGTAAATTGATTAAATTGAAAGAACAGGGACTAACATGAAATTATCCCAAAACCTTAGGGGGGTAAACTGAATTTAATCCTTACATATACTAATTTCATAATCAAATTAAACACTAAAATATAATCTAAAGTAAGAGAGTAGAGTTGGCTTAGTGGTGTGCCAGATAGTCCCTAAGCTCACAAGTGATTTCCTCTCCTTCTTGCTTTTGAATATTTGATGATAAAAAATAGTGAAGGTTGAATTATGTAGGGGGGTGAAATTTGCACACCCCCTTTTACAATCTACACACCCTTTACATTTTTTTAATATATCTTATCCATTCACAATATTTCTCTTTTAAAACTACCCTTCTCTCTCTCTCTCTCTCTCTCTCTCTCTCTCTCTCTCTCTCTCTCTCTCTCTCTCTCTCTCTCTCTCTCTCTCTCTCTCTCTCTCTCTCCCCCCCTCTCCATCCGCAGAACCCATTCTCTCCTCTGTCTCTCTCTCTCTCTATCCACAATCCCATTTGTGCAATCAAATAAGCAAATCATCAAAACTCAATGAAACAAAACCCACAAATTCCATATTCTAACAATTCAATTCAGCTTCCAACAAACACGAGAGTACAAAAATTCACAAGATTTTCCAAAACCCATTTCAATAATTCAAATGAAAATGAAACATGAGAACCCAAGAAGATGATTCTCTGATGGAGGAGCATGTTGGTGGTATCGAGCTCTTTGAATCTGGGGACGCGTGGAACTGAAGTAGTAGTAGTAGTGGCGAAATGAAAATCCCAATTGCTGGACAAGGTGGTCTTGTGAGTCTTGTAGGCGACGAGGCTCTAACCAGACCGACGCGCCTCCTCCTTGTTGTTGTGCTGCAATCGATGATACTAGAAGCGCTAGTGCTATTAAGACCATTGCTCTTGACAATGGCCGGTTGGGTGTTGAAGCAGAGAGGCCTTGAAGCTGAGGCTCCATATGTCATCATCCTCCCTTTTTTCTTTTATCTGGGTTGGTCTCTCAAATTGGGAAGGAAGGAGAAATAGGGTGGTTGCAGTTATTTGCTTCTTTGATTGCACAAATGGGGTTCTGTGGATGGAGAGAGAGAGAGAGAGAGAGAGAGAGAGAGAGAGAGAGAGAGAGAGAGAGAGAGAGAGAAGGGTAGTTTTGAAAGAAAAATATTGTGAATGGATAAGATATATTAAAAAAATGCAAAGGGTGTGTAGATTGTAAAAGGGGGTGTGCAAATTTCACCCCTCATTATGTATTGTGGGAATAAGTGTAGTAGATGTAGAAAATGATGATAGAAAAGAGAATGGATAGATGATGTTTTAGTGGTGGTGTTAATGGAGGTAGAGGATAAAAAATTGTGGTGGTGATGAAGAAGGAGAAGATAGAGTAGTTGTGTTAAATGGTGGTGGTGATGGAGAAGATATATAGAGTAGTTGTGTGTGTGTGTGTGTGTGTAGGACAAAAGGATATGCATTACATCTTTCTTAAAGACAAGGAGGGATAATGTGGTAATTAAGGATGTGGTTTCTATGCTAAAAGATGACACCTAATGAAGACAAGGCATGGTGTTGATTGCATGAAGTAAGGGGAAGGTGACAACAACAAAGGAGAGATATGGTGAGTTGGTTGGAGTTGGTGGTTATATGGAATGGATGTAGGCTATTACCGAATAAGTAATATGATGAGTCTCTTCCTCCTTGCTCCTCCATGAGTATGACTGGAAAAGATGTGGCATCACCATAAGTGGTGGTTGACCACCACTTATGCTGCCTATAGTGGTGATTCGCTGGAATCCGAAATTCTATATTTTTGCTCTACATGGGACCGTCATTTGTCTAGCTCTGATTCTCCAATTCAAAGCCTCAAAATTGATGTTTCATTCACTCTTGCAATATTCTTAGATAAATAAGAAAATGATTTAGTAAAAGCTAAAATAGACTAAAAAACAAGTTGAATTCGAAATAGGGGAATTCATATATATTTGAATTGTGGTCTAACAATAGCACCACAATTCGCTATAATATCTGCAACTTGGTTTCTTTCAAGATAAATATGGGAAGAACAAAAGCTCATTTGAGAAATTAAGGAAGACGTACAATTACCTCACTCCACTTTCAATTTCCAAGGTATTAAGTGAATTTTTTGCGCTTATAGATAATAAGGATATAATTCACTTCTAGCCACACTTCTAATTATGAAGACAAACCAACTCAATCGCTTTAATGATTATCTCCCTTCATTTTGGTTGTGTCAAGATTAATTGTAATGGATTGGAAAAGTGCTTTAGGTAAGGCTAGGTTGGGAGGTGTGTTTAGAGATTATAAAGAGTTGGGATTCAAATTTGCTCACCACCAATACTTTAGTGGTGATACCACCACTCAATAAGAAGAAACTGTCATGTGTTATAAAACACAATTATAGTTAATTATGATGTTTTATTAAAAAAATTATATTTTAAGTATTCAATTGATTTTATATAACGTAGCAAGTTTTAATAGGGTGGTGATATCACCACAAAATAAAAGTGGTGAACAAATTTGAATCCCAAAGAGTTGTTCCTGATGCTTTTTGCTTAAATTTGGATATGCCAAGCTCAATGATAGCCAAAGTTATGGCTGCCCTATGTTACAGTAGATTGTTGAGAGTATATACATCTCGCATGGGAAAAATGAAACCTTGCTAGTGGATTTATAAGGGTTTGGATCACCTCATCCGCTACCAATTGGTTTTGGATGTAAATCCCAGACTACTTTATAATGGTATCAGAGCGGGTTACCTACGTGTGCATGCCTAACAGTCACACAGGCTCCACGTCACTCAAAGTTATCCACGTGGATAACTTGAAAATTCACCACAAGTGTTGAGAGTATATACATCTCACATGGAAAAAATGGGACTTTGCTAGTGGGTTTATAAGGGTTTGAGCTACTCTATCCATTGCTAATTGATTTTAAATGTGAACCTCAAATTACTTTATTATAGATAAGTATATAACTCCCCTATATTTATCGGTCCACAGATATAAAGTATACTCCCTTATATTTGAGAATGGTTGAGCCAAGAAGTCTACGGCTAGAGTTTTAATATCCATATTAATCTCGATCTTTACTTGAGTTGCATTATTAGCTAGAAGTGAAATAAGTTTAGACGTACGTCCATCTGGGATAGATAACGCGCTCGATGATCGAGTGGGTGTGAGTTGAGGACGATTGTGTGTCCTTAAGAGGTGGTGGAAGGCCAGCTAGCTAGAAGCCATTACTAACAACCTGGCCGTGGTCGGTGGTATGAGCCATTCTTGATGGACCAACTTGTATATATACTTCCGTGCAGCTGCTTAAATTCTGCCGACCAAAAAAAATAAAACCTAGCTAATAGCTGGCTGCCTAGTTTGTTATTATTTCTACAACGGGTAGTTGTATATATATAAACACTGGAGCTAGGTGTACGTATTGCTTTTGGAAATTTATTGGAGTGAAATTACGTAGATATAATTATATGAAGGTAATTTAACTTTTTTTCTTCCTTTTCTGTTCATTGTTTAAGCAAAACTTAATAAGTTTGTTTGAACCTTTGAGGTTAATTTATTGTTGTTTTCTGTTCTTAATTAGACTTACAGTACGAGTCTTAGAGATTTAGTATACTGAAAATGTATGTTAAACATACAAATCATCATCAAACATTGTTCTGAACTCAATTGCATATTTCACTAGGTGTGTAGTTATTTTCAAAAAACCTCGATGCCAGTAGCTAGTTGTATGTGAACTTCGGATTCATTTTCTACTATTTATTTTTGTTTGAGAGTTTACATTCTTCAATACAAGAACCCAAGGGAAAGCTCACCACAACTCCCACTTAATTGCCTGGTCACAACCAGAATTGGCGTTCGGTAATAATCAAGTTACAACCATGTAAACGTCAGCGAGCGAGCGAGAGAGAGAGAGAGCTGGGCTCCGGGATCTGGGCCGTGGGCCGTGGGCCGGATCGCTTTAAATGGGATATGGGCATTTCTAGTACTAGTAGGTAGGTGTAGGAGGTGTAATTAGTATCAGAAACATAAAACAGATGAGAATTGGGCCATCATTGCTCACGGCCCAGGGCCGGATCGCTTTAAATGGGATATGGGCATTTCTAGTACTGGTAGGTAGGTGTAATTAGTATCATAAACATTAAACAGATGAGAATTGGGCCATCATTGCTCTATTATTATTTGCTGCCGCATATCAGCAGGCCAATGTAGACTCCAGGAATCTAGGAGCCATAGAGTTTGCTTATAAGAGTCTAGCCCACCCCCCTATCTCTTTATGAGTACTGACAGTCACAGAAGCGTGAACACTGATCACGTTGGCTGATAGCTATTGCTCTCCTCTTTTTCTCATTAGTTCTTTGTCTCCTTCTTTTTCTTCCTCAACTATATGTCTCTGTATATGTATACATGTAATATCTCTAATATGATAGGGCAATAATGAACGACTGTAACAGAGCCAAATGCTTTCATATCGTTCGAGTTGGGTGGCTTCCGTAACTTTCCTTTACGACCACTAATAGCTTATCAATTATGAACTATATCTAGCTACTTCGTTTAATTCTTTAATTTCGTTCCTTTTGACTTTCAAGTAGAGCACTCGGAGGGAGGCATTTTTGGAATTAATCCATAATGATCACATTCTCAAATACTTCTTTCATCCATGTGCTTCTTCTCTTTTTATAATTTCATAATAATTTGTTGGTTCTCGATAGCCAAACTGTTTCGTGTATCTACTCGATCTACAAGTACTTAACCAATATGATCCCTACACAACAAGATGAACAAAATCGATCAATTTCTAGATCAATAAAACACAAGACTTATATTATTTACAACAAATCGAAGAACATAACTTGATCAATATAAGTGGAACAACTCTTAAAATTTATGTTTTACCAATAATGAGATTATGACATGGAAAATTTTAAGAAATAAAGGTTTTTAATTACATGGTTTAATACTTATGGCATGCCATGTTGGCACTCTCATGTCTACATTTTTTTTTGTTTTTAATTGAAATTCTTTTGTGCTATAATGTTACCATTGATAAAGCATGATTTTTAGGAGTTGCTCCTAGTGATGAATAACAAAAAACTTGATCCAATTTCCTTTTATGATTTTCTCGGTTTTCCAACTTTGAAAGATTAAAAAAAAAAATCAGAACAAGATTTTTGAGTTCCATCAATTTTACAATTTCTTAAGAGTCATGATATCAAATGGGAAGATTTTAGTGAGAAAATATAAACATATGATGATTTGTGCCACAAAACTATGTGTTATAGTTCCACAATTTGAGTGAAAAATCATGGTCTCGAACAATATATATATATATATATATATATATACAGATCCGATCCAGAGCGGAGCTCCGCTTTGGAATTAACGTGTGAAGTTCGAGTTTTGGGTCACTTTTCGGTCGCATATCCACATCTCGACCGTTCAGTTTTTAGGTACTAGTGTATAGATCATCTCTGCAAATTTTCAACCAAATTGATGATCGTTAAGGTATCTAACTCGCTTAAACCAATGGAAGGACTGAATCTGTCAACCTGAACCGTACTAGCTTTAAGGCAGTTATCAATGCCTTAACGATCATCATTTTGGCTGAAAATTTGCAGAGACGATCTATACACTAGTACCTAAAAACTGAACGGTTGAGATGTGGATATGCGACCGAAAAGTGACCAAAAACTCGAACTTCACACGTTAATTTTCAAAGCGGAGCTCCGCTCTGAATAGGATCTGTATATATATATATATATATATATATATATATTTTTTGGAGAATGTTCTGGAGTTGTTTTCCAATAGTTGAAAAAGTTTACACCTCTATTGACTACTAATAATGTAAATTGCCAAAATTCATCAGAACTAAAAATGTAATAAAGAGAGCAAGTTCTAATTATCCTTGTTGAAAAAAATAAGAAGACTAGTATTACCTAACAAGTTGGCAAAAGAAACATGCCTCACAAACTATATCAAAAGAGCTCTTCTTTTCTTTTTTATTAATTAAAAACATTTGACACAAAAATAAGCCGACCACAAACATAATAGAACTTTTTATAAAATAGAAAAGACAAAGACTCTACATTTACTTATAATATTAAGAAAAAATAAATAAAAACTACCAAATGGGCTAAATTTTTGTCTTCGCCAAAACCTTGTTCTTCATTTCATCAGATTAATTAGTTGGGGTTTTTCCAAATCTTTGTAGTTTTATTTTAGAAGTAAAGAAGAAAACAAAAGAGGCCTAAATTCAGTGGTGCTGACCTTGTACTGACATTTTCCTCATGTAACCATTTGACAAGTGGATGTGGAAAGATTGGTAGCTTCCACCCAATCAAAACTCAAACTACTTCCTTGGATCTGTGTTTTCTACCACTGCAACTCCAACGCCCAGTCTTCTTGGGCCTCTTTACCCACCTAATCCCCTTTCTCTCTCTCTCTCTCTCTTCTTCACCACATTCACATACCCAGCGTTGCCAATCATACAAGAAAAAGTAAAACTAAAACCCACGCGCGCACAACTAACAAAACTGCGTATAAGATTCAGACCGAGAAAGAGTATATATGATGAGCTAAACTGTCTGGTAGACCGACCAGTCAATTCCCCCCACAAATCTTCTCAAACCCTTCTTTCTCTCTCTGTCATCGTAGATTATTCTGAGCGAGCTCAACGACCCTTCAGATTCTTCTTTCTCTATGAACGATATATACACAGGTGTGCAGTATAGCATTTCTTGGAGAACCCAACTATATGTTCGTATCTTCCTCAAAGTCATCATCTACCTTTTCCTCTACTTCACCTGCAGGTCCTGCTTTAATCTCTTCACCTTCTCTTCTCTCCTTAAAGTCCTCGCCCCCCTTTTGAGCTACACCGTTTCGGAATTTGGTACTACCGGCCATCGCCACCATGATCATCGTGGAAGTGTTTGATTCCTAGATAGCTTCTTTTTTCTGCTACTACCTTTCTAACTTTTTCTCTCAAACCCAAAAGTCGTTCTCCCTTTTCCTCCTTTCCAGCTTGAGGAGGGTACCTAACGGCTAATAAGTCTGACTTTAGTGTAATTAAAAAGTAAGGAGGATATAGAGACGGTCAGGTGGCGAACCGGAGCAAGAGATCGAGCCCAGTACTGCTTCCGAAAATGGCTACACCGCCACCGAGTAGTAGCAGGCTCCGTGGCATGTTACAGTCTGCAGTGCAATCTGTTCAATGGACTTACAGTCTCTTTTGGCAAATCTGTCCCCAACAAGGGTACGTACATCCACAATTACTCTTAACTATTGATCAATTCTTCAACGAATGAATCAAATCGTTCGTATGGTTCACTCGTTCATTCATTCCACTTATGCTAATTTTGTTGATGACGATGTTGTGGTGATCATTTAGGATGTTAATATGGGCAGATGGGTATTACAATGGGGCAATCAAAACGAGGAAGACTGTGCAGCCTATGGAAGTGAGCTCTGAGGAGGCATCTCTTCAAAGGAGCCAACAGCTTAGAGAGCTCTACGACTCACTGTCCGCCGGAGAAACAAACCAGCCAGCTCGCCGCCCTTGTGCTGCCTTGTCCCCGGAGGATTTAACCGAGTCGGAATGGTTCTACTTGATGTGTGTATCTTTCTCATTTCCCCCGGGAGTTGGGTAAGTACTTGTGCTTTTGTCAAACGTCTGATTTTCTTTTCTTCTAGTTTCTTCCATCTTAATTTCAATGGCAAAACATTCCTATTCTGTGATGAAGTTCTGTGAAATGTGCAACTAAGAATAGGCAAAATTTATGAGGTGAATGAACGCTGTCAAGAGTTAAAACCTCATAAAATTAGTTGAGCATTTCCTTTTACAACAACACCATCAAATCATCAATGTTAGTAACAGAAACTTTTAAGCTGTTAAAGTTTGTTTCCATATCTCCTAATAATTCAAAGCTTGATTAGATTTGTTAATTAACAGGAACCACATATAAACAACTCCAATAATCTAGCTAGCTAATTCAAAAGGGGTTCACATGTCAATGCACATTATAATTCAAGAAGATATTGAGCAATGTGTACGAGTTGATAGATTAAATACGTGCTATAGTACTTGTTTACAAACACCAATATAGTTTGGCTATCACATCTAACATTTTGAGCTTTCTGTCTGATAATCTATAAGATATTTATGAGGGTTAGAACGCTCTTAAATTTCTTGCTAGATCTATATAGATGGGGACACCCTATTCCTACATATAGAAGGATCTACGCGGTCCCTTCTATTTTATGTCTTACAAGTCAGTACTCTACATGTGTGAGAGAAATGATCGAGATGGGTTATGAAATTCAATGTGCTGCCTAAAGCTCTGGAACTGAACTGTATTTCAATTCCCTATATGAATATACAATGAGAAAGATTCACACGTGTAAGAAGCATCTCCGCACATGTAAAATATCTTAAAAACAAACCCAACAAATTTCCCGATACTGTTTTGTTTGCTAGTGTTCATGTCTTAGTTTCTGGGATTCCGGTGGAGAAGTTAAT
Source organism: Rosa chinensis (assembly GCF_002994745.2). Taxonomy (NCBI): domain Eukaryota; kingdom Viridiplantae; phylum Streptophyta; class Magnoliopsida; order Rosales; family Rosaceae; genus Rosa; species Rosa chinensis. Next base: position 54,340,732 of record NC_037093.1, on the reverse strand, counting down.
GGAGGCACAGTTTTTGTTTGCTTCATATTTGTTGCTTCTTGACAACTTTAGGGTTTGGGGGAATATATTCTTATGGACCGTGTCAAAATGACTTTGCTTGCTTGCTCGTTGAGTCGTTGGAATTGAATCAAGTCATTCACAATTGAAGCTAAGCTAGCTACTTGTTTGGGATAAGAGACAAGCAATGTGTCTTCATCTTTGCCAGAAAAGCTAACATTAGAAAAGCTCAATGCTTTAAAGAGATAAATAATTAAAGTAATACATGCTGGAATTTTTCTCAATTAAGATCCATGAAGTGTGTGTGTGTGTGTGTCTATATATATATATATATATATAAAAGGAGTGAGATATCTTCCTTTTATGCAGACTCAGTTGCCTAGCTGATAGCCTGATATAGGATGTTTTATTTCTTTGTGGTTGGACTGCATAAATATATGCTGCTAGAATATATATTAATGGTGAGGAAGAACAGTACCAGATCGAATAGGCTTGTGCATTATTTCCATTAGACGTACGAGTAACCAAACATTTGCTATTTAGCTTTCAATACAGGTCTCTCAAAATAAGATATAGTTTCTACACAGTCATACATATATGTATGAGGAAATTAAGATATTACTCGTGTGAATTAATTTGTGATATTTGCACGTGTAGGTTGCCGGGAAAAGCATACACAAGGAGGCAACACGTATGGCTCACTGGTGCAAATGAAGTAGATAGCAAAACCTTCTCCAGAGCTATTTTAGCCAAGGTGATTAATAATCATTATTGAAACAACAAAATCTACTACAAAATTCAAATTATTAAAAGAAAACCTAACAACTTTAAAAGTCAGGGTAATTTCTTAATTCCAGCTCTAAAGAACTAATTGTCACTACTAATTACAAGGTTTCGCTACCCTCAAAGGCTCAAACCCTAATTCTAGTTAAAACTATTTGTTCTATTTTCCTTTCTTTGGGGTTTGGAAAGCTGCTTTTTTTTTTTTAATACATTCAGTATGAGTAGGAGGTTAATGTTGGGGTTTTGGAAAGCTTATGAAGCATTGCTTTGAGGATTTGTAAAAGTATTTTTTATTTTGTGCAAGATTTATATTTGCCTAATTAATTAATGTATTTCGTGAACTAACTTTTGTGTTTCTTTTGCATGCAATGCCTCTCTTCAGAGTGCTCGCGTTCAAACTGTAGTGTGCATTCCTCTCTTAGACGGCGTCGTTGAGCTAGGCACAACAGATAGGGTTCCAGAAGACCTTGCCTTCGTCCAACACGTCAAAACTTTCTTCGTCGACCACCACCACCTTCCACCACCAAAGCCCGCCCTCTCGGAGCACTCCACCTCCAACCCCGCCACCTCCTCCGACCACCACCCCCGTTTCCACTCTCCACATCTCACCGCCATCCGCAACAACGCTGCCGCAAACAACGCCCCGCCCCTCCACGCAGCCGCCCAAGAGGACGAAGAGGACGAGGACGAGGAAGAAGACGACCAGGACGAAGAAGGAGAGTCCGACTCCGAAGCCGAAACCGGCCGTAACGGTCGTCCTCTCGCTGCTGCTGAGGGACCCAACGTTCCCGCAGCCGAGCCGAGCGAGCTCATGCAGCTCGAAATGTCCGAAGACATCCGCCTCGGCTCCCCCGACGACGCCTCCAACAACCTGGACTCGGACTTCCACATGCTGGCCGTCAGCCAGTCCGCCAACGCCGCCAATCAGCAGCGCCAAGCAGACTCGTATCGAGCAGAGTCGACCCGGCGGTGGCCGCAGGTCCAACCGCCAATGATCGCTGTCCAACCACCTCCCTCAGGTACCACACCCTCGCTACTTCACCTAACTCATTGACTTACAGTTATCAATAATTCAATATTTCCCTAAAACGGACTCTGGTGTATTATTTTGGTACAACAAGCTAGGCATTCTTTTCTCTTTCTTCTATCCCAGTCTGAAAAACTAGTGATTAGGTCTACTGTACTATTATCCCACATACGTGGGGGCCCCACCTCGACGGTGCAGAAATGTCAAAACGTCCTCCTTCCGGCACGCGCTACTGTTCTCAGGGTACACGAAATTTCAAAACGGAAAACTATTTTTGTTTTAGCCTCTTGCTTCTCGGGATTGTACCTTTTGGTCCGAAAAGGACAAAGAAAGAACCCCGTTCAAAAATGTATAGTGGCACATGACAAATCTGGGGACTGATTGGTTCAGTTGAAAAACGTGCATCTTTGACCCCAAACGTTGCTTTAATACCCTTTTTAACCTAATCATTTTATTTATTTTATTTTTATGCAGGACCGCTGGCATTGGAGGAATTGACCCACGACGATACACACTATTCGGAAACAGTGTCGACCATACTTCAAACCCAGGCTACCCGGTGGACCGATTCGTCGTCCAATGACTACGTCACCTACTCCACCCAATCAGCTTTCGCCAAGTGGACGAGCCGGGCTGACCACCACCTCTTGGTTCCGGTCGAGGGCACATCCCAGTGGCTCCTAAAGTACATTTTGTTTAGTGTACCGTTCCTACATACGAAATATCGGGACGAGAATTCCCCCAAGTCTCACGACGTCGACGGCTCGAGCCGGTTGAGGAAGGGGACGTCACAAGACGAGCTAAGTGCTAACCATGTGTTAGCGGAGCGGCGTCGTAGAGAGAAGCTTAATGAGAGGTTTATTATATTGAGGTCTTTGGTGCCTTTTGTGACAAAAATGGACAAGGCCTCGATTTTGGGGGATACGATCGAGTACGTGAAGCAACTGCGTAAGAAGATTCAGGATCTCGAGGCACGTAACGTGCATTTGGAGGACGATCAACGGACGAGATCGGCGGGGGAGATGCAACGGTCGACTAGCATGAAAGAGTTGCGGAGCGGGCTCACGGTGACGGAACGCTCCCATGTGGGCCCGCCCGGGTCGGACAAGAGGAAGTTGAGGATTGTGGAGGGCAGTGGCGGAGTGGCGATCGCTAAGCCTAAAATGATAGAGGAACCGACGCCACCTCCACCACCGCCGGCTCCAGAACCGGCCCCGCCAACGCCCATGTTGACGGGGACGTCTCTAGAGGTGTCGATAATAGAGAGCGATGGATTGTTGGAGCTCCAATGCCCGTACAGAGAAGGGTTATTACTTGATGTCATGCAAACCCTACGAGATCTCCGAATTGAGACCACGGTTGTGCAATCCTCATTGAATAGTGGCACCTTCGTAGCTGAGCTAAGGGCCAAGGTAATACAATTTACTTTTTTACCGCCTTTAACCATAGCCCTGCATTAATGTAGTAACATATCGTTTAATCGAGTAACATTCGTGATTTGACACTCGAATTGGAATTTTCAGGTGGGCAAGAAAACAACCATTACAGAAGTGAAGAGGGCAGTAAATCAAGTGATACCCCAATCTGACTCTTAACAATCATTAGCACGTAATTAGTATTATGTTAGAGTTTGGCCGATAGGGAAATAGCTTAGTATTATCATTGTACATTATAAGAACGGTATAATTTTTTGAATTGCTGTTTATTATTGTCTCTCCGACTCTCATGTAATCTAACAAACCGTACTGGCTGTGAAATTCAGCAGTGTTAAACAAGATCTGCAAATCAAAATACCTTTATTTCATGTTCTAACTCCAAATTTAGTCTTCAACCCATAATTTTGTTCTAAAACCCTAAACTTTATTCCCAAACTGCAACTTCCTTATTCTTGGAAGTAAACTATGAATTTAAGGTCGAATTCCTTCATTTGATAATGTAGGATCCATCAACAAATCATACAGCTATACGTAAATACAAAGAAGAAAACAAAAAAGAAAAGAAAAGAGGCCCTCAAATTCCATGGGAAATGAATCAGCGTCGGAAACAAAATGCAGATCATTAGATAGAACTTCAATAACTCGTTCTAAACAAAATGTTAGTCAAAACTGATGAGTACAACTATGCAATAACTATAGGTGATTAGAAGAAGCAAAAATATACACCTAGGAATTTGTACAACTAAAACAACATTTCATGAGTGATTCCTTGGCCCATCCTCTCCAAGTCGTCCTGGGACAGGAGTGTCTTCCTGCCGCTGCTGCCACCAGTCCTGTCATATGGCTGGGCCATCTTTCTGAGGAACTGCATCCAAGATAAAACAGAATTGACATGCAAAAATTTGTATACATCTATCTGAAGTATATAACCAGAATTCCCCCAAACTAGCTTTGCGGACCCGAGCTCAAAATTGAGGCCTCCTGCTGAACCCTAAAGGCTACAGTCTTTAGAAGGCAGGAGGAAACTCTAGCAAATAGCTAAGCAGGTTTTAGAAGGCAGGACACTAGGCGGTACCTTGAGGGTGTACGAACCCCAGACCACATGGGAGCAAACCATGGGGCTGAACACTGAATCCTTGTTGGTAACTGACATGCTAGAATATTAGAACTATGACACAAATTGGTGCAAAGAAGATGTGCTTCATTTGGGTCCCAAAGATATGAGAATACAACCTAGAGTCTAATGTTTAACTGTTACAAAACTATTATTATTTACTAGGCCATTACCGAGACTGGTGAAACAGATAATGCATAACTCACAAGGCAAATCATAAAGAAATATCTGTTGCTTTTCATACGAAAAGAAACAGACACCTATAACTATTCCTAGCAGAAATCACATGAGTTTGATTGATCTGTTTAGTGCATTTCAGGTTGAGCTATAGTGAGATAATATCGTAGTAAAAACACAGAAGATCATCGAAGAGGACAAACCTCTCGTGCTATATGAAGAGCCATATCAGTGCTCAAGTTGAGGTGCGCATCCCTCAGATGGGAGAGGATCCATCCTGGCAGCTTAGACCGCTTGTCATGACGGCTATACCTGATTTTGAAGTTAAACATCCAATTATCAAGTCACTAAAGTCTAACAATAGAAGTTTCATCATGGAACCCAAGAATTTGAAAATTTAATTGATACAAATAAAAGGTACCACAAGAATACAAACCTTTTATCCGCGAAAATCATCATGCCGTAGTCCGCTTTTGACCGGATAACCCGGCCGACACATTGGGCAGCTTGTCTCTGCACCAGTCAAGAAAACTAAAGCATATCATAAAAGATATAAACTCATAACCAAAAAAAAAAATGAAAAAAATCAATCAAAAGTATTGCTTGGATGATAAGAAAGATAATGCAAATATACCAAAGCGTCAAAGGTCAAGAAATCTCCTTCCTTTATCTGAAAGGTCTCCCTCAAGTACTCAAGCCGTGCAAGCAAAATCCTACAAAACAATGTAATCCTATGTCAAGCCATAGACAACATAGTTCAAGAACTTGATTAGCAAAGATAACATAAACCAACAACACATTTCTCTTTTTTACTTCAAAAATAAACAGAATAAATAAAATAGAACTCACTTGCTTAACGTGTACTGAAATGGAACACCGTACATGATGACCAATCGTCCATAATGACGATCGAAGTCTATTCCTTCAGCTACTTTTCCCCTATGAAAGGACAGATATACCGTTATAGAGAACTGTGTTGATCATCAATTTAATATTAAAGGTTATGCTCCAGGTTACAGATAGTAAAAGATAATGCATCATCCTTTTATAATTTGATCCCACGCACAATACAATTGCTTATTCCATCATGCGATAAAAATAAGAAACTTTAAATATCCCAAGAACTGGTCAAATACCTGGCCACAGAAAAGAAGACAGCACCTCTCCCACAATCGCAAGCTTTGCGGTAGTTGTCCAAAGCCAAAGTTGTCTCTACCACATCTTGGGTCTCAATGAACACGAGCTTATGCTGCATTATTTCCTGTGACAACAGAATCACCGAGTACGTATGAAAACCTAACTTTATATAAAACTCAAACAAGTGGGAAAAAGCAAAGGGCCATAGAAGCGCAGGAACAGCAATAGAAACAAATAGTGAAGTTACCTTTAATATTCCGCTTTCATTCCAACTGTTCACTATACCGTCCATATATGAGTAGCTGACAAAAAAACATACGACCCCATCTGGAACAACAGAAACCATCTCCAGCAGCAGCCTCCCATAATTCCTTACCACTCCTAGATCACTTCTCATATCAAATTTTGTACTTACAGGAAGCTGATCACTGAAATAGTATACAAAGAATATTGAATTCAGAGTAAAGTTCCTCAAGTTAAATGGGATTGATATCATATAAACTCAGAAATGATGAGATTATAATGCTATAGGTAATCCACTGACAAATATTATATAATAGAATTTACAGCTTATTTAACAGAAATAATTGAGAGAGAAAAATGTTATACCTTCCCCGGGTGAGAACCATTGGGCATATGCATTCTCTCGTTAGTGACATTGTAAAGCTTCGACTCACAACAGGGTTAAAATTGAGAAGACGGGGGTAGAGATCAATCGGGCTCAAGGTTCCAGATGTAATCACAACCGATTGAAATCGATCAAATACAGGCTTTATAGCAAGAGAAGCATCATGACAACTAAGCTGGAATGACAAATAAGAAAAGACTTGATCAGAACAGAATAGCTTTAGTCCATCCACCACCGAAGTAGCAGATAAAGTAATGTAAGACAAGAGTCCAATAAACAATTGAAACAAAAATATATGCAAGTGAAAGAGAAAAAAAGACCATAACCACCGAACTGATAGTTTCATTACTACTAAGAGACATTCTGAAGGCTTTGTTAAAAGTTAAAGTGGTTCAATTGTTTTAATTAAATAAAATCATTTTCACACTGGGTTTCCACTTGCTAGAGAAAATATAGATTTTTCATAAAGTGAGAACATTTCCCATATACCATTTATATCTATAGAAAGTAATTTGAGGAAATGAAATAAATAAGCTAAACCAACCTGCAAAACAGGATCAGGAATGTGTGGCATTCTCTCGTCAAATGGCTCAATTATGATAGAGAAACCACGGGCATATGTTCCCACAAGCGTCGCAAAGTCGCATATAGTTTGGATGTGTAAGAACTCGTCTGTGTCGGTAATTTCTAATGTCATCATGAGTGAGTGTAGACGATCATAGCAGAACTTGAGAGTTTTCTGGTCAATTCCAGCTTGGGTATTAATTGAGTTAACAAAGCCAACAGGAAGCTCCTTCTCAACGTTCTCGGTTTCAAGACGCCCTTCGAGATACTGGACCAATCTTCGTAAGACATGCAGAAAGTGGTCCGCTTTGCGAATATTTCCGGGCACAGCCTCCTTCAGAATATCGTCAGGTAGGGCAGGGTTCTGAAGCCAAGCATCCGTGACTGCATATAAAGAGAAGAGAACAAGTTATTAGAACTCGGGACATTGTCAAAACAAGAATCTGAAGTCTCAATGGTGTAAAAGGATGTGAGGATGAGCATTCAACATACTGGGTAGGTTTCCTCCTTGTGCCAAACCCTCAACAAGCCGGTTGTATTCTTGTCGCAATCTTCCTGCGTCTGTGGCCTTGAACCTACCTACCATGTCAAGCAAATAGATGAAAATCTGTATTACATGAGAGCAGGAATCAAAGCAATATGAAACCAAACCTATCTAACAAATAATGAAGCAATTATTCTAAATGCATTGTGATATACACAGGAAGACAAGTGTCTTAAGGAGTACGACTGAGAATCTTCAATGTAGCTCAACGTCAACACAACCAACCATTGCTCATCTCTAGTTTGGACCATATATCAGTAAAACAAAGTCAACTACAAAGTTACTTGAACCTATCTGAACTCTGTACTAAAGATGAGGGCGAATAAAAGAAATATGAAAACAAACCTATCTAAAACATAATGCAGCAATTATTCTAAACACATTGTGATATAATGGTAATATAAGTTAATACAAAGACAAATGTCTCAATGAGTAAGACTGAGAGCCATCAACACAGCTCAAATACAAGAAAAACCAACCATTGCTCATCTCTAGACAGACCATATATCATTAAAACATAATAAACTAGAAAATTACACAACCAAAAAAAAAAAAAAAAAAACAGCTCCTACCTTTCAATATCCTGCTGCATCTTACTGAGATTCCTTCGAGCCCCCTCAAGCGTCTGCCTCCTCACACTAACACTAAGCGCCTCGATACACACATTGTCTATATTGTGAGCCTCATCGAACACCACAACCGACTCCTTCTGCAACTCCTTAGATATAATCCCAGCCACTTTGGGATCAAGCAAATACTGATAACTATAAACCACCACATTGGCCGCCTCGACCATTCTCCTCGCCAAAAAGTAAGGGCACCACCCTTCGGCCTTCCCAAACGCCCTCAAATCCTTCATCAACATTGGAATTAGTATCGAAATTACTCACATTTCTAAAAGCAATCAAAAGAATTATTCATATACGTACCTGCAAGGTGTAAACCCCAGAAGGCAAGACGATACCTTGCCCGGCCCTCTCAAACTGCTCAAAAAACTCACAGCTCGGCACATTAGGGTTCCCGATCGCGGCGGCGCGGACCCAGCTGGCTGTCAATTTGCGGCAAGCGGCGTCCACGGAGTCGCGATTCTCGGCGGCAAGCACATTAGGGTTAACGCAGAGGTTCTTGCGACTAGAGAGCCCGATGGCGAGGATCTCCGCCTGTTTTCCGAGATGCTGGACCTGGTATTTATGGAGGAGCTTGAGCTCGGCGAGCGTCTTCTCCATCTCGTGGACGGTGCGGGTGCAGTAGATGAGCTTGACGGGGTTGTAGGGCTTGGAGAGACTGTAGCTGGTGATGAGCGAGAGGAGGGCGATGGTTTTTCCGGTGCCCGTCGGCATTTCCAGGAGGCAGTGGCCTCGCGCGTCCAGGGCGCGTTTCAGTTCCAGCATGTAGGCGTATTGCTCCGGGTAGATGTGGTCGTAGGGGAAGTACACGGTGACGTCGTCCATTTGGAACTTCATGGTGGCCGGAGAGGCGGGAGTGGCGATTCGGAGTTTCGCGATTATTGTAACCGTGTGGGTGTTTATTTATGGGGATGGAGGAGAAGACATTTGGGCCTGTTCTTTGGGCTCACTTTGTTTTGAGGCAAACAATTATTAAAAAGGAGTTTGAAACCCAGCTTAATCGAGAAACTCAACCCCACACTTCTGTTTTTCAAAATTAGGATATAAGACTTTCTAAAAATGTCGATTATTATAGGAGAATGAAATTCACACTCTCTTTATTTTACAATCTACACCCTATATTTTCTTTTTAGGTCTCTCAATATCACTCCCCTTATTATATTCCTCAACGGAGATGGAGAAGCTAGGGTTTCTCACACTTAATATTGGAGATGGATGTGGTGTTAGATCCTTGTAACTACTAAGCAATGGATATGTGGTTATATGTTTACATAGTCCATGTTGTAATACAGCAGTACACCTACTATCTTGTGCGGTTGTGTGCCCTAAATTTCATGTTTGGGTGGAGGATCATTTAGTGTGTGTATTGTACCATAGTGTCCTATTTTGCTACTCAAAAAATAAAAATGTTAGATTTATTTCCAAGCTTTCGAATTGAATGTTACTCTTGAAGTGGAAAGCATATAAACACAATATTTAAAAGAAAACATGACCAAAGTCCAATGGGAAGTTCTATTTGACTAAGATAAATGTGACGGATCTCATATTGTAATATGAAATCACAAAAAGTAAATTGTAAGGTTTTGGTAATTGAGAGAGCAATAAACAAAATAGCCAGATATAACGCAAGTCCAGAATATTTCAACTAAGGGAACTATAAAGAGAGTCAAAATTGTTACTAGATGTTTTATAGAACAAAGTTCCTACGGATACAGATAAAATGTTACAAGTAAAGCCTGTTTACAGTCCCAACCATGAAACATGTCGAGCTATTCTCCTTCAGGTACTGTGTTAAATGCTATTCCCTTGATTACATGTCGACATTGAAACCTGCATCATCAAACCAGATGTCACCTAAAAAAACCCAAGCACCATAACACATACAACCACATTCAAATGGAAATGCAAGGCAAACAGCAAATGGAATTCATAAAATCCAGAACCAAACAAATAGAAGTTGTGCAGGGCGTTCCTTCCCAATTCGACATACCATATAAAATCATCCCCATCCGGAGCAGACTGAACCAACCCATCAGAGCTGCCCGTTTGCGAAAACTGATCAATGTTCTGGTTCTGGTTTTTGCATTTGAAGCTTAGCCTCATAGGCACAATCTGCAACAAAAAAAAGCATCAACCAGTTGTAAGCCAATTGCGAAACGAGAGGCTCGGATTAATCCAATGCAGTTGCAATTACCTTGTTGCTGTATTTAAAACCTCGCTTGGGAAGAAAATGCAGAGGCTGATTGAAAGAAGAGGGAGCTTTAACCAACAGGAACAGCTTCCAAGGACCCGGATACGAAACAGACCCAACATTCTCCGAGACCAACCCCCGAATCGCTTTTCTACAAAGCACTTCCGCCGCTCTGCTTTTCGCAAAATCCAATTCTTTGCCACTGACATTTCCGGAGAAGCTCAATTCGTACACGTGTTGAGGTCGCATTGGATTCCCTCCGAGAATCAGAAGCGCTGTTCGGAACCGAGGAGTTCCGCTGATGACCGTCTTCAGCGCCGTTTGGAAATTCGAAACGCCGTGCATCAGCTTCTGGAACCTTCGAACCCCTCGCTTGGCTTCCCTCATTTCGCCGGCGTGCTTTCTCCGCAGCGCCGGCATCACCTGGTCTTCTCTCAGAGCCGATTCCTGAAACTCGCGGATCGAATTAGGTCAAAATTCGAATCCATTAAAGAAGGAAAACGCCTCTGCTTAGCTCAAAAGCGCTTACCAAGGCCTTGTACTCGTCGCAGCGGGAATCGAATTCCGCGGTGATGTCCTGTAAGACACTGTGTATGAAATCGTTAGATTCGATTGCCGGAGGAGTTTGATGATGGAGAAGAGAGAATTGGGGAGAACTTACGCGGGGATTTGCTGGTGCATGAAGAGTAGGAAACTTGAGATTTCGTTAATGGCGTGGAAGATGACGGAGCCGTCCAGTGAGTTGGCCGTGAACTCCATCTCCGATGACTCTATCTTCTTCGTCCCGAGAGAACTATCTGAGAATTCAAATTTCAAACGGATATATCTACGGCTCAACTGGCCCAGCCTTTTATCGCTACGGTAAAAATAATGTTGCAATATTTACTGTCGTTAAGTAGAAACTAGACTCCAAACACACCCTCTGAGTGTGGATAATTACATGGGAAGTTATTCCACACAATGTGGAGAAAATTGCTGCAAATATTTTGTTTTTGATTTTTAATTTTTTTTTCTTTTGTTTTATTTTATTTGTGAATTGACCATTTTGTCTTTCTCAAATATTTGAGTTCAAATGTTTTTTAATATTTGAGGAATATTTTGGTAAAAAATTTCAGTTTTAGAGAGCAAGCTCTCTTCTCTTAATAATAGTATAGAATATAACACAAAAAACAGTGTTCTGCGTTTTAATATTTGATCATGTGTTTAAGTTATATTAGTCCATCGTCTGTATCATTTAGTCTAATGGCATAGATCGCTCCTGTATAACTGAGAAGTATAACTGAGAAGTCGTGAGTTCAACTTAAAAACTTGAGTTCGTGCGTTATGTAGTCCAAATTATATAAAGAAAACTTGTTCTTGATGCTTGTGAATGCAATGATGCAGAGAGAAAAGATACATTGTCAAAAACCCTACTGTGTTACAAAAATAACCAACTATACTTTTGCATAGCAACTAATTTAACATCTATATGAAATTCCTATCTGTAGACATGACAAAATTAGGGTTACAAACTTAGGGTTGCTTTGATGAACTAATGGAAACATAATCGTTTCCATAAGATACAGAAAACCATGCTGGCGATGAGTCTTGTGTATGTATTTTTCGATGACCTTGGTATTAGCTGCTGCTCAAAACCACCAGTACAGACCCCTTAAACCAGATCGTAATGTAAGAACCCTTTCTGCTGCAGGTGTTTTATGGGTCTGAGAATTCCAGCACTGTCAAATAAAAGAAAGGCAGAAAACGCTTCTTTGAAGTTAGCATGACCACATATGCAGAACTTCTTTCATCAGTTTTTGAGTAAGTGGGTAAATGCAGCATCACCTTAGGACTAGAAGGCACAAGATTGCCTGGAAGCTACACACCGTACCGTCTTAAGGCTTTACTTAAACTTGGCATCACATTATATGCTTGATATGATCTTCTAAGTTCAATAATCGAACCCACCTGCACAATTAGAAGTTAGAAGTGCTTGCAGGAGTTGAGTAAATGTGAAGCCAAAAATTTAGATCCAGCAGATCCTTTTAACATTTCTTTTGAAGTGTTTATATCCAAGGTAAGTGCACTTCAAGTAAAGATATTTGCCAAGACTATCAAAGCATTCGACTCACATATGTAGGGTTCACAGAAATCAGAAAAGAAAGAGAAAAACACTTCAGTAAAGGCTAGCAAGTAGCAACAATAGATGACGATCAGGAGTATTTAAGAGAGAAACAATATTAATCGGTCAAACTGTACTTGATCATGGTAAATTAATAAGTTTACCAAAGCTGGGGAATGCACATATATAGTAAACAAATAAAATTACTATAGAGATTCAACTTCCAAGTATTTATGCAATCAACAGGCAAACCAATTTTCACAACTAAATCAGTTAACTATCAACCAAAATTACAGATGCACACAAACAACAAAAGCTTTCCATAGCATTGGATATTCTAGAAAATGAGGTCAGGTGAGCGTAATACAGAACCCATAGTTAGTATTGCACTTACTATTATTAAGACTGATGTCAACCCGATTGAAAATCCCGCATTGATGTTACGTAAATAATGATCAAGTATGCTTGATGTTGTTGCTAAGATGCTTAACAATACACCACCTGCAGGCCAGTAAAAAGCAAGCAAAAAATATCAATGTGGGTGGTTGAAAAGGAATTAGGTTATATTGAGAGAAACCAAGAGAGAACTATACCCCAAAAACGTGTTGATGCCTGAATCTTTGTGAGATATTCAATCGTAGCCTTTCCAGGTTTTATATTTGGTATCCTTGCACCCATCTTATTTAAGTAGTCAGCAATTTCCTTGGGCAAGTTGGCCTGGACAAGTCATTATTGATTAAAAATCACCCAGCAAGTAGAAAATTAAGAAACAGAAGTTGCCTCCACATCTAACACTAAGTCACTTCACATTTCATTTCAATAGAGTTTTTGACCACAAAAGAAAATTGAAACTCATAACAGACACAGCATAAAAAATTTGATGAACACAGCAGGAGACAAACATCATGACAGATAAATAAGCATCCTACCAATAAATCATTTTGAATATCAAAAATGAGATATTCTCAACAGATTTAGTAGCTTAGGAGCTTGATGAGGGGAAAGAGGTGTGATTCTAGAGTAACTATATGAAGTAAGGGAGAAACTTACTATGTCAAATATATTGAATAAAAAGACAAAAAACGCATATATTGTGTAGTACACCCAAGGCGCTGCACCAATAGAAGTATCAGGGTTCAATATCTCCTTAACATGCTCCCAGAAAGACGAACCAAGAAGACTGCCAACAGATCAGAATATCAAAAGGTAGTAATAGTAAACTTTGATGAGAAGAAAGAAAGCATTAGTTACAATCTCAAGGAACACATTTAGAATCAACTGAAAAATGAGAAAGGAGAAACTCGTTGACTTCATCAAAGCATTATAAAATCAACCAACTGACAACAGCAGCTCAATTAAAGACATAGACAACGGTTTCTCATCTTAAATATGCAACGATGATGCTAAATAATAAACAATGACCTTGCAAGAATGCTGGGAAATGCCAAGAGATAAGTAGTTGTGAGAACAGGCTGCATTCCTGCTGGATTAATAGTAAAAGGTATATAGGGCTCCACTTCAGTAATAGGTGAGTCATCCCTGTTCAAAGTACAAACAACCAGAAGATAGTGTCAGTGAAAAAGATAACCAAAATAGGCTTTTATAATGGTCTTCTAGATGCTATGATGTATGGTGCAACTGGCTACTTACTAGGCTGCAAGTTTACACACATCGAATACTAGTATATAGAATAATCATCATCAAAACCAATCAGAACGAAACATTAATAGGGACTAGAAGCTCCATGCTAGAGATAACCTATGTATTGCATAGTTTCCATCACTAGAAATGATCATCACATATCAAAATAATGGAAAATGTTTTACCTTGCAGCAGAAGCCAGCTTAAAACCGTAGTACTGAAGCTTTATCTTCCTGCATCCTTCAGTTACCACAACTGCCCACATAGTGACTATAGTGAAAACGCCCAATACTCCAAATAAGTATGGCCACCAACTTACAGAACTTCCTACAATAGTACATAAAAAGCATGGAGTCAAATGACATTTAACAAAATACTAATGATAAAGAAAATAGAGTTACAAGATAAAACCTACAAGTCCAATAAAGGGTAAATCAATGGTGTTCACTGAATCACATACCTGAAAGCTGGGTCAACATTTTGTATAATGTCTCTGTGTAGCCAATCAATATTTGCACACATATTATTAAAGATGAACCTTGGCCTGAAATGTGCACTACCAGTTAGAGAAGATAGAGAATATAATCACATGTATGATAAAAAAAGAGAGCGATCAAACTTTCTTATTTCTTTTAAAACCCAAAAAGATATGGCAACTCAAGCTTCATTCTACATCACTAATAATTATTTGTGGACAGAAGGAATCAGATCAGATGAGGGTAAACAAACCATGTATACCATTATGTGAGCCTTCACAATCATAAGATGATAGAAAATAAACAGAAACAATATCTAAGTGATAATTTGTGAAAATGGTAAGCTAACAGTCACCACGGTAAAAAAGCAAGTATTCTGACTCATACTTAAGAAAGAGAAGGACAACCATTCAAAAGCCATCAAAAGGTATCCATATAACTAAGCTAAAAGCATCCCTTATTAATCCACAGCTAAAGAACCATGGTTTTGAAACTTATCGGGTCAAAGCCACAATTGTGAGGCAGGTATAAGTAAGGCTGGTCACGTTTCTGTAACAATTTAACTATTTAACAGATTTCTGCTAAAAAGATTTAAAGAAAAGAAAAGAACTATGTAAAAGACAATACTAGTGTAAGCACAATATGCAGGAATGGTAAACAAAACTTGACAGGGTGACTCATGACTATGACAAGTAATATACTGCTTTTGGAGAAACAAAATGAGGCCTCAAGATGGGAAGCTTATAAATTTCCAGGAAATATGAGCAAGACTATTTTGCTGCCAACCATGTAACCAAAAGGTCAAGTATAATACCGAATCCAGATTCTGTAATGGTATCACATATCCACGTCATTGTCATTGCACCACAGACCAATAACATACTTGTCAGCATCACATGCTTGACCCTGCAATATCCCAGAAATACAAACATCTTCAATACATAACATCACCTTGGCAAGACTAGCTACCTAACAAATATAACCTACCAGCTTCTTAGCAGGTACAAAAAATCTATAAGTTGAGGATCAGATATGTTGAATGCAGTAAAATGTAATAAGACCATCAAATTAAAATAATTAAAAGTAACAAATCCATGCTAAGTACATGGTGGAAAAGATAGCCTAGGCAGCTACACATAAAAACTTTTTATTTCAAAATTTTCAGAATGACTTAAAATTCACATAGTATATTTGAAAGTACAATTAAATAAGATGTATATACTACATTACCTGTGGCTAGCTACATAGATTGAATAGGGAAGTGAATAACAAGCAAGTATCACAGCCTCCACAATTGCAAAGCCAAGAGACATCCACCATCTTGAGTAGACAGAAACAACACTCGCAGGGTTCAAAATCTTGCTTTAAATACTGATATAAAGTAGTTTATTGTAAAATTATGTAAAAAAGAACTTGGCTCACTGCTTGAGATAAAAACTAGACACACATATAACTCTTAATCTTCTCTTGACCATCTAAGCCTTCTTTCCGCAGCTTTACTAGGGAGGGGACGACATAACAGAGTACCTGTGCATCAAGTTTTGTAATTTCAATATCTCAAAAAATTAAATACCTTTGTATCTTTCATAGTTTCATTAGTTTGAGTAAAATTGAGGAAATAAACTGAAGTCATCCACAGTGCCTAAGGTAAATAAGAGAGCATATAAAACAAGCATCTATCTATGACCAGGATATCTAACCATACTAAATATATCTAGAGAAGAAGAGGGAAAACTACTTCATTTTGAGCTGACGAGATAAAGTCACAACAGAATAGCGAAACACATTGTACATGCTTGTACTCTCAATATCAAATATTGAAACAAATACAAATAATCATTTACTTTTGTTAGTTGCAAAAAGGTGTATATCCAATCTACAGGGAAGCTGTAAAGGATATTCGCTTAGTTAGCAGAAATTAAAGCTAACTAGCTGAAGTAAACCTGCATGATAATCGATGCTATAATTTGAGGACTGATTCCAAGCTGGAACAAGGACATTTTAAGCTCTGCTGTAAAATCGCCGAGCTCATCTGCAAATAAACAACACGGATGACCCCATAACAGACTTAACATCAAACCCAACTCACTCTTATGAAAGGGACAGAAGGAATAACTTAGCAATAAGAACTAGAGTAAACATGTATGAATATAAGATATCAAAAATCAAATTCAAGCATCAATTACTCACCAACTGATCCCGAGACAAAGCTGAGATAATCCTGAGGTATCAACCTTCTATCAAACCCAGGCAGAGGAATGAAATAACCGACACGACTAATCACAATCAGCACTGCCGTCACAAACAACCTCCTCCTAATCTCACTCTTGAAGAACGACTCAGCAGCATTATTAATCACTGAACTTATCCTCACAAAATCCAGAAACCTGTTCCTAAACATTACAGGTCTCGCCTCCGCACCACCGGAGTCGCCAATCTCATCCTGCGTAACAACACCTCTCCCGCCATTCGGCCTCGGCGGAACAACTTCAAGATTTAAAGATTCTGCAGCTGTGGCCTCAACATCGGTATATTCATTTCGGAATTGGTTCGAAAACTTAGCAGACACTCTTGTGCTTACTCTGGAGAATAAAGACCTGCTTGCCAAAATTGAATTTGTGCTGCATAATTGTGAAGGATTGGTCTTGAGGGAAACAAAGTTGGCTTTGGTTCTAACTAAGCGTGGGCAACAAATTGGAGTATCAGAACCTGAAATTGAACACAAAAGCCCTATCAGAACAGACAAAATTCTCATCTGAAGCTAGAGCATCCACTCAATCCAAAATGAACAGTAAATCCCTTACGGAAGGAAGATTCTAGATTATGAATTACCAAAATTAAGAAACCTAAAATAGTCATGATTTTAGATTCTTTTTTCTTTTCTTTTTTTCTATTTAGTGAGTTTTTTGGAGATTAAAAGATGGACTGACCTCGAAATTTAGAGGGGAAGAGTTGGGGCTGGAAGCGTTGAGAGCTGAGAAGAGTGGCTTCCATGGCGGGACTTGGAAGCAAACTGCGGGACTGTGTTTTTGGTTCTTTTTTAAAGAGGCTCATCTTTAATGGTAGGGATCTTCTACGTGTCTCATCATTTTTTTCCTTGTTGCTCTCGCTTTTGATTGGTCTGTTTAGAGCGGGCGGTGCCACGCGGCAAGATGTGATTGGGTAAGCTTTTAACATGGGATGAATTTCCAATTTACACAGATTTTCAACCGAATATGTGAATATGCACACCTTGAAGGCTTGTTAAAATGGTTGATTTGCACCAATTTTGTCAAATATTGTCCATCTTTACCATTTTCAACAAATTTTGTCTGTCATCCGGAATCCAGATCCGGACCCTCTCTTTGATTGTTGTTGGTTCTTGTTTATCCTTGACTTTTAATTCTAGCTATTGATTCAATATCTATGAGTCATTAATAATGACTCAAAATTTCGGTTTTTTCAAGGCTAACGACGTTATGTTCTCTTCTGTTTCTGTCCAGACTCATCATTCTTCCTACCTTTTCATCTCCCCCGTCAGTTTTTCTTTTCCTCTGTTCTTTTAGCTTCCTTCTTTGAAAACTTCGCCCATGTCCATGGCTTCTGGATTGTTAAAAAATAATAATAATAATAATAATAAATAATAAATAAATAAATGACTAAATACTATTTTGTCTTTGAGTTTTTGACCATAAAACACTTCAGTCTCTGACATTCTAATTTCACATGTACATGTACTTCAAAATTTTAAACCAATAGGTCATTGCCGTCTAAAAGTCACGGTGAAATGTCTATTATGCCCTCAGTTCTTTTTTTTTAAATAAATTTATTCCTTTCTCTTTTTTTATTTTTTCTTTTTTCTTTTTTTTATTCTTTTTTTTTCAAACATAAAGAAAGAAAGGGAAAAAAATCATTTTCCAAAAAATAATAATAATAATAATAATTAATTAAGAAAAAATAACTGAGGGCATAATAGACATTTCACCGCGACTTTTAGACTGCAATGACCTATTTGTCTGAAATTTTGAAGTACAGGGACTAAACGTGTGAAATTAGAAGGTCAAAGACTGAAGTATTTATGGTCAAAAGCTCTAGGACTGAACAGTATTTAGTCCATAAATAAAATATAGCTAATTGATTTGTTTCATCTATATGACTTTTCGATCTCAAGAAAAATGGATCAATTGAGCACAACAAAAGGAAAGCAGGTATCTGGTATTCTGAATCTCAAATCCATACTTCTATCAATTTCCTTCCAGATCAAATCCGATCTTGTTCCTTGAGATCGAAGAGGATGGTAAGGTTAACCACATGTTCCTTGTCTATTGAATCATCATAATCCACAAGTTCTCTCAATTCTTCTGAACTACGGTGACCCAATTTTGGGCTTTCACTCTTAACTTTAGTTGGAACTCTTAACTTTATATAAATGTTAAACTAAAAATAACATTACATATTCTGAAGCTTAGTAAAAATTCTCAAAAGGACGATGTGGTGTTATCTCAGTGGTTAGAGCACCTACTATCTATGTACGAAGTCATGGGTTCGAGTCACCATGGGGGTAGGAGTGAAATCTTTTGATCCTCTTTTAGAAAAAAAAAAAAAAATCTCAAAAGGCAAAATAGCAAATTATCCCCTGACTTTTTCCTAGGGCTGGGCACGGGACGGGACGGGCCGGTTATTGACTGATACCGAGCCCGGTACAGGAAATTTTATTCGGGACGGGACAACGTTTTTTCAAAGTTAGTACCGAGGGTACCTAAACCGATCGGGATCGGGTCGGGCCCGGGCCCAATTCGGGATACCCGATTCCTTTTTTGTTTTTGTTTTTTTTGTTTTCACACTTAAGTTGATAAGTTCTTTAACAGCTATCCAAAATTTTCAGATTTCAATCATTTCTAGGATGCAGCTGTCCTCTTAGCACTGCAACTTATAAATCTACACAATCAACTTTGCCTTAAACCAAATCAAACAATGTAAAATACTAAATTGAATTGAAGAATTCTTGAAAAGAAGAAATGAACTAGTGAAGATGGACAATAATACAATATGTGCAAAACTGCAAATTGCAGATTGCAGATTATGAATTCAAAGTGCAGTAATGCAGATTGTAAATTATGACAGATCGCAGATTGCAGTAATGGCTGTAATGCAGTAATGCAAATTGCAGATTATGACAGGAAACAAATGCAGTAATGCAAATTGCAGATTGCAGTAATGGCTGTAATGCAATAATGCAAATTGCAGATTATGACAGGAAACAAATGCAATGTGCAACACAGCAAATAACCAATTCAATAGACCAACAATAAGTTCAATAAATGAATAAACACAAAAACCAATTCATGAATTCAACAAAAGTCCAGTAGGTCTTAAACAAGAAATTAAAGTCTGAAATAAGAAATTTAAAGTCTACAAACCATTACATGATAAAAACTAGTTAACTACAAGTCTTGAACTATTAAACACATTTGAAAAAACCTTCATCAGTTCATCACACTCAGTCTCACAACCTCATAAACTCATTAGTCAACATTTACCACTGCAGCCTTTCCCTTCCCCTTTGCTTTCGGGATTGTTGAACGTGTATTTCTGCTGGAGGTAGTGCTCTCATGATCTAAGTAAGCATTTAAAGTCAGTAATAGAGAAACTACATGTAAGAAAACAGAAAACAAAAATTAAAATTGAACATTTGAAACTGATCAAGGTACCTTTCTCAGCCTGCTCATAGAACTCTATGTTCTCAATTGTAGGCTCCTCTACCTCTTGAGCAACAATATCATCTCCCAACAACCAATTCTGCATGCAGATTAAAGCCTCCACTGTTTTAGGAGTCAATGAACTCCTAAAAGCATCAATAACTCTCCCTCCAGTGCTAAATGCAGACTCCGATGCAACTGTGGATGTTTGAACAGCAAGTACATCTCTTGCTATTGCTGCCACCACGGGAAACTTGGGTCCGTTTATCTTCCACCAACACAAAATATCGAAGCCATCTTCCTCCTCCTCAACAAACTCTAGGGGAGCATTTAGATATTGATCAACTTCATGTGCCATTACAGCCTCTTCACTCTCTTGGACCACCTTTCTCCAAGAGTTTAGCAACTGACCCCGCACACCAACTCTCGTATTGCTGCTTCTACTCGTGATTGTGCTGCCTGAACTTGTAGGGCTTTGATGTCTATGCATATGTCTCCCACCATCTACGATCGGTGCATACTATAAAAGCAAGAACATGCATAAACACATAAAATTAGTATTAATACTCATAAGATCAGAAAATCTAATATTCAAAAAACTGAAATAAAAAGAGTTGTACCTCATCATATAGCGCCATTAACAAAGATCTAATCTCATTGGTTCTACTTTGCACATCGACATCATCCATACCCTCTTCCTTCAAAAAATGTGTATAATTCCTAAGCTTGAATCTTGCATCTAGCACAAGTCCAACAATAACCAAGTGGTTCAGGTCTGTAAAGCCACCATAGTACTTCAAGAATTTGCTTCTCATATTTGCAGCCATATCAGTTAATACATTTTAAGTGTCGGAACCAGTTGCCATCTCGGGTGCAATGAAGAGGTTTTCTATGTTTCTCTCCATGGTAACAACATCATGGAATGTTGTATGCACAGTTGGATGCAAGCTTGCACTAACTCTAAAGGTCACATCATGAAATACTCGAAGCAAATCAACAAAAATCTCAGCCTTGTCCCAATCTGGTTCCTCCGGAGGCCCAACTCTGTTTCTTTTGTTCTTACTAGGAACGACATTGCCTTCCTCATCATATTCCTCCTCTGGTTCCTTGAAATAACCTAGATAAAGCTCATCATCATCTTCCTCCATCCTTGCAAAAGCCTTCTTAAACTTCAAGGCTGCCTCCAATATTAGATAAGTTGAATTCCACCTAGTTGGGACATCTAAACAAACCAGCCCTGTAAGAGGAAGCTTTTCTTTCTCGACAGCTTTTCTAAAGCTGTCTAGTTTATTAGGTGAAGACCTAACATACTTGACAACATTCCTAATGGCTAAAACTCTCTTTTGCAGCCTCTTCAAGCCATGTCCCACTATCAAATTGGTTAAGTGAGCTGTGCACCTCACATGCATGTATTTACCACCTAAAATTGTTTTGTAAGATGAACACTTATTCATCTTTGATCTAAGCCACTCTAAAGCCGACTTATTTGCAGATGCATTATCAACAGTTATGGTCAACACCTTCTCAATCTCCCACTGCAGCAAACAAGACTCTATAAGTCTACCTATGGTTGCCCCTTGATGGTTTTGGATAACACAAAAATTTATAACCCTCTTGTGCATCTTCCAATCAACATCAATAAAATGGGCAGTCAGCACCATATAATTGATGTTCTGGACACTAGTCCAAGTGTCCGTTGTGAGACACACTCTATACTCCTTCATAATTTTGGATAGTTCTTTTTTTTTGTGCATCATATATGCTTAGGAACCTTCTAACTAGTTTCCTACGAGAGGGTACTTTAAACAAAGGGCACACTCTACCACAAAACCGGTTAAAACCTTTTTTCTCAACAAAGCTAAAAGGCAACTCATCCATGACAATCATTTCGACTGTCGCATCTACATAGTCATCTTGATCATAAGCTACTGCAGTAAGTTTGTTTCCTAGAGATTTATCTCCCACAAGAACCCTCTGACTCTTACTAACATTTGGGGGATAATACCTGCAGAATTGATTAATATGTCTAATCATCCCCGAAGTCCCATTTATAGAACTATCCGCTGCAAAATCGCCTATTTTTCCTCTAGGACAGTGAATACAATAAGCTCGTTTCTTAACAATATCTACATCATTCCCTTCAGCATCTTTTCCCTTCATAACCTTATCATACTCCTTAAAGTGTTCCCAAACAAAACTACGCTTAATAGTTGTTGAAGTACTAACCGGATTAGAATTCTCACTTTGAGTTGCAGTAGTAGGAACTTGCGCAGGAGCTTCATCACTTGCAGGAGTAGGAACTTGCTAGTTTGAACTAGTAGGAACTTGCTGGGTTGAACTTGCTGGAGGAAGAGCTTCAATTTCCCGAGGAGCAGAAGGTGAAGTTGCGGTTGAAGAGTCTTCAAGCCCCGAAGCGGTTGGATGAGGCCGAGCAGCTAGCTTCTTCGCTCTAGCCATCGAACGATTTGAATCAAATGGTCAACATCTGGAGATGAAGTATGAATCAGCAGCTATGGTTAGTATTTTTGTTTCATAATAGATTAATAGTTAGAGAAACAAACTAAGAGATTAATAGTTCTTTGGAGCAAAAACTAATTTTAGAGCAAAAACTAATTTTAGATGAAACTAATTTTATAGTTAGAGAAACAAACAAACAAATTAATAGTTCTTTGGAGCAAAAACTAATTTTAGATGAAAAACTAAACTATACACACTTGGTCCTTGAATGCAAACATATTATATCTTTGTTAAACGAATTAAGGCAGACCAACAATAAACAAATGAATCAAATAGTGTGCGAAATATGGCCGACCTTGAAACCTCTAATCAAGCTGTACAGGAGTAGACAATCTTTGATAAGAAGAAGTGACAAAATACAAAACACATTTTTGTCCAACAGCTGACCGGGCACTAAATGCCTCACCTGAACCAAAGCTTTAACATAGTCACAAAACACAGCTGACCAAAATGAAATGAATCGAATTGAGAAAGTGAAGTATGACGAACCATGAAACCGCTCATTAGCTTGTATAGGAGTAGACAATCTTTCATAAGAACCTGTGGCTTTTAATGAAGAACCACAGGAACAAGGTAATTGTCGAACAAGTGACCTGTCAGTAAATGCGTCACCTGCACCAAAGTTTTAACATTATCAAAAAACACAGTTAACCAAACAATTCCTTTCAAATTCGACAAAAGAACATATAAACTACCTTTCAAATTCGGGAAATTGGAAAGAAATTGGGGATCGGGAACAGATGAAGATCTGGAGAGTGGAGAAGAGAGCTTAGAACTAGGGTTAGTGAATTGGGGATCGACTGATAGAGAGGGATTGATGATTTAGATGAGGAACAGAAGAAGATCTGGAGAGTGGAGAAGACTCGAAGAAAGCTTAGAACTAGGGTTAGTGAATTGGGGATCGACTGATAGAGGGAGGATCGGGGATTTAGATAAAGAACAGCATAAGATCTGGAGAGTGGAGAAGACTCGAAGAGAGCTTAGAACTAGGGTTAGTGAATTGGGGATCGACTGATCGAGGGGGATTGGGATTTAGATGAAGAACATAAGCAGATCTGGAGAGTGGAGGGAGAAGAGAGCTTAGAAGTTAGAATTGGGGATGGACTGTCGAGTGTCGAGGTCTTCGTTAGTTCGTTGCGGCTTAGGGAGTTAGGGCCTTAGGCCGTTTAGTTTAGGTCAAAATGCCTCGATCAGGTGTGGTCAATCTCTGTGTTCTCACATATACTACCCAATCAAAATCAACCAAGTAATATAAATAATTAAATATTTAATTTAATTAATTTAAACGGGACGGGACGGGATCAACCGGGATCGACTGGGCTAGTACCGGTACCGGGCCCGTTTCTACGGGACGGGCCCAAATAGTAAATTTCAGATTTTGATCCCGGCCCGTACCGGTGGATTTCGGGACGGTTTCGAAACGGTACCGGGATTTCGGTTTTGGATGCCCAGCCCTACTTTTTCCATGGCTTCCGATTTACCTCCTGACATTTCAATTTACATCTTACTGTTATTTCGTAGACTTTCCATCCAATTTTCAGTTAACTTGGTTAGCACACGACGGGCTTTTTCGTTTTTTCAACTATCACCCAAAAAAAAAATTAAACAAACCAACACTTCGTTAAAGAAATAAATATAAAATATAAAATTGTTATTCGTTAAAAGAAGGAAAAAATAAAAAAAAACTTGCCCTTTGTCGCTTCTTCCTTGTCTATCTCTTCTTCTGCACTCCCCTTTATTTCAAGATTGGTCGTTAGCTTGCAACTGATCACTTAATTAATATTTCCTAGTCACATCAAATGATTGGATCGATGATCATATCATTGAAGGATAAACCATCTTTGATCATTGAGGTTTCTGGTTTTCTTTTTCTTTAAAGGTTGGACTGGTCATTAATATGTCAAATATTCATATGAGAACTTGGTATTCCATGATTCCAGTTGGAAGTTTGAATTGTGCAAAAGGTTGAGGAGCCATTGAACAAACTAAAATATTTTTATGTATGGTATATGAAAATTAAAATTACAACAAGCATGTGAAGGTCATCTTGATTGATTCAACTTAGGATTGTGTTATATTGATCTCGATAAAACGAACATAGAGGAAGAGCTAGGGCATGTTGAGAAGAAGATAATTGAGAGATAGCAAGCGAAGAAGAGGAGAGAATGAGGGGAAAAAAAAACAATTGTGGAAGATTAGAAGATTAACAAAGTAATTTTGTATTTTTTGCTTGATTTATTAATATATGAGGGTAATATTGGAAGACTAGAGGCAAAAAAATTTATAGTTGACCAGTGTACTGAGATTTTTGTCGAGTACAAATAGCAACACCGTTTTCTTTGGGTGACAATTGCAAAGATGAAAAGCCCTCTCACATGCTAACCAAGTTAACAGAAAAATTGGATGGAAAGTCTAAAATTTAACTATAGGGTGTGAATCAGCAACATTTAGAAAAGTGAGGGTGTAAATAATCAATATTGAAATGTCATGGGGTAAATCAGTAGTCATGGAAAATGTTAGGGGGTAATTTAGCTATTTTGTTTTCTCAAAATATATAATTTATCATTTACAAGGACTTGGTATATATGTAATTTGAGATAGTATAGCTTCAGAGGATAGCTAATTTAGAGGTAAAATATTACAGTAAGTGAAACGGAAAACAACCTTGTGCTGTTATTATTCAGTAAATTACAGTAAATGACATATCAAGCATGATCTAGCTAGGTCATTTGAACAGCACATCATTATACACTGTAAAAGCCAGGACATCGAGCTTCTGCCCTTACGAGTTTCTTCTGATATGTATAAATCACATAGAACGTACTTAGTTTCCACTCATTAAACGAGCTATCAAGCTAGTAGGTCCACTCTTTTGGAAGACATGACTCCGGAGAAGAGTTGGTTTGATTTTCGGAAATAATGTAGCATTGTTCATCCTCATTGCTCCCACTCATTTTATTTCGAGGTGACATACAATCTTGAGTATCATCTTCGTGACCTGATTTAAATCGTTTCCGATGACGATCTTTGGGTGAAATGTGCAGGCCAAGTGCATGAACATTCAGATTGAGAGCTTGAATCACACGGTCGGGCAACAGAACCGGAGCACAAGCTGCACAAAATCATCATCGTTAGTATTTAGCCCTATCTATCTCGATTAAAGTATTTTATTAATATACGAGATATATTAATTTGTAGATTGGTAAGATCGAGAACTTTTATCATACGTATACCAAAGTTATGATAATGTAAATTTTAGAACCGTCAGGTCTAAAGCATGAACACCTGGAATATGGTCAAATTTTCGACAAATATTGGCACCTGGTTTCTTCTTCGAGTAGAAGTTGGTGCCGGCTCTCTGTGGAAGAAAAACGCCAGTGCCGCCACGTGATTTATGGGAAGAATCTAGGAAAACAGCTTGCATTCCATGTCCTCCAGATACCCAATTCTTTATATCTTTCGGTCTAGTGACATAATGTGGCGAAAATGATGACCTTGAGCTACAAAATTTTGGATACTGCAGATTAAAATAGAGACATTGATTAATTTTATTAGTAAATTAGAAATTATTCACTATTAATTATTAAGTAAGACTTCCTTTGATTTGTACATGGATATTACTTAAGTAACCTATAAACCTAACCCCCAAGTTGCATTGGTCAATATCAGAGTAACCTATACTCACCGACTCTTAATGATCGATCACTCATTCACTCCCCTAGAACACGTACTCAATAATAAATTTTTCTCTATAATTAATACTCTAAATCACGCACTGTGCATACCTAATATAGAACACGGAAACACAAAATCATCCTTAATTATATACCTAACTTAATTTCCACTTTTCTATTTGATTCTGTATTAAGGCACTAATCAAGATCATCTGACACAGCCTCATTGTTCAATCTAGTTCATTTACTATATATAGCCTCATAATGTTCAATCGAGTTCTTTCATTCTTCACAAATGGAAATCACTAATACCCCAAATTAATATATTTAAATTTCTTGAAATGACTGGAGAATCCAGATAAACAATCGTGATCGTCTGTGGAGTACTATCTATTTATCCCTGAAAACAGTATCAAGAATGTCGGTACCAGAATTACCTAAATTCAAGCAACTAATTATAATCAAATTCCAGGCCAGCCAAATAAAGCCTAATCCATATTACGATTTTAGATCAATTTATATTTCCATTATCACATTATCTCACAGTGAAAAAAAAAAGGGATAAAAATGAAGAAGAAGACGATGAAGTACCAGTTGATCTTGGTAATTATGTTGGTTGTGGTGGAGGTGTTGCTCTGCCCGTCCCAAATATGCCTATCCAAAATAAATAAAAAATTCAAATAGAAACCAGAGAAAATCTTATTATGGTTATCAGGGTTCAAAACTCGGACGTCGGCACTGTATATTTCATCGAAACTAATTAAGCAGGCCGGTCAACCTAAGACGATTGCCGGTCGACGTCTCACACTCTATCGTGTTAGGTCGACCGGCCTGACAGTACAGACGTCCACTTTGTGGAGAGAAAGAGAGTGAAGAGACCTTTGTGTCGAAAGCTTCATGAACAACTGGCGAGGGAAGCCACGACATTCCTTCTTCAAAATCAAAACCAACCTCTCCTCCTCCTTTCTCAGGAGAAGCCATGGAGGAGACAGAAAGAGACATACAGAGCTAGAGCTAGAGAGAGAGAGAGACAGAGAGGCCTAGTATTCTTGTTGGGGACGCAGTGGAGCTCCAACTTCTAACCTGCAACGCAACTAAATTTATATACGAATCGATCACTAACTCTCGCCTCTCGGACCCTCTGAAGAGTTGAGTGTGCTAATGGACCTTAATTTCCACTGAAATTACGCGCAAAACCACTTCCTAAACGTCCGCTGCAAATTACTAATTCGACCTCAAGGTTTGTGATTCAGAATTTGCTAGACCAATGTTTACTGGTACAACTGATCCTAACAAACTGAAGCTGCAAAATGACAGGTAAGTTACCACATATTACTTTTTAATTTGAGCTTAGATTTTTCAAATTCAAAATCATTTTTTCCCTATTCTAAGCGCCACAGATAGATAATTAGTGATTATTTACTAAATTAAAAGTAAGTCAAATTAGTCAACTAAAATTTACCCAACTAGCAGATTGGACCCCGACGTCACTTACTATTCTAAGCGCCACGTGTCGTCCAGCTCATCAGAGGCTCCAGTAGATAGAGTTCATTTTTGCAAATAAAATAGGGTGACTCAGGCCAATGAGGGGCATTTGGGTAATTTGAGGTGCATAGGGTTTAAGTGGACGCGGGTTGGGTTGGGGTCGGTAAACCTCTCTCCCCTCTTTGGTCGTTGCAGTTATTCTTCACGTAACACCCTGATGTTATAGTTTTATCTTTTTTCTTCTTTTTTTTAATTGTTTGAGTTTCTTTTGGTCAAGATTTTTAGACCAAACCCAGTCATACTTAAAAGTTAATAGTCTAAATCCTTTTGATAAAAAGCCATATACGTATGGCGGTCTGACTCTCTGTAGAGGCTTGGGGCTACTGCTGCTGCATGCTTTTTCTTAACCACCATACCAACGCTACCATCATCATGGCTCTTAAGATCGAGTAATGGAAATTTGGGTCTCAATCTTGGTATTTATAAGCTATTATTGTTTTGTCTAGTTTACGGTTGAAAGTTGAAAGAATGTGAGACCATCATCCCTGTTGTTTTATACGATGTGAATACCATACCTAGATGCTTAGAACATATGGAAATTTTAAGAGAGAAAGTAATCCATATGGTAATCCTTATGATGTTATAAGATTATGGTTTAGGGATCAACTTCTTCTTTTTTTTTTTTTTTTGAAAAGACATCAACTTCTTATTATAGTGTATTTTGGTTGAAACTGGAAAGCTTAAATATATAACAATTGAACCAGATTAGAGGTAGGTGAACTCCAACCCACAAACTCACAAAATATAATAGGAACCCAAAAAGGTGTTCTGGCAGTGTTTTAGACTTTCAGTCTGGGAAAAAATGTAACTGCTCATGATAACTGAACCCATTTTAGGCCAACAGAATAGTTGGGTAGGCAGGTCAAGGAAGACCAAACTATGGTTGAGGCAAGTGTACTTTATCCTAAATCCTAATTAATCTTTTAAGGATTTCATTTTATATTCACCTAAGTGACCCTGAAACTACCATACATCTGTCATGTTAAACAGTAACAAGCGTGACCCGTGGTCCACCATTGTACTGATACTGTCACAACTTAACCACCTATTAGGTGTTGGGTTTTAATTACAAAAAGTCTCGGTGCAATTGGGTGTGATCCACCCACTTATAAGTTATATTTTATTTGTCACTTTTCCAATGTGGGATCTTTTCTCTCCAACACGCCCCCTCATGTACAACCTTGCTACTAGGTCTGTACGTGAAATTAATTAACAATCCAATTCCCACATTGGAAATTAGGACACAAGTCTCATATACTTGGCCAATATAACAATCCAATGCCACATTTGACACTTGGTAACAATCCAATTAGAATATTTTAATGGCAATATAAGGAACCAAAATTCGGGCCCATGACAATTGGAGAGAGACTCGCTCTGATACCATGTTAAACAGCGACGAACGTGACCCATGATCCACCATTATACCGATACTGTCCCAACTTAACCACCTGTTTGATGTTGAGTTTTAATTACAAAAGACCTCGGTGCAATTGGGTGTGATCCACCCACTTATAAGTTATATTTTATTTGTCATTTTTCTAATGTAGGATCTTTCCTCTCCAACATGTCATGTGTCATGTGTGTCGAGAACAATTCACAGCACGACGATCGAGTTGATTCAAGAATACAAATGCGAAAGACAACAACCGGAAATAAAGGCTACAAGGTAGAACTTGGATGCTGAAATCCTCAGCTGAATTATAACAAAATTTCATTTTGTAATTGCAGTTTAAGAACATAGGCTAGGAACTTCACTCGCACAAATTTTGTTGATCCTTTTTATAAGCGAGCGAGTCTCCTTATTCAATTCAACATTGTCCTTCTTCATCCGTTCTTCAACCAAAAGTGGCATTGTACCAGCTTGAGCATAAGTTCGTAGAAGTGAATTATATGTCTCAGTACTCACATGACCAGCATTCCGAAGGAAAACCACTAGTTCCTCTGCCTCTTCAACACTGCCTTCTTCATTGAGCCGGCCAAATACTTCTGCAATCAATCTTTGGTCAGGATCCCATTTTTTCACACTACCAACTGCTCTCTTAAAATACTCTAGCACTTTTTTCGTATGCTTTTGTTTCAAATAGCCCCACGTAAGAAGCTCCCAAGTACTGTAACAGGGGGTGATGCTATTTTGCACCATACGACTACAGAAGGTTTCAGCCACATCCATTTGGTTTCTGTTGATGTAAGCTGCAAGAATTATATTCGAGACCCTAGGATCATGAGTCCCAGAAACAGACTCCCACTCAGTATAGAGTTTCTCAGCTTCTTCAATCTCCTTGAGTTTCACAAGCGAAGCTATCATACATGTATACTCAGCATCATTCATTTTGGGGAAACATGATTTTAGTTTCTTCCAAACTCGCTGAACACCAGCCTTGTCCCCAATGTTTGCATGCAGGCTGAGGAGAGATGAATATGCGACTCGATGCTTCCGAGATGCCATATTCTCCATCTCCTTCAAGGTAGCTGCTGCTTTTTCAATGAGTGAACTTTTGATGTACAAGTTTGTTAGCGTGCTAAATGTCACCCAGTCCGGATTTACCTTTGCCTTCTTCAATTCAAGAAACACTCTTTCTGCACTATCAACATTATTTTGCGAAGCACAAACTGTTAACCATAGATTGTAAGTGACAACATCCGGTTTAGTATGAACCTTCATCTCCCCAATTACTTCTGGAATCTTGTCTAATTGCCCATCGGACACATACAAAGACAGCATGTGGTTGTAAGGAAGGGGATTCTTCACGAAACCACACTCTTTCATCTTCTCCACCAGAGCTTCCGCTTTGGCAGCCTCTTTATTCTGGACATATGTATGCAGAAGAGCTGAACAGGTCGTGCCGTCTCTCATCTGCTCAGGGAGATCCTCGAAAAACTTCTCTGCGCTATTCATACCACGAACCTTTGCAATCAAATCCAACTGAACAGCATAATCACCTGCCAGTAGCTTGACATCTTTCTGTAAAGTCATCCATTCGCATATCTACACAAACCATGTCACATTAATACAAGGCCAATCGTAAATGAAATCAATTTTCTGAAAAGCTAAATAGGTCATGGATAGACACAACAGAATCTACAAATTTATCTACCATGATCAACACTATCATCAGCCATTTTCTCAAACTACCACATCCCACCCCTATTTCATATATAAAGTCAAACTACTTGGTCAAACCCTAAACCCAAAAATTCATCAATCCTAAAACCTCCCCTCACTTCCCAGAGCTAAACAAAGCAATCATATACAAGCAAAAGATTAAAACTTGGAACATTCAATGAGCAAAAACCAAATAAATTACTGAGAGCAACCGACCTCAAGAGCGTGCTTATAACGCCGGAGCTTACGAAGCTCCCGAACAATTCGATTAAGCTCATACTTCCGCACTGTGCCTCCTTCCTCTTTCCATTTCCCTATAGTAACCGCCGCGCTGCGTTTTGCATACACCAGGCCCAGAAGTCTCCTTCCCAGCGTGTCTCTTCCACCGCCCGATTCCTTCGTCGCTCCGGTGCTCGCCACCGCCGAGAAACGGCGGACGGCGGCGATGGAGCTTCGCAGGTTTCTTAGCAACATGTCATTATTCATACCCCAGTGCCCCTCTCCCCCTGAAGTAGTCCAGCTAATTTGGGCTTTTGTTACCAATGGGCCGGGTTCGGGTTTCTTTCCACGTGGCGTGGAGAAAAGAGCGAGTAGCGGAGTTTAAGTGACCTACTGTAAACGCAGCTTTCTCCCCACGCAAAAGACTAAAAACGGCAGCACAATCGCCGTCGTCAAAATCTGATTCGCAGGCTTTCCATATAAAACTCTCCGTCTCTCTCACCCAATAGGCGATTTTTTTCCCTTCTTTTCTGTTACCCTAACAACCACAACCAAAAATATGTCAGTACAACCTACCTACAGCGGAAGACGCACCGGCGTCCGGGTAGTGGTCGCCGGCGACCGCGGCACCGGCAAGTCGAGCTTGATCGTTGCACTGGCCACGGAAACCTTCGCCGATAACCTACCTCCGGTGCTTCCTCCCACCACCCTCCCCGCCGATTTGTATCCCGATGGTATTCCCGTCACCGTCATCGACACCTCATCCAGGTTAGTTCTTCTTCATCGATTTCTGATGTAAATCCCTATGCAACTGTAAACGGAGCTCCGTTTGATTTTGTGGATGTGTGAATTGTTAGCATGGAGAGTAGTATGAAGCGCAGCGAAGAACTGAAGCGAGCTGATGCAGTGATGCTGACGTACGCCTGTGATCAGCCAATGACGCTTAGCCGTATCTCCAGTTACTGGCTCCCTGAGCTTCGTCGGTTGGAGGTATTGCTTTGTAAATTTGAAGTGTTTTGCTTAGCTGATACCTAATTGGTGTGGTTAGGTTTGTAGTTAACGTGATTCAAAATGGTTTAGGTGAATGTACCAGTAATTTTGGTTGGATGCAAGTTAGATTTGAGGGACGAGCATGATCCGATGAACATGGAGGCGGTGATGACACCAATCATGCAGCGGTATAGGGAAATCGAGACTTGCATCGAGTGTTCTGCTGCTACTTTTCTGCAGGTATAGTCAGATGCATGGGCTATTATGTTATATTCAGATTTTGTGCAAGAGCTTGAAGATTGAAGAACAATTTGCTTGTGTTTAGGTTCCGGATGCATTCTATTATGCTCAGAAGGCAGTTCTTCATCCAACATTGCCTTTGTTTGATCAAGAAACACAGTCTCTGCAACCCCGTTGTGTTAGTGCTTTGAGAAGGATATTTACTCTTTGCGATCATGACATGGATGGTGCCCTCAATGATCAAGAGCTGAATGGATTCCAGGTTTCTTTTTCTCCATTGTGAAGAGGGTTTTGTAGGTGTTTTTTTAATCCTGTGTTTAGAGGTTTGATCATTTTTGTAACTGTGGCAAACAGGTTAAGTGTTTTAATGCTCCACTACAACCTGAAGAGATTATAGGAGTTCAAAGGGTTGTACAGGAGAAATTACCAGAAGGAGTCAACGAGAATGGTCTTACCCTTGATGGTTTCCTTTTTCTCCATGCCCTTTTCATTGAGAAAGGGCGTCTTGAGACAACTTGGGCTGTCATGAGAAAATTTGGATATGAAGATGATTTAAAACTCAGGGATGATTTTCTCACACTTCCTTTCAAGGCGGCTCCGGATCAGGTATTGCTCAGTTTTTTTCTATCACAAGTAGTTTAGCATTGTAATACTTAACTCTGTTTTTGACTGCCAGTTCTATTACCAAATACTTAACTCTTACATGTCATATATTAGAGTGTGGAGCTAACAACTGAAGCTTTGGAATTCCTGAGGGGGATATTCAGATTACATGACACTGATAATGTATGCTCTAATATCTTATCTCAACCAAACTTTTATGCCTTTATTATGCAATTTATATTCAGTCTTTGTTTATGGATCTAATGAATATGCTGTGACAACACTAGGATGGAGCTGTACGACCTACTGAGCTTGATATGCTATTTGCTACTGCTCCAGAAAGGTAAATTCATTAATTACACTTAGTTTGATGTGTTATACATTGTGTTGGATTTCATAGGTAGTTCTGTTGTCTTCCAGACCCCCGGAAAAAATTCAATGAATGTTTACCAGCATATAATGCCAGCTTGTGCTAGATGATAATGGATAATTGGTAGAGGGCTCATATGTACATTTCCTGTTTAATGAGCATTAAGATTTACCCTCAAATACAGCCAATCTCTTGATTGTTCAAATGGCATCCTGGCATATCAGCGTTATGAGCTGTTATGTGTAACATGGAGCCCTCTCTAATCCAATCTTTTGATTTTCGTAACAAAAAAGAAACGACATCATGATGATATAAGTTTGAAAACGCGGAGTTTGTATAGCCAGGACATTTCAGTGAGAATATTACACAGATAACAGTCTCTGTCTCTGTCTTTTCTCTGATACAGTAGAATATATCATAAGTTATGATTCTGAGAGTGTCCTGAGCTAGATGTTATGATTCTTCACATACATTTCATTAGCATTCTGTCCATGATATTTTCTATTCTGAATAAGGTTCTTAGCATTATTTTCATATCTGAATTTTCAGTCCTTGGAGTGAGATTCCTTATCTGGATGCTGCAGAGAGAACAGCATTGGGTGATTTAACACTCAATGGATTTCTATCCGAGGTGTGTATGCTCATCACTTTCCAAACAAATTTTGTTGATCTCCTCTCTCATTTCTACCATGTTGAGGAGTAGTTGCTCATATTCGTTTTCAGTATTCCACTTTATCCATTTTGGGTGACATGCGACTAACCGTAACTATGGATGGTGGGTGGTGCAGTGGGCCCTTATGACACTAATAGATCCAAAGAAAAGTATGGCTAATTTGATATACATTGGATACCGCGGCGATCCTGCTTCTGCCCTCCATCTTACTAGAAGAAGAAAAGTTGATCGTAAAAAGCAAAAGACTGAAAGAAATGTTTTCAATTGCTTTGTCTTTGGTCCTAAAAATGCAGGAAAGTCTGCTATTATCAATTCATTCATAGAAAGGTATTGATCTCCAAATTACTGTAAATATTCTAGTTAATAATGTATCTTCCATCTTTCTCAACTGTTTGCGAAACACAAATTTCTGTCGGGTATAACCTCCCTTAACTCCCAAGTAACTGGTATAAAGTACCCGCATAATTGAAATCTTCTTCATCCATAACTCCCCATTGGAAAAAACAAAGACAGAAAAAACAATTTATTTTTCATTAGTTATTTATTGGTACTCTTGGTGGCCTATAGTCCTGAAGGCATACTACCACGGCTAGAGCTAATTCTTATAAGCTTGTGAGTCAGTGACTTTATATTATCTTATTACTTTATTGTTGCCATTTTCAACTTCAGGCCTTTCTCAAAGAGTGGCACTACCACAACTGGTGAGCGTTGGGCAGTGAATGCTGTTGACGAGATTGGGGTAAGTGTCATCAGTATATACATATTAAATGTTTCTGTAAAGAACATAGCAAGTTCAGTAATTTAATCTAAATGTCAAAAACAAAATAAATAGCAAACATGACCGTCTATGTGCATTGACTGCTTTCTTAATTCCTGTCTTTATTTCTGTTAAAGGGGAATAAGAAGACTCTTGTATTGAGAGAGATACCAGAAGATGAAGTTAAAAAACTCTTGTCCAAAAAGAACTCTTTGGCAGCCTGTGATGTAGCTGTCTTTGTCTATGACAGGTAGTTGAATTTTCTTTTGTTTGATGAAATCGCTGTTATGTTTTCGTTTTGTGAGATCATTAATTATAATTGTCAAATGTCAACCATTTGGCATGCTATACCCTTAAATGTTTATAACTTTGAAAAAGGGTATCTTCTTGGTTTTCTTTGCTTTATATTAAGCTTATCAATACTTTTCTATCTGGCTTGTTTGAACTTAGATATGCTTGAAGAATTCCAAATTCTGTTGGTGTCTGATAATATCATGTTCTGACGTTTTTCTTTCACATTCCAGTTCAGATGAACGTTCATGGAAAAGATCAAAAGAACTCCTTGCAGAGGTTGCTAGGAAAGGAGATGAAAGTGAAGACTATCTTGTACCTTGTCTCCTTATTGCTGCCAAGGATGATCTGGATCCATATCCAATGGCAGTGCGAGATTCTCTTGGGGTATACAAATTTCATTGTTTATCTATCATTGTTACACATAGTTGCTCATATTCGTCGATGAATAGTCACATACTCCACAAATTTGCAATTTTATTTTCTAGTATTTATTCGAGAGAGTTTTAGCTGATAATTTATGTTTTTCGCTCTTTTGTTCAGATTAGTCAAGAATTAGGCATAGAGGCACCTATCCGTGTGAGCATGAAGCAGAGCAATTTGAATAATGTATTTGGTAGAATTGTACATGCAGCTAAGCACCCTCATTTGAGCATTCCTGAAACCGAGACTAGGAAGAACCGCAAGAAGTACCGCCAGCTTTTCAATCGATCTCTTACCTTTGTCTCAGGTGTGTTGTACTCGCCCTCTGTCCTTCAAGGTTGAGGTCACGCGTCACTTCCAAGTTAATATTGCACTAGTTTATGTGCATGCTCTTTACTATATATCTGTCATCAAAATACAGTTGGGACTGCTGCTGCTGTAGTTGGACTTGTAGCCTACCGTGCCTATGCAGCAAGGAAAAGCGCTTCTGCTTAGGTGCAAGACTTGACCCTCAAATCAATTGATGTTGCTGTCTGTTGCAGTAGTTTCTTAAAATTATGGTTAGCTCTGTGTAGCTCAACCCAAGATTTTCTGATAGTCCTAGTGGGTATTCTCAGAACACACATGTATAGAAATGGCTGCAATATTTTTTTTTTCCTGAGGAACGATATTCTGCTAGTTTAAACTATAATTTCTTGTAATTTTAACAGTTGCACAAGGTTATCATCATTGTTTGCTTTTGAAGATGATTAGTTTTGCCTTACAAAGTGATTTGAGTTTTTGCAGACCTAAGTTTGATTTGATGTGGAGAAGCTGGGCATTTATTAGAATTTAGTTCGACCGATCATCTCATTATTCTAGTTTTGGCTATTTTAGGCTATGTGCTGGTTTGTATTGGTATCCGACTGGTGAACACTACCCTTTATCTAAGGCCGTCTCCAGTAAGGGAGGGCTCAGTTCTAAATTTTAACCTTCCAAATAATATATTTTGTTAAATAATCTCTAACAATCAAGGGTTAAATTTTTTGCCCTTCAAATATTTTGTTATTTAAATTATGTTTATTAATATTAATTATAATTGTATTCATATTCTAAGTACAATTAATTTTGGGACCAAAACAATTTTTTTCAACAAATAGGTTTTGTTGTAAAATTATAAGATAAAAATATTAAACAATTTTTTTAGGTAACAGTTTTTGACAAAAAAAAATTACAACGGTTAAGAACAATACCAGTCATAATTTTTGATCAAATGATTTCATTCATACGGAAGTGTTACAAGTGGTATGAACGATACAAACAGGAGCCACAATTGACCCACTAATAACGTCAGACCAACATGTCAGAACAAGGACTTCCGAAATGAGCTAAACCTCCGGTACACCATGAGGCTGGAACGATGATCACACAGACCAAGATGACTCAAAAACCGACAAAACTGCCAACAACATTGGTACGGGCCGTCGGCATACCAACCGGGTAGTGACTCTGAACCCAAGAAGGATTAACATACCAGTCATAATTAGTGAACCTTAATTGTCTCTAATTATACTTATGCGATTAGCATAAATTTTTAGCCTTCAAATTGTGCAACACATGCACGTGGCATTCTCTGGTGGAGGGAAAGCAGAGAATGTCACCATACCCTAAAATTAGCCTTGAAGCCCTCTTGTGGGTCCTTATTGGAGTTGAAATTAGGACCAAATTATAAATTATTAGAATTAGCCCTATAGCCTAGAGAATAGAGATGTGGCTTAAGTTTGGAACTTTGAGCTATTTCCGCTACTGTTGTTTCTTTTCCTGAAGTGGAGGGAGACCACAAGCAATTGTGGAAACTGTGGTGGGGGACTCGATAGCGCTGAGGGATTTCGCCTGATGCTTGGAAAGTTGTGTGCTTGTTGGGTGATCCCACTTGAGAGTGATCACTAAGCCTATTCTTTGGCTGGAGGCGATAATTTCGAATCAATTACTGTGCTGAATGTATTGAGAGTGTCGGCATTGACACGAGGTCTCTCATATTGTCTTTATAATTTGTTGGTCATAGCTGTGTGGTGATGTAATTTGGGCAACAAGTTTTGTCTGGCTCAATGTTGGCGCCCGTCGACCTGATGGACTTGAATCTGTCATATGGAATTCCAGTTCTGTTGGTGGCTATTTGGCTCATTAATTACTATGTTTGATCAAGCAAGGGAGTACTGACTTTTGATTTTGTCCAGGGATCTCCCTGTGCTTCACTTCAGGTTCCACCCTTAAAATGTCCGTGTTCATCTTAATTTCTGTTTACGGTTTACCTTTGTGTATTGGTTCGTCAAAGTTACAATTGTCTTCTGATCCAAAGAGAAAAAAAAAAAAACAATAAATAAAATACCGCGTCTTTTTCTTGAAGCATCCCTTTAGGCCTGTTCGTTTCAACATGTACAGATAGGAAGCTATCAATTTATGAATAATTCAACCAAATAAAATGTCGATGAAGTCAGTTGATCATGGAACTCAACTAGATATTGTAACTTTATACCTCATTCAATATAATATTATAAAGAATCAGTAAATTATTATTTTTTAAATGTTTTTTGTTATCAACAAAAAGTAAATTAAACAAAAAATAAACAACCCCATATTTGTATAGCAATTAGTATAGAAATTGCTTCTATAATTCTTTTTAAGTCTAATTTAAAAATTCAAAGGAAAAAAAACATTAGCAAGCGCATAAGGCATGTCAAGATGGTAGTACCGTATAATATAGGAAGGTTATGCAAATTTGTGAGGTGTCAGTATATAATGACATGGATATGCCACATGAGATTCAGGGCAAAATTTTTGATCTTACTCAGGCAGCCTTACTCTTCAAGGTTAGTACCTACTATTCTATGAAATAACTCGCTATTTCTTCTCCACAGTGTCACGACTATTGATAGGTCAAATTTTCAATTGTTCCAAAAAAAGTAAAACTAAAAGAGGGAAGCTGATTTGAAAGGATCGGATTGCGGAAGATCGATTAAGATCACCTTGGTCAAGAAGGAGCTAAACAAGATCTTCTTTCACTGATTTTCTTCACTCCCAAGAAGCACCTCTCATGGCCAAGTCTCTATCCCTCTGTCTCTGCCTGACGTGAAGGAGCAATTTTATTCCATCACACAAAGATCTCCAGTCGATCGCCTTTATCTGTTTCATGCTTATGACTTTGTTTTCTTCACGCACACCTGCAGGACTATTTACAGCAGCGTAGTCAAAAATCTTAATCAAGAAGATTAGAAGACTTCATTAATTGGATACCGGAGAACGTAAGCCTAAATATATATAGACATAAATGGAAGAAAACAATCAATCATTGATTAGGAAAATACATTAAAAAAAATAAGAGATTGTGGGAGACTTACTGTCTAGGAATTTTGTCCAAATTGATAATTATAATATTTAAAACAAACTTTTTCTCTATCTTGTCAAAAGGGTTAAATATGAGATTAAGGAAAAAGTCACAAACAATACTCCAATTTAAAGTCATTCCACACTTTGGTACCTCATCTTCTAAATATGTCACTTTGGTACCTCAACTTATTATTTACGCATAAGATTCATACAAGCCGTTAATAACACCGTTAATTCAAGTGCTATGTAGCTTTTTGCTATGGGTATTTTCGTCAATTTATGCTTTCCCACCAAAAATTCCATGGGAGAGGATCTGAAATTCCTTTCTTTTTGCTGAAAATAAATCTGTCATCAAGGAAAATATTATATTTGATGGAAGATCAATTTAAATTATTGTATTGAAAATTTTGACTTACTGTTATGATTCCAGGAAACATAATAATTAAAATGAGAAGAGGTGAGAGATTTATCATTTTCAGCCTGCTAATTCACAAATAGAGTGTGATCTGGATAACATTAGATTGTCTGCTAGTTTTATTAATTGTTGATTCTATATCATCTTATTTTAGCTCTTCAAATGTAATTTGTTGGGTAGATACTAGTTTTCTTTCAAGTTTAGGGTTTGAGTCTTTTCCCTTTTAATTGAAGAACTCTTCAGACAAAGAAGGAAAAATGCTTGTTCAATTTATTATGCATAATCAATTTCAATACCAATCATAGCAAATTGTCTCTAGTAGAGTTGTAGAAATTGCTTGAAACTTTTAGTATTTATGGTTGTTGTAGTTAGTTGCTTACTCTTTAAACATAGATCCATGGTTATTTGATTGCTTGAAACTTTTAGTAGTTATGGTTGTTGTAGTTGTTTGCTTACTCTTTAAACATAGATCCATGGTTATTTGGTTTCATCGGCAATGAAGAAAGATGTAACAAGTGTTTTTGTTATGTTTTTGTTTTTTAATAAAAATATATATGAATTAACGGAGTGAGTTTTTGTTAAATGGCAAATACCATGAGATTTTTGGTGGGAAAATATAAATTGACTAAAATATCAATGACAGAAAGCTACATGACACTTGAGTTAACGGTGTTATTAACGGTGTGTATGAATCTTATGCATGAATAATAAGTTGAGGTACCAAAGTGATATATTTAGAAGATGAGGTACCAAAATGTAGAATGAGTGAATGACTTTAAGTTTGTATATTGTTTGTGATCTTTTCCCATGAGATTATAGTATAATATATGTATGTCAGTACCACATGTATTAACCAATCATAGCTTAGTATCAAAAATTGAGAAGGTTCGGTTAACCCTTCTCTCCCTACTGTAGCTACGCCATTGACTACCTATATATTTCTATCTACCTACCTAAGATCTCCCTGTCTCCACATTATTCCGTCGAGAAAGAAAGAAACAAACAGATCTATTCACAGACTTAAGATTTTCCATTATAGACTTCTTACTTTCTTTGGCTCATGTTTAAAAAATATCTGCGTGTGAGGAATGTGGACTTCCTCAACATGAACATACGTGTACGTTGCATGAACGGTGAAAAGTCCCAGATTATTGTCCACTCAAGGACGGCTAGCTAGGATTTCCCACTATCCATCGGTTAGGGTTTCTAGCTGGTTAGGGTTTTGGGGGGGGGAGGGGTGGGGGCAGCCACTCAGAGACCGATACATGTAGTTAAAAGTGACGCCTCTGGTTTATTTTCGGGTCGAGAAATGAATAATTGGGAGGAGACAGAGAATCTAATGATACCCAAGAGCAGAGAGAATCTAAGATATCCAGAATCCGAAATGCGTATCGTGGGTCCTCTCCTTATTGGATCCTCTGCTCCGAATCATATTTTCCCAACATCATTTGCCATTTTGCCAACCATTAACAAACCACTTGCTCGATCGGCTTCGCAACCCTCGTGGATATGAAATACTTGAAAATTTATAGGAGAAAGGTAGCTAGCTAGTTAAATCAACATCTCAAAAGTATAATACATCAAGGGTGACTAACTAACTGAGCACTAGCGGATTAACACCTAATATTGCTTTTACCAGAGATGAAATGCATGTTCTTTTCCATCAATTAAGGATAGTAGGCTACCCTCACCACGACTAGTAACTTGCTATCTATGTGCTAAAACCGTTTTTCTTTTGTTTCTCCTTCAAGCATCATCCCTCATAATCACAAATAACCAAATAGTCGTTGAGTAGCTAAACTTTCTGCTATAAAGAAAACTTATAAGATAACAGAATTTTAACGATTCATATGAATTTAAGATAAGACGATAATCCAAACCTCTTAAAAAAAATATAAAAAAAAGATAAGGCAATAACTTTCTGTTTTTTTTTTTAGAAAGTAAGATCGAGTAATGGTAAATCATATTTAAACAAATGAAGCACGTTCATGCAGTGTAAAAACAAAATTTCGGCTTAATTAATTTGTGGAGTATAGCATTTCTACTCAATTGAAGGGTTGAAAGTTGTTTGCCCTTTTATGTACTTTTGATAATTGGAAATGGACATCGCTCTCCCTTCCCCCCACACACCCATCGCTCTTTCTCCCTTTTCTGTCTCTGGTCGTAAAATCCAATACCAAATCGCTGAGTATGCATGTAAATTAGAGCCTGGTGCATGGCGATAAGTCATAAAGATGTCTATAGAAACAAATGTTTTCTGTTTTTTATCACAACACCACCAACCAAAGAAAATATCAAATACCATCCATAAGCACCAAGGGGCTGGTGGCCTTGATTGGTTTGGTTCAAAGCCACAATGCACCTCTCCCTCTATATGTGGGCCCTACTCCCTAGACTACACTGCCGTAATATTTGGTTGTTACTTGTTCCTTAAAATTATTCGTAAATGTTTGAATTAATACTTTCCTTTTAATTTGTAGTTGTCTATAAAATTATCTGCTTCCATTTGAATTAATACTTTCCTTTTAATTATTTCGAATTTGACATCCTGCTTAATCATATAATGATATATAATACAATATGATACACAAATCATAATGACAACTGCAGATATAAAGACTTTGTTTGGACATGCAAGTTCTAATTTACGAATTTAACGACAGCTCACGTAATTAGCTACAGAATTCTTCTTCTTCTTCTTTTTTTTTCCTTAAGAGAAATAAGATTCTCAAGTGAGTTGAATAGAGTAGTTTGAATATTGATGAAGACATTTTTCTGCTCCTTCAATATGGTTACTTGTACTTATAATCCCTGTGATCGTGATCATGAGGCGCACTAATTTAGTTAGATGAATGCATTTTTTTTTTCCGTAATGGTCATATTAAATTATCCAAAGCACTAAAACCGTTGTACTAGTATCCTTTATATGGAAAATTCTAGTGTATATTAATGTATGCCATATATTATTATTTTTTTTGAATATTTTAGGTCGTTGGATATAATTAAAATGTGAGTATATCTAATGGTCTACGATTTTTTTTTTTTTGAATCAAACCCAAATCGGGTGCCAATATATTCATCACAAGTCAGAATAGGTCGTTACATACCCTTCCGCTGTCATTTATAGACAAACAAGAAGCTAGTGGTAGTACCCACAAGTGGTACGTACATATAGTCATACTCATTGTACATTCAAATGCGTAGAGATAGCGGATATCCTCCTTCGGTACTACTCCAGAGAAGTTAAAGAGACATAGATGCACATCGGTGCTTAGTTTCCTAATACAAGGAATTATTGTAATTTAGTCAAACTAAAAAACATATAGATGGGCTTAGGGCTAAAAACCCCAGCCTAAATTAGAGAGCCCAATAGGGCAGCTCCAAAGAGAAGAGCCCAACTTAAGGCCCAGCAAGAGGGTTGACCCAAGCCCAGACTACCAAGCCACTGCGCCTGCAGCCGCCACCCACGAGACCACGCCGGTGCAGCGCCACTCACGAGTCTGCCTCTCCACGAACCGCGCCGTCGAGCTCCGTCACATGCCAACATCGCTGACCTGCTTTTACCCGTTAACTTGTATAAACAAATTTTTTTTTAATGAAAAATTCGAAATTACATATCCACACAAAACCATATCTTTATTCTAAATAAACACTGTACTTCGACGTTGCCCTGGTCCTCTTTTCTTCTTCGTCTCTCTATGACCTAATTTCTTTCTTTTTCTCAGATTTCTATGTCAATTCATTTTACCCACAATCCCAAATTGAATTGCTCCGTAGGACCTCCACCACCATGTTGTTATTTCATCAATTTAAGGAATGGCTCATCAATCATGAATAGACATAATTCATCCTCTTGCTAGATACATGAGATCATTAAAATTTCATATGGATGTAACCAGTCCTTCAAAGAGAACAAAAACCAAAAACCTCTCTAACAAGCCATGGTTAAGTGGTTCCTCCTCATTATCATCCAATCAGTCGTAGTTTGTTATAGAGGATTAATTAAATAGACAATTAACAATTATGATATTGAAGCTTGGGGGGGGGGGGGGGGGGGGGAGGGAGTGGTTTGAAGAAGAACAGATGGAAGTGGAAGAAAGAAAGAAGAGGGATTGATCGAAGAAGTAGAATTGTTTTTTTTTTTTAAAGAATAAAAATTATTATTTTCTAAAACTTCAATTTATTAAAGTAAATGGGTAGTATCGGAAGATATATATATATATATATATATATATATATATATATATATATATATATATATATATATACAGATCCTATCCAGAGCGGAGCTCCGCTTTGAAA
The DNA here is from genome assembly GCF_002994745.2 of Rosa chinensis. Taxonomy (NCBI): domain Eukaryota; kingdom Viridiplantae; phylum Streptophyta; class Magnoliopsida; order Rosales; family Rosaceae; genus Rosa; species Rosa chinensis. The sequence goes on along the minus strand of NC_037093.1, from coordinate 54,297,121 downwards.
TTAACTTGTGAAGTTCGAGTTTTTGGTCACTTTTCGGTAGCATATCCACATCTCGACCGTTCAATTTTTAGGTACTAGTGTATAAATCATCTCTGCAAATTTTCAGCCAAGTTGATGATTGTTAAGGTATCTAACTCGCTAAACAAATAGACGAACTGAATCTGTCAACCTGAACCGTACTAGCTTTAAGGCAGTTAACAATGCCTTAACGATCATCATTTTGGCTGAAAATTTGCAGAGATGATCTATACACTAGTACCTAAAAGCTGAACGGTCGAGATGTGGATGTGCGACCGAAAAGTGACCCAAAACTCGAACTTCACACGTTAATTTTCAAAGCGGAGCTCCGCTCTGGATAGGATCTGTATATATATATATAAGGGTGGTGCTATTTACACACTCATTTTCTCTATTCACACACCCCCTCTATTTTTCTATTACTTTAATTTAATTTTTTTATATAAAATAGTAAAATACGCTAACTATCCTCCTTTGTAATTATGTTTCTTTTCCTTTTTTCTATTTGGCAAGTCAATCATGAATCAAACATCATTATACAATAAATCAATTTTTTTCACCTATATAAATGAAGGAAAAATAATACGTTCATTAAGTGAAATGACCTGTATTATTAGACATTGTCTTTCCCAGGTAATTACGTTCATCAACTGAATCAAAATTGCAAAGTTTGTCCTCATACAAGTAGGAGGGGTATGAAGCATGCTTTTGAAAATGAAGAATCTAAACACAGAAGAGACAAACTTTGCAATTTAGATTCAGTTTTATTTTATATATTTTTTTATATTCTGGACGACAGTTTTTTCCCACCCCACCCCTGATGTCAGTGAAATTTGAACTCATGACATCCACGTTGTTAGTTAGGCTAGCTAACCAACAGGTCATGGCTCACCAACATTTGCAATTTAGATTCAGTTGGATGAACGTAATTACCTGGGAAACATATTCCTTGTCTAATAATACAGGTCATTCCACTTAATGAACGTATTATTTTCCCTTCATTTATCTATACTATTATTAAGAGAAGAGAGTTTATCAGCCAAAACAGAAAAATTTTACCAAAATATCCCTCAAATATTAAAAAACATTTGAATTGAAATATTTGAGAAAGACAAAATGGTCAATTTACAAATAAAAGAAAAACAAAATTTTAAAAAAAAAAAAAATCAAAAATCAAAAACAAAATATGTGCAGCAATTTTCTTCACATTCTGTGGAATAACTTCCCAAGTAATTATCCACACCCATGGGGTGTGTTTGGAGTCTAGTATAGGTGAAAAGAACTTATTTATTGTATAATGATGTTTGATTCATGATTGAATTGCCAAATAGAAAAAATAAAAAATAAAAAGAAACATAATCACAAGGGAGGGTAGTTAGGGTAATTTATATAAAAAAATTGAATTAAAGTAATAGAAAAATAGAAAGGGTGTGTGAATAGAGAAAATGAGTGTGTGAATAGCACCATCCTATATTGAAATGAAACACTTCACTATTATAAGTTTGAGAACCATTTTATTAATGAACAACTAATTGTGGTAAAACATGGTAATTTAGTTATTATAAGTGTTAATACTTCACTATTACAAGTTTTCAAGACCACTTTTTTTTTTTGAAAAGTGAATTCATTAAAACTTCTAACGATTACAATCGTTTAGAATGACATCCCGAAAAATTTTGGGAGCAGACATAAGCCACAGAAGGCTTGAAGCTAGAGCTAAGCTAGAACAAACCATAAGGTGTACTACACCAGCAGGAAGTTCATGTATAATAAAATACTGCTCTGAATCACTTAAAGAGAAACTAACAGAAAACTGAAGATAAATTCTCAGCCTTCTCAAGATAATTACCAACAATGAGACCATTGCCACGACCTCGAGATTTGGAGACCAAACCAGCAGAATCTGTAATTCGGGCATGCAAGAGATCGGTAGATAACTCAAAACTATGTTCGTCCCAGCACAACTAACACTGCTCGCCAGGCACGCAATTGTGGTACTCATAGCGTGATTATACAGAGATTTTTTATAGAACATAGTAATAAACAATCTACCTGCACGTAAGCACGACACACCTGAAATAATTAGAAGAACGCATATGAGCAAGCAAGCATCCAAAATCCCCCCTGGGTCCCAAATCCAAAATTGTGGAGAACTCAAGCCCAACCATTGGGCTCTGTTTTGGGCCCAACACCAGCCCAGCCCCGAAGCCCATGACCTTATTATAGGCACCCAAAAGACTGATATGGGCACCCAGTCAAGGCCGGCTCCGGTGCGGAAACTCAGTACCGTCGTTGCCCTGTGCTGCACCCTTGATTGCCGCACGCCTGGAAACAGCACTCTCTGCCGTGCCTCCATCCCATATAGCACCGTCACCGACATTTGCTGCACCGCCGTCGTGCATCTGCTCTGAAACACAGCAGCCCGCCGTGCTTGTGCCCCTTGCTTCTCAACCGCCAATCCACGATAAAGGTGTCGACAGCCATAGCCAAGAAACCTCCCCGCGACGGACATCCCAACCTTCGTCGTCAACCTCATCGCGCAGAACTCAGGTGGCCTACCCCATCGCCACAACATGCGATCAGAATCCAACCCCATTGAACCCAGCCTATTAGACCAAACGCAGCATCGCAAATCCGAGATCGGAGACGAATTCCAACTCAGATCTACGCCACACCTGTCAATGCTGAACAAGAACACGATCAAAGACACAATCAACGCCTTCATCGCCACATCTTTGGTACCAACGGATCCTCATAAGAGTGTCGCTGTCACTCTCTGCTCAAACCCTAGAGTTTGCTTTTGTCCCCCTTCCCTCAATCACTCGCTCCACAATTCATGTGTACAAATCTGCAAATTAATCTTTTCAGAACCACTTTACCAATAAAACAACAAATATATTGTTATACTGGTAAAACTTTATAGATATTAGTAAATTAGCAGTGAGTCCTTTATGTTGTAATGAGGTTGTTTATTTTGTAACTACTATCGTTTAGGAGTTATTTACTTATTTGATGATGTTCTCCCCTTATTTTATGACAATTGAGGTCGGAAGTAGTAACCAAGGTTGTATTTGTGGTAAATCTTCAATATTATAAGTTTGAGAACCATTTGATCGATGAGACAACGAATTATTGTAAAAGTAGTAGTCAAGCTTTTATTTGCGGTAATTTTTGATATTACAAGTTTGAGAACCATTTTACCAATGTGACAACAAATTGCTGTAAAAGTGGTAAAACATTATGTATATACAGTAAACGAGATGCGAGTCCTTAGTTTTGTAATAAAGTTATCTATTTTGTAATCTCATCATCCATGAGATAATTACTTGTCTGACGATGCATTTTACTATGATTTACAACAATTGAGGTGTAAAATGGTAGTTATGGTCATATTTATGATACTTACTTGAATATTATTCCATTTACCGAAAAAAAGGATCAATTTACCTATGTGACAACAAATGTATTGTTGATCTGGTAAAATAATCACATTAGACCTAAAATTTCTTAAGTCCTAATTCTTGTAATCGGGTTATTCTTTTTTTTTTTGACTTTGTCAAGGGGAACTGATAGGTTCATAATTTCATACATTTTTATACCCTTAAATGTAGGATTCTAGACTTAGAACTTGTCATATTTGAGTCATTTACTTTGTCTTTGTGTTTTGTAGGTTAAATTGGAGAAAAGAAGGATTTGGAGCTTAAGTCAAACGCATGATTGAAAGGATGCTGGCCATTCTGATCTTCCAGAATTGTCTCTGTTTTGCTTCAACTTCAAAGATTAAACTGTACCTTCTCAGAAGGAATTAGCAGCAAGCCTTATACCATTGGAAAGATACGGATGTTAGCTTTCTGAGGAATTTTACGGAAGTGGATTCGCATTCTTGTGGAGGAAGTTATGATGATTTAAGTGAACCTAGTTCGGGAAGGCAGATTCTGACGGATTTTGCATATATTTTCGGAATCTGACTTGTGAGGCCCAAGTCCGTTGATCTTAGCACCCGAATAGAATAAGACTGAACGTGTTTGACATACTTGGAGTAATTACTTGCATTGACTATAGTAACCTTGCGTTTTCTTTGGAGAGAAGAAAGCAATTCCAAGTTGGACTAGAAGACCCAAGAAGCCCAAGTCAAATAGGAATTAAAAAGAGATATACAAGGAGAAACCTAGGCCGTTTTTGGAGAGACACAAGGTGTGGCCTGGAGAGCAGATTGAGAGGCAACAAGAGCAAGAGGAGTCACCTCCATCTTTATTCCTCCTTCACTATATTTTTCTTAGTTATTGTTATCGTTTCTTTTTGCTAAACTTCTAAGCTAGGGCTGAGATGAAGCCCCTAGTATGACTATTCTATTTGTTTAGTTGGTTTGCTATTGAATTTCTGGATTTCTATGTTAAACTCTTAATCACCGTTTCAATAGAACTTTTATTCAAAATCTTCGCTCGGGATCAATAAGACCTAGGTTTTGTTTATGAGTTATTTGGTTGGAGAACATGATGCTTGATCAAAGAGTAGATGTTTTCTAGGGTGCCTAAAGATAATTCAATCTTGTGATTAAAGAGTTGTGAATTGAGAATACAAGTGCTTGATCATAGTCGATATTCTTGTTTGCATGATTTCCTAGTTCTTTTGTGCCTAATGGAGTTGAACATGTTTGCTTGAACCTGATCATTAAGTGAAGTAAATTATAGTTTGGCTACTTGAGTTCTATATGGGATCAATAAGTTAGAATTCATAAGTTAGAAGAACTTTGGCATATGTCCGGGATCAATAAGGCTTATGTACGGGAATCATTAGCATGAAATCTAGGGAATTCAATGGTTGTCAGCTAGCAATAGAGTAGAAGTAGTAGGTGGTGGATTCAAAGTCTTAGCATTCAACTCTCATATTTTTCAACCTTCTAAAAAACCATTCTCTCAATTCTTTTGTTTCTATTCTTAGTTGTTTAGTTATAATTTCAATCATCACAATCTTCCCAAATGTTTGTTTATTTTTGTGTTCAATTGGTTATTTGAGTTAGAATCAATTTGAGTTTCAATCCTTGTTGGAACGACCTCGTGCTTGCACTAACTATACTACAATCGATTCGTGCACTTGCGAGTAATCATTTAAAACACAACAGGAACCCAAAGGCTTCCTAGGCCCAAGATAAACCCCTTCGGCATATGTGAAATGCTCCAACTGTACATTGCAGCACAGTGCTTGGCCACTTTGACAGCTTCGGGGTTGGAACCTAGGTTGGGGAGCACACCCAACTAGGCAAGAACCACTAGGCCACATGTGTAACTAGAGTCTTTTCTTTTGCAAATTTCATCATCGATGAGATGGTTTACAACAAACTACCACATTTGACATATTTAATGATAGTTATAGTTGTAATTAAAACAATTACATTATTTACAATCTTTATTACAAGTTTTTTAACGTATAAAATAATTATTGAGTACTTAGTATGGTAAAAAAAAAAAAAATTTAAGTACACATGTCAAATTATAAGTGGATAACATGTTGACCTGTACATCAGGTTTCTCTAACTAATTAATTTAATATATATTTATGGATTAATTTCAGTTTAGTACCCTGTGGTTTGGGGGTAATATCATGTCAGTCCATACTCTTTTAATTTGATCAGCAACACCCCTGTGCTTTCAATTTTAATCAGCCGTGCCCAAATTTTACTTTGTCAATCCAGTCAAAGTTAACGTTCAAATTGGACGGAACAGTAAAATTTGGGCACAGCTGATTGAAATTGAAAGTACAGGGGTATTGCTGATCAAATTGAAAGAGCAGGGACTGACATGATGTTACCCCCAAACCACAGGGTACTAAACTGAAATTTATCTTATATTTATTAACATCAACACACCTTAAACTTACCCTCTATATATTAATGGCTTAACAAGGAGCAACAAGAAAAAGTTTTTATTTTTATTTCTAGTAACCATAATCTTAAAGGAATACTTATATGTGTGTGCGTGTCCTACATGCATGTTTAATCTCTAATCACTATGATAGATGAGGATGAGATTAATTCGATACTCTCATTCTAAATTTTTCCATGAAATTAAATAGGAATAGTTGAACACAAGAAATGTATATTTACACATCTGTGGCTGCATGGCGGCTTTGAAACCCTTTAATACATCGATCATCGAAGAAAGCGAAAAGTGGATTTGGTTGATGACATGGATGTCCAACGAGGAATGTGTATAAGAATATTGGAGCCACCACAAAGAAATTCCATATGAGTGGACGAAAAAGACGTAAATTGGTAGTATTGGAGTACAATTGGAGAGCAATCAAGTTGAACACGTAGGTAGTGGAGAAGAGGACGTAAGTGGAAGACCACACATATTCATAAATTGGTTGGATCAAATTACAATCTTTTTCTTTCTTCTTCCTCTTCTTCTTCGATTCCCAGACTAATGGCAGGATGAGATCGATGACCATAGTCCCACTGGGCCAATGTCTCGATCGTGTGGTGGACTTTGGACTTGCGGCCATGTCCCTAGCTCCAGCTCCTTAATACGCACGTAACAATAATATTTTTGGTGCTGTGTTTTGTGGTGCCATATCGATCTCAGTTCTCAGGTGCGAACGGCATGTCATCCACAGAAGGGACAATGACAACTCAGAGCTTACCCATATATACAAAATCTCTGACTTATGGAGGGTGGAGAGGTAGAACACAAACGACACAAAGGTTTAGGCAGTATGCAAAGCTAAGTTAGAGCTAGCCAAAACCAGAGAAAAGTGGGGACAAGTCAAACACAAAGGGTTTCTGTGGTTTTCTTTGTGTCCAAGGTTGGGAGGACAGAGTGGTGCTTCTTGTTTAAATAGTCTAATTAGTGACATGCAATTTGGAAACAAGCTTTTCTTTTGGTTAATCTCATGCCTTTCTGTGTAAATACAGATTTAGTATTCTACATCATAATTATGTACTCGGACTAAATATAAATGTGACATTCTCATGCATGTCATAAAATTAAAACCTTACATAATTATGAGTATCGAAAACTTTATCCATCGCTGAATAGTTTTAGATCAACACACAAAATATTTAGGGTTATTATCACAAATAGTACCTGAACTTATCTTCTATTTTATCGATTGTACCTGAACTTCAATTTTGATCACAACCAGTACCCGAACTTTTCGATTTCATTTTAAATGGTACCTAAGGCCACCTTCGGTCACTATTCCGGCCAAAAAAACCAAATCTAAAAAAGAAAAGAAAAGAAAAAAGTTCAAGGTAAGTCTATTACAAAAAAATCATCACTATATATGATTGCAACCCTTGAAATCATCAAAAATCATCACTATGATTGCCTCCCATGCCGTTTTTAGTCGGAATAGTGACCGGAGGTGACTCTAGGTACCATTTAAAATGAAATCGAAAAGTTCGGGTACTGGTTGTGATCAAAATTGAAGTTCAGGTACCATCGATAAGATTGAGGTACAGTTCAGGTACCATTTGTGATAATAACCCAAATATTTATATATAGAGTGTTATCTAAAGAACGCAAAGAAAAGAAAAGTGTTACCATGCATGAAAGGATTTAAATGTTTTATTGCCTAGATTACTTCAAATAGTTTCTTGACATTAGAGCAAATTTAGAGGCCAAAAGCCAATTAAAACCTTGCATAAGTTATTTATATGTATTTGGTTCAAACTCTCGTTTGCACTTAGAGGGTTCCTATTAAGGGTTATATCTTACCTTAAAAATGTATAAGACTTTATATATGTATGAATTAACTCCACACATTTCTTTCTTAACTCGATCATGGAACTTTAAAACTTTCGAGAAAATTTAATCGTTCTCTCTCGAGAAACCTTAAATCGAAGGCGGCCAAAGTTGTGAAACCATTCTTGTTCGGCGGCGGCCCTGACATCTCAGTTGGCCTTGGCCTCGCTGTTTTGCTGCCGGACGGGGACTGAATGCGACTGTTCAAGCTTTCCCTTGTGAAAGGTGTTGCTCAAGCTTTTTGGCAGGCGTTGTTTGGCTTCGGGTGTTGGTGCTACATCTCTGGGAGGTGGCCGATCTCGTTTTGATGGTGGCTTGTATTGACAACGCTGCTCGAAATCGGTGGTGGCGTGGATCGGGGACGCCTAAAATGGGGCGGGTTCGTGGTGAAGTTACTTGTGGCGGCAAGGTTCGTTGTGATTTGGGTCGTGGCGGATGGGTTCGTCATGATTTGGGTCGTGGAGGTCTTGGCTCGGGGGGGCGAAATCATGGCGGAGCTGCGCTGGGATGGTTTTTGTGGTATGGAGTTGGAGGCTGCATCTGGGCCAAGCCAAGTGTAAGGGTCCTTTTTTAATTAAACATCAACTAGGTCAAAATCAACCCAATAATCCAATTATTGGGAGGACTTTGTGCGTGATTCAGATAATGAATAGGGTTTGATTGCGTGAAGCATGGTGTGGGAGTTAGAAACACATTGCAGTGAGAGAAGACGGATTTTGGATTTGGGGTTTCTGGGAACCTGGTTTGAAAGAGAATTTGGAAAAGAGATTGAGAATTGGGTCTATGCTTGAAGGCTTGATTGCTGTAGGTGTTTCTAAGTTTTCTGGGTTTTGCTCGATTGTGCTGGATCGTTGCTCTCTCCTTTGCATTGGCAAAGATGCCTTTTCAAAGACTCCATTCGAGGGCTTTGATGGTACAGAACACTTTGATTTCTGGGTAAAGAAAGGTCTTCTATACATAATATCTGCCTTAAATGTAGGAAAGAGCTAGATGTCTTTTTGGGAGATGAGGATTTTGAAGAATGCAGGGGTTGTTGTAATAGTCAACCTATACTATAGTAGAAGCCACCGCAGTGACAGAAAACAGGGAACGAGGTATATTGGAAGTTGGTGTTGTTTAAGGAAGAGGGAACGATTCCCTTAATTGGTCACAAGGTTTCCCTTTCAATGACTAACAGAGAGAATCAATTGTACTTAGAGATTTTGGCTAACTCTCTGTGTATTAGGTTGCTGCAGGGAGAAGGTGAGATATTACGTTGCTGTGAGGAAGAAGGTGAGTTTAGAACGAAGAAGAAAAATGGTAGTTGGGCTTTTCTGATATGGGTTTTGGGTTTCAAATGAGAGGCTGACCAAATTCTCATGTGGCATGACAGTTCGATATGTAACTTTTTGTCTTTCTGAATGTGATTTGCATGTGTGTTTTCTTTTTGGGGTTGAAATGTGCGTACGACTTATCCTGTGATTTTTTGGGTATCAACACCAAGCCTGTTGGTCCTTGAGTGGGCCTTCTCTTGGGCTAACTTGGACTGCACAATTGTGGATTGGGGCTCTTACCCTGAGCCCTAGGCCCATAAAAATTCTAGGGATCCTATGTTAGTAGCTTTACTTTTAATAATTCCCTAAGTTTTTAGGAATCTATGCACTTTATGTGTCTCTAGTGCTTCTGAAGAAGAATGAAAAAAAAGGTTTTATTGAGTAGTTATACATGTCTAATGCAGGGCAATAATATGAGGATTGGGGGCAATAATATGCATATAAATTGATCATTTGTGCCTGTAGTGTATTCATTTTGGTTTCGGAAGTTTATACAATTCACTGGAGGGCAATAATATGATTATTGGAGACAATAATATGAGTATTGGGAGGCAATAATATGATTACTGGGAGGCAATAATATGATTACTGGGGGGCAATAATATGGTTACTGGGAAGCAACAATATGATTACTGGGGGGCAATAATATGGTTACTGGATATTATTAGGGGGCAATAAATTCAGACACCGGAATCCGGTCACCGGTCGCCGGATTCCGGTCATCGGAGCACAGCAAGGTGGAGGATGACTTCTCTCTCTAAGTGAGAAAGAAGGAGAGGACAAAAAAGTCCCAAAAATAAATAAAAAGAATTAATTGAGTATTAAGGAAATAATCTCTTAGAGTGTTTTGGGTAAATGAGGTTAAAAAACTGTTAGTGGAGCAAGTGGACAATTTTTAAGCTGAAATTGGGTAAATGATTATTTCCCCAAAAATAAAATCAAAGATTTATTAGATAGTTATTTGATTTTTTTAAAAAAAGAAAAAGATTTAGATAGTTAATGCAAAGCAACAGAACAAATTATGCCGTTATATCTTTGTAACCAACACAAAATGGTAAATTGCACGACAAAATTTCAAGATATAAAGGTCTTAAGACCATTTGACACTTTAGAGGTGTTCATAGAGACACTCATGGCATGTCAAAGCGAGTCAAACATTGTAAAAAAAATAAAAAATCTTCGGTATCATCATCTCATTATGGTAAAACATAATTAGGAACTACTCCAAGTGACAGACCACAAAAACTCGACCTGATATTTTTTTATGACTTCTTTGGTTTTTCAATTTTGAAAAACTATAAAAAAATAATTAGGTCAATATCTTTGAATTTTGTCAGTTCTAAAAATCCTGAAAAATCATTATTTGAGGATGGAAATATTTTCGTTAGAAAATTAAAACATGCGAGTTTGACTAAAAATCATGAATGCTTTTTTCTTTTACGGGAGAAAGGTTCCGCACGTGCATTATTTTCGGCCTGTTTGTCCTTCCCTACTTCTACCTCAAGAGGAAAAGTCTTGTGAACACACATTGTCCTAACCTATAAACACCGAGAGATCTTTAAACTCATGCATGTTGTTGAGAGTACTAAAGAATCTAGTATCAAGATTCTAAGTTCACAACCTAGAGTCCTCCTTAAGGAAAATGATTTGTGGCCTCAATGAGGCATAAGATTTGTGGTCTCAATGTTAGGTATCGTGTCATGTTTTTTATGACTTCTTCGGTTTTTCAATTTTGAAAAACTATAAAAAAAATAATTAGGTCAATATCTTTGAATTTTGTCAGTTCTAAAAATCCTGAAAACTCATGATTTGAGGATGGAAATATTTTCATTAGAAAATTAAAACATGCGATTTTGACTAAAAATCATGAATACTTTTTTCTTTTACGGGAGAAAGGTTCCGCACGTGCATTATTTTCGGCCTTTTGGTCCTTCCCTACTTCTACCTCAAGAGGAAAAGTCTTGTGAACACACATTGTCCTAACCTATAAATACCGAGAGATCTTTAAACTTATGCATGTTGTTGAGAGTACTAAAGAATCTCGTATCAAGATTCTAAGTTCACAACCTAGAGTCCTCTTTAAGGAAAATGATTTGTGACCTCAATGAGGTCTAAGATTTGTGACTTCAATTTTAGGTGTCGTGTCACCTACACACATTACCTATTTATTAAATCTTGTCATGTAACTTTTGAGAAAAATACAATCTTATCCTTCCAAAATCTAACAACTCAAAGTTGTTTTGGCTTTTTTTTTTTTTCATTTTTTCTTTTCATTACAATCATGCTTAGATTTAAACAACAATTTTTTTAATTTTTTTTTCAATCAAGAATAGAAAATTTTCATGTAATTCAGTCAATGGATTTGCACATACATTCGATCACAACAGATTTACATAATACATGTATATGAATTCAACGTTTGTTGGGTTCTTGTAAATTTTGAAAATACAATGTGAAAAATACATATTCATATGATTATATATATATATATATATATATATATATATATATATTCTTTTGTTCATTTTTTCTCTTTATGTAGCTAGAGTTTAAATGAATAATGAATTTAATTAGGTGACAAAATATATCATGCCACATCATGCTAACCTCTGAAAGGAAGTATAAAAAGGTAAAATTAGTATTGCAATAGTATGATGTGACAAAATATATTATGTGGAATTAAAAATAAAATTTCGATTTATTTACATGACATATCACCTAGAATTTGAAACCTCATTGAGACGTTATATCATTGCCCTCCTCCTTAATTAGTTACATAAACGATTGGTTTTGTGTGTTACGCATTCGAATTTCTCCGCTTTGTAGTTGAACAAGGTGGTACGTGAAGCAAGTCTGTACAGTCGAATCCCCCTCCTCCAGACACCAAGTACTGATTGACGTTGTCATAAAAAGAGATGAGCACCCAGAACTTAATACTAATGCCCCACGGGATCGACAGATACTCAACCAATAAGCTGTGGACAGAGGAGGGTTGAGCGGTGGATGACTTTCTTTCACTTCATTCATCATCATCATTTAGTCGATCATGTCATCGAGTTTCTGAAAGTACTAGCCAGTGAGTGAAGAGTATTGAAGCTGATAACTAGCGGCCGGAGCGAGCTTTGATTACTTTTCCCCCTCCCCCCCCCCCCCCCCCCCCCCCGGAAATGATGATGAAGGACGCCGACAATCGTATGTTGCGGAATCTCGCATACAAATAAAGATGACATGCAACAACAGACTACAGAACATTCATAAAATTCAGAGTAAGGCATATATATGATAAAATTCAGAAAATTCAGGGATATCCTAAACCCTAAACTATTAAGAGCAATTCGAACAGTTTCCTTATAATTTTTGTATTATAGGGAAGCAAAAGTCAAACATTTAATATTTTTTTTCTTCACCAACTCCAACAAATTCTCTATTTTACAGCAATGTCTAAAATCTCCATAATCCTTAAAATTTTAGAAATTGCTGTAAATTTAGGAAATTTGGTTTTCTTTTTCCTCACTATTCTTAAAATAGGGATAGTTATAGGGAATCTGTTGGAGCAAAAGAAGCTCATTTTTTCATAAAATAGAATAAAATCAAAATATAAAGAAGTTGTTAGAGTTGCTCTAATTAGTACATGACCGATATAAAGGATCGATAGACCGGTTAGTCTTAGAGCATCTTCAACTGATGACTACAATTAATTAATTAGCAATAATGAGAATTAATGCGTATGTGATAATGTGATGACAGATAAAATATCTCTAATAGGTAGGCACGTATCAAACCAACCAATTTCGGTTTTATGAGGTACGTGATTCAGTTAGCACATTTTGAACATGCATAATTTAATCCAACAACAGCTAAACTAGGCAGGCAGTTTTGTTACGTAGTTACATGCCAATACCTATCATGATAGAAATAGCAGCTCACTAAAATGAAAGAGATCGATCATGGTTCTGGCGACACAGAGTAGAATCTAATAAGAGATATTTCGATCCCAAGCTGGCCGGCCAGCCCTGACTAGCCTACTTAACTAGTATCTAGATATGTACGATGATGTATATATACGCTCACCACATATGTGATATGTGCTATTGTTAGAGCTCTAGCTACCTAATAAGATTAGATAGTTAGCTAGGTACTTAAAGCAAATAAGATGATGTATTGGACACAATGATCCATGTGTTATCGTTGAGTCGTTGACGATTTCCTTTCCTTTCCTAAACCACGATCCTAATCCTACGCCATTATACTATTATTATAGGTACACATTGAGGTATGTATGTCCCAACTCCACCTTATTGGACAATAGTATTACCTCATTAACTACCTAGCAGCTCTCGTCTCATGTAACCAATTTAGTTATCCGATCACTTCAATTTCTCACGTACAATTGCACTCTTCTTTTCACCCTACCTGCCTATATATATATTACTTGTGTGAACCTAATAATATTTTGTTTTGGTGCAACTGAGGTCAAGGCAGATGGTACTGTAAGTGAATTAACATGAAGAAGGTAGAGGAAGAAAAGGCCGGAACTAAGTCCGCATTACGTGCAAGCGTTTTTTTTTTTTTTTATCTTGAAAGGGTTATTGAAATTAAAATATTCGAGTCAAAAATAAATTAACAATAAGTGAAGAAATCAATATCTCATATTTTTAGGAACAACGTACAGGAAAGTTTACGATATAGAATTCTATAATTTTGACATGATTGATAAATACTTAAGACAATAATCGATTACGTACAAGTCGGGCGCGGTGAGTGATCGAGTGCGACTGACTGACGTACCTCTTTGTCCATGATGGAATCTCTAGAGTGAAAAAGAGAACACATGGGATGACATACTTTGGTGAGGTGAGTCCATGTTACTCTTTCAGTCCTTTGCCCTCGAGGCCATGACCATGATAGTTACTAGGCATACTCGCTCCGTAACTACTTTCGAGTGATCCCATTTTCTTCAGAATATACCACGCCTTTATCACCATGCTAGGGATTAGAAACCCTAGTGTACGGACATGGGTACTGATGGAAAAGGCTCGATTGTTTTCTCAACTAGCAATTCAGTTTTAAGAACAAAATAGAAAAGAGTTTTGTATTATTTATACGCATGTCTAGTTCAACATTAAAAAGTGAAATTAATACTTCCAGTTTCACAACTCATACTCCTATTGGAGTTTTTTATTTTTTTTTTTCATCAACACATGATGCTTTTATTATTAAAATACTATAACTTTCTGGAAATAAAGTAATAAAAAATTTAAAAAGAAGTGTGAAATAGGAAAAGTGGGGTGCAAATTTCACTCTCCAAGAATTTCATTTACTGATTTCGACCTTATGATTGTAGAATAATAGTACTGAAACTCATACAAGGAAAGCAATAGTGATATAATCACAAGTTCACAACTTGCCTGGGGAGGGAAGAATTTGCAATCATAAAAAGTTTGCAGTACATGCTGCACTTTCATGAAATGGTCCAAAATGCTAGCTATAGGAGTGATAGGCCCATTTGATTGGATACCAGTATTTTGGGACCAGAAAATGCTTTAAATTGTGGTAGTCAGTAAGACTACGTCACACACTCACTTTGTGCACGTTTGGATGTCAGTTTGGCTGATGATTGGCGTTAGTATTTCTTCTCCCGTCGTTTAGATGATGAGGTTTCAAGCTCAAATTGTGTTTTTTTTTTTTTTAACTAAATTTTGAAAAAGACGTTATTTTGTTAATTTAAAACATGTAATTACAAACACGTATAGTTTTCTAAAATCATAATCTTCAATTATTCATATTAATGGTGTGTTTTGAGAGTTGATAACAATAGCTTGAATAAAGAGTTATAGCTAAAAGAAGGCTAGAGTGTCCAATAACGATAATAACTAACATTAATTAGCTGATTAGGATACAATCGAAGCTAGGGAACTTCAATATTTTCATGACCAAGTCTAGGAAAATAGAGAAGAAAAAAAAAACAGAGTGAAAAAATAATAGTTAATCTTCAGAAACAGAGCAACTCTGTCTTAGGTAGCGACCCAGAACGACTCCGGCGGCCAATTCATGACCATTTTGTTGTTACCACGCCGGCTTTCCTTGCAACGGCTAGGAAGCTTCTTCTCCATTCCCATTTCACCCACAACACTCCCACTATTTCCTTCCGTGTCCTCCTCCTCTGTTTCCCAATAGCGACCACTCTTTTCCTCCACTTCCATTTCTTCTTCCTCTTCCTCCCGACATGTTTCAGTCTCAACTCCCATTATTTCTTCAACCACTTCCTCTTCTCTAACAACCTCATCTTCTTCTTCTTCTGCATCTTCAACCTCCTCATTAGTGTCAGAATTCAGAGTCATATCCCTCAACAACTGAAGCCTGAGCCGCCCATCGCCGCGCTCCACTTTGAAATAGTTTGCAGGAGAAGTGGCAGGAACGGCTTTAAGAACAAGCCTGCCGCCTTCACGGTGAGGCAAAAATTGAACACCATTGGAGCCACCGATAGAAGTTAAAGGTGGAGGAAAATTATTCCCACCATTAAAACTACGATTCAATCTCTTTGGTGCTTGAACACTGTCACTCAGTTTTCGGGTTTCTACATTACTCTGTTTTGTAGCAGAGAATGTTTGGGTTTTCTCAGCTTCAAGTGACAACAAAGGAATGTCGTTCTTTTGAAGCAGAAAAGACATGTCACCACTGCTCGCATCGCTTCCCGTCTCGCTGCCCAAGCTTTCAGTGCACATTGCCAGGCTTTTGGGGCTGAGCACCGAAGCTGAGCGTTTCACAAGAGGGTGGACATAGACCTTCTCTGTTTCAGTCTCTGTTTTGGGGGTCTGAATTGTGGTGGTGAAAGACTGGAGGAAGCTCCAGCTAGGTTTGCCACTGGATTTTCCAATTTCTTGGGGTTCAGAAATGGAGAGTTTAGGCCTTGGCGGTACCAATTGGACCCTAACAAGAGACTCAACACAGGGTTGAAGCTCTTGATGACAGACAGTAGTGGAAGACATGGTTTGGTAAAACAGAGTGAGGAACAAAACAGGGTTTGAATTTGGATCAAGAATGGGAGAAAACTAGGGCAAAATACAAAGATTTAAGCGAACCTCAGGTTTGGTTTTTTGGTGATATTGGAGATGAAAGGAGTGATGAGCATGAAAGAAAGGTGAAAGAGGTGGGATTGAATTTATAGGGAGATATCGGTGGAGGGTTTTGTAATGTGTATTAACTATAGACCTTAACAATGGTGTATAGGCCTTTGCTGCTTTTGTGCCCACTCAAAACAGTGAATATGCTAGACTGCTACACGTTAATAGTCAGAGTATAGTAGACTCAAAACATTTCACTATGCTAGACTGCCACACGTTAATAGTCAGAGTATAGTAGACTATACCATACCAACTAGAATAGGAATCGAAAAAGATGAAATTATATAGCAGTTAGAATGTTATTGGACGGTGGAAAAAGCATTTGAGGAATCATTAGGGCATGTTTATTTGAGTCATTAGAAACTCTTCTCGACTTATTTGCTAAGAATTAGGTAGTTGACTACTAATAGAAATATAGATTTTTGAGAAATTTTTTTTAATATGACGAGACATTCGAGTATTTTTGAAGCACCGAATTTGCTTCAAAAAAGGTAGTGACCAGAAGCAAAGAAGCTAGATACTCTACTCCAATAATTATGTCCACAATCGTTTCAATTCAATTGTTTAAGGTCATTAGGTCAAAACTCAAATTAGTTAAATGCTTTTGATTGGTGTTAATGCTTTGACTTAGAGGTTGTGTACGTTGTTAATTAACTAACTAATGGTTTCGAGTTTGACACAAAAGCTGTGCAGCTGAAAGCTGCTTGATATATAAAATCACCGACCATGATTATGAGAATAAACTCATTAGTGGAGACTTAAATTAAACTAAACCTGCGCAGGTTTGTATTCATTCTACGTATCCCATAATATCTTCTCATTAGTTTGGTCTCTCGTGTAGTCTCTGATTTTGTCTTCTAAGGCAAGAATAGTATTATCTTCCAACATTGATCATCATGAAGCTTATTTTGGACTCAAAACCTCAAAAATGAGGAGCACTAGTAACTTCATTCACCAACATTTTCTTAATTCTTTATAATCCGTAATGTAATTCACAACTATTCGTTTTCTACAACATCTATTAAGATCATCTTTTATGCGTCAAAAAAGAAGGAGAATTTCACAAATGGTCACTCTACTATGACTCATTCGACACTTTAATTACTCAATTTTCAAATACATCACTTTGGTAACGCAATTATTACCTTGTCAATCACTTTAATCACCAAATGGACATTTTGTCTCACTTTAGTCACTTCTTCCAATCATTCCAATTCAGATATCTCAATTTTTCACGATTGGTTGGACGAAAATATCTTTTATATTGTGGCAAATAAATTTTTCTTTAATGACAAAATTAATGGAGTGACTAAAGTGAATAACAGAGTTAACAATAAAGTAAAAAAAAAAAAAAAAAAACCTAGCGCTCTGCTAGGGTTTTGAGAGAGTATCTCTTTTGGGTGTTGCTTTCTCTTGAGTCTTCTCCGTTGATTTATCAATGGTGTCCATGGCAGGCTTCGGCCTGTTTATATTATGTGTGTGTGTGGAGCGATCAGTGTTGGAGGCAGTGTGGTCCGTTCAGTTTCGAAAGGGAGCACGTCCGATCTGGTGGCTATGGGTGAGGTTATTGATCTGGGGTGGATTTTGGATCCGTTCCAGAATTTGCCGGATCGGGATCCTGGAGTGATGGTTTGGAGGCAGCACTGGAGTCCCCTTCTTGTAATCGTGTTGGGCGACAGCGAGGTTGGCTGCACTGGCGGCTGTGGTGTTCAGGATTCCCTATCGGAGTGGTGAGCTCGTGACAACAATAGGGAGCATGGATGCAATGCTAGCGATGGCTTGTGGAGGACTGGTGGTGCGGCTCATGTTGTCGACGTCACTATGGGTGGTACGCGTCTAGGTCTTCTTCCCATCCGTGATGGTGGCGGTGAGCATGGCTTTAATTCCTTTAGTTTAAGCCTTGGTAATTTGATGCGGCGTCTGGTGGTGATGATGGTGGCGATGTGGCTATTGATGATGGAGTCGGAAATGGCAACATTGACGATGGAGATAGATGTGGAGGTGGTGGCTGATGCGGCGGCAACGTCCTTGCGTCCCCTGCTCTACCCAAATTGTGGATGGACTGGGCCACTTGGGCGTTGAACTACTGTGTGGGCTTTTTCCTTGGGCTCATTGGACTAGGGAGTTGGAATCCCTCTTTGTTGCGGGGTAGAATGGAATGGGTCTTTATGACCTATAGCATTGTTTAAATTTTGTTTAGGTCGCAAAAACCAGAGTTTTAGTTGAAATCATTTTATGTCCTCTTCGAGGCTTCTAGGCTTTTGTTAGAATAATGGCGCGTGGATTTTCTAAAAGGTGGGTGTACTGGGAGTATGTTGGGTTCTTATTCTTTTTTTAGGATATGATGTTAGGATGCTCTGAGGAACGATTCTTTCTGTCAACCCCATAGGAGTGTTTCGTTTTTGTATTGCTTGCTGAACTTAATGAATGAGTTGACCTCTTTCGACAAAAAAAAAGATAAAAAAAGTGAATAACAGAGTTAATGTTGAGCTGTGACCTGTTGGTAAGTTATAATTCTAACATTATAAAGGTCATGGGTTCAATTCTCACTGACTTATATAATGGTGGGGTGTGTTAAGTTTTTTTTTAAAATTTTTTTTAAAGAATTAAAGTTGAGTGACTAAAGTGATATATTTTAAAAAAATGAGTAACCAAAGTGTCGAACATGTAAAAATTAAGTGACTATTTGTAATATTCTACAAAAAAAAAAAAAAAAAACTTCATTTGCAAATTGCCCTATTGGTTAGATTGATTGTTTTACTGATACCCATCTACTTATCATTTTTATTTAATTATTTTTGTGTGTGTATTAATTTATTTTGCAAATGATGGATCCTTAAAGAATGATTTCGGATAATGAACTATTTACATCATTATACCACACTCTAGCTTAGAAATGAAAAGGGCGAAAAGCTAGTGAAAAAAAGTTACCATTACTCTTTTGCAGTGAGTGCTATAATTAAAGATCTATTTTTCTCCCTCCCTTACTAACCCTTCCCAAACTGGCCTTTCTCTCTAAGGTCGGTAAAATGCCAAAACTGTAAGGACATGTTTTTTTTTTTTTTTTTGGGAATGTTTGAGTGCCGTAAACAATTCAAACGCTTATTTAAAAAAATAAAAAAATTCAAAAGCTTGCTAAAGATTGATACTTTGAATGGAATAACACATTCTCCCAAAAAAATAAAATAAAATAAAATAAAAAAGGAATAAGTAACATATGAGTACCATTGGGCCGAGTGCAAATGTTGGCACTAATATTGCTGGCCACTTTTCTTGGAAAATTTTAAGGAAAGTAATTAGCCAAATTGCATATATATACCAGAAAGGAACACCAGAATGAATGTGTAAGATTCATGCATTAGGGTTCGGTATGTGGTTCGATTATCTGATTCTATTAAGTAGTGCTAGTACTAGCGTTAATTGTGGTTATCAGAACAAAGACTAAAGGCCAACAGCTGCAAATATTATCTTTTGCCTAAACTGGCCGGTTTCCATTAGGAAAACCTCAGAAACTTCACTCAACCAAGTAACTTAATTTCCTAATGCTGGAAAACTTGGACTTTCCCTATCCTTTTGTGTTTGGTGTTATATCTGATTCTTATTCTATCACCTATAGACCAAGTCATTATTTCTATTAATGTTGCTGCAGATCAACTCCAATACAATCACGTACGAATTGATTTCATTAGAGATTTTGCAAAGTTGAATAAATTATTGGATGAATTAAATCTCTGTTTGGACCTATGTATCCTCATGCGCACAGTAAGAAAATTTGACCCCATTGTAATTTGAGGATAATTTCCAAAAGTACTTACGTTCTTATATATGGATATGTATTACTAATATTTACTCTACGTACACCTGACATTTGGCGTGTGAAATGTTGCATGTTACACATTCTTATGGAAATGCATTATTGAATTGAAGCTAATTTTAAATAAGAGTTTAACCTGAAATCCTCAAGGTCATTAAAATAAAAATAAAAATAATCCTCAAGGTCTAAAGCCATTTTAACCTGCTCTATTTTGTCTGAATTTAATGTTGGCCGTGATCTTCAAATGCTTTTAAGAATATTGCTTGATCACCAATACCAAATTTCGTTGAATCATCACTAAAAATCAGCACGTAAATTGTGTATGTAAAGACTTTACTGAAGTTTGCAAGTCATTGGAGTAAGAGAGAGCGGTCGAAAATGATATAATCCCAAAATTTTATGATAATTAAGAACCAAACGTTCATGTCAATCCGGGTAAACTTGTACGTACGTAGGGGTAAGTACCATCTTGTGTTCCCTAGCTAGGATTCGGCTCCTCTAAAGTGAAGACACTCTAAAATTTTGTAAAGTTCGTCAAATCTCGATCCTCCGATAATCTAATAATTTGAAAAGCCGCCATTTCATTAAAATTAGTAATTAAAGAATTTTAGCCAATTTGAGATTAACAGTGAGTCTAACTTGCAGTTAACCTCATCAAAAAAAAAGAAGGTTATTTTCCCATATGAGTTCGTGAACTGTGGGAAGAAAAAACAATGCCAGCATCTGAATGTGATGTATGATACAATCAATATTGGTGTTTTTATTGAAAAAAAAAATCCTTACAATATCAGTTATACATATATAAATCCCAGAACTCTCACTAGATTATTATCAAACTAATTTAGAATTATCATCTTCCATTCGACCATTCCCAACATTCTCTTCCATTCTCCAGCAAGTCAAAACTGATTGACCATCTCCATAATTGATTCAGATTTAAGAGGTTGTTGCTTTAGCATTTTTTAAAAGAGCCCTAATGGGAAGCACAATTTAGTGTTCTTGACCAAGTCGCTTGCCTGTGATAAAAGTATCTGAGGGATCTTAGGGCATTAGACCTTTATCAATTGACGCTCATGAATGCCTATATAGTATATATATCAAAGGCTCAATGTGGCTATTGAGGACCATACTATTATGTTTTATTTGAATGAAAAAGTTAATTAAGCAGTGCATCATCTTCTAGGACCAACTACTGTTGTGTTGCATATAAAGAAGGAGCCTCGATCTCAACCGAAGACTGACACAGTTTCACCAACGGATTTGGGAAAACATCTCATCTCAAAATTCGTGAACTGTATCTAGGAAAGGAATTTTCTTTTGGATGAGGTTAACGGCAAGTTAGTCTCACTGTAACTTCAAATTGGCTAAAATTTCTAAAGGGGAAATTACTGGTCACTCCCTGTACTTTTAGGGAGTCGACAATTCAGTCCCTGCTATCCTAATTTCGACAAGTTACTCCTCAGACTTTCAAATCTCACACAATTTGGTCTAAAATGACTATTTTGCCCCTCCATTCCTCTTTTTGTTTTTTATTTTTCTCTCCTCTCCCCTACTTTCTTCTAAAATTCATAATTAATTCATACGAACTCCGATATTTGCGTTCCATATATGTACGAGATCGTATCGATGAGCTCCACAACTTTTATGAAGAAAGTTTTTCCAAATTTTGTATGTATAAAAAGTCAATTTTCACGACCGCTCCAAATAACATTCGTTTCGAAAATCCACTTTCTTCTAAAATTCATAATTAATTCATACAAACTCTGATTTTTGCGTTCCATATATGCACAAGATTGTATCAACGAGCTCTACAACTTTCATGAAGAAAGTTTTTCCAAATTTTGTACGTATAAAAAGTCATTTTCACTACCCCCCTAAATAACGTTCGTTTCGAAAATCTCCTTTCTTCTAAAATTCATAATTAATTCATACGAACTCCGATATTTGCGTTCCATATATGTACGAGATCGTATCGAGGATCTCTATAATTTTTATGAAGAAAGTTTTTCCAAATTTTGTATGTATAAAAAGTCAATTTTCACGACCCCCCCCTAAATAACGTTCATTTCAAAAATCTCATTTCTTCTAAAATTCATAATTAATTCATACGAACTCCGATATTTGCGTTCCATATATGTACGAGATCGTATCGATGATCTCTACAATTTTTATGAAGAAAGTTTTTCCAAATTTTGTATGTATAAAAAGTCAATTTTCACGACCCCCCTAAATAACGTTCATTTCGAAACTAAAATTGATACGAAACCGAATTTCTCGTACAACTACTTATGAAATAGTCTCAATATTCATAATTCAAATATTTGATATTTCTTGGGTTGAAATGTGCATAATGAGAGAGAGTGTGTGTTATTTTGTGGTTGGGGGGGGGGGGGGGGGGGTCGTGAAAATTGACTGTTTATACATACAAAATTTGAAAAAACTTCCTTCATAAAATTTGTAGAGCTCATCGATACGATCTCGTACATATATGGAACGCAAAAATCGGAGTTTTTATGAATTAATTATGAATTTTAGAAGAAAGGAGATTTTCGAAACGAACGTTATTTAGGGGGGTAGTGAAAATGACTTTTTATACGTACAAAATTTGGAACAACTTTCTTCATGAAAGTTGTAGAGCTCGTTGATACAATCTTGTGCATATATGGAACGTAAAAACTAGAGATTGTATGAATTAATTATGAATTTGAGAAGAAAGTGGATTTTCGAAACGAATGTTATTTGGAGCGGTTGTGAAAATTGACTTTTTATACATACAAAATTTGGAAAAACTTTCTTCATAAAAGTTGTGGAGCTCATCGATACGATCTCGTACATATATGGAACGCAAATATCGGAGTTCGTATGAATTAATTATGAATTTTAGAAGAAAGGAGGGGAGAGGAGTGAAAAATAAAAAACAAAAAGAGGAAGGGAGGGGTAAAATAGTCATTTTGGACCAATTGTGTGAGATTTGAAAGTCTGAGGAGTAACTTGTCGAAATTAGGATAGCAGGGACTGAACTGTCGACTCCCTAAAAGTACAGGGAGTGACCAGTAATTTCCCCATTTCTAAAATACCCAATTTTAATGAAGTGCCAGCTTTCTAAATCATTAGATTACTTGGAGGATCGAGATTTGACGAACTTTACAAACTTTAGAGAGTTTTCACTTTAGAGGAGCCGGATGATTATTGTATGTATTGACAAATTAATTACATTCACCCTATTATTCTCATAATTAAACCCTAATTGTTTTAGAGAAACTGAATTTGAGAGGAATTTGTTGTGTGTTCTCATTGATAATAGGGGCCTCTTTATATAGAGGATTACAATACATAGAATCTCAATCGTACAAGGAAAGTAATCATACATTGAATAGGAATCTAGATTCTTCTAATTTAACCATATTACCACTAGGTCAAGTAACCTAGAGTTTGGGCCAAACACAAATAGAGATATCCTTAAACACTCCCCCTTGTGTTGTCCAAACGTGGTGCTTCTCTCGTTGCCTCGTTAAAAACCTTGCCGAGTAACAAAAACCCAGTGGGACAAAAAATAACCTCGGTCGAAGGGGAAAAAGAGCACAACACACCCTTCACGTTTCGAGCTGAACATGTAGACATCTCCCCTTGATGTCTGCGCCTCCCCCTGATGACTACAATCATGGGAGTTCAGATAATTTCCGCAAGCCAATTCTTGCCACATGTTTCTCGACCGTGGATTTGGGCAAAGGTAAACAAGTCAGCCTCATTGTCCTCAGATCGAACCTGGTTTACTTTGATCTTGAGGAGCTTCTGTTGTTGCTGATTGTAGAAGAATTTAGGCGATATATGCTTGGTGTTGTCGCCTTTGATGTAGCCTTGCTTCATTTGTTCAGTGCAAGCAGCATTATCCTCATAAATGCTTGTTGGCTCATCTGTGGTAGACTTCAACCCACAATTGCTTCGAATATGAGTAACTATGGATCGAAGCCATATACATTCACGAACTGCTTCGTGAAGAGCAATAATCTCTGCATGATTCGAAGAGGTGGCGACTAAGGTCTGCTTTGTAGACCTCCAAGATATCGCTGTTTTTCCCATGGTGAAAACATAACCAGTTTGGGAACGACCTTTGTGTGGGTCAGAGAGGTACCCAACATCAGTAAAACCTTCCAAAACACTTATATCGTTTTAGGATGGGGAGAGGGAACGCAGTCCACCATGTGTGGCGTCCCTGGCACTTGATGGGTCCGAATCCATCTTCTCTCTGAAGGGATAGAACAAGCCCATATCGATCGTACCACTTAGGTATCGAAAGATATCTTTAACACGAGTCCAATGGCGTCGTGTAGGCGCAGAGCTATATCTAGCTAGCAAGTTCACAGCGAATGAGATATCCGCTCTTGTGCATTGTGCTAAGTACAATAATGCGCCTATTGCACTTAGGTAGGGCACTTCTGCCTCTAGCACTTCTTCATCGTCATCTTTTGGACGAAATTGATCTTTCTTTGGATCAAGACTACGGACGACCATTGGGGTGCTTGAAGGCTTAATCTTATCAGTGTTGAAACGCCTAAGCATCTTTTGGGTATAAGCTGATTGATGAATCAGGATACCATCTCTACGGTGCTCAAGTTCTAAACCGAGGCAAAATCGTGTTTTCCCAAGATCTTTCATCTCAAACTCGGATTTCAATTGTTCAGCGGTTTCCCTTAACCCTTTAAGGGTGCCAATTATGTTCATGTCATCAACATAAACCGCTACTATTGCAAATCCGGAACTTGTCCCTTTTATGAACACATATGGGCATAGTTCATTGTTGACATATCCCTTTCCAATCAAGTAGTCACTTAGACGGTTATACCACATCCGTCCGGATTGTTTCAATCCATATAGTGAGCGTTTCAATCTAATTGCAAACGTGCTCCGTGGTTTAGAGCCACTTGATTTGGGTAACTGAATTCCGTCTGGAATCTTCATGTATATCTCTGTATCTAGATCCCCATATAGATATGCAGTAACCACATCCATAAGCTGCATGTTCAGTTTTTCGGAAACCACCAAACTGATAAGGTAGCGGAACGTTATGACGTCCATTACGGGAGAATATGTCTCCTCGTAGTCGATTCCAGGGCGTTGTGAGAAACCTTGCGCCACAAGGCGAGCTTTGTACCTTACAATCTCGTTTTTCTCATTACGCTTTCTAACGAATACCCATTTGTGACCAACTGGTTTGGTGTTAGGCGGTATTGGCACAACTGGTCCGAATACCTTTCTTTTCGCTAGAGAATCAAGTTCTGCCTGGATCGCATCTTTCCACTTTGGCCAGTCGGCTCTACGTTGACATTCATCAACGGAGCGTGGTTCGATGTCATCAGTCTCAATAATCTCACGCGCCACTGAATACGCGAATATATCATCAATGATGATGGAGTTTCTTTCCCACGTCCCATGTACACTAGTGTAATTAACAGAGATCTCTACGTTCTCAGGGATAGGTTCTGACAATGAGGCGTCCCCCAAAGATGTCTCTTGGACATAACCGTAATCCGGAACATTGTCATGTGACGGATTTTGAGTATCGATGATCAAAGGATTTGTTTGTGCCTCGTTCGCTCTCTTTCTAGGGCGAGTATCCTTCGAACCAATCGGTCTACCGCGCTTTCTTGCGGGACCTGCGGCCATAGATGCCACATCATTGCCATGTTGGGCAATGGCGCCATCTCCTGGTGTCACAGGAGAAGTGTGATGTCCAGTATTTGGGACATCGATCCTTGCAGGCACGTTTGCAGCAGGTATGTGTGATCTCGTCACTTTGGCAACATCAGAAAACGCATCAGGCAGAGTGTCTGCTACGTTCTGGAGCTCGATTATTCTTCGCACTTCAAGTTTGGACTGTGCGGTACGGGGATCGAGATGAGACATAGTGGGGACAGACCACGACAATTCCTGTCGTTCCTGTTGAACATATGTGTTCTTATCTCCCCCTAATGATGGGAAGACTGTCTCATCAAAGTGACAATCCGCAAATCTAGCGGTAAAGAGATCGCCTGTCAAGGGTTCAAGGTAGCGGACTATCGCTGGAGATTCATATCCAACATAAATGCCCATTCGTCGTTGTGGACCCATCTTAGTACGCTGTGGCGGCGTAATAGGCACATAAATGGCACACCCAAAGATGCGTAAGTGCGAGATATCAGGCTCGTATCCAGTCACTAGCTGTAACGCAGAGTAAGATTGGGTGGCAGTGGGTCGTAGACGAATTAGCGTCGCTGCATGCAATATTGCATATCCCCAAGCAGAAACAGGGAGATTGGTGCGAATAACCAATGTCCGTGCTATCATCTGTAGTCGTTTGATAGCGGCTTCTGCGAGACCATTTTGGGTATGAACATGGGGAACTGGATGCTCTACATCAATCCCCAGTGACATGCAATAGTCATCGAATGTCTTCGATGTAAACTCCCCAGCATTATCAAGTCGAATTGACTTAATAGGATGGTCAGGGTAGTGAGCCCGTAGACGGATAATCTGGGCGAGGAGTTTAGCATAAGCAGCATTTCGAGTGGACAGTAGCGCGACATGTGACCAGCGTGTCGATGCATCAACCAATACCATAAAGTATTTAAAAGGTCTGCATGGTGGTTGAATTGGTCCACAGATATCCCCTTGGATCCTCTGTAAGAACGGAATGAGTATTTTGGGATCCTTTGCGTAGGACGGTCTCGGTCCTAATTTCCCGAAGGAACAGGCTTTGCAGAAAGAGTGAGGGGCCTTAGAGGCAACCAATGAGGATTTTGGTTGGGCCTGAGCGTCTGTAGCGCTATTAGAAGCAAAGTGTGTGACTACATCTCCCATTATGGCGTTAGAGCCATGGAAATTGGTGTGTGTGGCGTCATAGCCACTAGGAGGAACAACCATGGCGTTATGCTCATGGTTGGCGCCATTAATGGCGTCACCACATGGGACTTGGGCGGCCCTATGGCGCCCCAAGACAGCTGCAGCTCCAGATGCTGCAATGGTTGCGGTCTTGCTAAGTCCTGGAATCAATTTTCGATTCTTGCTTCTTCTCACTCTAAAGAATGGATGTCCGTGTGAAGTCTTTAGTATACGGAGCATCATATCACGACCAGGATGTCCTAGTCGGTCATGCCAAAGCCAATATGTGCCTGAATCCAAGAGATCTTCTCTTATGACATTATTGGATTCAATAGGTCGAATTGTAGTGACATAAAGTCTACTAGATTGACACATAAGCTTCTCTAAGATGCGCTTTCTTCCGCAATCATTAGAGGTAATGCAAAGGAATTCTATTCCGTTCTCACTATGCGTTTCCGCATGGAATCCGTTGGCTCTAATATCTTTAAAGCTCAATAAGGTTCGATTCGCCTTAGGAGCGTAGAGAGCTTCAGTGACTTTAATCAAGGTGCCATTGGGCAAAAGGAATTGGGCCATTCCATGTCCTTGAACTAAATTTGATGGCCCAGCCATCGTAGTCACAGATGAATATGTAGGCAACATCTCCAAGAATAATTGCCTATGTCGTAGAATGGTGTGCGTAGTCGCACTATCCGCAAGACATTGAAGTTCATCCATTCCTAAAAGAAAAGC
The DNA here is from genome assembly GCF_002994745.2 of Rosa chinensis. Classification (NCBI taxonomy): domain Eukaryota; kingdom Viridiplantae; phylum Streptophyta; class Magnoliopsida; order Rosales; family Rosaceae; genus Rosa; species Rosa chinensis. The sequence continues at coordinate 54,269,517 of NC_037093.1, read as the reverse complement.
TCGTAATTAAAAAAAGGAGTCATAAAGAAAAGAACTCAACTTTTATTAATAAGCCAAACGGAATTACATCATCGTTTCTTTAACCAAAGGAAATCTAATCCAATAAACTAGTTAATGCAAAACAATGGTAGTCGTCTAACTCCTTTCGGTAATTCCAATGTAAATGTGACCAGGTGAGTAGAGAGATGTCGGTGGAGCGAGGCTCACTTAAATACCACTGATCTCAAAACCTTCCTAGACATCACACTCACATTGCATGCGCCTACTTTGAAGAAAGACTAATAGCATTGGCATCTACTACAAAAATAATATGGCAATTGCCTACATCTCTTGGAAATAGAAAGACTTAATCAAAATCGCCAGTTTCTGGGTCTTGATCTTTGTAGTCTTCCACCCTTAGATCGAGATCTCCATCTTGACCTTCTTGTTCCATGTAATGTTCCTCCCTTGCTTCACGATACATCTTGTATGCGTTTGCAACATTCTGGGATGCAGTACACTTCTTTGCCCAATGTCCACTTAATCCACATCTGAGACAAGCATCATTATGGTCAGATTCCCTTGATCAAGGCGCTCTGGGGGCGTTTTGTAGACGGTTATTTCCTTTGGTGGCGTTACCACCATAACCGGAGGCTTGGCCTCTCTCTCTCTTTACACGTTTACCTCCACGGTTCCGTGTACGCCTATCTTGGCGATTTCCTTCCTCTTTAGGGCGAGAATATGGACCAGAACGTCCAGAATTATCCCTACTCTTAGGGTTTCGCTCCTTGCGTCCTCCCTTGGGGGCGCGACTATAATTAGACTCCGGAATTGACTTGGTTCCCACGGGTCTAGAGTTATAGTTCTTCACAAGTATGTTGTCGTGCTTTTCAGCTACGTTCATGGCGCCAATTAGCTCATGAAATCTTGTGATGCGTCTAGCATTGACATCAATTCGATAGTTTTTGGCTATCATCAATGCAGAGACGGGGAAGGTGGAGAGAGTCTTCTCTATCAACATCGTATCAGTGATGTTCTGCCCACAGAATTCCATCATAGACTTGATACGAAGTGCTTCTGAATTGTAGTCAAGTACAGACTTGAAATCACAGAAGCGGAGGCTATGCCATCTCACTTCTAAGTCTGGAAGCAGGGAATCACGGACGTTGCCAAAACGCTGCTCGAGTTCCACCCATAGTTTTCTTGGGTCTTCCTCATTGAGGTACTCATTTTGGAGCGCGTCATTCATGTGCCTTGTCATGAGAATGATGGCTTTAGCTTCATTCGCCTCTCTCGCAGCTCTATTTGCTTCAAAAGCAGCAGCTTGTTGAGGAGTACGTACGTCCTGACTTGGCTCTTGGATCGTACTTAGGATCCCATCAGCCTTAAGATGCTGGCGCACATCACGGACCCACTTGTGGTATCCTGCGCCTGTTGTCTCCAGTGGAGCGAAGCTCAACTTGTTCAGGTTATTCATCCTGAAAAACAATAAGAAAATAAGGTTAGTTTCGGAGCGAAGAAGGCTACCACGAAAAACTATATAATTTCTGAGCGTAGTCGCTTCCAAGAAATTAGGGATTTTTCTGAGCGTAGTCGCTTCCAAGAAATTAGGGATTTTTCTGAGCGTAGTCGCTTCCAAGAAAATCCGATTCCAAGAGGGGTTTTGGATTAGATCGAAACGACGATGTATGTGGTCGATCGTTTTCTTCTCAACAAACTCTAAGTTTGGAGGACTCTACAAGCTCCAAGCTTGGAGTGAGCACGAATCCCCACAGTTCGGCTATTGGTCTCCCCTATGAAGAAGAAAGGGGGGTAGAAGAAGGGATGTTGGAAGTCCCCGAGAAAAGAAGAAAAAATTAAAAAAAAACTTCAAAAACGGGAACTTTTAGAAAAGTTTACCTTAAAAGATGGTCGGAAAAGTCGTCGCCGGAAAGTTACTGTAGCTGCCTGAAAAGTCGCCTGAAGTTGGCCGGAAAAGTCATCGGCGGTCGTTGACCCGAGGGTTGACCGGATCGCTGACGTGGCACTGGCACTGGCGCTGACGTGGCTACTGCTGATGCTGACGTGGATGATTGCGTGGCAGATGACGTCAGGGTCTTATGCTGTTGGGCTTCAGATTATTGGGCTTCAGGCTGCTGGGCCGAGTACATAGGCTACAGGGGCTTGGGCTGACCACAGCTGGGCCTAGGGTTGACCGAGTTGGGTTTTGTTGACCGAAGCACAGATGGAGGTGCAGGCGGCGGTTCAGCAGCTCAGATGGTTCCGGCGGCCGGTTCGAGTAGATCTAGACCGGTTCCGGTGTTGATCTTTCGGATCCGGTGGTCTGAGGTCCGTTTGCAGCTTCTGGTGGAGTTTGGTGACGGTGGGCAGGGGGGAAAGCGTCCAACCGGGCAGAGGGACTGTCGATATTTTCGGTGGCCGGTTCGGATATTTTCCGGCCGGTTCTGGACTCCTGGAGTTGAGATCTTCAAGGTGGGCGGCGGTGGTTTCTGGGATTTGAAGGCTACGAATTTAGGATTTCAGGGTTAGGCCTTCGTGCTGATAATGTGTTTTAGAGAAACTGAATTTGAGAGGAATTTGCTGTGTGTTCTCATTGATAATAGGGGCCTCTTTATATAGAGGATTACAATACATAGAATCTCAATCGTACAAGGAAAGTAATCGTACATTGAATAGGAATCTAGATTCTTCTAATTTAACCCTATTACCACTAGGTCAAGTAACCTAGAGTTTGGGCCAAACACAAATAGAGATATCTTTAAACACTAATATCTTTTTTAGCAAATAAGCAAAGAGTTCGTGACATTGAACAAAGTACATTGCCTAATTACCAAAACTAAATCATTTTGATTTGATCAATCAGTGGCTTTTCTCTGTATCCACAAAGGGGCTTAAACAAGATAAGATCATTGATTACTCTAGTACTACTTGATAATCATATATGGAAGTAATTGTAAGAACCAAGATGGAGACCTGTACGTGAACAAATGCTATGAAACTGTAACAAAAACATCATTTTTATATTATTTTTTTTGAAATAAAGGGCTGGTGCAGCTGCCATCAAGCCTTGATTAATGAAACTGTGGAATATAAGGAGGGGACATTAAGCCTAAACCCCTTATTACAATAAGCATCTAAAGGTATTTCTCCTGTTACAAAAGCAACATTTAAACAAGAGAAAATGATCCGTACGGTACCTAAACTTTTCCTCCTTATAACTTTTGGTACCTGAACTTCAAAAAACATCAATATGGTACCTGAGGTTCTTTGCCCGACCGAGGATTGGTACATATGGTCGTTACCTCCATTACGAAGGTTGCCAGCTGGCCATTTTTTAAGGCTGTTTATGTCCTTTTATGTCTTAATCCTTATTAATTGCAGCCATGTCCCCACTCCACCGATTAACACCACCAGCAAGTTTTTTCCTCCTCCTCCTCCAGACCTCCACCACCACTACCAGACATAGAAGGACAATAAGGAAGAAGCAGTCAAGACAATGAACGGAAAAAGAAATCGGAGCTGTCCAAAGTCAATTCAACACAATGCCCAAGAAATCGGATCGAATGAAGGTGGAGGAGAGAGGGATGGCTCCGGTGGGGAGCTGGTGAGGTTGTCTGTTGAGTTGGTCAAGACTGTGGAGGCCAAAGTTTCGGTTGTTTAATTTGCACAATTGCACGTACTCAATCTGTAGCTCGAAGTTACATCGCCGGACACGATTCGAAGCTAGCAGTCCGTTACCCAATTTGCCGGATTGAGAAAATATTAGAACTGGACAGTGATGAGTGAGTGTTGCATAGGGGAGTCTGGTTTAGGTGATGAGAGGAGAATGGTGATCATTGGTTAGAAGACGAATTCAGATGCGAATGTAGGGGATGAGGAGAATGGCAATTGTTGTGATGAAAACAAGACCAACGGTCGTGGGAACGACGGGGTTGAGGAGAATCGGAAGTCATTGGATGAAATTGGGGGAGAGATAGATGGGGAAACTGGGGTGTTTGAGGTTCCCATTGTAGGTGCGAGTGAAAATAGTCAAGACCGGGTAGGAGAAGAGTTGGATGACAGAGTATGTGAGTTCTGTATCAGAGATTTTGTGTGGGGTAAGATTAAGAACCACCCGTGGTGGTCGGGCTAGATTTGTGATCCTTCAGATGCTTCTGAGCTTGCAATGAAATTGAGATTGAGAATTTGATGCTTTCCAATCCATCCCATCTCTTTCTTTCACCTTCTTCTCCACCTCAAACCCAATCATCAAGGCCTGAGAGAATGATTTTTTTTTTCTGGGTTTTTCTTCACATGAGAATCAGGCAGATATGGGTTTTTGATTGAAAGTTGGAATCTTTGAATACATATGGGTATTTGTATGTATATTAATTAGAGGAAGTGATTCTTCAATTGATGGATTCAATATCCAAACAAAATTCATATTGTCCACGATTTCTATAAAATTCTCAAGCCTTCTGCAATCTCAAAGCCAAAGATGTGTTGGAGAATTTTAGCTACGTCTTGTTGGGAATATTGCAAGGCTAGATCATCCATTAAGATCCAACCCCATAAGTTTTGTAAGAAATCAAACAGAAGGGATGTACTTCAACTAAACTTGCACAATAGATCGAGATCCTCCATTTAAGTTGTGAGAGTGAAGAACAGGGGAGAGGGAGAGAGAGTGGCCATGGAGGGGAAAGAGAAGTCTTAAAAAAAAAAAAAAGGTTTAAAATATGAAAGGACAAAAATACCCTTCAAAAATGGTCAGCTGGCAACCTTCGTAACGGAGGTAACGGCCATATGTACCAATTATCGGTCGGGCAAAGAACTTCAGGTACTGTATTGATGTTTTTTGAAGTTCAGGTATCAAAAGTTATAAAGAGGAAAAGTTCAAGTACCGTACGGACCATTTTCCCTTTTAACAAAAGAGGAAATATTCTTGGTGTAGACGCGGAGATGGAACGTGTAAATTAATACTAGCAACATATAGAACAGGTCAAACCCATTTCTATATCTTGGAAGACTTTCATTCTATCGTGCGGATTTGAAAGTTTAAAGTTACAATGACTTGGTTGATGAGAACTTTCACCATGCATGTTTCGAATTTACGGAGAGTTATAATGACTTTTTAACCCCAAAAAAATGGTTGATTAAAACTTTGAAATGGTAGATCGAGTTTTAGTGTTGATCGAGTATATATTAAGAGAGAAATCCATGCCCCTACATGGTCGTAGCTAGGGATGACTAACCTCCCAATTAGGTCGTTTCCCATTGGGTCGATTTTCTTAAGATAATGGTTTGTTGTTCTTAACTACGTACCATTCATCTACCATGCAAAGCAATTATTTTGTGGTTCGCTACTTCGCTAGCAATAGTATGTGGCTGACAAGAATATCTTCGATCCATTTACATATAGCTAGTAGCCTAGGAGCCCCCAACATTTGAATTTGCTTTTTAAAATCTCTCACAAATCTCCTTTTTTTTTTTTTTTTTTTTTTTTGTCAACTAAATCTCCTTTTGTTTTAGAATGGCCAATCATGTAAAAAAGAAGACCCTCTAGTCCTCTATTTTAACTTCTTTTTTTTTTGACAAGAGTCCTCTATTTTAACTTTGTCTCACTGACTCTGTTCAAATCTTCTTCCAAACACATAAATATACTGATAAGTTTGTCGACTTCAACTTTGTGACTTTTCCCAGAAATAACGAGGGAATCATTTTCATGGCTTCCACAAACATGTTAAGAAAGCTATCGCACTACCACGAGCACTCTTTTTATCACCAAGCTTTAACCCATTTATTGGCCAGTAATCAAAACGACGATTGTTTTCACTTGCCAAAAATGAGAGGTAGGGCACTAGGGCAGTACATGGGTAGTGCAAACATGTCCTCCATATAAATGGCTTATAGCTATTGATAATGGATACCACAAGGTACGAAACTACGAACTTTATCGATCTTTTAAGGGTTGAATATCAAGTTTCCACATGTTTAGTGGCAATCCTTCCATCTTAGCTGGCAATCAAGGAATTATTATAGCTACGGTCGATAAATTAAGTTTCAAAATGTCCTTATAGGCGTATCATTTTTGTTTTGAATATGACAAAAACAAATAACAATGAGAACCTCCTAAAACTACCAACTTCTAAATTCTTCAAAATTACAGTCATAAAAGATCGAGAGAGAGCCCGAAACTCCAAGAGTGAATCCTATCCACCAAGTAACCCAATTTTACAATATGTGCAATAAATTAATTAGCCCCTCTCAGTCACCCAGAAGACATGGGAAAGGATTATGCTATTGAATTGCAAGATGGGCGATATCAAACATCAAAGTCTTGATGTAGCAAGGAGTGAGGCAGGAATCATTATTTGATTAGGATCTTAGAGGCGCTCTATCACAAAGAAATAGTGATTGTTTCACTTTGGATATCGGGAACACTATTCTTAATTTCTTATAAAGATCACCATGAAAGAGGAAATGTATCGAGGAGCATGAACCACAGTAACAAGATCACCGTAGTTAACCAGATAAAAAAGAGATCAATAATATTCTTATGAGCTTAAGTTTACTGCCAAAATTGATAGATAAACTCACAGTGAACATATAAACCTAGACATATATAACTCTTGCTCCCTTGATTCATTAGGACTTGTCCTGATTTTTTACATAAGAACCAGATATTACTACTGTAATAAAAACCATAATTCCTAAACTCTTAATTTTCATAACATCCATGACCTTTACAGTGTGAATGACAAGACTCAGTTCTACTAAACCTTCTAAACTTCCCTGATACTTAAGTTCCAAATGCCCCTCAATTTAGAATGCTTGTTCATGAGCGAAACTCTTCAAATCCTATGCTTTGTTACTTCCACCTTCCAAAACATAGGGTTACATCGCAGCTTTCGATTACAAAACTACTCTCCGTCCCTCCGTATTAATTAAACATATCATATATGGCCTTCAATTCTCGAAGCTTAACTCAAACCCAACAACCATTGTCTAAGCAATTTGTGATTAATTTAAGGTTTTTTTTCACCTTATGGGTCGATCAAGAACCCAAAGGACAATAGACCGAGTAATAGATTCTTATTGACTCCTAGAAAAGACAGCAAAACCTGAATTTGCTTGTTAAAATTCTCTCACAAATCTCTTCCAAACCAATCAAGTGAAAAAAGATCGAGACCCTCTTTCGCCACTTCGTCTCACTGACTCTAGTTACGATCTTCAAAGCTGGGTCTTTTTATTGTTCTCCCCTCTTTCATTTTCTTCCATACTCACAATATGGAATGCCATGAATATTCCACAGATATGTTAAGAAAGCTATCACACTATATCTCAAACACTCTTTTATCACCTAGCTTGGAATATATCTCAATCCTTTATAAAGCGTTTATATCTCATATTAAACAACAAATCCGCAGTAGCACAATACATACTGGCCAAGTAATCAAACCGGGTTCAACTCCCGGCAGCGGAACATAATCAACATACATTTTTTTCTTAACTCAGTATATATCTCATGCTTTATAAATCCTTTCAAGTCCGATGCTAAACAACAAATCCGCTGTAGCACAATACAGACGGGTTAAGCTTACAATCAAACCGGGTTCGACTCCCGGCAGAGGATCGAATATTTTTTCTTAACTCAGTATATTATCTCTCATGCTTTATAAAGCTTTTAAGTCCTAGGCTAAATAACAAATCCGCTGTAGTACAATACAAACTGGTTAAGCTTACAATTAAACCGGGTTCGACTCCCGGCAGCGGAACACATATTTTTTCTTAACTCAGTATATCTCTCATGCTTTATAAAGCTTTTAAGTCCTATCCTAAACAACAAATCTGCTATAGCACAATACAATTTAGAGTTTTTCCCCTCAGACGGGTCAAAACTTTCATGAACCGGATAGAATGATACCCAATCTTTCAAAGTGACCAAAATGGTACCTGAACTTTCAAAATGTGGCCAAATATTTCCACCCTCTCTCATAGTTTACCTCTAATTTTCCCTCCAAATATTCCCGCCAAACATATATCTTTTTTTTTTTCCTCTTATTCTTCCCTTTTTCTTGAGAATAATCATGTACCTATTTTCTATACAATAAGCTTGCATCGTACAGGAAAGAATTGCTAAGGAGCAATCCAGGTATGGCATCATTACTGAAATTATATTTCCTTTTTCTGTACAGAATTTGAAGTTGTTTTCTTCTAAGAAATTGCAGAGGTCATCTCAAATGATATGTTCAGTTGTATAGAAAATGGGTACATGATTATTCTCAGGAAAAAGGGAAGAAGAAGAGAAAAAAAAAAAATATATATATATATGTTTGGCGGGAAAATTAGAGGTAGACTATGAGAGATAGTGGAAATATATCAGATCATAAATTTAGGGGTATTATGGTCTTTTTACCTTAATTTTCAGTCACATGCGCGGCACATGGGCTACACTAACGGTAAAGTGACGAAAATTTAACGGAGGTATCCATTTGGCCACATTTTGAAAGTTCAGGTACCATTTTGGTCACTTTGAAAGATTGGGTATCATTCTGTCCAGTTCATGAAAGTTTTGACCCGTCTGAGGGGAAAAACTCTACAATTTATTTAAGCTTACAATCAAATTGGGTTCGACTTCCGGCAGCGGAACAAATATTTTTTCTTAACTCGGTATATATATCTCATGCTTTATAAATCTTTTAAGTCCTATAGTAAGCAACAAATCTGCTGTAGCACAATACAAACTGGATAAGCAATCAAACCGGGTTCGACTCCCGGCAGCAGAACATATATTTTTATTTTTTTCTTAACTCAGTATATATCTCATGCTTTATAAATCTTTCAAGTCCCTATGCTAAACAACAAATCCTCATGCTTTATAAATACTAAACAACAAATCCGCTGTAGCACAATCCAAACTGGTGAAGTTTACAATCAAAGTGGGTTCGACTCCCGGCAGTGGAATAAATAATTTTTCTTAACTCAGTATATATCTTAAAAAATAAAAAATAATAATAAAACAGAGATGAAACCCTAAACATGCAAAGAGACCCTAAAGAGTTTGGGAAGCAATGACAAAACCCAGAACGAAAGAGAGGAGAAGAAGCAAATAAGAAAAAGGAGGCGGAAATGCTAAACAGAATATATCTCATGCTTTATAAAACTTTTATATCCTATGATAAACAACAAATTGGTAAAGTTTACAATCAAATCGGGTTCAATTTCCGGCAGCTTCAAGTTTCAAAAGGTCCAAGTGGCATATCCTACTGACCTAATCCCAAGACTCCAAAGCTTTTCTGCGAGGTTTATGTTGAGGCATCATACACAAATGTTGAGGCTTCAAAAACTATACCTGGAATGTATTAATTTTTAATGAAGATTTCATATAGATATCCATGCAATGAAACTCTTATGTAATAGCCACATTATACAGTATCCATGTAATGAAACTCTTATGTAATAGCCAAATTATATATTACATAGACTTTACATAGAACTCATCCGTTACCACTACATTTACTAAAAAAAAACATAATCACCAAACTCTTCATTTTCATAAACTTCATGAGTTCTTTTTGAAGAGAAACTTCGTAAGTTCATAACCACTAAAACCTTCAAACTTTCTCGATATACGACTTCCAAGACCAAGTATCTCGAATTAACTTTAATTTCTATATGCACCCCTTATTTAGGATCCTTTTTCAAAAGGAAAAACTATGTGTTGTTGCTTCCATCTTCCAAGACAATATCTTCTAGTTGAGATTGATTCACATAGGCATGCATAATCCATAGGTTATTGAGATAATGTTATGTTTGCGCAATTCCACAGTGATGACAAACAAGTAATTCATGGCCATAAGGCCAATATTGGTTGGAGGGAAGTCAAGGAAATGGCTGAGATGCAAGCAACTAGACAAAAACTAATCACCTGTATCAGTTGCTTTCCAGCCGACCAGCCGCCATCCTCCCGGAAAAGAGTTTGCCGGGTTTCCCTTCTCCTGCATTCCTGCAAATGCATATTAATTATGTAGTAAGAAACAAAGTAAAATGATCAAATCTTTGACGAGACATAGAAAAGCAGATTAAATGTTAAACAGCTGCAATTAAAACTCAAGAACAAGCAACTCAAATGGACAATTTCTCAAGGATTGATCAATCAAAGGTGTGTGTTGAAGAAACAATAATAACATAAAAGAACCAACGTCAACAAAAAAACACCAGCGTACACTTTCACATTCCAAAAATTCTAATACATATTCTTCAACTGCAGAAGTCTGTTGATATTGATTGCATTTCCAAAACAATAAAAAGATATCGAGGCGATAGGAATTCGGCAGTGCTTACCGAAAATTCATTTCCCTACGCCTCTCATTCCAACAAATCAGCTACATCTGCATGAAGCCTTCGTCCTCTTCATTGCCGTCGTCTGTGGTAGTGCCCATATTCGTCGAGATTTGTACGAAAAGAAATGAGCTGTGAATGGTTGCTGCTGTGTTGAGGCATGAACCCACACTATATATGGCGTCTGAAGTTAGGGTAGCATGGGAGCTTGTGAAATACAAAACTTCCAGTTCGGTCCTTGCAGCACCTAGCTAGGTTTTTTGAAATGATATATGTGCTTCAATCGTTGAAGCTTAATTCAAACCCATGATTCCAGTGTAATTAAGCAACTTGTTTCTTTTACTTACAAAACCTAAAGAGAACAATCAGACCAAGTAATAGTTCCTATCGACTCCAAGGAAAGACGGCAAAACTGTAAATTTGCATTTACTTTCGCACTTCCAAGTGATAGTTCTTAATTCTTATTGATATTTGCTCCTCACATTTGCTTGTTACAGAAAACAAAGGAAAAGATGCAAAAAGGAGCGGGGAAATGTATAAAAAAATTTCAACCAAGCAATAATCAAATTAATCGCAAGGTGAAATGCTCGGAATTAAACTCAACCATGCATCACGATACGTGAAGATTTTGGATTTCAATTCGTAGTGTTTGTAGTTGTTTATCAACATTGGATATTTCATCCTGAAGCTCTAGGAGTTTGTCTAGTCTCTGCTGTGCTGTATCTTGGTACGGCTGGCTGACATTTTTCACAAACCTTTCCATGTTCTCAATGGCTTCTGAAAGATCGTTCTGCATGGACTGTTCAACCTCACGTGCCAAACCATCCGCAGTCCTTTTTACCTTTTCTATCATCTCTTGCCTACGAGCTGGAAATTTTGAAATAGCTATAAACCTGCAATTCAGAAAACACAATGAGTTGTTTAATTTTCCATGCAAGAATTCAGCAACATTGAGGGAAATATTTAGTATATATGCTTCATCAGCAAAACAGAATTACATCTAAGGAGATGAAGACAATTACCCGCCAGCTGAGCAAAGACCAAGAGCAAGAAGATCTTCCAAAGTGGTCGGCAGCACAGTCGTCAAAAGTGAAGCAGATAAACCAGCTGCTCCTAGCCCACCAAATGTCCCAAGAAACTGAAATTGCAGCACACGTCATATCAGACTATTTAATAAGATCAATATAAATCGACTATATAATAAGATCAATATAAATCAAGTACCTTCTCACAAACTGTCATTAGATTCAACTTTCAGTCAGTCCTTTTTTTTTTTTTTTCCTTTTTTCAAATAGTAAACATAGAGGCATATCTGAACTTACAAATACCAGACTGGCATGAGCATGTCAAACTTTTGATTATGACTTTTTTATCAACAGTACCATACCCTACTCATTATCCTACAAGATCTACTGCACTGTGCTCACCGCTTCACGTATTTCTTGCTCAAACAATTTGGAAGCAGCATTGGCACTGAAGTCCTCTATCACTTTCAAGCTGTGTTTATTTACTTTTTCCAGAGATTCAAATATCTCCAAATCCACCTGACTCTGTGGATATACGAATGAAGGCAAACGCTTTCCAAATGTGTTTGAGTACATTCTTCCTTCCTGAACATTGTCCGATTGCAGCCATATCACGTATTCTCCAAGGAGTTTCTATATGACAAGATAAAATGAATAATAGAAGAATCAAAGCTCAGAGAAAGAACAATAAAAAACGGTAACAAAGATAATGGAACAGCAACATGCAGAGTCTTCAAATTTTTTAAATCCCTACGATGCAAATACAGAAAATACGTGAACTATTTTTTTATACATATATCAAGTGGCCATCTAGCAGCCATGAACTAATCATTGCATGATTCAAATCCAAATTTCAAGGCTTACCAAAGCAATAGGGAAAATCTTATGGAAGAATGTCAAAGCTATGAACTTACTTGCACATCTAAAAGTGCAGGTCCTATAATGTCATTCTGAAACCTTGAGGTGGCTGGAATGGTAGCAGATTTTCCCCCTTTGAAAACATAGAAAGCAACAAGATCAAGATTTGATATAAGCAGAGTAGCTTCTATGAGCTCCACAACACGTGACTTTGTAGTATCAATCTGCAATGTCATGTGCATGTACTATTAATAAACAATATCTAAGAAAAAATACCACCAATTTGCCACTAAAATTATACAGTGGCTATAGACTTTTGGAAAACATACCACAGATAGGATTCTTCTTCTCCAAGCAATGCTCTCATTTTCCATCTTCACTGCATAGTTCTTTACGCTGCCAACTATATCATTTATTGAGGCCAAGTCCTGCTTGGCATATCGGCAGTCTTGTGTGACAAGAGTTTCACAACCAGAAAGTAGTTTCTCTGCAATTGCAATGGGTGTTTCTAGTTTGAGTTTCATTCTTTCCATTCCTGTACTTGTTGACCCATCTAAAAAACTATACAAGAAGTTCTCAAGCTCATAGAAGTTATTGCTTTTCCACTGAGAATCAGATACCGATAGTTTTGCATAATCTTCCCCAAAAGCAGAAGATGACAGTTTTGCCTCAAGAGCAGTTCGTGCAGAGATGGGAAATAATGTCACATGTTCAGTATTCAGCAATTTCTGGGTATTCTCCTTGATGAATGACATACCTTCCTCAAGCTGCAGCAAAAAAAAAAAAAAAAAAAACATAAAATAAAGTTGGTCAAGCAACCAGGATGAGATTGAGAAGCTCAAGTAAATAAGTCCCCATATTTACAGGTTTTACTGCAAAAAGACTACTAAAGGTAACATCAACAATTTGAAAAAAAAAAAAAAATGAATTGCACAATAGGACGGACCTCATGAGCATTCCGATAGATATCAGATTTGTTCAAGACAAACACTACTTTCTTCTTCCACTGCTGAGTGTACCGAAGGAAAGCAACCTGGAAATAATGACAGTAGTGAAAATGAGGTTAGCTATAGTGATGATAAGGAATAGTAATCCATTCCATTAGCCCCACAAATCAAGAGCTTCCTTGCATGTTATAATTAGTCAATGTCGAATCAGCTAAGAGTTTTTAAGATCTCTGTAACTGCACTTTCTAACCATATGACTGGGGTAGTTTATCTTTGGACCGTCATCTATTAGTGCAATTATAGATCAAAGAGATCAACCTTCAGGTTTGAAATAGAATCCTTACATTTACTTTATTATCATTCAACCAGTTCAAGAGTAAAAACACTCCCATTAGACAGTGGGGTGTGATACTTTCCCAGTCTAACTATTTTATAACATCCATATACTTTTACAGATCAATGAGTTATTTGCTAAAAAGGTAGAAGCATGAACAGAAGGAGGTGAAAGTGTGAAACTATATAAGAAGGAAGCCACGGCATCTCTATTTGTCAATTTAAATACTACAACGCATTAAGCAACATGCCACAAAATTGAGAAACCGTTTATCATACCTCGCTTTCAGTTAAAGGGCGATCGGCAGAGATAACAAAAAGAAGCAAATCAGCACGGGGTACAAATTCCTCGGTAAGGCGTTGTTGCCTTTGCAAAATCACATTAGTTCCAGGTGTATCAACAACGTTCATCTGCTTTCAGTAAAAACAAATTAAGTAAAACAGATAATACGTGTTTTATCATTAAGTTGCATGTATCTAGATAGGAAGATGATAGACTAAGCAAGATGTGAAGCAAATTTTCTTGTGCCTGTAGCACATATTTGTGCATCAGGCTCCATGCATCTGTGTGTTTAAATTGGACTGTTGTTAAAGTTAAACTGAAAAAGAAGTTCACTGAATAACACAATAAACTGACTCACTTCTTTAAGAATGGGAGCTGGAAGGTAGCATATATATTGACCATCTGGATGCCTTTCACAATGTTGTTCCTCACCATCCATCTCAGAATAGCGTAAGAAGGTGATCTCATTAGTTGTGGGAACAACCCCCTCTTCAAGATATCTTCTTCCAAGAAGTGCATTAATAACAGTTGATTTACCAGAGTTAAATTCGCCCTGTTGACATAAAGAGAGAAAAAGAAGTCATGGAAGAACCACCAGAAACATTCTCAGAGAGTTCATGAAAACAGTGTTGAAGAACATAAATTCTCATGATGAAAACAATTTTTTTATCCAGCTGTAACAGGACACATAAAAAATCTAAAGTGATTATTTGCTAATATCCACAAAGTATGACGTTAGCTTGGAAGCATTGACCTAAACAAAGCTCAACAAGGAAAACTTGCAGTCTCCAAAGGACAAGTGGCTTTTCAGAAAATTGTAGGAATGCAATAACAAATCATATGACCAAAAATATTGTCCTATAGTCCTATTTAGATAAGCAAGAGAAGAAAATTATTGCTGATTCGTATTGGTTAAGTTAAGGGTACCTAGTACAAATTTGTTTGCTAGGTCTCTAATTGAATAGTGAAGGGGTTTTATAGGGCCCCAGGTCCTCAACTATGGTTTTCTCAATATGAAAAAGCCATTCAAGATTATATATACGACAAAGGGACTCATTTTCATACCATTGAACATTATTATCAACTAGTCTTGCATCAGTGTTATAAAAGGCCACCATAATTCTAAATTTTATCAAGAAAAGAAAAAAGATTTGCATGAAATATAGAGCTAATACCAATGTATATTCCTGGAACCAGAATTTGTTGAAGTTCAGCACACAATTACCACTATAACCAGTAAAAATGGCTCATCAATTTGAGAAACTGCATCAATGAGAAGTGACACCTCCTCCATCTGTCATTGGAAAAAAAAAATCCCACCATCATCATAAAGTATACAAATAAATTATCGAATTTAGAATGATCTCAACAGTAACTTCGACTACCAAATATTTAATTAAAAGATCACCAGTGGGGCAGCTCTCTGGATAACACTTATTGCTTTGAGCAACACCGATCTCTCTGTTTCGATGAACTGCTTTTCTCTATCCTCCAGTTTAAGAAACCCAGCAACAGTTTTAGTGTCCTTGGCACCACTACGCACACCCGAAAATTTGGTCTTACTGAAGCTCTCAACTTCATCCTGTCTTTTACTATTCACCATGTACACAATATCAAACAACTTGCTCAACGCATCGTCATCAAGCATCCTGAAATCCTTCAAAGATGTAACTAATCCACTAGCCCCAGATCTGAGTAGTCCTGGCACCTCTGTATATAACCTGCCGTATGAACTGATCGTGACAAATATCGGTATCTTCACATTTTTAAACAGAGAGTTCAATACAGCAGGAACATTTTCCTCTCCATCAACACTATATATAAGAAAATCAGCTCCTTCGGAGCTGGAGGCTTTTACGGCAGCATCTGCGTCCTGCACATTCCTAGCCACCAAAGGAAGCACTACCGAATCAGATTTTGAAGCCATCATTGTGCTTCTTGCTACAATGGTCGGAAGACCTACACAAGCATAAAGAAACAAAACACATTATGGTATAAACAATTACACAACTTCAAAAAGACACTAAACCAAAACCAAGTATGCTTCTTTCACTATCATTCACCCATAAAAAGTTAAAATCAGCTAAGATGCCAATAACAAATAAACAATGAGACAGCATTAACTATCATAATAATAACAGAAAACTGATTGCTCTAGCTGTCAATAAGTAAAAGCCAGTGGCTTCTAGTAGCTTCCTACTTTCTGTTCATCAAGAACTCAAATTTTCCGGTAAGTAAAACCGAGCTGAACCGTGAACACTGACCTTGGTCGGAGAGCAGAATCCCACTCGCATTAGCTGCGGCTGCGATATCCACGCGCTCAGAGATCAACAAGTAAGCCCGGTCTCCGACCACCGACTTCAACTTACAGGCGGCCTCATAGAGGAGGCCGCCGTTAGCTTCACGGCCGTCGAGGACAAGAATCCCAACCCATTTGGACACAGCTTTATCGACCAAACCCAACACGTCGTCGGAAGCCAAGACGTCTTCAGGGTCCAATTGGAGGACGATGTTGGGGACCTTGATTTCTGGGCGCCTGAAGCCACCGGGGAACTGGGTTCTTGGGGGCTGGGGCTGGGGTTGTGGGTTTTGGCGGGTGAATTGATTTGGGTTCTGGGAGATTGAGGAAATGGGGAAGTGGGTTCGTCGGGGGAGGTGGGATTTGGGGCGGCGGGGGAGGAACGGGGTTGAGGTTGGGGTTAGTAGGAGAGGGTGTGTTGTGGAGGTGTGGAAGGAAATGAGGGGTACCATGGGAAGACTTGGGTTTTACAGCTTCCACTCTTCACGGTTCAGACAGAGATTCTGAGTAGAGAGGGAAGAAGAAGAAGAAGGAGGAGGGGATGGTCTTATCATCTTATCTTTTTGAAGTGGTTCGAGAAAGTGGAGATGATATGGGCCACTTTTATACCAACGTTTCCCTCCCATCTTTTTCTTATTTTTGATTCATCTTGTAATAATTTCATTATTTGAACAGATTGTTCTGTAGGTAGCGTAATTGTTTGGTTGTTTATGTTTTGTCAAACACATGGTTTTTGAAAGAAATACATATGTACTTGAAGAAAATTGTTTATTTTTATTTGCTTCAACTTTGTCATGTGTGCCTTTTATGGTTGGTGAGAAAAGTTTAGTGCAGTTGTTCATGTCTACAAGTTGGTCTCAACTATCTAGTCAATTTGATTCCTTGTTTTGAATGTGGTTTAGTAGACTTAATGATCGGTGTTTATCAGGTTTTTATTTCCTTGACTTGGAGACATGATTCAAGTCGTGGAGTTGATGTAATACGTTGTTTTTAGGCTCTATCAATGATAATGTCTCTTTATGTAAAAGAATTATCTGCTGGAAGAAAGTATCTAAAAAATATATAAAGGTTCAAAAACTGAAATTATTTAATAAGATGAACCAATGTTGTAAAAGATTAGAGGTAATAGTCGGTTCGAAAAAGTTGGTGGTATTTCTCAAATGAGTATATTCAATGAATTGATATACGACCTGTTTTTAATACAAACCCATGTTTATTTTTTAAAATAAAGGGCTGATGTGGCTGTCCTTAAGCCTTCATTAATGAAACTGTCTAATACAATACAAGAGAGGGACATAGAACGTAAACCCCTTATTACAATAAGCATCTAGACTCTAGAGATATAATGAATCTCTACAAAGTACATGTATTATAACAAGTACCAACTAGCAAAGAGTGCTCTATTGGCTACTCTATTTGCTTTGATATAGCGGTGACATAACGGAAAGATAACTCGATATGTAACCCGATTACAACGTAGCATAATTACCAATTACACAACTTTCCTACTATATTACCGCCAGAGAATAAATCCAACAACACTTAGTTTCACCATCCACTAGAAAGCTGCTCTGCTGCCCATGTTTATATTCACACTAAGAATTTTAATGTCTTGGACTCTTACAAAGTCGTTGTCGTCCGCTACAAGTTTTAAACGAGCTGGGCCAGAACTACACAGTTTAGGTCTCACATAAAGCCCATATCAAGCCTACCCTGATGAAAAGAGTATTCAAAATGGCCAAGTGAAAATAATGATAAAAATTAAAATGTGATTGGCGCCTAAAAATCCTGGTAATTAATAGAGTTAACCAAACAAGCGAAGGGCTGGGATTGGTGATTGGAAAGAAGAAATCAAAACAAGGGTGCAGATCAGCCCTTGCACGTTTCCCCTACACAAACACCAAGATTTTACTGTTGAGATAAATCCACACGCTATTTTCACTTGTGCCAAACAAGGGAGCGAGCACAGCGGCAAAGCTTGTTAGAGTGAACCAGTTCTGCCTCAAAGTTCAAACCAAACAACTTGAAATGGCTCAAACGGTATGCTACTCTTAACTTGAGATGGGTCTCTCCTGGTTAATGTTTTTTTCTGATTCTCTCTTGCTTAAAGTTTCTTCCTTTTCTTTCTCTTCTGTTTGATTAGTGTAATTTCTTGTTTAGGATTTGTTCTTTTTTGGGAGTAATGGGTTTATGTGTTCTATAATTGCTGGTTTGTTACATTTTAGGGATAAATTTCTTTGCTTTATATAATTTCTGTTTGGGTTTGTGATGACTGATGAGTGATGAGGATAGAATTTGGGTATAGGGTTTTTGTTTTGAGGAAAGGTGGAGTCTTTCTCTGATTTTCAAACAAGTAGGAATCTCAGGTTCAGTGGTATACGATCTCTACGTGATTGGGTCATCCTACATTTTGGTTATACAATGTTTATTACTATATAGAAGAAAAGAATTAATTTTGAAAATAAAATCTGTTTTAGTGAAGGCCCTTTTCGGATTTGTAATTACAAGATCGATTCTTATATTAACAGGTAAAATAATTTTTGCTTGTGCATGTGTTGTTCTTGTTTGCATTTGTGTCTTTATTATTATTCGAAATTGAGTATTGTTTTAGTCAGTGAAATCGACTAAACTGTAGAAGTACAGTTCAGTTTACTAATACATTTGCTTCTGTATTCAACTCACAGCCTAGGTCCACTAATCTGAAAACTGAGAGAGTTCAGTCACAGCCTGAAAGACCAAATCTTCCTACGGAAGAAATGGCACCAGAGAATGCACCTCCACAGAAGAAAAGCAAGGCAAGGAAGAAACGGCCAAGGTACTACACAGCAGTTAGGCGATCTTCACGCATCCGAAACACTGTGACTCCCTCTCAAAACCGGAGCCTACAGCCAGTGCAGATTACAATCAGTGAAAGCGAGAGTGAAAGTGACAGAGAAGAGGAGCCTCCTTGTTTGGAGGAGAATGTGGAGGAGCTGGCTGTCCGTGGTGAGAAAACGTTGGATGAAAAAGTGGACTATGCTGTGCAGTTATTGGAGACTATGAGCTCACAGGTATATATTATCATATACCTTGCTGTGGAGATTACAGACTTTTTGTTTACTTTATAGCTATTAGAATTTGTTACTTATTGAATAGTTTCTTTTGTGGTTGTGAAATCAGGGTAACAATAGGATCTCTGGCACTTCTGAACTCAGATACAGAAGTCTGTACTTTGAGTCCCAAAAGCAGGTTATAAACTTGTCCAATTTGTTTTTTTTGTCATGAACTATTAACCTCTTTTTCAAATGTTACAACAATTTCTTGTATATGCAGAATGAGAATTTGAAAAAGGAGAACCGCGAGCTTTCTTTGAAGTTGCAAGTTGCTCTTGCCAAAATTGAAGGAGTAAGCTAATCTCTGCCAGCTTAAACATCTTATCAATTATGCTTGACATAATTATGCAACCTTTGTTGGTCATTCTAGGTTTTGTTTTTGTTTTTGCTTTGTTTAGTTTTTTTAGTTTATATATATATATATATATATATATATATATATATATATAAACATTAACACCATTAAGAAGCTAGAAAAATAAATAAATAAAACATAGTACTGTTTTGCATTAAGTCTTGGAATGCTGTCCCTTACTTTCTCCTTAAGATGCGGAGCTATGTCTGACTTTCATCTTTCTGTGATTGGCTACAGTTTGAGAAAGGGAGTAATGCATCTGTGGAATGGATGGCAAAATTTAAAGATGTGTTGTTGGTTACAAGCTTGGCAAAAGCTTCTGAAATGGTTGCTTCTCAAGATCCTAAAGCGGCATCTTCTTCAAAGAGAAAGAGACATCCCTAAAGGGAAAGAGAAGATAAAGAGAACTGAAGCCCTTTTGTATAGAATGAATTATGTTCACACATTGGTATGGAGTTTGGACTATGCTTCGGTTCGCTACTAAGTTCTAATGTTCTGATGGCTTACTTTAAGCACTTTGACTTTGACTAAGTTCTAATATGATCTAGTTAATCTTTTATCTTCCATGTTGGCTTGTTGAATTAATTTGCTCGCATTTGTAGTTATGTTATTGCATCCATGCCTAGTTGAGTTTGAATGTGCATCCTACTTGTCCACACAGGCTTCTTTATAACTTATAAGTCAATTGAATCTGTATGCAAATTATTGCATGTTCATTTGATATGCTAGAAGTTCAGTGAAAAAAAAATGGCAATTGCTAATTTGATGAGGAGCACGAAAATAGATATTTATTGTTGAGGGGTGACTGAATTTCATAGAACAAGCCTGTGGCATCAAAATTTACATTACAAAATCAAAGAAAGCAATTTGCAAAGTCAGGCTGCAGGGCCTGTGTTGTCAACCTTGCTAACAATCTCCTTGATAATGCTCATCAAAAGATGAGTGTAAGCCAAAAAGATTAGTTCTTGGGGTTGTTGCATCATCTTCAGATTCTACACTCTCTTCGTCGTTTGCTGCCTCCTCTTCTGGTATTGGTGGCGGTGGAGACGAGAAGTCCAAGCACAACCCTTGTATAACTTGTTCGTATGATGAAGCAGACAGGTCTTGAGAGGTAAGCTGGTGGTACTCCACAAGTTGGTGTAGGCATTGGTTTTCTCTAACCAGATTTGCATTCTCATTTGCTAATCTTGATTTCTCAGCTAGCAGTGCCTCCAATTGAAGCCTCACCTATTCACACACACATTGCACAAGATATTACTAATCTTAATTTGCAATACTATCAGAAACATAAATAGGAAAAATCGAAGGACATGAATCTTACCAAATCATCTTCCTCAGGCCTCAACCCCTTGTCAAATCCATCTCTGAGCCTCCTATTCTCCTCCTCCAGCAAAGCACACCGCTCTTGCATAAACGATAAATCCGACCTAATCAACTTGAGTTCCCTAGCAAACGAAGCCGCCTTTGTTGCCATAGAAATCGCCAGCTGCAGGGTGACACAAAACTGAAACAATTAGCAATCAACTCAAAGTCGGCATCAAACCTTGAATACAACTAAACAAACACAAAAACAAAGGAGGAGGGGGGAAGGGTTGTGGAACCAACATTTTTGGCTTTCTTCAGCTTCCCATCTTTTGGGCCTTGCTCATTTTCATGTTGTGAATCATCACCATCTCCTTGTTCCTCTAAGCAATGACTGTTGTCGTACTTCCTCTTCAACCCTACATGAGACTCTTCTGCGTTCTGTTGTTGTTGTTCTTCTGAGCCCTCCTCCTCTGAGTTGCTCAATTGGCTGTGGAATATCTCTGTCAATGTGGGTGGCTTAGCTAGATCATTAGCTCCCTACAGCAAACACATGAATCGAATTAGTACCCATCTGATTTTGACTTTCCCAAATTCAAATTTGTCTCTTTTAAAATCTTTCCCAATTCAGATCTGACACATTTTAAAGAAACACAAAATTAAATTACCTGAAGAGCATTGTCTAAAGTGTCAGACAGCTGAGACAGAGTGTGAGCAATGGAATCAAACCCTCTCATCAAAAGCATCGAGTCTTCCTTCAATCCTCTCCCACGTTTCGCTTCTCCAACATTCTAAACACAACACACAAAACCAATTATTAAACCCAAATACACACACAGTGAAGTCATTCAAAAGGGTGCATGGAACCACACACACTCACCATATGTGGAGAAGGATCAGGATTTGGTGGGTTTTGAGCCATTGGGATTCTGGAGTTGCGATCTTGGAGAATGGAATCGATTCGGGTCTGTAGAGAGCTCCAGAAGCGCTTATCGGAGGAGGGAGTGAAGAGAGGAGAAGACGCGGAAGCAGTGAAGAAGATGGAGGAGTCCTTGTTGAGTTGAACTGGTGATGGGGTGTCGACTGAAGCAGCCATTGGAGAGAAAGAGGAGTAACGGCTAGTTTTTTATGTTTGGTTTTGGAGGAGCCTGTGAGATTGATTCATTCATTCATTTAATAATTGTGGGGATATTTATGAAGTTTTATACCCTATATCTAAATAGTTAGATGCGCCGAAAGCCCAACGTTACTAAAATTTTTGTTGAAGGAGTCAAATTTATTATTGTATTGTAGTGTTGTTTGATCTTCAAGACTTGCAAGTGTGGATCTCATCCGCTGCTTTGCCTCTGTTTGTTCTATCCTGAATAGTAAAGTGGGTTGGCTTTTGAGGTCACTGGTGGGACCCTGGAGTTGAGGATCATTGGCATTGGCTCTGGTGAGGGACCCACTGTAGCATTTTACTGCGGTAAGAAAGTCTCGGTTTAATCTTCATAGTTGATGAAATGTTTCTTTGTCGTGTACGTAACTATTTGATTTAGTGACATTAGTTGATTTTTTTGTAAATGAGACATCGTATTTGAGTCAAGGATGATGATGAGTGGTAACCTAAGAGAAGTTTTAAATACACATCCCTAATTACTTAATACACACTCCATACTTAATACACCACTCATTTAATTTCTCATTCTAATATTCTACTAAATACACAACCCAAAGTACTTAAAATATCCTTAATCTCAAAAATCTTGAAATATCCTATTATTTGACTATATTAAGGCTACTATTTAATATGATTAGTATATTCTAGTATATTGATATTTTTAAATGACCTTATTGATTACTTGTGTTACTTATTCAGAAATCCATAAAGATTTATTATTGTTCCCTTTAAATAGATGCATATAAATAGGTTTTATATTATTTGAGTTCTCATCCACCAAACACCATGTTGATCAAGTATAAAATTATGAGTTGAACATTTAACCAAAACCATATCACTAGTTTCTCTCCAATGGTGGAACTACAAAGTTGTCATTAGAGAGGCCAAACAAATTAACAATTATAAAGTTTTTTCACCTGTGATGTTTTATATTAGAAAATAAATGGATTAATCGTATTTCTTAGAAAAAAGAAAGAAAATGAAATTAACCAAAAAAGGAGTAAAACGATCCATTTTAAAAACATTTAATACCTTTGATTTTGCAATTCTAAATATTATGGCTTCTAACCTCATTTAATTACAATTTATTTAAGAAAAAATAAATTAGATAGTTTCTAACTTTATTCTTGTACTAAATTAGGAGGCCATGTATAGAAATTTGTTGTGTTTATCTAACTATTTATACATAAATTATTCTATATAAGGAAAATATGACTATTTTTTTCTTTCTTTTTAATGCATAGATGTCTGTTTTGGTCATTCAACCTACCTACAAAATCTAATTTGAAATATAAAATAATAGGGATGTGTATTAAGTGATTAGGGATGTGTATTTAAAATTTCTCGTATCCTAAATGGTTAACGGAAACAATCTTCCACTACTATTAACCTCAAATTTTAAAATTTTTAGAATCGAAATAAAGAGTCTAAGTAGACTTTATGAGAAAAAAATCTCATAATTTGCCTGAAAGTAATATTTAGGCATTATGCGTGTTTGATAAATGTTTAAAGTAAAATTATACGTAAACTTTTGAGATTCGAGTACTCAAAATTAGATCAAGATATTGATTTGAAGAGTTTGACTATACTGACCTCTTCAAACTCTTGAGTGGCTTTTGTCACATCTAAATGTAAAATGTTCTAAGATATTGATCTTTCATATTAAGATACAGTTCAATGTAAAAAAGGAGGATTCAAACTTCTCAAAAAAAAAAAAAAGGAGGATTCAAAATATTTCTCTGTTTTTTTTTTTAATATTCAAAATGAAAGAAAAAGGACCAAAAAAAATGAATCAATCAAAATTGTTGTCTGGCCACAAAAGAAAATACAGGTACTTGTTGGGGATTTTCTATTTGTTTATCTAGTACAAGAAACTGCTGGTTCTCATTCTCACACAATCAGTTGTGACAGACTCACAGTCCAATGGCCACTCTTGCTTCATCATCCTCTGTGCTCTTCTCCTCTCCACACTCCAACCTCACTCCACCTTCTCTCTCTCCTTCACGCCTCTCTCTCTCCTCTTCCTCCCACCTCTCCACCACTCTCTCCTCTTCTCTTTCAGTTTCTCATTCTTTTGTCACATACCCTACAACTTCAAGGCGCTTCCGCCCTAGTTCCTTCAGTGTCAAGGCTATTGCTGCAGACAAGAAGAAGGTTCTGATCGTCAACACCAACAGTGGTGGTCATGCAGTCATTGGATTCTACTTTGCAAAAGAGCTTCTGGGCTCTGGCCATGAGGTCACCATTATGACTGTTGGTGAAGAAAGCTCAGACAAGATGAAGAAGACCCCATTCACCAGATTCTCGGTTGGTATTCACACCTGATTCTTGTTCTCTATCTAAATCTTGAATATGGGCTTTACTAACATAGACTTGGGACTTTTTTTGGGGTTCGTTGACCATACATTAATTTATAGATACATCAATACAGTGGTAGAATGTCTCAATAAACTAGTTCAGTTTAATCTCGAGCTAGTTTACGACTATGTGGAGCTCGTATAACTTTTATGTACCAATACATTAATGTACCTTACACTTTTCCCTTTGTTGTGTGATATTGAACATATCTTTTCTTGCTCTTAAGGAAATTGCAAGTGCTGGAGGGAAGACAGTGTGGGGAGAACCAGCAGAAATAGCCAAGGTTTTGGAGGGATCAGCATTTGATGTTGTGTTGGATAACAACGGCAAGAACTTGGACGCAGTGAAGTATGGTATTGCTTCAATTTCTGTGGTTTTTTGTTATGGTATGCATATGTTAATAACTCTATGCACACAGGCCTGTGGCTGATTGGGCAAAGAGTTCTGGTGCAAAGCAATTCCTATTTATCAGCAGTGCTGGGATTTATAAGCCAACCGAGGAGCCTCCTCATGTCGAAGGGGTATGTTTCCCTTGCATTCGAATAGGACTTGGTTGTTGCTTTACTAAGATCTTTACCATTGCAGGATGTCGTTAAAGCTGATGCTGGTCATGTTGCAGTAGAGAAGTACATTGCAGAAGTGTTTGGTAATTGGGCAAGTTTTCGTCCACAATACATGATAGGATCCGGCAACAACAAAGATTGCGAGGAGTGGTTCTTCGATCGTAAGTAGATACTCTCAAGCAATTTGTGATGTCAAGTAGAATTTAAGTCGAGCATAAACTGACCTATATCGATTTCTCTATACAGGAATTGTGAGGGACAGACCAGTTCCAATCCCTGGCTCTGGAATGCAACTCACAGTCATCTCCCATGTTAGGGACTTGTCGTCTATGCTCACTCTAGCCGTTGAGAAGCCAGATGCTGCATCTGGTAACATTTTCAACTGTGTAAGCGACCGTGCTGTGACTCTCGATGGATTGGCAAAACTCTGTGCTCAAGCCGCAGGACGCCCAGTGAACATAGTGCATTATGATCCAAAAGCTGCTGGGGTTGATGCAAAGAAAACTTTTCCGTTCCGTAACATGGTAATAACACCTCTAGTGAGAAGTTTTGGACATAACATGAACTTCAGATTGACATGAAAATCCATCTATGACTGCTACTCTGATAACATATTGTGCTTAGCTCTAAGAGGGCGTCTATGACTCGTTGAGTCGTTCTGCAGTACCTCGTACATTGACACTGCTAATGAGATATTTTGTCTACTTTGCAGCACTTCTATGCAGAACCAAGAGCTGCAAAGGATATCTTGGGATGGAAAAGTACCACAAACCTCACTGAAGACTTGAAAGAGAGATTTGAGGAGTACTTGAAGATTGGGAGAGACAAGAAAGCCATCAAATTTGATTTGGATGATAAGATACTGGAGTCCCTTAAAGTTCCAGTAGCAGTGTGATTAATCACCATCTTTCCCTGATGACTATAAAATGCAATTTTGTGTCTTGTATCCCTGTGCACTAAAGTAAGAGATTGATTACAATCCAGTTCAGAAGCCACTAACTGAACATTTCATCCTCTAAATAAATAAAGTGCTATGCTTGACAAAGAAAGAAAAAAGATAATTAACATAAATGCAACAAATTCAACTCAGCAAACCCACTTTTGCATCCATAACCAAAAAACCAGTTCCAGCAACAAAGGTAACAAGAAAATGAGAGCATATGACTAGCTAGACTCTTGAAAACCTGAATGTTCCAAAGACTGAGCCAAATCTACAACAATAGATCTACGACATTATGACTAAAATGAGCTGATATAGCTCATCAGAACAAGTTTTGAATCAATTAACAGAAGGCAACAAACTGCATGACTCGGTAATTCTATTCCTCTCGCCTTAGTTCAAGGACCTTGAGCCTCAATTCCAATTCATCCTCGTTGTCAGCACCTTCGTCTTCATCCTCTTCATCCAGATCTTCTCCTTCAGGGTCATTCTCATCCAAAGGCCCAAGCAGATGTGGGGAATTTTTAAACGTGTCCACCACCTCATCAATCCCCTCATCAGATATGAAGTTACCATTTATGTTCAGTGACTTAAACCCAGGTTTATTCACAACAGCCTGAGCCAAAAGTCTCGCCCCAACCCTTCTAATTGAATTAGAGCTCAAATCAACCTCAATTAACTGACCATGACCCTCTGCCAATGCTTTGCTGATCATAATTGAACCTTCATCCTTCAGTTCATTCTCTGACAATATTAACCTAGTAAGGAATTGTTTTGCTGCTATACAGGAAGCCAAAGCAGCAGTTGATTTGGCTGTAATATCATTTCCTGCCAATTCCAGAACTTCAAGCAAAGGTGCAGAATCCTTGAGAGCATTGGCAAGGGCTTCTGTTCCTTCATCTTCCAAGTTAAGATAACTGAGGTAAATTTCAGTAAGTTCTGTAAAAGCAGATAGGACTTTACTCAAAGCAACCCCAGATTCTACACCGAACATGTTGTCACGCAAATCGAGCTTCTTCAAATGTGTGCAAGTCCCAAGTGCTTCAGCTAAAGCTACACCGCCTTCAGAGCCCACCCTTGTAGATGAACAACGGAAATCCTCCAAGACAGGTGAACGCTTCACCATATCAGAGATGGCAATTGCCCCTTCATCTCCTGTCATATTATTGTGAAAATGAAGGACTCTAAGCTTCCCAGTGGACGGAATGAACTTAGAAACTGCTCTTGCAGCTTCTTCTGAAATACCATCATTCATCAAATAAAGTTCCTCCAAATTATTTTGTGATCTCAGGAGTGACCCAAATGCATTTACACCTTTCTCGCCCATGGCATTGTCTGAAAGGTTCAGATACCTCAATTCACATCCTTCCAGGGCTGAAGAAAACAGATTCATGACTTCAATAGCTTCTGTCTCTGACCTTCCTGCAATAAAATCTGACAGATCCACTTCTTTCAATTGATGTTTGATGGATGATAAGATTGGCACAGCAACACGGGCTGCATCCAAACCAAAGCTTCTATTGCTCAAGCATATCTTAGTATAGGAGTTTCCAAGCTCCCTTAGTGGTTTGAAAAGCTCCTCAGCCTCCTCTGCATCAATAAAAGATCTGCGGCCACCAGAGATATCAAACACACTTTTAAAGGCAGGAATAGATTTCTCATCATCTTCCTTTGCTTTGGGCCCTCTTTTCAGAACTTCCAGCATAAGCTTACTTGATTCTCTGGCATATACCTGCACTGCAGAACTTCCATCACCATATGGTTCCTTCTCAAATTGTTGCTCTGCAGCTGCAAAGGCAAAGGCTTCTATTTTCCTGGCATCTTCCTCGGCCTCTTCTTTACTAAGCAGGCCGTACTTTCTAGAGAAAATGGATGGAGTTATGAAATTCTTGGTCATTCGTTCTACAAGCAATATCCTGGTACTCTGAGTAGCAGGCCATAATTTGATTGACATCGGGCGGTGCTGGAAAGTTTGTGTTGTAGAATCCATGTCAAAATGATCTGTAACCAAAGTGTATAGTTACATCATAAACTAAGATTATCACAATACAAGCATATATTTTAAACTTGGCAAGAAAGCAAATTTGAGACCCATGGAGACCTCAGCAACCCAACAGGTCATTTACAGACTTTCCCCAACACAAACTCTCAAAAACATAAATTTTCACTTCTTTTCGAAACAGAATGGTTGAGATTCTTAATTCATATAGAAAACTTTTCGAAAATGTGACAAAAGTTGATAAAGGAGCCACTTTATGACCCAAGGAGACCTCATCAACTAAAAAGATGAATAAATGCATGACTACACTTACAAAAAAATCAGGCACTTCAAACTATTGATTTAATCTTGTAAAGGAACTAACAAAATCTCAAAATGCTAATCGATACTGGCCATTCAAGATATCTTCAAAACAAACAAGAGAAAAGTTAAATAAGCCATGGGGTTTTTTTTTTTTCCCTTAAAATGAATTGTCCAGATGAGCAAAACTTCGGAACTAGAATACCCAATAGGTCCTCTACAGACACTGAAACGGAGATCAAATTAGTCCAGTGAATTGCTCTTTGCATGCTCCATGAGTCGAAAAGCAACAGCTTAACATGAATCAAACCATAAACACCAATATGAACAATAATATATCTTGCGAACCAAATATACCATATTCTAATACCAGAAAGAATCATCATTTTTGCCTGAAAGTAAAATCAAACCTATCTCAATTCTCAACCAAGTCCAGAACTCAAACCACAAGATTTTCATCAACGTAGCACAGAATTCAAGCGGCAATTCCGATATACAACATCACAATTTAAAGATCCGTGTGATAAAATAAAGAGAGACCCGTAGCTTGCAATAGATCCAAAGGAGCGAAATTATGAGAAGAAATTCAGTACCTGAAGAAATTGGAAAACCCTTGCGAAAGAGGACGAGATAGTAAACCCTAGAAATTGAGACAGAAAAATCGAAAGAGTGATTGGAGGGAAATCATCAAAACCCCCAAATCTGGTAACTTTAAAAAAATTGAGGAGCCAAAAAGCGTAGGATTTACGATTTGCGGCACTATCTTTTTGAGAAATGACGGAAAACGCCCTGAGGTTTTTAGTGATTTACGCTCTTTTCCCTCTGTACGTGTGTATGTGTGTGTGAGTGTGTGTATTGGGCTTTGGATGGAGGAATTGCGTTTGGACTTGAAGGTCCGATTGGGCCCTAAAGAAGAATGAGTTGATTGTTTCTTGAGCTTGGCGCCTCTTCCCTTGATTGTTGAAGAACGAAACTAGAAACTCTTGAACATTTGTATGAGGAAAATAATTGGAACATGGAACAGAAGCAAGGAGCCGATAGAGATGTTGAATTTTTTTTTAAAATGTACTAAAAGTGAGTAAAACTATATATGTGTATCATGCATGTAACGACTATTTCTAAACAATAATGATATATTGTACTACACTTATAAGGTTATAATTTTGTATGCATAACAATAAATGTACGCCTCTTGACAAAAGAATGTGCAAAAATCTGGTCTTCTATTCTTATATGGAGTTGGCTGAACTTACTCACTTAATCTTTTGAAGATTTTGAACCCAATTTTAACCTTTTATATTACTTTTTCTTTAACCAACAAAAAAATTATTGCAAGAAAAAGAGACACACAGTTTGCTCATCTAATCCTTCACTTCAAAGGCAATACTCCATCTATAACATTTCATTTTCCCCAACCTCACGTCTCTTCTTTTTTACTCATAAACATTGCCATCTCTTTCACTATTAACATTGTACTCATTGACAGCCAACAAGATCACATGTGTTGATATTCTCACAACCGTAGAGAAATAAGAACCATCATAACAATGAGCATCATTAGAGAAACGGTGAACAATCAAAAACATACTGGTAAATGTATCATCATAGATTGAAATAAGAATGATAACTCAAAGAAAGATTTCTCCACAAAGTTTACCCACTGTCAACCAAAATAAGATAAACGTTTATATTTTCATTCAAATTGACCAAAGGAAACCCAAGAGAAAAAGAAGTTGATATAAACAAATAGAAAGATCCAGATGGGATTGCTTGGTCACTTATTTTGCACCGACATTGTATATTAAAATGTGCAACATTATCTAGGACTAGTAGTAAGGGGTAATGTCATTCCAAAACTGTCGCTCGCAAGTCGCAACAGACAAACTCTCCCCAGCTGTAACCCAAATGTAATCTGGCATTGTCTCAAATATGACTCATTTTTTTATATAAGAGCATCAATTTAGGAACATAATTTTCATATAAATTAAACTTGGAGGTTGCTTGTAGTTGTAGTTGTCCCCACACCCCTCTACCAACCCGAAACGTCAAAATCAGCTTAGCTACTCTTCACATTATACATCTACTCTGTTACTTTGGACATGGGTAAAAATAAAAACCGTGTATTCAAATTCATACGATAAAACCACGTGGTGTGGTGTGTTAGTCGAACGGCTTAGTTTAGAATCCCCAAGTCTAGTGTTCGAATCTCAGCTCCATCCCGTGGCCAACAGATTTGATGGACCCTTTGGGTTCTTGCGTCTGTGGTGCAATGGATTAGTCTAGCTTTGCCTGACTTTCGCAGTAATATCAGTGCAGGTGTCCTGGCGCTATGATACCACTGCATGGGTGTGTGTCCTGGCGCTGGCATACCACTGTATGGGTGTGTGAGTTACTAACAGCTAACTACTCGATTAAAAAAAAATTCATACGATAAAAATGTTAAAATAACAAATAGTAATTGCAACAGTTTAGTGTAACGGCATAAATCTTATCATTGTTATAATAGAATAATAGATCATGAGTCCAGACTTTCGTAATCGCGTAATAGTTGTTTGTGCAGTGAAAGAAGGGAGGAAAACCAGTCAGACCACACCTCGAATAATAATGCACGGTAAAGCAGTTGGACTTTGATATGAGAAATGGAGGATTAATCGAGATCCACCCCTTAATAATGCGCCGGTTTACTGATATTTTGTCCAGCTATTCTGCTGCCCAATCATTATCTTCACAAGGGACCCACTCACACGGTGTCCTATCTGTTGGTACTATTTATTAAAAGGAACATAAATAATAATTGATTGGATATGTTTATTGCTCTCTATAATATATTATTAAAATAATAATTACTTTTAAATAAAGCTAGACTAATTATCCACCTCAAGCGCACAAATTTAAAGGCCCTTAATTTTATTGGCTACAAACTAGTACAAGTTAGGATTCGAACACTAGACACTGAGGTTTCATGTTAGGCCGCTCGACCAACCTCATGTGATAGAGTTAGCATTGATTTGTTTGTTTGTAAACAAGAAAATATATATACATAATTACATGTTTTTGTTTGTTTGTTCATAAGTAATTTTAATTTTATATGTATTAATCATAAGACTTGATTGTCATATTTTCCAATCACTTTGATGAAAACAAAACAAAATAGTAGAAAATAGAAAGTATTGCATATTAACAAAATCTTGCATTTCACTCTAATTTATCAAACAAAGATTGATCCTAACAAAAACACTTTGTTACGCGGAAGAAACTTAAACTAGAAGACTATCAACAAACAAACAACCACAAAATCTCTACCATTACAAGTAAAGGCAACGTCAATGAATATGATCTCATTTTGGATAACTCGTAGAAAATAGAAAATCAAGCATTCATTTGGAATGACATTGATAAAGATATGGATATATCACAATCCTTCCACGTTTGAGAAGCTCAAATCCAGTTTTATTAATCTTGATCCGACAGAAGGGCTAATGGTGGTGAATCCAAAATCATTTTACCTTAACAGACTATGAAGAAGAGAATATAAACGCATAATATCCGTATGCATATATGGAATCTATTCATCTAATACTCGGATTCAATATTATTGCAAGCCCTTCCTTCCAGTGCGGTGAAAAAAATAAAAAAGAAGTCTCCGAGAGGTCCCACTCAACAGCCGAGAAGGCAAAGAATAAGAAGGTGTTTTGCCCACCATTAAAAATGGCTTGGAGCACACAACCGACACCTTCTTTTATTCTCAAGATGAGGTAGAAAGAAAGAGTGACTGCAATTGTGGCATTGCTAATAAACAAACCAGATCTCCCATGTGAAGACAGAGTGAATAAAGAGCAAGAAAGCAGAGGGCTTTCTTTGATTCTCTAAAACCATGAGATAGCATTGTGTGTTCATTGCATCTTCCTTGTTCTGCTCCAAGCTCATTTTCATGTAGACCAAGCTACAAGCACAGAAAACAGAGATATAGCTCAATCTCTCTGTAAGTTGTCTTATACTCTTCTTGACAATTTTGTATTTTGTGTAGTTGCTCTAGTTTTTGCTACGGCGTTGAACCCTTTGTTGATTTTTTTGGGTGTAAAGTTTGGATCTTGCGTATTCTGGGTTGGGATTTGATGGAAAAGCTTGATTCTTTTTGGATTTCTTGCTGGAATATGTTGTGGGTTAGTCTTGGTTTGTTTAATTTCTTGACTTTTCTGTTCTGGCTATGTCTAATTCTGTTGGTTATTTTACTACCCAATATTTGTTTCTTGATTACTTGATTTATATTAGTTCAGTATATTTAATGCAGCGAATTATAGTACTACCCAAGATGGCAAGAATTGTTTCTGCTATTAGTGATTGAGATTGTGTGCTAAATTGAATTGGAGTCCAAATTAGGAACTTTTGTGAGTTCGTCACACCTGGAATGGTAGAACATCAATTATGCATCAGACTACAAGAATCCAGCTCCCTGATTAATCTAATTTTGTCTTTTATTCTAATTGCAGCTTGAATATTATGGGATCTTTGGGACTTGACAATGAAAATTTAGGAACAGATGTTTACTTCTCTTTGGGGCTCAAACAATCAGGCAAAGGAGCTATGAAGTTTCCTCCCCGGGTTCTATCACCGCTCTCTTCACTTCTTGAGAGATCTGTTCAGAGCAATGAGATGCATATGGAGGCAGCAGAAATCAAGGAAGTTACAATATTTCATGGTTTAAGAGCACCCCCTTTGAGCATTCGACAATACATTGATCGCGTTTTTAAGTACTCTGGCTGTAGCCCTTCATGTTTTGTTGTTGCCAAGATCTATGTGGATAGATATCTTCAGTCAACACAAGTGCATTTGACTTCTTTCAATGTTCACCGACTTCTGATAACAAGTGTGATGCTGGCAGCAAAATTTATTGATGATGCGTAAGTACTAATCTGATGTTTGGATATATTTGATCTGATTATGTAGACTTTGAGTTTTCGGTCTTACTTGCTATTTATAATGGGACCATTCTAGGACACAAAGTAGAACTGTCTTAGGCCTTGATCAATGAAAACTTTGTGCTTCAATTGGCGTTCCCTATGACATATCCAAAGTTTCAAGAACCAGAAATTGTAGTTTGATTTAATGTATTGTGATTAGACCATCTCTTTTGAATGCAACAAGCTTCTGACATTGAACATTGTTTGCAGATTCTTTAACAATGCATACTATGCCAAAGTGGGAGGAGTCAGCACAGCAGAGTTGAATAGGTTGGAGATGAAGTTTTTGTTTACTATAGATTTCAGACTTCAAGTTAGTATAGACACATTCAAGAAATACTGTTCTCAGCTAGAAAAGGAAGATGCAGTACACCAGATTGAACGTTCAATCCAAGCTTGTGGTGTCAAGGAGGATGAGATTGTCATATCCTCCTCTCAACGCATGATTACATGATTTTTCTGAATTGCAATTAGTTAGAAGAAATTTGATTGTTTAGCGTGTGTGCCACGAAAAGCACTTCAAAGAACCATTCTTTAGGTATCATTTCATTTTGTGCAGGGTACAGTTTCTCTCTTTTACGTTTATTCAAGGCTTGTAAGAACGATTGTTCAACTTTATGGTAAAGGAAGCGTGAGCAGTGAGTCGTCCATTGTTCTTGGTTGGAGGTACTGCGCTCATTGTTAGTTTGCTAACCCTGATCTTACTAGTTAGTGCACAGCACATGAAAAACTGATTTTACAAGAATCACTACTTACCCACTACAATTAAAAACTTGTATCTTTAATTTACAGAGCCTGATATTGTGAGAATCCTAGTGTTGAATACAGAACTTGATGCCAGACCACCATTACCCGATATGACTTGTCTACCGGTTTCACCATAAAAGATTTGTCGGTTGCGTCCTCAATGAACATTATTAAGCTATACTAAGCTCAAGTTACTCCAGGATATTGGCCATCAAAGATTTCATAGGTCCTGCTAATGTATTAAGTTCATGGAGGATTCTTAATCCATGTACGTATCTCAATATTGGCATTCAGAATCTTTGGATATTCAAAGAGTGATGACCGATGAAAGCTTGACCGCTCTGTCCTGGTCTACCACCAGGTCTCAATAATATCATCTGGGAGGCCTCTCCAGCGCAATCCAACCAAACCTCCCTTTTCGAAAATCCGTCAGAACACGAAATGCGGCTTGATGTGTGTCTCCATTGAACAAGTGAACTGCAAGCTTCTGAACAAATCTGCAATTTAGAAAATTAGCAGTGATTAGAACGATTTAAAAGGTATGCTTCAACAATATTCAAGGAGCCAAGATAGGGTGATTCATACGTTTTGCCACAGTAACCATCCGCATCCATCTTGTAGCGTTTGTTAAGAGTCTTTATACCTGGAGCCAAAGCGATAGTCAGCTAGAGATTAAATGTTGACAACACTAAACATTAGTTCATCTCTCTCCAACGAGCTGTGATACATACCCACTGATGGAAGCCTTGCTAACATCTGGACAAGAATTGCTGCAATATCCACAACACCATAGGATCTCTCTCCAATATCATCACAAATAGCAAGCTTTATTGCTGCTGTTTGATCGCTAATCCGCATTGGGAGTATACCAGGAGAATCTAGCAATTCAAGGTCTTTCCCGAAATGAACCCA
Source organism: Rosa chinensis (assembly GCF_002994745.2). Classification (NCBI taxonomy): domain Eukaryota; kingdom Viridiplantae; phylum Streptophyta; class Magnoliopsida; order Rosales; family Rosaceae; genus Rosa; species Rosa chinensis. Next base: position 54,234,785 of record NC_037093.1, on the reverse strand, counting down.
CCTTCGACAATACAACAAAGACACATATAAGGATTAAAATCAGAACCAAATTTCACCAACTTCACAAGTTGAATTTAATGTGGCAAATTGCATCTTATATGGATAACTGAGTAATCAAAGCAGAAATTTATACTTCAGTTCTCTTGTAACTCCAGGTCTTGGAGCTGCTGGACACATTCGTCTCGTCAGCAAACGGTTAATCAAAGACGATTTGCCAACATTTGGATATCCAACAATCCCAGCTCGTACCTGTTTGCAGAAAGGAGTTGTTATCAAACATTAGAATAATCAATTGATTGATGTAAGTAAATCTTGTGGATTGCAGGACCATTACATATCCCTAACTGTATTTATATATTTATATGTACGTAGCATAACTCTAGAGAACTGTCTGCTTCCTAAAGTTTCCTAAACAACTCTACAAAAGTCCAGAAAAATTCATGAAGTTCAATTACATCTTAGACAAAATATAACAAACAACTTGACATGTCATGTTATCAGATTGTTGATTAAGACCATTACTTGATAGAATCACATCTGAATATGTAGTCTGGAAAGAATGTACAAGAACTCACCGCACGAGGAAGAAGTCCTTTGGCTCTGCGTCTGACGTTTACATCTGCTGCTAATGCTTTAGCTAACCGCCCTAGCTTCATAGCGCCCTGCACTCACCACATTAAAGTAATCATATTCTGCTCTGACTATTATAAGTGATGGAAAGCTGAAAGAGTATCTCTTATGGTACCATTCCAAGTTTGCCATTCGAAAAGACAACTTTCGTCCCTTGCCTTGCAAAATAGGTCGCCCAAGCATTCCGGTCTGCCGTGGAAATCATGTCTTCTCTATTCAACACCAAAACTCTTCTCCTATTACCAAGCCATAAATCCATCTGTCCATTAAAACCCCAAAAGAGAAGTCAACACAAACAACATGTACTCTCAATTCCTAATCCCGAAAGTGGTTTTCAATAGAACAACTGCAACACTTATAAAGCAAATGATCTGACGCATATTAGACCAATCATAAAAAACAGCTCTAACCTGTGGATGACTAGTGGACAATGGAATTCTCGCATCTCGAACCTCAATCACTACATCCATCAACTTGAGTTGTGTTTTCAGTTCTTTCTCAGTTTTGGCAATATGACCAGGATACCACTGCCCAGTTAAGCATGAACTAAATAAGCACATTGGTTTTGCATCGAAAACTACATAACTTCCCCCAATACTTGGAAAAAAATCAATTATGGGTACCTGAACAGGACGCAGTGCCTTGGTCCAGTGATAGAGATCAGTATCCAGGTCATACCAATCATCTTCAAAACCATCAGAATTGGCATTTCCGTTTTCATTCCAAGTCGGATTTCTCCCACCAACAATCTACAAAAAGCTCAAGTCTTTACACATATAAATTCAAAACAAAGAAAACCCAGAACAAATTTCATCATAAATGTCACAAAGATTCCATAAAGCAAAACCCTTTTGGGAATTCATTGAAATTTTAAAGGGAGGTGATTGTTACCTGAATAGTGGGAGCTGGGGATGAGAGTGAAGAAGTAGCAGAGAGAGCTGAGGAAGACGAAGATGGTGGCTTTGATTTGCTTCCAAGGGAATGAAGAAGGTTTAAGTGAGTTGGGGTTGTGGAAGAAGAACTGGGTAGCCAGAGACTTGCTACTTGAACAGCCATGGCCATTAGAATTCAGCTCTTTGCTTTCGGATAATAATCACTCACTTGAGACTTAAAAGCAAAACTGAGTAAACGACATGTCTCTCGCTAAAGCTTGTATCTTTTTACGGTTTGGGGTTTATCAGTAAAAAGTATTAAAGCCCCGCTTTAGAGTTTAGGGTTTATAGCGCTCTCTCTCTCTCTCTCTCTCTCTCTCTGCAAAAACAAGAACCAGATCATTGCTTAGAGAGGTAAGCCATGATTCATGGAGTTTGCATCACTCAAATGCTTCAAGGTTGGTATCTGTTTGATAATGAATTCTTTTAGTGGGATTCTTAATGTTTCTTCTTTTTTTTTTTTTTTTGAGGAGGTGGGTTTCTTAATGTTAATAATGCCCAAAAGTTGACATCTTGTTCTAAATTTGTGCTTGTATCTTTGCCTCAGCATTTGAATTGGGTTTGTTAGTTTGTAATGGATTTGATTTAGAATGCTACTTATGTTCATTTTGTGCTTCCGGAGGTGACTTACAACTCGATCTATGTGTGCAAGTAGGAGGGTGCAAATAGTTGTTCGTGAGATTTATAATGCAGTGCACTGACGCTGTTATGTGTTTTACAATTTTTCAAGTGAACTTTGTACTACACCTCAAGCTTTTGATACATTTTTTTGTTTGAAGATGTACGTCACTTGCGACTGATTCTTTCTGTTATTTACTATGGTTAAAATTTTTGAATACGGCAAGTATCCATACATATATAACCGGCATCTGACTGAAGTTCACTGCTTGAAGATTAGCATGCTCCATTAAATAGATTGTGTTGTTTAGATTGACTACTGGCTCATAATCCTACCAGCATTCTAGAGGATTTGCCCAACCATCAGTAAATAGTTCCTATTCTCTAGTACAATAGTACTTCACATTCTGATGAGTTGACATAAGACATGGAAAATAGTTTCTAAAGCGCTCCAAACAGATTGGTGCTGGTCTGGGACAACTGCTGCATCTAAAAATTTCTGCATCCTTTCTTTTCTGAGATCATAATCTCTGATTTCCTGGTCTTTTCTCAAAGAGATCGGATGCTTACTCTACTGTGTAAACATACATGCTATGTAATCACAATGTATCAAAGGGTCAGATGATAGGCAATATCCGGACTACAAGGACTATGAGACATCAAGATATAGAGTACTTCTCTGAGCATAAAGCTTAAATTTGGAGGACAAATGGCACTAAAGGGTAAACAAAATTGCATTACCCAAACAATTACATTGAGTTAAACTGAAAAATCCTGAACACTAGGACTAAACAGAAGATGGTACTTCTGTACGCAAAAATATAACCTACAACTTTCTATACATTTTCTAATTCATCTTGATAGTCAAAATCAACAATCTGCAGCTTGAACTATGCAAGTTTATCCTGTGAGGAACCACCCTGGTTAGGCTTTGTAAGTGCTTTAGTGAAAAATCTGTGGATCTCCGGTATGATTCGTTTCATTAATGGATGAAACCTAAGTAATTTTGTCACAAGAGTTCATATTAGTACAACACTGCGCACAGATTCAAACACGGAAAGCAAAAAAGGGCAACTGCTCAGCAGCTGAGGAATGAGATCTACTACATACCATGGTTTCTTGCTCAACTTATCAAACTGCTCTAGTACAAACAGAATGCATGCTTGCATCAACGACATGGCGTTATAGGCCTCTGATAACTCAAACATGAGAGACACATTTTCCACACAAATATCCTTTAAGAAAGAAAAATAACTGATCAGAGACTAATTCATAACCAAGCAGAAGATTAATCACAACTAATTCAAAATAGCTAGCCCACCTGAGCAATGGCATGTTCACATTGACGCTTAAGACCTTCTAAAAGGTACTGATCAGCAGCTTTGAGGAGATCGTGAGCAATATCCAAATCGACTTCAACTGATCCCGTGTATATGAATCTAGGAGCAGTAAGATCACAATAATTAAGAGGGTGCAATTACATTTTACTCTTAACCAGGGGTAAGTTGGAAGGCCTACCTCATCATCAGTTCAAAAACATCCCATCTAATATTTGGAATCTCTACATCCTTGGCATCTCTCTCCTGCAATACAATGTTTCACTTTGTTAATTAACAAAAGAAAATCCATGAAGCCATTTCTTCCTCCATTCTTTCTATGATAAGTTTGTGCTTAGCCGGTTTACAAGTGTAAGGATATGCCAAAAGTGGGACAAAACAAGGAACAGGCCAGGTGACCAATTTAAGGAGACTATTTACTGTTGCATTTATATTATTACCATTCAGAAATGAAATGCGGGAGATAGGATTGGATTCAGTAAATGTTCACTTTTTGGAAACAGCTAAGAAAGCTAATCGCTCAATCAATTCTTACCCTGTATCCACCATCGAACATGGCTCGAAATGCTTCCGAAGAAGCAAGCAGACAAATTCTGTGTGCATAAAACTGTTTACCTGATCAAAGCAAAGCATTGAACAAATATATATTGTTAATATCATTTGTACAGCAAAAGTGACTATAGCAAAGAAAAGGATATAAACAAGAACAATCCCCACCGTCAACTAAGAATGTTATGTCAGAAAGTGTCGGATTGTTTACATATTGCTCACCCAAATACACCTGTAAAAAGAACAAAAAATCACATCAGAAAGTCCAAGCTCCTAAATATCCACGCCCAGTATCAATTGAACACCAAATGCATGGTAAAAGCATTTTAAAATACAGCCCTAACAGTCATCAACTAACCATACTCTGCAGGATCCTGCCTCAAAGGCTTACAAAAAACAACAATAATTTGAAACGATTATATTATCAGACGTTCAAAACACTAACGAAATTAATGTGCGCGAGGGACAGAAATATACATATCAGATGAAATAACACTCTATACTCCTAAATTCTCAATGCTTAAGCACTTAGCAGTCAAAGTGCAGTGAATCTGATCAGTAAACATTCAATAGACTACTGTCAACCAAAAATTAATTACATCTTCAAAATTATATTGAACCCCTCACAAACTGAAAGTAAAGAGAATCACAAGGTTACATGTTCATTAAACCAAGTTAATATCTGAAGAATACCTGTGAGTTTGGTGCTGGAGGAACTGCATCTACATGAGAGAGTGGAGAGGCTTTTGTAGCCAATGTGTGCAAGGCCAATGAACCATCATGTTGCTGCTTCAGGCTTTTAGACTCAAGAAGCCCCACCAGCAGCTCCAATCCTGCAAGAAATGATTTTGTGTCAAAATACTTAATCCTGGAATGCACGCGGACACACACACACAAAAGCAAAGCAAGAAAGCAGCCTCATCAAACCAAGCAAACAACAACAATGCATGTCAAAATGTTTTATTCTAGCACATGCTCAGTAGTGAGTACTGTCTAGCAGTTGAAAGTTTGAAACAAGGATATCATGGTAAATTGTTATCTTTACTCTTTTAAAGTGTTCGTTATCACAAAAAACCTTAGCTTTGTTATCCAAGAATCTTAGCACTACCTAATGAAGGAGAATTCTGAGGACATTTATATAAAATACCTACCTTTGTGTTCAATAAAAATGACTTGACGATCACCAGGCTTACAAAGATGAGCAAAAGCCAAAGCCACTCGACATTGAATAGCCTTGTCAGCAACCCGCATCAGATATAATAGATTGTTCAATACCTGTTAAGATAAACCAACTGAGGTATTGGAATGACATGAATGTCTCCAGTAACGAGAGCAAATGCAATTACAAAGTGAAATAGACACAAGTAGCCAAAAGAAAACAAAAGTGCAATGTGATAAAACTCACTCGACCACAAATCTTCCCCTCTAATCTTTTCAATGTCTTTTCAACACAATCCTTAGTTCGCTGCAAGTACCAAAAATTTAACATGTTAAGGCAACAAATTAAAGTCATACAAAACTACATGAAGATTTAAAAACAAACAGGAAATGAATACTTGAACAAGGAATTCTCCATCTTGAAATTTCTGGACAATTCCAAATTTAATAAGAGCTGCAATGTTGTCCTACAAAATAAAAAATAAAAAATAGTCACACTGTTAAACAGAATAATGATGATACAGACAACTGCACTACAAACTGAATTTAATCATGAACAAACATTACCTCATTATCTGCAAGACCATATAGAGCAAATGCAGCATTGTGTTGCAGAGATTCATTTTTCGAATCAAGTAACTTGAGTAGAGGCACTATGCCACCATTATGAGCAATGCCAGCTTGGTTATGTGTGTCCTGATATAACAATCAGTTACCAAAAAAAGGAAACCAGTAAACATCCCAGTGAGTTTTAGCATCACACTCAGTAAACATCCAACAAGACTTTTTAGTCATAATATTATTCTCCTTGCATTACAAAGATACTTTAACCAAAAATGAAAATAAAAAAAGGGCAATCCCCTTATTGTATAAGCATAACCAATGATAGTATCATAATTTCATGAGGATTCCCATCGTGTATACTAAAGGTACTTTACAAAACAAAATCAACAAAACAACCATTCTCTCACATGATACTTAAAACTCCCTTACGATATTTCAACATCCGACTGTATACAAAATTGGATAACGAGTCAAAGACAATAACCTGTGCCAACCTCCCAATTGCAAAAGCCGACATCTCCTTGACCTGTGAATCAGGTGACTGGAGCATCTTAATTAATGGTTGTACCGCTCCCCTTTGAACAATGTGTGCCTGCATCAACAAATTGTTATGAGATAAGCGAAATTATTTATGACAGTGAATGAGGGTGAAGTACATGGTTTAACCAAAAGGGTATTTCATTCCACCTTGCAATCTGAATCAGCCGTAGCAAACTGACCAAGTAATAGAGCAGCTTCTCTTTGGCTTTCCAAACAAGGTGAACTGTTTAAAAAAAAAACAAAAAAGAAAGGACATTAGAAATATCATATCTAACAGCTAAAGACCTATAAGCTCAAGACAACAACATGAATGAAGTAAATTCCACAAAATAACTGCATGCAAAATTCACCATTACCTCAGTAAATCAATAACAGGTTGTAAAGCACCAGCAACAAGAACAAGTTTCTTGATGCTTGGGGAAGAGTGGACAAGATTACCAATTACACCAACCTGATAATCCCAAAGAAATTTCAGTTAGTGCTTACAAAAGGGTGTGGTCAGAAAATTAAAGATATGACAGAGGAAAAATTAGACATATATAAGAACTTACTGCTTCATAAGTCATAGTTGCAATCTCAGATCGCAGCATAAGCACCAGGTTAGGCAAAGCGTTGCACTCAACAATCTGAAATTTTGCAATTCATATAAGCAACAATACAATAGGTGCTTCAAATTACATATACCACTTAACAGGAAAAGTTAGCTACCTGATTTTTGTTTTCGTCATTTTTGAATGCTAGGATCTTCAGGGCCCCTGCAGCTGCCCTCTGTACCTTTGTGTCAAAGAAGTTAAGCAACTCCACAAGAGGAGGGATACCACCTTCAATCCTGAATGTGCAAGGATATAAGAAACAAATATCGAGAAGTTTTAGCATCACACTCAGCAAAGCAGAAGATCACCATACCTGACAAGGTTTTTAATGTTGCTATTCTCATGAGAAATGTTACAGATTGCATCCGCAGCTCTCCTGATAACACCATCAACCGCCCCCGCATTTGAGCCACTACTACTCTTGTGCCTCTTTAACAGATCAATAAGAGGCGACAAACCTCCAGCATCAACTATGAGATGTTGATTCTCCGGCTTTATAACATAAACACACACACACACACCAAAAATTTCAATTGAGAACCTCCAAGTTTAAATCAAAAAAGGAAAAGAAAAATAAAATCACCTACAAATTTTATGATCCAAATACTTCAATTATAGAAACAAATAACCAAAATAGATCGTCATAAATCCTAATCAAAGCCGAAAATGCCAAAAATGACAAAACACAAGAGACGGAGCTAGTCAATTACCTTAACGGCGATGAGATTAAGAGCGAAAGCACTTTCTTTCTCGACCTCGTGCTCACACGGAATCGGACTGTGGCTTCCGGCTCTCTCCGGCGGCGGCGTCCGTAGATGCTTAACCAGAGCCGGAACCGCTCCGCATTCCACTAAGTCATTCAGATTGTCCTCTACAACCAAATCACCCAAACATCAGAAACCCTAACCCCCAATTACATCACAAACAAAAGAAATGAAGAGACAAATTCAAGTTATAAATCGATTACCGTTCTTGGCGAGTTCGACGAGGGCTCGGGCGGCGACCTTGGCGGCGGCGCGGTCGGCGTCGGAGGCGGAGAAGGTGGAGTCGAGAACCTTGACGTGGGCGCGAATCTCAAGAAGCGGATCTTGGGGATCGACGGCCGGAGATTTACGATCCGGCTCGTTTTCTTGGGTTTCTTCTACGAAGTCTTGTTCCAGCTTCCGCTTCAGACTGCGGCGTCTAGTGGTGACGGAGCGGCGGTCCATGGAGGATTAGGGGTAATTTGGGAATAAAAATGAGTGTTTGGGATTTTTCTTGGGCATATGAGAGGGCGTGGAAATGAGGAGGGTCATATTTTTATGATGGAGGTCAAATTCAGTTTCCCGCCAATTTTTGAGTTCCCGGTTAAACTTTTTGGAGGGTCTTTCAATTTCAAAAGTGCGCTTCCGCCACTAATATAGTTTATGGGCTGGGCTTAACTGAGTTCGATTTCCCATTCGTAAATTTATCCTGAGAGGTATGGATTGGGCCAAAGTAAGATACCCAACTGAGCTAATGCTGGGCCTAGCTTACCACCTAGACAATATGTTATGCATGAAAGCGGTTCCTAGAGAGGACCAACTATTCAGGACTGGATGGTATGAGGTCGAGTTTCAAGCGGGATGGTATAGCGACCTCAACCACACTTCATAGTTATTGAAATTCATATCTCAAATATGTGTACATACTTGTGTATGTTTGTGTTGAGAGAGAGCAAAGTTCGAAATTTTGATTTTCGACAGAAATTGTCAGTGTTGATGGGGATTTTGATATATTTTGGTCAATATTGATAGGAGAGTGAAATTCACAATTCTCATTTTACAATCCACACTTCATATTTCCTCTTTTAGTATCTTAACATCACATGCTTACAATCCATACTACAAAAAGACAAAACTTAAAATACTAAAAAAATAAACATGAAGTATGAATTGTAAAATGAGGAGGGTGAATTTCACTTCTCAATTGATATCTTAAAATTAGTATTGCAAATATTTTTGGAATATAGCTTAAATATCGATAAAGTCAAATACAAAATTTACAATAGTTTTGAATGATTTAAATCCTTTAGAGAGAGAAAGCGGATAGTTATGAAGCTCAATTTTTGAATTGTGCTGTGGTGATTGACTTTATACTTTTTTGTACTCTCATTTAGCCGACAGGAACCCTCCTACTTCAAAGGTAATGACCCAATGCCCTACTAAATTTAATGTAGTAGAATTGTGAAACTATTCAGGGCCGGTTCTGAGATTCTAACGGCGGCCTGAGGCAAAGAATTAAAATGTGGCCTCCTATATATGTGTGTGTGTGTATTGCGCCAAATAATAGTATAAAATTATGTATTTTGAATAATTACCTTAAGTGATTTAAAAAAGAAAAGAAAAAAGAGGTGAAGCAGTTGGGCCCCACTCAAGTCCCTTAATTAGGTGATTCGAACCTTGGTGAACAGGGATGCGGTCTGACTTCCCTTCTATTGGAGCAACACATGACTTGTTGCTTATAAAAGCAAACTATACATATATATAAATATATTTAACTTATATACAAAAACTCCGGAGGCCTAAGGCGGCAGCCGCCTCAGGGCCGGCCCTGAAACTATTTATAATCTTATTACAGGTACGGTACCCTAATTTTTTGTTGTGCACTTAGACTATACATGCCTATTTTGACGGCCAGGCATATACAAAAAATTAAAATAATGTTTGTGCATGTTGAATTTTCTTTTTCTCATCCACAAATTTCCAAAGAAATATCAAAGTGGGAGTCATTATTTTCTTTAGTCTGATTAGGATATGAAATCTCCAATCACAGAACACAAATCCTTGAAGATCCTAGTACATCTCCAAATGTCCACTAGTACATCTCCAAATCCACTAGGAGATGAAAATCCTCGAGCACCAAAACAAAACAGTGTAGCTTAGAAGTACTAGTACGTCTTGTACTGGCAGTTCCAGCTGATGAGTGTTTTGTCGGTGCAGCAAACATCTCCCTCTCCTCCTCTCTCCCTCTCACTCTCTCTAAAAAAACAATGAAGAAGGTTCGCGTGTGGTTCTCATGAGAGGGTACTAAACACGTCCATCAACAATGAGCTCTCTCTTTCACCAAAAAACAATGAGCTCTCTCCTTCTCCGGCCCTCCCTCCCCCTCAGATTCCCTTACAGTACCAGCCAGCGCACTTGCAGTCTTATTCTCATATTTTACTTACTGCGACTACTCAGAACTCGAGGCATTTGTCGTTTCCGATCTCCAGCACATACTCGAATGACAAACAAGTCAATCTCATCTACACTATCAAGCGTATCAACTCAGGGCCCTATTGTTTTGAAAATAATGCCAGGTGAAATCAAAAATCTATGAGAAGAATCCCAGACACAACGAGGTCCAACCCATACGGCCGTGCCACATGCATATATACCCCGTACTATTAGAGCTAAACCGTAAACCCTAAACAGTTAAACCCTACTCAAGTAGTCAAGTGTATCTAATATACTACCTTCTTATGTATGTTGCATTTTCATATGTGATATCTGTCGTGCGAATCCAAATCAGATCCTTGGAGTGAGCTAGCATGCTTCACGGGCAGTCGTATATACAGTCCTCCACCGTTGACTCTGTTACGATAATTGTTAATTAATAAATCTTTAAACCAATGATAATTAACTGCTTCAACATGCTTCAATGGTTTGTATTATTGGTCTGACCGATGAGGACCATTAATTGGACTAGCCGACTATAGTTGAAGTCAAACTTTACCATGCATTGCGGGGAACTTGTTGACACATCGGTATTCAAGTTTGATGACAATTTCTACAACTAAATAATTTTCAATTTTATTGTAGAAAAATTATTGTTGGTGTTAAATAAGACCTAAGATTTGTGGCATAAAAAATATGTGTCATTTTATGTCATCTACGTACACAGATAATCTATTATTTATCACATCATGTCATGTCATGTCACCAATGAATCCTCACAGCTTCGTGTCCAAGTACTACCAACCTATTAATTATGTGATTATGAGACAATGAGATAGCATTTGAATGTAACCTTGTCTTGTAGCTCAATTAAATCAAGTTCAAGCACATATATCAGACACACAGCAAGACAACCTAAAGTAGGTCAAAAATTAACAAGTATTGTTCCAAATAAAACGTAAATAGTTAAACACAGTTAACAATTATATTTATAATAAGCTAATCACACCAGCACACACAAAAACTCTTTCAAGAGGTGAAGAGTGATGCTAGGGTTTATTGGTAGCGTTCTGGTAAATTTGGGCGGCTAGATTCTCTATCCACTCTGTGGATGATGGCGGTGATGGATGATGACGATTGAGGATGATGAAGCGTTAGGATTTAACGATGAATGAAGAGATTAAGAATGAAGTTTAAGTATGTGTTTTGTAAGGTGTAATAAGAAAAAAAAATGTGATTTTTAATAAGTTATTGTCTTTTATTGTAATTTTATGTTAGGGTATTTTAATCTTTCAATAAATTAGATACTTGTAGGGTGAACAAAATAGTTAGTAGGATGACAATAACCGCACCTTAAAAGAATTATCGTATTATCTTCAAAAAATAATTACATTTATGATATTTTGAAACATAAATTCTCTCTTAGTCACCAATGAGTAGGGCTGTCAATGGGTCGTGTCGGGTTGGGTTCGTGTCTGATTAAGGTATTTGTCGTGTCGCAAGATACAAACCCAAACCCAACCCATTTAATAATCGTGTCAAAAATTTAAACTCAAACCCAACCTATTTATTAAACGGGTTACCCGTTTCCAACCCGCTTAACCCATTTAACAAATAGGTCGTGTCGTGTTAGACAAAATGATCCATTTAAGGGTTAATAATGCGACCCATTTAACTAAAAAAAATGCATAAATTGATTAAATTCACTAAAAACTCCATAAGACGAAGAATATAAATAATTTTATATATTCATAAATAATTAAATCCAATAATTATAAAGCAAAATATTTCAAATTATCTAATCCTATAATCAAATACTCCCAACGTCCAAAATTTCAAGAATAAGTATAGCATAATCGGGTTATACGAGTTCACTTCGTGTTGGCGGGTTGACCCGTGACCGACCCATTTATTAAATGGGTCATGGCGGGTTGACCCAGGGCCGACCCGCTTTTTAATCGTGCGGGTTCAACCCGTTTTATTTCGTGAGGGTTTTGAGTCGTGTTATCGGGTTGTGTCGGAATTGACAGCCCTACCAATGAGGCAATGAACATGAAATTTAGGTGAAATATTTGAATTATATTAAATGAAAATATTTTATCTTTTAACCTCAAGCATTGAATTTGAATTCATTAATAAATGACTATTAATTTCTTGATCACCATGTGACCAGTCAAACACTAATTTATTATGAAATATGTTATTCTACGATGTACCATACATTTTGTGCATAATCGATCTAGACGCTATTGCACCCCGAGAGTTTGAGACACATGCATGAACCGGCCATGCAAAGCCACATGTGTGCCATATGTCTTCCTTAGGGCAAACTTAAAATCCTCGACTCATGATCCAAATTAGCATGGAATTCAGCAGTAGTACTTATATATATTGTAATATTCATCCACATCATTCCAACAAAAGAGAAATACATCAAGACCATAACCATGGAATGGTTATCTCTATCTATATACATAAACATCTCCCTGCCAACCCTAACCCAGAAAAAGATAATGACAATCATGGAACGAAGCAAAACGTTTTTCTTCTCTTGGCAATGTCAATTATATTTCTATTTGTCTGTCGTACGTACTTGTGTGAAATCTCGTGACACTACAGTTAAATAAGATGAGATATAGAGAATGAATGTTCTGACACTTGATTCATCTCACAGTGGAGCTATATAAAGAAAATTTACAGGAATACAACAGGTAAGTATTAACTACGGAATAATTACAATATATTCTATTCCTAACGCTAAGCCATGACTCACGCTAACACTCCCCCTCAAGTTGGCGCATACACATCAACCATGCCCAACTTGCTTAGTGAGTCATAAAAAGCCTTCCTGGAAACTTCTTTGGTAAGTATATCTGCAAGTTGCTCTTCAGTTGGAACAAAAGGAAAGCTAATAATTTTGGCATCTAGCTTCTCCTTTATAAAGTGACGATCAACCTCCACATGCTTAGTACGATCATGTTGTACTGGATTATGTGATATGTCAATGGCTGCCTTGTTGTCACAATACAACTGCATAGTATTTTTGAGTTTGAAACCCATATCACGTAACAGATTTCTCAGCCACAGCAATTCACACACTCCGTGAGCCATACCTCTATAATCGACCTCAGCACTAGATCTTGCCACAACTTTCTGTTTCTTACTCTTCCATGTAACCAAATTACCTCCCACAAAGGTAAAGTAACCTGATGTTGACCTCATGTCTGTAATATTTCCAGCCCAATCTGCATCTGTAAAGCCACAAACCTCAAGGATGTTGTGTTGTGTTTAGAAAACAATACTCCCCTTCCTGGAGCTGACTTCAGGTACTTTAAAATTCTCATAACAACATCTATGTGACTCTCACTCGGGTTATGCATGAACTGACTCACCACACTCACTGCATATGTAACATCTGGTCTAGTATGAGCCAAATAAATCAAGCGTCCAACTAACCTCTGATAGCAAGCTCGATCAATAGGTACCTGATATGGATACTCAGCTAAATAATGATTCTGCTCAATAGGAGTATCAATAGGTCTGCAATCCAACAAACCTATCTCTATTAGCAAGTCAAGAACGTACTTCCTCTGGCACAGGTAGATCCCTTCTCTCCCCCTGGCTACCTCAATTCCTAAGAAGTACTTAAGTTCTCCCAAGTCCTTCATCTCAAACTCAGAGGCTAGCTGTTTCTGCAGTCTATCCATCTCAACAGTATCATTGCCAATGATTACCATATCATCCACATAAATAATTAGAGTTGTTACCTTCCGTTGTTGATGCTTGAGGAACAAGGTATGATCTGAGTTGCTCTGTTTGTAACCAACCTTCCGCATGAACTGTGAAAATCTCCCAAACCAAGCACGAGGCGACTGTTTGAGACCATACAGAGACTTTCTCAATTTGCATACAAAATTACCAAGAGAAGCAACTACATACCCAGGTGGAAGGCTCATGTACACTTCCTCGGCTAACTCTTCATGAAGAAATGCATTCTTGACATCAAACTGTCGGAGTGGCCAGTTTAAACTAGTAACAAACGATAGCAGAACCCGAATAGTGTTCATCTTGGCAACAGGAGCAAACGTTTCATCGTAGTCTATACCATACGTCTGAGTAAACCCCTATGCTACAAGGCGTGCTTTGTACCGATTCACTGATCCATCTGCATTATGTTTCACAGTAAACACCCAACGACAACCTACAGCCTTCTTGCCTTGTGGTGCAGGCACAAGTTGCTGAGTATTGTTCTTCTGCAACGCCTCCATCTCTTCCTCCATTGCCTCCCTCCACTTTGGATCCCCCAATGCATCCTGCACTCTGTTAGGTACTGATACAACAGATATTTGATTCACAAATGATTCATATGACTTAGACAACCTCCTAGTGGACATATAATTGGCTACTGGGTATTTTGATTTGGCAATAAGAATAGGTTCATATATTTTGGCTGATTGACCTCGAGTGGTCCTATTTGGTAACACATATTGCTCAACATTAGACTCACTATTGCTAGTACCAGTGGGTAGACATACCTCAAGTGGGTGATCTTCAGTATCAGGCAGTTGTGGGTCAAGGATAGAAGTGATGGAAGGAGGGGCAGTTGTGTCTTCAACTGCATTTTCAGTGATTGAAACTGGTGTTTGGATGTCTGGAGCTTCTGCTTCTGGAGGTGATGAGCTAATGCTCTCTACTGGATCCGTCAAAATACCTCCTGCCTGTGCGACTTCTTCTCCACTTTCTGATTCCTCCCCCTCTCCATGATACAGCTCTTCAAAATATGAATTCTCCCCCTGAAGAGCTGTATCTGAGGAGGAAAAATAACTTATGTCCTCAAAGAAAGTAACATCCATAGTGACATAGTACTTTCTGGTTGGTGGATGATAGCACTTGTACCCTTTCTGAGAACCTTCGTAGCCCACAAACACGCACTTAAGACCTCGGGCATCCAACTTAGACCGCTGGTTTTTAGGAATATGGACAAAAGCAACACAACCAAAGACACGAGCTGGAAGATTATGAAATGAAGGTAAGGAGACATGAGATGCAAGAACCTCAAATGGAATTCTTCCCTGAAGGACACTAGATGGAAGACGATTGATAAGATGGGAGGAAGCATGGATAGCATCGCCCCAAAGATACTTAGGCATATGAGCACTAAAGAGAAGGGCACGAGCCATTGATAGGAGCATAATTATGCAATATTAATAACTTTAATCTCTCTACTTTCTTTGTTATACTATTTTCTAGTTATTTACGTTGTTTATTTGTTTTATAGGTATCTTGGAGCAAAGAAGGAGAAAAGAAGTAAAAGAGGGATTGAAAGGCGAAATCAGCAAATCTACCTGTGCAAATCAGTCAACTTCACCAGATCACTGAGATCAGCTCACAATGAACCAGATGTTGATCTTTATATTGATGGAAAGCTCCAGATGTCTAGTTTCCAGATATTTTTACGACTTTTCAATATCATTTTTCTAGAGGAAGTTATGGCCGATTTAGTACAAGAAGGTCAGGCTGCGGGTGAATCTGAGGTTGGACGGAAATTTATGTTTCGAGGCCCAAATCACACCGAGAAGCCCAAGGACGAGTTTGTGTATCATATTATGACTTAATATGGACAAACGGCATGATATGAATGGTTGGAATGAGTCATCAAGTTCAAGAGCCAATAGGAAAACTCCACATAAGCACGTGAATCCTAATTCTTTTAGGTTTTGGATTTCCTACACAACAAGAAAGATGAAGGCAACCTCTAAGCATATAAAAGGATATCAATCTGCAGCAGCTCTCTCTCTCTCTCTCTCTTCCTCCCCTTCTTTAGTTAGTTTTCTTTCTTCTATGTTTAACTAGTTTTTATTAGTTAGGGGGCTGCTTGAAGCCCCTAGACATGAACTACAAGATGATTTGACTTTTGATGTTATTTTCTTTTAATCCAAGATGAAACTTTAGTTTACTACTTTTCCATTGATGAATGCTTGCTTGTATGCTTTGAGTGCACGCTTAGTATGCATGTTAGGGTTCTAACGCTTTGATTGTTTGATGCATGTGTCAATAGTTGGACTCCTCAAACCTTCTAGAGAAGCAATTGTTAGTTTTCACTATCAAGTAAACTAAGTCCTAGGTTTAGCAAGGCGCTAAGTTTATTGCGATGCCTAGTGATGTCTCAAACTCTTTTAGACCTTAATGATCTCTGCATGTTTAATCTAATAAGCGCACCTTTAGGTTGCATTACTTGGGAATAGTCTAGGTGTAGAGCACTTCCTGCCTAGCGTACGAAGTAAGAAAGGGTAATAGGTTGTGTTCAAGCGTACCGAGCTAACCTGAGCATCTTCATCTAGATTAATTGAATTAGGATTGAACAAATTATCTTGTGTGTGATTGTCCGGGGTGGATGCATCTTCCCTAACTATTTTTATCATATTGTTTTCAAACCATCTTAAAATCTGTTTTCGTTACTTTCTGTCCTCTATCTTTTCGTATTTGTTTAATATAGTAAATTAGTTCCAAAAATCACCAAATTTTGTGTGCTGGACGCTCTGTGTGTCTAGTATGTTACTGTAAATTTTGGTAATTGTCTGAGTAGTTTGGGTTAGGTTTTTAATTAGGTTTTCGAATGCTGTTCGCTAGGAACAGTGGTCACTTTTGTGACATTGTTTTGAGTAGTTATAACCTTAGTCCTCTGCGGGAAAGACCCTTGTTTACCCTTGCTACAATTGACAATCTTAAGTGTGAATAAGGAAAATCAATAGCTTATAAATTTAGCTATCATCCATATAAAGTAAATGACGGTTTTTCCTTTCAGACACTCCATTTTGTTCTGGTGTTTGTGGACATGTGGTTTGGTGAACAATCCCATGGGTTTTAAAAAACTCTTGGAAAACATGATTAACGTATTCTCCCCCATTGTCAGAACGAAGGACTTTAATGGTCCTATGGTATTGTGTTTGAATAAGAGTACGAAAAGTTTGAAAGGCTGGAAAGACTTCATCTTTGGTTTTAAGAATAACAACCCATGACAATCTCGTACAATTATCAATAAACAACACAAAATATCTCATACCAGACACAGTGGGTTCTCTAGAAGGTCCCCAAACATCAGAATGAATCAACTCAAAAGGAATAACACTTTTATTAGAAATACTATGAGAATAAGTAGCACGATGACTCTTGGCCAAGACACATGTTTCACAATGTAAAGCAAACTCATCCACACCAATAAACAGAGTAGGCATGGTTTTTCTCATAAGACTAAAAGATGGATGCCCTAAACGGTGATGCCACAACCAAATTTCACTTAGCTTATCAGAATTCGAAGTCAAAGCGGGGTGGGACTGTGCTCCTGGTTTCTCCCCTGCGTATGTCTGATCCAGATGGAACAACCTGCCCCTCAGATACCCCCGACCAATTAACTCCCTAGTGAGAAGATCCTGAAAAATCACATACATAGGATAAAAGGTTACGGAGCATTTAGACTCAGTATTCAACTGTAGAACAGATATCAAGTGATGAGACAAGTCAGGCACATATAACACATTATGAAGTTCTAAAGTGGGAGTAATACGCACTGACCTCACCCTAACACAGGAAAAGCCTCACCATTGGCATCGGTGACATAGGACACTGGTGGGGAAGACAATTCAGTCAAATATGATTTATCATAAGTCATATAATCGGAGGCACTAGAATCAATAATCTATGTATCAGAACCAACAAGGTTAGAAACCTTTAAAGCCATACCAATCTTACCACGACCAGCTATAGAGGCTGTAGGAGCAGCCCCACCTATTGTATGATGATCCTGTCCGGCCACGCCATAGAAATCTGGTTCTTAGACCAACTGAACTGCAGCTGCCTTCGCCTTAGGATGATAACCTTTCTTCGAACATGTCCAAGGTCGTTGCAATAAGAGCATTGAAGACGAGAGTGGTTGGTGAAGCCCGGTGGAAGACTTTGCTGATGAAGTGGAACTGAATTCTGCTGCTGAAGGAAAGGTGCTGGTGACTTAGCCTGAATGGCTAGGCTAGATACTTCAACCTATGCATGCTTGACACTTTCCTGCTGAGACTCATCCTTGCGAATGTATGTAAAAGCTGTGTTCAGACTAGGAGGATCTGTCATTCTGAGCAATTCTCCCTTAGCACTGCTATGCTTCTCAACAAGTCCTCTTAAGAATACATGAACCCTTTCAAGTTTCTTCTCCTTCTGGTACCACACAAGATCTTCCTGATTCTTGATCTTGCAAGGGCGCTTCTGATCAATTTCAGCCCATACATTCTTCAACTTGGTGAAATACACAGCTATTGGTTGGCCATTCTGTTGCATACTGCCAGCTTTGCACATCAATTCATGAACCTATATAAAATCAGACTCATTTGTATATAGATCCCCCAATGTCTTCCATATTGCTTCAGCAGTCTCACACTCTTCAACCAATTGTAGCACATCTTCAGTCATAGCTTTGAATAAAATTGCCATCACAGATCCATCATCATCCTCCCATTTAGTATAGGCATCCACATCTTCCTCACTAGGTGCTTTGGTTGTTCCTGTCACATGCCTCATCTTGTGTATGCCACGAAGGTGGATAGACATAATCTTCTTCCATGTTCGAAAATTGGTCCCATTGAGTTTCGTACCCCCAAAAGAACCACCATCTGAACTTCGAACAGAAACCTCAACCTTTTAGACCTCATTGATCCTGGAACTCTGACCTTCACTTTCCTCACCACCCATCACAAGAATACAGTAGTAGAAAAACACAAAAAACACAGAGTACAAGTATGCAGCGGAAAAAGACAAGAAACTCCAATAACAGACCGTGCAACGATTTTTTTTTTTTGGAGAACCTGTTGGACGGGTTGACTGAGTGAGGTTGTCCGAGTGAGGTGAGTTGACCAGAGTTGAAACGGTGATAGCGACAGTGACTCGGAGGAAGTCGGCGGCTGGGTACCTTGCAACGAAGTCGGAACTGGGTGATGATGCCGGGGATTGGACAACGTCGCCGGAGGGAAGAAATCGATATGGAGAGTAATCGATCACCCGTCGAATTGGGATCTGGGCTGACGTCCGAGCGACTGGTAGCGACAAAACCGATCGACAGGGGCAATGTCAGAAACTGGCAGCGACGCCGGGAACTGAGCAGCAGAAAGTGACCGATCTGAAGAGCTGATCTGGAGGCTTAAACTAGTCAGACCTAGAGTTATAGAGATCTGACAAGGCGACGAAACCAATCTGGAAGATGGCAGATGAGGCTTGGAGGCCGATCTGGAAGATGGGAGACGACGTCGGTTGAAGGCGGATGGCCTGACTTTGAAGAGGGCTGACTGATAATCGTCGAAGTCTAAGAAGAAGATGGTCAGATCGTTCTTGGACTGACGTTGGTGCAAGGAAGATAACGACAGGATGACAATAACGCCGTTAAGAGAACAATAACCCTAACAATGAGGTTTTTGAATTAATTCCACGAACCAGGAACAAATAAAATAAAAAAACAAGAGACAAAATCCTCTCGGATCTTTGCTCTGATACCAAGTCAAATAAGACGAGATATAGAGAATGTATGTTCTGACACTTGATTCATCTCACAATGGAGGTATATAAAGAAGATTTACAGGAATACAACAGGTAAGTACTAACTACGGAGTAATTACAATATATTTTATTCCTAACGTTAAGCCATGACTAACGCTAACAACTACCAGCATGAACCGATGAAAATCATAATATGGCCTGGTTATTAAATTGGAAATATATTACGTGCCCACTGACAAAAGGAAAAAAAAATTTCCTGACCATATATTTATAAATATAACTAATCATCGACATTTTTGTGGATTTTAGTTAGGATTTGCAGAGAGATTCCGACATATATGTATTAGAGGTCCGAAATGCCCCATGTCTCCATCGCTATTTCTTTGGATTTGATATACAGTGACAAGTTTCTTTGTCTCTGTAGCTAGCTAAAGATTCACAACTACTTTGATTGGACTAAATGCAAGTAAATATTCTTTACAATGAGTAGCTACTGTTAATATATGTGAATATTCTCACACCCAAGTACCGAGATATGCATGTAAAACGATCTCAATAAGAACATGGAAGCCAAGAAGTAAATGGAAAGATAGAATGATACAGACCAGCGAGTACTGCAGAATCATGGTGATATTGCAGTATGTAGGAAGAAGAAGACAAAAGGCGCATTGGAAATGAGAAAGGTATGTAACTAATCACACATACAAACCAAGCAGACAAGATCTTATCACAATCTATTTGATATCACAGAGGGTCCAAGAAGAAGATATATATCTATTCGCATATGTATTCAAGCACACGTGTACATGAGTTCTGGAAACATAGAGCAATGGGGCGTGGTGTGATGTGATATGGTGTGCTTTGGTCTAACAATTAGAGACGGACAGAGGGTATGCTTGCAGTCGACTTTTTGGTAATTAAGTACATAATGAAACAGCTTGTATCTTATATGGTTTTCAAGATTTCGGGTGTAAGACGTTACTTGAAATATTGCAGGAGGAAAAACAAGAGGAAAAAGCATAAACCGACCAAATCACAACCGAGAGATATCTTCGGGGTTTGAAATTGAGAATTATCTAGGGTTTGGAATGGAGAGACCTTTGCTAGTAATGTGGCTCAACAGTTATGAAGTATGCTTTTGTTAGGCGGTAGCTAGGGTTTGCAAATCTTATATTATGAAATATGAATCCCGTTGAATTTTCTTTAAATAGAGGGATGGACGGTGGGTTCTTGGTTGTGATGGCCCCCTTTTTTTCGAGATTGCGGGTGGGTGCTTGACGCTCCAAATCGGCTGTCACAGAGGAGTTATGATCACCTAATCCTCAATTTGTTAAAAAAAAAAAAAAAAAAAAAAATCCCGTTGAATTTTCATCAACAAACAAACATTTATACTTATGACCGAGAGGCATAAATTCCAGCTGGTTTGGTTCATCACTTGAATGATTTCGTTGAACGACATCAATACTTTTCCTTTAAAAAGGGAATTACCACCAAACAATTAAGAAGAGAAGAAGACAGATTCTGGGAATTCACTTATTCACATTGTATATGTACTCCCACACGTACCAATTTCCATAACCATGATATTGACAGAAGCTATTTAAAGCCGTCGACATTTGTAGTTACAGAGTCCAGTGCTGTATCTTAAAATGTATAATCAAACTCAATTATTCACGAATTTGTTTCTGTAGATTTGTTAGTTAGTTATTGCGAATCGATCTGGTGGTAGCTCAAAATTAAAGAGAGGTAAGGTCAGAATGAAAAGGATTATTCGTATTGATTTCCTGTCCTTTTACCCCTTGGGGTATTAGATGAATTGCTCGGATAGAAACCCATCGGAGTCCCAGGGAAAGCTATGGAGAAAATCTTGTAATGAATCTTCTCACCGACTAAAAGGCTTTATGGTGTGGAGCCTAGTTGGCTTCCCCTAAATTGCCAGTACACGAAGACGTACATGGTTTGGTACTTTTACAAATAAATGACAAAATTTAATTAAAAATCTATATTTTATCATCCAAAATAGTTTTAAAAAAAACCACGCGGTGTGGTGTGTTGGTCGAATGGTCTAGTCTGGAACCCTCAGGTCTAGCGTTCGAATCTCAGCTCCCATGGCCAGCAGATTTGAGGGACCCTTTGGGTTCGTGCGTCTGCGGTGCAGTGGATTAGCATGGCTTTCGCCGCAATGTTGGTGCAGGTGTCCTGGCGCTCGGATACCATTGCATGGGTGTGTGAGTTACTAACAACTAACCCGATCAAAAAATATATATATATATATTAAAAAAAAACAATTAATTTATCATTATTCAATTTTGCTCATGATTACGTATAATGAACAATAGGTCGTGAGATTATGACTATTATTAAATGGTTCTATTAACCACTGCAAGTGGCTTAGTGATTCTTGTCTAATTGGGTGTGCTCCCCAACCTAGGTTCGAATCTCGAAGTTATCAAAGTGGTCAGACACTGTGTTGCAATGTACAGTTGGAGTATTTCACATGCGCCGAAGGGGTTTATTTTGGGCCTAGGAAGCCTTTGGGTTCCCCTTGACAAAGTCTAAAAAAAAAAAAAAAGTTCTATTGCTTGATATACTTTGGTAGCTAAATGATCGATATGACCAAAATGAAAAATTGGGATCCAGAGTGAAGCTGCATTGCAAGACGAGAAGAATAATGGGTAAAGTTTAAAAATAAAATATGGAGAGCGTGTTATTTGTTTTTCTCTTAAAAAAACTATATATGTGTGTAAGGATACTTAGTTTGTGTGTCTGACTCAAACTCTGATTATTTGTCTGAGTTGTAATAAGGTTAGTCTTTACCAATATCTACGGAGATATTTCAATCATTGTATGGTTCAATTACCTTGTAAGATGCAGATTCTTTGCTTGTAATCCTCTATATAAAGAGAGCCCTTTTATCAATGAAAGATACAACTCATTCTCTCCCAATTCACTCTGCATCTCTTTTCCTAAAATACGTTATCAGCACGAAACCCTAACTCTGATTCAAGAAACAAAAACCCTAAATCCGAATACAAAACCTTGAAACCCTTTCTGCTTCCGCCGCACACCTTGAAGCCCCCAATCCCAGGAGTCCAGAACTGACAGCAGAACCACCACTAACCGGTCGGAAAACTACCGAACCGGCTTCCTGAACTCCAAACTGTCAGGCGCAAATCCTCCCCCGGTTCGCAGCATTCCAGACAGTCTATGGTCGCCAAACTAGGGTCACTAGTAGCGCCTCAAAGTCAGGATTCAGGAACGGAAGCAGAACCTCAAGAATCTGTCTAAAAGTGATTGAACTAGCCGCTTAAGTTATTGAACCGCAGGCAGAAAAACCAAACAAAAGCTATTTAGGGCTGTTCCGGCCAATTCTAGCCACCACCTGCTAGCCACCGGCTAAAAACATCTTCTTTCCAGCCAAAAGTTCCGACGACCGCTGTTTGTTCTTTTCAAGTTAATTTTTCATTAAAGTTATCGCTTTTGTGTACTTTTCTTTAAGATTTCAATTCCTTTTCTTTTTCTCGGGGACTTGCAACCACCATTCTATTACCCCCCCCCCCCTTTTCTTCTTTCATGGGGAGACCTAAGCCGAACTGTGGGGGTTTGTGCTATCTCTAAGCTTGAAGCTTGTTGAGATATCCAAACTTAGAGCTTGTTGAGAATATACGATCGACCACACACATCATTGTTTCGATCTAATCCAATACCTTTTGGAATCGAATTAGCTCAGAAATTCCTAATTTATTGGGAGCGACCACGCTCAGAAATTCCTTATTTCTTGTGAGCGATTACTCTCAGAAATTTCTTTTGTTTCGTGGTAACCTTTTTGCTCCGAAACTAACCCTTTTTCTTGTTCTCTTTCAGGATGAGTAACCTGAACAAACTGGACTTTACTCCATTGGGAACAACTGGCTATGGATATCACAAGTGGGTTTGTGATGTCCATCAGTATCTTACGGCCCAAGGAATCCTGGATACGATTCTTGAGCCTAGGTGCTAACTATTGAGCAAGCTCAAGCTTTGGAAGCAAATAAAGCAGCCTTAGAGGCAAATAAGGCAAAAGTCATCATCTTAATGACTCGTTATATGGATGATTCGCTCCAGTACGAGTATCTGAAATGCTTTTGCAACGTCCGTGACTCCCTGCTTCCTGACCTAGAAGTGAGATGGCATAATCTCCGCTTCTGTGATTTCATGTCAGTTCTTGACTACAACTCGGAAGCACTTCGCATAAATCCTTAATGAAAACCTGTGGTAAAGAGATCACAGATGTGATGATGATTGAGAGGACTCTCTCTACCTTCCCCGTCTCTACCTTGATAATTGCTAAGAGATATCGAATCGATGTTACTGCATGATGGATCACAGGGTTGAATGAGCTCATTGGAGCCATGAATGTCGCTGAAAAGCATGACAACATCTTTGTAAAGAACTATAATTCGAAACCCGTGGGAACAAAGCCTATTCCGGAGTCCAATTATAGTCGCACCACTAAAGAAGGGCGTTAAGAGCGAAACCTTAAATCTATGGTCAATTATGGACGTTCTGGTCCATATTCTCGCTCTAATAAGGAAGGTAAACGCCAAAATAGGCGAACACGGAACCAAAGAGGTCAATGTGGAAAGAGAGATGGAGGCAACGCCTCTTGCCATGTTAGTGGCCCCACCGACACTAAGAGCCATCCTAACCTAATGATGCTTTCAAAGCGCCTCAATCAACGGAGTCTGAGCACAGAGATGTATGTTCTCGATGTGTAGCATCTGGTAATTGGGTACATATTTGTAGAGCTCGTGAGAGTATTGCCACCATCTATAAAGCATACTGTGAAGCAAGAGAAGCTCGCTATATGGAACAAGAAGATCAAGAAGGTGATCTCGAACTAAAGGTTGAAGACTTCAAATCTGGTTGGGATCAATAGATTGCCGATTTTGCTTAAGTCTTTATTTTTCCAAGAGATCTAATATGGCAATTGCCACAGCATTATTAGTGGATGTCATTGGTTAAGTTTTTCTTCAACTAAGCTCATCCAAAGCGAGTATGATGTCTAGGAAGGTTTTGAGATAAGTGGTACTTAAGCGAGCTTTATTCCACCGACATCTCTTTACTCACCTGGTTATATTTATTTTGGAGTTAGGAAAAGAAGTTAAACGACTACCTTTGTTTTGCATTAGCTAGTTTCAAATTAGATATTCTTTTGGTCAAAGAAACAATGATGTATATCGTTGGCTTATGAATAAAATTTTGAGTTATTTTCATTATGACTCCATTTCAATTCTGACCTTTTGAGGAATGAATCCTAGAGAACTTTAACGTCTTGCGGATAGTGTGACTAGGCATACCATTCACCTCCATAGGCAATCATTCTTAAAGAAGTTGCCTACACATTCCTCCGTGACTACAATGGCTGGCTTATCAAGTTTAGTTCAAGGATTTGGAATCGCCCAAATTCCTTTTGCCAAATGGCACCTTGATTACTGTCACAAAAACTCTTTACGCTCCTAGGGAAAATCGAACTCTATTGAGCTAATCGAGCCAATGAATTCCATGCGAAAACACATATAGAGAACGGAAAAGAGTTCCTTTGCACTACCTCTAATAATTGCGAAGGCACATCTTAGAGAAACTTATGTGTCTCTCTAGTAGATTTTATGTCACTACTATTCGAGCCATTTAATCCAATAAAGTTAAGAGAGAAGATCTCTTGGATTTATATACATATTGGCTTTGTCACGACAGGATAGGTCATCCTAGCCATGATATGATAATCCGTCTACTAAAGAATTCATACGGACATCCATTCTTTCGAGCAAAACAAAGCACAAATCAAAGGTTGATTCCTAGACTAAGTGTGACTGTCGTTGCTGCCTCTAGCACCACTGCCGTCCATCACCAGCCTAGGGCTAGCGTAGTCCATATCCATCCATGACGCCATGGATGGCATCCATCATGGTGATGGTGCCCAAGTGATGTTACAATCACCAACTTTGCTTCCAGTAGCATTACAGACTCTCGGGCCCAACCAAAATCCTCATTGGTTGTTTCTAAGGCCCTTGCTCGTTCTACAAAGCATGTCCCTTAGGGAAATTAGGACCGAGACCGCCTACTCAAAGGATACAAGAATACTCATTCTGTTCTTACATAGAATCCGAGGGGATTTAGTAGACCGATTCAACCAACTTACGGATGTTTAATATTTCATGATGTTGGTTGACGTGCAAACACGCTGGTCACGTGTTGTGTCATTGTACACTTACAATGCTGCTTATACTACACTCCTAGCACAGATTATATGGCGACGAGCTCACTCCCTGGATCATCACATTCAATCAATTGGACTTGACAATGCTACAGAGTTTACATCAAAGACTTTCGACGATTATTGCATACCACTAGGACTGATGTTGGACATCATGTTCCCATGTACAAACCCAAATGGTCTCGCGAAAACGACTGCGACGGTAGCCAGAAAATTGGTAATGAGCACCAATCTACCTATATCTGCTTAGGGTTATACAATATCTCATGCAACTATGCTAATTCATCTACGACTCACCCCCACTCAATTTATCTTTGTATTACAGCTAGTGACTGGGTATAATTATTTCGTACTTACGCATATTTGAGTGCGTTGTTTATGTGTCAATTGTGCCGCCACAGCGCACCATGATAGGTCCTCAAAGACAAATGGGCAAATACGTTAGATTTGAGACTCCAACAATCGTCCGCCACTTAATACCCTTGCTAGGTGATCTGTTTACCACTAGATTTGCGGATTGTCACTTTGATGAGATAGTCTTCCCGTTGTTAAGGGGAGATAATACCACGAATGTTCAACATAAACGACAGGAATTGTCGTGGTCTATCCCCACTATGTCTTATCTCGATACCCGCTAAAGTGACAAGATCACACATATCTGCTACATATATGCCTGCAAGGATGGACGTCCATATGAGAGGATGTAGTGCCACCCTACACAGAGGTAGGCATCGCACCATCGCCATAGAGAGTGACACTCTGGCATCACAGACCATGGCCCCAGCTAGGTTGCGTGGGAGGCCCGTGGGTTCGAAGTATACGTTGGCACAATTCAATCATTTGATCATCGACACTCAAAATTCATCTCATGAGAATGTTCTGGATTAAGGTTATTGTTGAGGGACGCCTCAATGTCAGAACCTATTCTTGGAAATATAGAGCTCTCTGAAAATTACATTAGTGCACATGAGACGTGGAATAAAAACTCCATCATGATTGTTGATGTATTTGCGCATTTCTTTGCACATGAGTTTCTTCAGTCCGATGATAACGAACCACGCTCCATTGATAAATGAATGGCAACGTAGAGAAAATTAGCCTACATAAAAAGATGTGATCCAGGTTGAGTTGGATTCTCTAACGAAGAGGAAGGTTTTTCGAGCCAGTGATGCCAACATCTCCTAACATAAAACCTGTTGACTAATGGGTCTTCGTTAGAAAGCGTGATGAGAAAAAGATATGGTTGTCACGCCCCTGATTTTTCACACAAATAAAAATCGATATATAATCTCATAATTATACATGCGTGATCGTTCAGCCATCAATACAAAATACATGGAAACATCTTCCCCTTAAACCAAGTACATATTGATGCCCTGAACCCACAATTCCAATACTGACCCGCTTCATAGAGTCATATATTACATAAGCTTAATTAAATTGTCAGCACAAAATAAAACGTAAATGCTCCTCAGAGCTTACTACATAGCGGAAGTCATATAATGGCAAAGCAAACAAAATTTGCTTCCTACCCGTTCTGCTTCCAACAAGCTACCTCAGCTTCAGCCACGATTACCCTGACCTGCAGGATTAACCCCTACACAGTTTGAATGGTGCACCGGGTTATCACACAACAAACCCGGTAAGTTTTTGCAAGCCCGTATGAGTAACTCATGAACATCAATCAACAACTCACACAAATCAACTTGAGGAAACAATGCAACTATGATTCCTTCTAACATTCCATATCCTTTCCACAGAAGGGGTAACTTAAGTCACCGCTGTGACAATATTCTATTTGCTAACTTAAGCATCAAGAAGCAATTCAAGTCTCATCTAGACAATAAAAGAAGAATACTATCAGAACTCTCCTTTAAACTACATACTTATGAGTCTCCAGCAACCTCGACCGTTACCCCCATAAGCTATAATGACAGACAGACTAGAGCTCTAACTGAACGTAGCCATTCGTCCAGCCAAAGGCGTGATTCCCTAATTCCTTGTCTCGATCACAATCTGTGACATATGATTTCAGAACCCGTCTGGTCTTAAAATAAAACATCAAGGTCATCATCTGCAACCTGTCACCGTCTGTGACATATGATTTTCAGACCCGTCTGGTCTTAGAATCAAACGTTAAGGTCACCATCTGCAACATGTCACCGTCTGTGACATATGATTCTCAGACCCAGTCTGGTCTTAGAATCAAACGTTAAGGTCACCATCTGCAACCTGTCACCGTCTATGACATATGATTCTCAGACCCCGTCTAGTCTTAGAATCAAACGTTAAGTAAGTCGCATCCGACCTAAAAACGTTACAAAAATCTAACTTCGTCTTTTCCCATCCTTGCTCACCATCTGTGGCTCTTGGTACAAAGACCAATACATTTAAAATAAGTCGCGTCTGACTCAAAAATGTAATAACAAACTCAATACTTTTCAAACAATAGAAAACATCTTTTTCCACAATATTGTTTCCTGAAAAGTCGCCTTTAACAATAATATGAACACAATCATGCATATTATTCATCACACATCACTCACAAGAATATATATATTTCACGTAAATATATATATAAGTAGTCATTCGCTCAGGAATGCCTACTAATACGAACTATAATTTTGCAGTTAAACAATTAACGCCAAAACAATAATGGTAAATGCGTTCGTAAATAAACGTTGTGAGATTACTCACCTCGAAATTCCCGTTGCATCTTCAATACAGAAAAAAACAGCCTAACCACCAACTAACCGTCCAAGAATACTTCGTCAAGTACCTAAGGAAAGTATAGCCTTGATTCAGTCAATGAAACATAAGGAATAACGTTCGAAACCCTAAATCGAACCAAAATTCCCAAAGTGACGCCAATTGAGGTGAAACTACCCAATGTCTCCGGAATACTTATACGATCGATATGTCAAAATCACAAGTCGATCGGACGCTCAAATCCTCACGTATTGAATCATCAAACGGTCCGAAACCTTAAAAATCACAATATATTCATACGATCTCCAAAAATTGCATATTATATATCAAAACGCTCGTATCGATGAGTAGAAGATATATAATATCAGAAACTATCCCTTACATGGCCGGAAGGCAGCCAAAACACCGCCACAGATGGCGGTGCAACCATCACAACCACCACCGGTCAAAACTCAAAATTAGCTTAATCCAACCGTCCAAAATGTCAAGAACATCACATAGATCAACTTTAATACATGGGGTTCAAGCCAACTCGGCCTACAGTGCCTCCTATCGCCGCCACAAACCACCGTGAACTGTTCACCTTGAGTTGATTCGATTCCGACGTGAATCGATCCAAACAAACACCACAAATCAATCAAGGAGACTCCTACGAACTCAACCAAGAAAACTTGAAGCCGTGACGTCGCCGGAGCAAGGATTTCAGATCAGGTCCGAATACCTCAAACTTTGCCACCTTGCAGCGCCGCCGTGGAGGAGAATCACCGGTAGAGGCCACCACAGGGAGGAGCGGAACAAGGAGGCGAGTCGGTCTGGAAAGTTTCACCAGTAGAGGTCGCCGTAGATTGCAGGAAAAGAGGGGTCGGGTCAGCCGGATCTGGGTCGGGTCAGTCGAAAATCAGGAGAGAGAACGGAGAGTTGAGTTTCCAGAAATGGAAATTTCCAAAATGAAAATAGTAACCTTCCAAAAATGGAAACCCGTATATATAATAACTTTCCAAATTTTCAAACGCTCATAACTTTCTCATAGGAACTCCGGTTTCCGCATTCCACATATCCACGAACTTGTATCGACGCGCTCTACAACTTTCATGAAGGAAGTTTTTGGAGAATCTCAACGTATCAAAAGTCAACCTTGAACCCCCCCCTAAATCCACATTTTTCAAATAAAAATTTGTCCGAAACACTTCCACTCCATCCACAAGCCACGAAACCATCCAATAACCATAAATTAGATTCCGAAAAATCTTCGGAAAATAAATACGAATTTCCGGGGCATCACAATGGTAATCTCGTCTTGTGGTGCAAGGCTTCTCACAAAACGCTCTGGACTCGACTACGATGAAACATATTCTTCCGCAATAGATGTCATTGCACTCCAATACCCTGTCAGTTTGGTAGTTTCCAAATAAATTAACATGCATCTTACGAATGTGGTCACTATGTATCTTTATGAGGATCTAGATACGGAATATATATGAAAGTTCATGGTGAATTTCATTTACCCAAGTCAAGTGGCTCTAAACCACGAAATGCATTTGCAAAGAGGTTGAAATGCTCACTAAAATGACAACTTGATTGGAAAGAGATATGTCAATGATGAACTATGCCCGCGCGTTTCTATGATAATTAAGTTCCGAATTTTGTCGCGATTCATGTTGGTGACATGATCTTCATTGGAAGTCCTTAAAGAGTTCAGGGAAACCGCTGAACACTTGAAATCCAAGTTTGAGATAAAGGATCTTGGAAGAACACGATTATGTCTCGGTTTGGAACTTGAGCATCGTATTGATGGATGTTTAGGCGTTTTACCAAGGTCAAGCCTTCAAGCACACCCATGATCGTCTGTAGTCTTGATCCTAAAAATGATCCTCTTCGTCCGAAGAATGATGACGAAGATGTGCTAGAGGCAGAAGTGCCATACTTGAGTACAATAGGCGCATTATTGTATTATTGTACTATCAATGCACAACACCAGACATCTCATTTGCAGTGAACTTGTTAGTTAAGTATAGCTCTGCACCAATGCGACATCATTAGACTGATGTAAAAGATATTTTTCGATCCTTGAGATATACGATTGATATGGGTTTGTTCTATCCCTACAGAGAGATGATGGATTCAGACCTATCACACACCAGGAACGCCCCAACATTAGCATGCGTCCTTTATCCCCATCCCCAAATTACATTAGTGTTTTGGAAGGTTTTGCTGATGCTGGGTAGCTCTCTAACCCAGACAAAGGTCGTTCCCAAACTGATTAATTGTTCACCAATGGGTAAGACTGCGATATCTTGGAGGTCTACAAAATAGACCTTAGTCAATATATCTTCAAACCATGCAGAGATTATTGCTCTTCACGAAGCGGTTCGTGAATGTATGTGGATTGGATCCGTAATTACGCATGTTCGAAGCAATTGTGGTTTGAATTCTACCACAGATGAGCCTACGAGTATTTATGAGGATAATGCTAATTGCTTTGAACAAATGAAGCAAGACTACATCAAAAGCGACAACACTAAACATAATCAACAACAACAGACTATTCTCAAGATTAGAGTGAACCAGGTTCAATCTGAGGATAATGTGGCAGACTTGTATACTAAGTCATTGCCTAAATCCACGTTCAAGAAACATGTTGCAAGTATCGGTTTACTGAAATTATCATAACTCCCATGATCGTAGTCATCAGAGGGAGGTGTCCTATATTTGGTCTCGAAACATGAATGGTGTGTTGTACTCTTTTTCCCTTTCGACCGAGGTTATTTTTATCCCATTGAGTTTTTGTTACTCGGCAAGGTTTTTGATTAGGAAACGAGAGAAACACCACGTTTAGGCAACACAAGGGGAAGTATTTAAGGACACCTAGTTTGTGTGTCTGGCCTAAACTCTGATTACTTGTCTGAGTTGTAATACGGTTAGTCTTACCGATATCTACAGAGATATTTTAATCATTGTATGATTCGGTTACCTTATAAGACGCAGATTCTTTGTTTGTAATTTTCTATATAAAGATGTCTCTATTATCAAGAAAATATATAACTCATTCTCTCTCAATTCTCTCTGCATCTCTTTTTCTAAAATAGTATGCAATTTTTCAATGTCAATAATTTAAATTTAATAATTGAGGGTTTAGGTTATCACATGCAAGGTTCAACATAACATTTTGAGTGTGGGTTTATTACTATTACCTAATAACTTCGACATATGTAGATGCACGTCTGATCAAGTTTCAAGAGACAGAAGAGTAAATGTCTTCTTGATTAGACATGTCTTGTGGGGACTAGGGACGATAGAGCTTAGCTAATACGGCGTTTGCTTCGACAAGCTTCAAGTTAATGATTATCACAGAATAGCAAAACAAAGCTTTTTAAGTAGTTGGAGATGAGTGATTAAAAAGAGGATCTCAATGCTGGTTTTGATGGAATGGAAATGGACATGATTCTTTTGAAGAGTATAACTTGGGTCTTAATCAAATGGGTTATTCACTAACAAGTAACAGTCTTACACTCTCTGTTGGTATCTTAGGTTTTAATCAAATGGACATCATGATTGTGTATTGAATAAGATTGCCTACCAAATTACACATACAACTTCCACTCTCTTAATAATTTCTTCCTCTTTCTTAATTAATTTATCACTCCTATATTGTTTGAATATATGTAATATTGATGAAATGGCCAAATGGGTATAAATGGAAAACCAACAACTTCAAGACACACTTTCTAAATCTCCATTTCTCATACATCAGATGGGGAGAGACCTAAGGGAAATCATGCATATGATTAATTATATAATGATGATTAAATTATTTATTAATCACATGTCATATGATAACCTATTGTATATTACACACTAATTAATTTAAAAAAATTGTGTAAGAAACATATTTAAGTACATAATGGAACTTTATTAAATTTAAAAAGCGTAGCTAGAATCTGCTTTAATTTAGTGAAAGCTTTACTAAAAGAAGTAAAAAAATCTACATATCTAGCTCCATCTTTTTCTAGCTAGCTGCTCCTTGAATGATCATTGATATGAAACCATTAACATAAAGAAGAAACAAGCCTATGAGTAAAAAGAAGATCCTACTACAAGAATCTGTAATTTTTTAATAACCACCTGATGATCAAGAGTGAAAACAGAGTAGCTAGATATAGTAGATGCGTAATGGGTCAGAATATATATGATATATATATATATATATATATCTATATGTCTTTAACCACAATGACAGTAGCAGAAGTAATTTCATGTGACTTGCTCAGTTTCTGTTGGGGAATAAAATTTGGCTAGCTTTCTTGGGAAGTATCAATGCAATAAGACACATTTGTTCAATAATTAACAGAATGAATTTGATCATATATTAGCAATTATTTTGGAAATATATATAGTTCAAGAGTTTGTTCTGAGATATGCAGCTTTGAAAATATAGTCATGAATTTTATCACACCAGATTGAGGTAATATAACTAATTTTTACCACACGCATTACAGTCACCTGGCAATTCCAAATAAAGAAGAAGGTTTCAGGGTTTAGTTACCTGGCAATTACAGGTAACTAGACAGTGAATATGTGAATAAAAAGAAAACCATCGGGAAAGATCTAAAGTCAGAGAACAAAATATAATGCAATATTATTATCCAATTTCATGGCATCCTACGTGACAGGGCCAAGAAGAAGAAGGTAAAAGCATCTCTGCTTTTTCCCATAGTAATTACCTTTGCTTCCATGATTAAGAGGGTTGCCTGATCATATAAAATTGCAACTTGGAAGAGGGATTAACATGATTATATTATAGTACCAAAACTTTGTGAAGAATATTAAACAACCTAGCAAATTGTCCATGGTTCTTGTCCCAAATAATTAGTGAACGAGAAACTAAGAGCATTGAGCCACGTACTGTGTGGATTCTTCAACTTAAATTGTTTGGTACACAAGAAACAAATTAAAAGAGAGTTTTTTGTGTTAAAAATCTGAGGGCGTGGGCCAAAGGCTAAAACATCACCCTGGGATTTGACTACTCACTCCCCAAACTTGTCGGCTTCAGGTTGTTTCAAATTACCACTTGCTTAGGCAGCTTAGCACGTATGATTAGGCTTAGTTTGGAGCCACCCATATTAGCCAGCTGCCTATATTTGAAGTCGCAAGCCATCCATATATTTTTTCTTAACTAATTTTAGACTTTATAATTGAAATCTATTCGTGTATATATTCGTACTTAATTGCTTCATATTTCAGAATCAAGAATATGTTATATGATTAGTAATTTCATGCCCACAACTCTATTCGCAACAAAGAGTTAATCAATTTGGAAGGCAAGTAGAAGCAAAATTGCAAGGATTATCTTTTACACACCATTAATTATCACTATTTAATCGGTTTTACACTCTTACGTAACGTACATGCATGAAATATTTTATGTTAAATAACGACAAGTGTAGTCCGTGGTCTACCATTATACCGATACTGTCTCAACTTAACCACCCATTAAATGTTGGATTTTAATCACAAAATGTCTCAGTACAATTGAGTGTAAGTCACCCACTTATAAATTATTTTATTTGTCATTTTTCTATTGTGGGATATTTTTTCTTCAACATTTTATTAGGTGACCGCGTATAACTTCAAACTCACTTATTAAATGCTTTTTGTAGCAATTGTGCACTTTGTTTTCGTGTAATTCAATTTGTATTAAGGGAAGTTGTGTGTTGTGATCGATGTTGTTTTTTCTTCGCTGGAGTGAACTTTTTCTATACATAATTGTAACTTTAACGAGACTAGTTTTTGCACCCTCATATTTGTTAATCTTTCGTCCAATAATGACTTTTTTGTTCTCTTTGGACACAGAAGAGAGAAAATGAAATGTGATAGTAGCTAGATGAAGATGAAAAACAATGCCATCTATTGTACTAAATATTTAGTTAGATCTCTCTTTGTTTGTCCAGTAATCTCTAGTTTGTTGGCATTTTAATCATATGCATCAAGTTCTTCGAAAAATCCAGTATCATCAACTTAAGCATTGCAGTACTAAATATTTAGTTAGATCTCTCTTTGTTTGTCCAGTAATCTCTAGTTTGTTGGCATTTTAATCATATGCATCAAGTTCTTCGAAAAATCCATTATCATCAACTTAAGCATTGCAGTACAGATCCACAACCAAATATTGGAAAAATGCAAAGCACGTTGTGGGGATTTCGACAGCTTATTTATATATAATCTCTTATAGGTCCGGCCGAACTGGCAACCGTACTGAGCAGGACGGTAATTATTTTGGGCTTTTGGCTATGCAAAAGGGACATATGCAACATGCAAATTCTCATAAACAACAATATAGTAGTACGCAGTAGAAAATTAACAGGCCAAAACATAGCTTGTTTTTCTTGCTGTAACGCGCGAATACATTCCTGTGAAATTTGTACAGAGAAGAAGAATCAGTTATTTAGCCACAAAAATCCATTTATAAAATTAAAATCACGAGGTCCCCTCGCCCACAAAAAACCATATTCACTGAAACCCGTAGGATTCTGGTACTTAATATTTTCCTATATGATATTATGATGCTCACGGAGTCACGGGGAGTCCACATCAACACAGGTTGTCTAATCTAAGCTGGATATATATTTAACGTTAATCGGCCGCAAATCTTGTCCTGTTGGAGTGTTGGTTGACATTATCGTCATCAATAACGCTGTGAAGTATAGTAATCACTGATCTATGCAACGAGGCAAGGAGGAAGACGAAGACAATGACACCACCCCCAGAAAAGAAGCAGATTGAAAAATAAACGAGCTAGTAGGGTTTTCTGTTCTGTCTCGAGCCAAATAAAGAGTACGGCGTTAATTGTACCGCACCAAACTTACCTACCAGAAGTGGAGGCAGATAACTAAGATACCCCCAGAAAGTGAAAACTTATAAGAAGTTAGGTACTGAGGTGGATCTTTCTCACCTAAAAACGTATTGGATCTATTAATTACTGCATGTTAACTTCGGTAGCTGGATTTTGCGAAAGACTCTGCAGAGTTAACTATCTATAGCCCTCGCTAGCTGCTACAGCTAGACGCATCATTCTGAAAGTACCATGAATGTTGAGTGGCTAAAAGTGAAGCCATGACTGCATGGCATGGTTAATGCTGTGTATGTAAGAATTGAAACACGACGTAGTGGGTAACCATGGTTCATGACACACGTTTCATGTCAACCGTACCACTAATGTTTCAATCTCAATGATAGTTTTAGTATTAACCACTCACGAGAAGTGTAGCTTTGTAGACGAGGTACTTTCAGCTGTGCATCCTGTCAAAAGACGAAGGGGTTCTTGGTTCTATCACTTCCATACTTCCATAATTCACTTCGTACGTACATAAAATAGCCAGAATTGAAGATATACATAATTACATATATATAGGCGAATGTTTAGACGTCTAAATTCTGTTATACTTTCTGAGTAAGTTTATGTGAATCGATTATATTATCTGATTTTATTACATAATAGTTTTTTTGTTCATATATAAAAAAAGAAGAAGTAAATTACAAGGTTTTTTTGATATCTTTTATCAAAGTAAATTACAAGTCAGAGCCATGAGGGCAATTAGCGTCAAAGTAATCAAAATTGAACGCTCACAATATATTAAAAAGAAGAACACTTGATTTCCAACATAAAAAAAAAACATAAAATATAAATGCAACAAGAGCATTTACCATGAAGTTTGCATCTCTAGGAACACGAAAAAATGAATATAATGAACAACAGTCTTTAAGACTTTATTACTCAAGAGTTGATGTGTTAAGATTGTCTATACTATTATTAAAAGAAGAGCTGTAGTCAGCTGAAACTTAAAAAATGTATCAAATTAACCCTGAAATATTAAAAAACTTTAGTATTCATAAAATAGATAGGGATCATCTCCAACATACTAGCTATTTCAACAAAAAGTTAAAATATTTGGCTAATTTGAGATAGTTTAGCACTCCAGCAGAATAGTTATGTGAAAGTCAAATTTGGTTTTTGCTAAAATCTCTAGCTAAATTTAGTTAAGGAGGAGAGAGAAAATAATAAAAAACTAAACACTCCACCTTCAATTTTTTTTAGTTTAGCTAACATTGCTGGAGCAAAAGCTATAAATTTACTAACTAAAATAGTTTTCACTCTTGGAGACGCTCAATATAGTCAAATTACAAAAAAAAAAAAAACAGAAAAATAGAAAGAAGAAAAAAGTAATGGTGAAACAGACAAGTTTTTGAAAAAAACTACCAACTTTTTTTGCAGATCCATTATCTACAAATAACTTTCTAAATTAATTTTTTTTAAAGTAATTTTTCACTATATAATTTTTTTAATGAGAAAATTTACATGTAAAAGCATGCGATATAGTCTACATGTGATTGCAGACTAGTGTATATTCATTATTCATACAGATTCATACAAAATTACTATTACTATTACTAACATTTTTCAGATGTCTATTGTATCCCTAACATACATGGTCTATTACATAACATGATCATCTAATATGGTCAAGAAAGCATGGGCAATAAAAACAATGGATTGGATATCAACATCACCATGCATCCTATATGAGAAGCACGAAAAAATTTCACCACCGATCCTGCTTTTCGGATATTTTATTTAAACCCTTGAAAAATGCTAGCAATAACAACGCAACCAAGGGAAAAGTACGCAAATGTGTTCGGATAGGGCATCAAAAAAATGTGTTCGGATATATACCCGCAGTCTCAGTCACATGACTTGGAATTTGCAAGATGAACATGAACACCAACCGACTAGGCAGCAAAAACATGTTAAACTTTAAGAAGGAAATTTAAAGTTCAAACGCGCCGATTAGTTAGGTGATTAGAATTTAGAACTTCCGGTAGAAGTCGACAGGTGGCGGGGTTATTATTAGCAGCTACCATGAACCTGAGCTTGGTTTACAAAATTACAACTTCCCAAACCTACAAATTAAAAATAAAATCCGTGCTAATTAACTAACGACCGTTAGCGAGAGGCCTAACGGCCGAATCCTTGCACGGACTTGGTGGCAAACTGCTCCTTCCACAAGCCACGAGTCGTTGCACGAAACCCTCGATTCTCTCTCCGTTTGTCTCCGTCAGTAACCGCTTCCCGCCAAACGGTAACGTCTCCACTCCTCTCTCTTTCAACACCGCCACTTGCTCTGATCTCCGCCCCACATCTCCGTCACTACCCAATCCAAAGGCCTGAAAATAAATCATAAAAAAATAAATACCAAACTCCGTTTACCCAAAAAAAGAAAGAAAGAAGCCAATCGAACGGAAAAATCTGTTACCTGAATTCTGACGTAGTCCGTACGGTTCCAACAGAAGGCGTTCCCCACCATCTGGTCAACGGTCTCGGAAACGCCGTCAAGCACAATGTCAACAACGGAAGAGGGAGAGCACTCGCCGTTACGGCGAGGCTTCCGTCCGCTCAAGGGCCCGTTCCCCAAGGAAAAAACGAGCAAGTCCTCCACGCCGTTGACGGAGGGGAAGTCACGCTTGTTGTTGAGCGCGTGCGTCACAGCCGCCGCCGTCGGGTTGTTCATGACCAGACCTCCGTCCACGGCAGAGCACGAGGTCTTTCCGTCCACCGAGCTCAGGTAGAACGGCTTGAACAGGCTCGGCGTCGCTGACGTGGCGCGGCAGACTTTGCGGAGCTCGAAGTCGAAACTCGGCGACTCGGAAGCGTCGGCGCGGGAGAAAACGAACGGTGCGGAGCTCTTCAAGTCGTAGCAGGGGACCAGGAGAGGCTTACACGTGTCCTTGAGAGTCAAGACCTTGCCGTCCTCCCTGGTCAGCAGCTCCGTCAGCGCCTTGTCCATGCTTCCGCCGGAGTACCTCCGGCCACGGCGGAAAACTCCTACCACCCTAGCCTTGAACAAATTCTCGCTCTTCTCGGCGACCGAGTTTACAGCATCTCTAGCAGTGTACAGAGGCCTGCCGGAGCCGTCATCGGCGACGAGCATGGCGGCGAGGAGGGCCCCGATGCCGGTTCCGGCGACGAGGTCGAAGAAATCGGCGATTTGAGCGTGGGGATCGCGGGTCTTGAGGCGGATCTGGTCCTCGAGATGGATAAGGGCTTGTCCGGCGACAATGCCGGTGGTTCCTCCGCCGTCAATGCTGAGAATCCGTGTCTTCTTGGAGGCCTCGCAGTGAGAGAGCCATTGCTGCTCGAGCTTCGTGAAGATCTCCAAGGTCACCTTACTCAGCTCCATTCCGAGAGAATGATAGCTAGCGAAAATTCACGATTTTGATATTTTGTTGTTGGGTGTGGGAGTGCTAGAGATCGAGTACTGTGAAGTAGTAGTAATGGCAACGTGTCTAGTGAGGGTTCGATATCACGCTTTTGGGGTGGGAGGTATTAATGGCTGAACCAATAGTGAAATGCTTTCTCTGGTCGTTAAAAAGGGTAGGTACAGTTTACAGTGGTGGTTTTGATGAAGAAGAAGAAGAAGGCAGGGGAGGGAGTGTGGGAGTGAGAGAGTGGGAACGGCGTGTTTGGGAAGTAGAAGGGAGTCAGTTATATACACGAGTCCTACTGCTTGTCGTTTTTGTATTTTTATTTTTATTTTTTTACTCTAGGTTGTTACGGAATCGTGTGTGGTGTCCTTGCACGTGCAACTGCGCGTGTTGGTTTCTGGGTTACGGGAAGCGGGAAACTCGGCTTCTTAGCCGGCTCAGCTGGCGCTCGTGTATTTACATTTTAATTTTTTATTTATTTAGTTTAATTGAGGAAGGAGGCTAGAAGTAAAGGTGAAACGTCCCGGAACTAACCCAGTAATTAATTGTCTGAACTCCATGTTAAGCAACTGATCTAATCAATTAATAACTAATGTTATTGTACTTATTTTTTCTGTTAGTTTGACAGAAACAAAGAACAACATGGTTCAATGGTGTTATGTGCTTAGTTTAATTATCTTTTTGGGGTCAAATGTGCTTACTTCAATTGAGTAAAAAAGAAGAGACTTTTTTGGTCAAATATGAGGAAGTAATGCATCTACAAGACTAAAAGACCATACCATCACCATTAGTTTAGATAAATGAATCACATTTACTAAGCACCATTCATTTTCATGTTCAATTCCTCTTAGCTACTTGCAAGTATGATACGTATTCCATTGATTAGCTCATTTGTTCTTTTCACTGAGGTTATAACAAGGTGTTTCTTTTGAGAGAAATCCAACACAATTCATATCCATTTTGTTTTCACTACTCATGAGTTTTAATTCAATTGTTACTTCTGAGATCATAAATTTATGAGAATGATTTTTTTAATTGAACATATAACAAAATTTGCGTGATTCACTACTATTAGTGGTATATGATAGCATTGATATCATCTCTACTTAACCATATCGGATACAAAGAAGTATGCAATTTTATTACAAAAAACCTCTCACTTAGCATAGTTAGGATTGGAGAATAAACCGAATTTTTGACCAAAAAAGAATAATCCGAATACTTCTATTAAATTCATTATATGCTATATCACTTTGAAAACATAAGGCTTTCTCATTTTGCATTTACTCCTACAACCTC
This sequence comes from Rosa chinensis, assembly GCF_002994745.2. NCBI lineage: Eukaryota > Viridiplantae > Streptophyta > Magnoliopsida > Rosales > Rosaceae > Rosa > Rosa chinensis. Next base: position 54,194,633 of record NC_037093.1, on the reverse strand, counting down.
TATAACAACTCAAACATTCAAAAAAAAAAAGATGAGAGTTAAAACAAGAATAATCAAACAAATGAGAAAATGATTTATAGAAATCAATGAACAATTAAGGGTGTCAACTTACGTACAGAAGTGAGTAAATACAGCCTTTAAATACCAACTGCTTGATCGATCAGTTGGTCTATCTCTAGCTATATATGCTAGTTTGTTACAAGATAGGCACGCACCGAGTGGAAGAAGTGAACGCAGAAACACATGCATGTTCATGGAATTGAAGGCATTGATACAGATACATGACCTAGCTTTAGCTCTGCCATAGACTCGCAGAGCAAGAGATAATGGCAGTAGCTATATGCCTATATCTAGGTACCAAAATTAAGGTTGGGGAGTTGGAATAGTTAACAACTTTACATACATGTTCAGATATGCCAAGAAAGATAGTTACATATTGAATGCCGCGAATTGAATGAAGATATTGTCCTTAATTACCTCAAATCTGTCTGAGGACAGTGGGAAGAAGCCATGCCAAACCATGCATGCATCGATCCTTTCAAATCAATTTCGAATTAACTATATATCACCAATTAATTAAGCCCAAAAATAGTTTATATTCTGAAGCTAAATTTGGAAAACTTTGGATACTGCTCATCAAGATCCATTTTAAGCGTAATTAGCTGCACCAGCTTATATTAATTTATAGTACATACTAAATAATTAAAGAAAGATACTTAAAAACCAACATTTTTTGGTTGGATCGTAATGAGATGCGACATAACGTTCGCAAATCTCATGATCTGTTTCTAATCTTTTAATTACTGGTTGCATGGTATCATAGATTTGGTCGTGATGGCTGTGTTCCTTGTTCTATTATATTTTATATGCAATTATGCAGTAAAAACCGATTTGAGAAGATCTTAAATAACATAATTATGAGATTAGTATATGATTAAGCTAATCATAGAGCAGATTTCAGTTTTTTTACCCCAAATAGGTAGTGATGAATATATTTCTGAAAGTGGTAGTTGATATTTGTACAGCTGCTATAAGTCGACACAGTCTGTATCGTCACAGGGTATCCATGCATGACAGGATAGACCTAGCTACACAGCAGGGACGACATATACGCCATATGGTAATATTTAAGGCCTCTGTTCAATCTATAAATGATACGACCATCTAGATTTGGTCACGACATTCATGTCTAAACTTGGGCAATAATGTACAGTGAAAGTTGTTTCCCCCTTCATTGCTCTCAATATGATCGAATGCATCATTTGATAAACAGATTAGATCCATAAGCTTAACAATGGTGTCTTGTCATTTCACCACGAACCATTATCGTCCTGCCGACAAAGATTGTGTATGGTTCCAACGCGTAAATTTCCCATTTGAGTGCCACAAATCTAGCTAGGCTTAAAGCTAGTTTCACTTACATATTGCTTCAACAGTAGTTCATGGACCGTATATGGATCCAAATTAAACATCTATCATTGTTTTGGACCAGCGTGTGATCTTTCGTACGTGCATTCTCATTTACTTATATGTAAAGTCTTAGGGAGTGGAGCGCATGAGGGATCGGTGAAAACGAAAGCATTAGAAGATGTTGCTTAAGAATTAGAAAAGATATTACTTAATAAGAATTAGGTGATAACGTATGGATTTTCTATTATTTAGATGATTTTCTTCATCTTTTGCTTGCTTCACATGTTGACTGTTTTAGTGTTGCATCAATTTTGTGCTCATTAATGTGCAAAGAATAACACATTCATGAACAAAGTATTGAATATCGATATTCTTAATTGGTTAGTCTTAAGATGAAAATACAAAACCCTAACCTAAAGTTCAAATGTTCAATGACCTTAAGATCTTAATGAGACAATATTATTTCATAATCATGATGCTTAGTCTTAAGGCATAATCATCTAATAAAGATGTACACCGGCCTACTGCAGCCTAGGCTGAACCAAAATTGAAGTCATGCATTAGACTCATTGATTGGAACTTTTTTGTGCATCAACCGAATCATAGCTCACCACTGATAAGAGTTGTCGCTGTAGAAGAGGTCCACATTTGTGGCCAGTGAAACCCAGAAACTTAAGAAAGATCATCAAATCAAGGCCAAAGCCTTTAACCAGCTATTATACTTGACAGAAATCGGAATAGGTCAAATAACTTAACGCCAATTAAAACCAAACAAATTCTATGGGTCCATGACCAAATAAATAAAAAGAGAAGTAAATCCTCCTAAATTATTAGGCAGTAGAGGAAAGGACGACCACAGCCATAGCCATCAATATTAGAGCAGGTATCGCAGCTGAAGATTGGATGGATGGAGCACTGCTCTTGTGTGGTGATTGGCTAGGGCTAGGGCTAGGGCTTGGACTTGGACTTGGACTAGTCGGAGGGGAAACTCTGATGTCAAGCTTCTGTCCACGCTCGCAGTGTTCCTTGTAACCGGTGATGTAGAAGAAGTGGCCAGGCTTGTCTAGGGTAATAGTATCGTTGCCAGATCTGGTTTCGTTAATTGGATCCGTCGAATTGCATGTTTGGTAATGTTTGCGATCGACTTGCACTACACTGTCCTTTCCTTTGTACGCAAACACTACATGTATGCAATGTGTAAAAATTGAGGAGTCATTTATGTACAATTTGAATTATGCATACGAGTGATTTGTGTCTAAACAAAGGCAAACCGACATTTCAAAAGAACGAAACAAAGTGTATTATAATCCGCAAATGTTTGGCTTCACAACATTTCACAGGGAAAAAAACAAAACATCTGGTCTGTTAGAATTTGTCCAATCAATACCAAAGCTAGCATGTAAAATCCATAGAGGCCGGCCAGTACGTAGTACGTACGTGTAAGACATTAATGTCATGAAGACCATTGACTTGGTGGAATCATAACTGTATTCATCATCTTACGAATACAAATAAAAATTGGGTATCCATGTATATATTTATTTCTTTTAAACGAGGACAAAACTCGGTGAATTAAGCTGAGGTTAGGTCCTAGACATAGAGGTAAGAAGGGTGCATGCAGAATCTTTCTTTTATATAGATTGAACCACACAGAATATAAGATAAAACGAATCGAAAACACAAAATCCTAGTTTTCGTTAGATTACGTATTTTAGTCTCAGATCCACACCCGTTCATACAACTTCAAAAATAGGGGGAAATTAAAAGAAAAAAACTTACAGAGAGAGTCTCCAACAGTGAAGTCTTTATCAAGTCTCCAATCCGTGTAGTTGAAACCTTTATATCTCCATCCCTCAGAGTCACCCACCTTGTAAACGGCACCAAAGCAAACCCCGAAACAAGCCATCACCAAGAAAAATATCATTAAACTCTTGGCCAAAGCCATCGTTAATATTTCACGCAAAGCGATACACAGAACGTATCAAAAAAAACGATACACAGAAGAAATCAGTTTGATATGTATGGTTGGTGAAGTCTCCAAAACCCTGTCTATGAATATATAAGGTGCAACTTCGGGATAATCCAACTAATAGATTGCCACAAAAACATTGTCCTACAAGTTACCATATGAAGGTTCTTAATGAATCTTTGTTATTATCGTGTAATTACTAACGCAATCTTTGGATTAATGATATGCAGGATGTCCGTGATTAATCCGTAGGATCAAGTTACTCACAAAAAGAAATTCAAGCTTTAAAGAATAGCCAGAGATCAATTGTTTGGATTTAATAAGACGAGTTAGCATTTGCAGGATTGAAATTTGAGATTTAGGCACCAAATTAGAATGTGAGTGAATAAGTTGATTTCCAATTAAAATGACTTATATGCTAACAATTTAGTAGTGATCAACGGGATCCTCTCCTTGAGAAATTTTTGAGTGCTCCTGTCAGAGCATGACATTTGACCTGGTTTAACGAATCAATCAGACATTGACACGTGGTTTTCAATTTATTGAATAAAAATGTAAACTCTTTCTCCTTATTTGGGAAAAGACCATTTCGGGTCCTCCTTGAATGGTCTTTTATTCATTATCTTTTCGTCTTCATCCTCCAACCTCATCATTATCCATAATTTGCAGAACTGTCTTCTGTCTTCTGCAACTATAACCAATGTTGGGAGATTGAACCAATTAATTTTAAAATATGTTATATGTCCCTCAATATTAATTGGGTCCTTCAAATCTGAATTGTATTTGGAATTTAATTGGAACTGTTGCAATCCTTCAAAAACTTACTGGATTCAGGAGTTTTTGGATATGAGAGGTCAATCTATGTAATCTAATTGATTTTTCTAGCCAAAAGCGTTGGTCATCAGTGCCGAGGATTTCACCGAGGCTATATCCTATAGGTTTGATCGATCTTGCTTTATAATAATTAATCATCAAGTATTTGAATTCAAATCATTACAATTAGAATTTCCGATCTTAAGAGTATAATCCAATGGCTTTTTGAGGATAGGGCAGGTGTAGCAGGAGGATCTTGATGATAGTGTTGATAGGATATAGAGTTCGAGAAAATTTTTCATTAGCAGGATCTGGAATTCTGGACGATCATGAAGAACGAAGCAAAGAGTAAAATCCTTGAATGGTCTTTTTAACAAATGACTGAGTTAATTAGGTTTTAGTGGAAACCACGTGTCAAATTTTCATTGGTGCGTCAAACCACTTGGCAATCCAAGGTGGTTTGATGGGAGCTCCTAAAAATTTCTCCCTCTCCTTGGCACTATATTAACTTTGGTTGTTCTTGACTTTTAATCTTATGTACAACTGTACATAAAATATGTAAAAAATTACTGTTGTGACAGTGACACCCTAGCAAAAGATATTAAAACTCATTAATTATTGCGCTCCACAAGACAAACACGGGTTTATTTAGCAACAAAACAGTAAACATTGTTTAATAAGGTTAGAAAACATAAGTTTTATCTCTTTGTCTTCTGGTCTATCTTTTATCTCACTAGTATTATTCCTCGTCCCAGTGTTCTTCCTTTTCTTCTTTCTCTGCAACCATCATAGATAGATTAATAGATAGTAAAGTTACACCCTAATCTGAAAGTTCGTCATTGCATCTGGATTAGACCAAACAAGAAGAATGAGAGGGCCTCCGAAACTTGCAGAGTGACCCGGGAAGGCGAAACCTAGGTTTCGTGATGGCGGCGGGGAGGCTCGTGCTCTCCAGACCGAATAGTGGCGAGACGACGGCAACGTGGGCATGGAGAGATTGTGGTTTCTCCTGTAGCGATGCTGGGGTCTCGATCAAGGATTTCGAGGGCTCTGGTTGAAGCGATTCTCAACTGAGGGTGATGTTGCGACCGTGGCATTGAGGATCGGGGTGGAGCGGCGACGTTGGTGTCGACGCTTGCAGATTTGGGGGCGTGGCAGCATGGCTCGGTGCCTTTGGTGGTGTTGGGCTGGGACGTCCTCGGCCCAGGCAATGGGGATGCAGGTGCGCCACGCTTTGTGGAGGCAACAGGTGGACCGAGGCTGGTCTCTCAAGAGCCAATTGTGACTAGGCCGGTGGTTGAGATCGGTCAGATGCTGGAGGTCAGTGTTGCAGAAGGCTGTGGACAAGAAGAAGTCCCGGAAAAATCGACGGGCAACCTTAGTTTCGGACTAGGTTTGGTCGTGAGTTTGACCGGGCTGGTTGCTGGGCAGGTGGTTTCTGGGTCAGTGTTGACTGGGCCTAGGGATGCTGTTAGTGGGTCGAAGGCAGGGACTTGACCTATTTGGCTCAAATCTGAAAATGGGGGCTATATGCTGCAGACCTTCAAGAAGAGGCCGAGAAGCGACCTGATGCCGAGATTGTTGGCTACTAAGGAGGCTGAAGATGATGTTGGTTCCAACCCTACAGAGAAGGGACTAGCATTTTCTTAAGTTATCTAGGCTTTTAGACATTCTGGACTCAAGCCTTTTGGTGTAGGGGTAATTTCTTTAAGCCTTTCTAAGATGTTTCTAGTTGATATTTGTACCACAATTGCGTGATTGATAGATTAGACTAAATGAATATTTGTTCCTTAGAGAGCGAGATTATTCTTGCATAGTTTAGGCTGGCTGTTCAGCGAGCATCTTAGAGATTTTAATGGGTCTAGTTGTGGCTTGGATAGGTTATCCGATTTGTCCCGGGAGTTTGTCTGTAAGTTCTGTTAGACTCTAGCCTGCTTTCATGACTTGATTACTAATGCAATCAATTCCTATTCAAAAAAAGAAAAAGAAAAGATTAATAGATAGTATTTTTGTTCCCGCTTGTCTTTTTTGGGGATTTTTTCTTTATGTTCTACAACTATTTTGTCTATACCCCAATCAAGGTTTGAGCCACCCTCTTTTCAAATCCTACCGTTTGGACCTCCAAATTTGATAGTTGAACCTCTCTTACTTCTTAAACCTCAAAATTCACTTTTTTGAATACTTAAAAAGCTAAGTATACCTGCTTAATTTTACCAAAACACCCTTGAAGAATTAAATTTGTATCTTCAACAATTTGTTGTTGTTTTTTAATCTTTATCAATTTAACCACGAAGAATTTTGTAAGGGAGCCTACATTTTTTGTGTACTTTCATCCAGTGGTGGAACCGGTGGAACCAAAAATTGATTTTTTGAGGGGCCGAACAAGTAGACAATTATGAAATTTTTTTTGTTAATCCAAATCATAGTTTTTGTTTTTTTTTTTTTTATGTTTTTTTTTTTTTTTTCAATATGAATGGTTTTGAAAAAGACTTTAGTTATGCAATAAATAATATATAATATATTGATTAAATCTACTTAAAAGGAGTTGACCTTAGATCTTAATTAGTAATAACTATATATACCAAAATATTCAAAGAATTTAGTTTAAGGAAATTTCAAATCAGATTGATTTGAATTTATTTTTGTATTAAATGAGGGAGCCATGTACAGAAATTAATTATTTTAGATAACTTATTTTAATGGGAGAGGTAAGAAAAGTATTTATTTATTTATTTTCTCTTTGTCCTTGTTTGTCTTTTCATATGAGTTATTAAAGTCTAATAAGAGTTGAAAAAAAGATGGAGGTCCAAATATCAAATTTTGAGGTCTAACTAGAACTTTTTTTTTTTTGGCACTGAATTATAATATGTAATGAGTATGACTCTTTATTAAGATTATTAAAATTGTATCGGTGGGAACCACGTGGTGTGGTGTGTTGGTCGAACTGCCTAGTCTGGAACCCCCATGTCTAGCGTTCGAATCCCAGCTCCATCCTGTGGCCAGCAGATTTGAGGGACCCTTTGGGTTCGTGCGTCTGCGGTGCAGTGAATTAGTCTGGTTTTGCCTGGCTTTCGCTGTAATGTCGGTGCAGGTGTCCTGGTGCTGGGATACCATTGCATGGGTGTGTGAGTTACTGACAGCTAACTACCCGATAAAAAAAAAAAAAATTGTATCGGTGGGCCGTGGCCTGTTGGTTAGCTAGCCTAACTAACAGTTCAAATTTCACTGACATCAGGAGTGGATGGGGTGTTACATTGTCGTTCAAATCTAGATAAATAATTCATTGTTTACGCTATCGCCATTATGAAAGTCTTCTGTTATAATCTTTCGTCCTAATCAACAAAGCATTTGACATCTCACACATTAGATTAGAGTCCCAATTTTTGTATACAACAACCATTGTATTGAACAACATCAAGAGAGAGAGAGAGAGAGAGAGAGAGAGAACAAATTTAGTGTGAGAAATATAAACAACAAGTGAGATGAAAGAAATTTATAGAAATTCGTTGTGATATTTTGTGTTTTGGCAAAACTATTTCTAGCATCAAAATGTTTTCTAGCCCTCTTCTTTTCAGTTTTCACCTCATAATTCCGGACCCGGATATTTATCTACTGTTATGGTCTCGGCCCCGACCCATTCCAAGAAACAAACAAACCAACCCAACCCAATGAAAAATGATGCAGAACGAAATTCTTATCCACTCTCTCTTCGTCTTCCTTGACGTCACTGAGACCATAGCTGCCTTCCGCTTCTAACAAAGTCACTCACTGCTTAAGCTTCCACCCAGAATAGCACAAGTCTTCGCCTTTCATGGCGACCCATTTCTCTCCTGCGACTCCTGCACGGTCCATCCTCCAACCCAAGCTAAACCCTCCCAAAGCCCTCCTCTCCATTCGAGGTACATAACCCATTTAGCCATTTTGTAGAGCTTGTTCATTCCTATACTTGAAAGTAATGATTTTTATGCTATTGGTTCAATCTCTGAGGGACCCTTTTGGAGTTCTGTGTTGTAATCGTTTTTGTGGCTTCGTTTTGGATTGGTGGGTGTTGTTGTTTCAGATACTAAATGCTGTAATTTTTTTTTTTTACAGATTGTTATGGCGGTGCACGGGCTTGGAAGAAATGCCAGCCCAGTACTGTTAATGTGTGCTCATGGAGCTCAGCTGCTAGTTATGTGGCACCTCCGGGAGGCGCTGCCAAGTTTTCTGGCAATCCCATTGTTGTGAAGAAGCAATTGTTGCAGAAGAGGCAAGTTTTTATTGGCGCAGAATTGTACTCTCGGCTGTTTGAATTGTTGTGGATGTTGTAATGGACTTGAAATTGGGTTATAAATGCATATGTTGGTTTAGCATGTGACAGTCATGTACTCAGATGATTCTATAGTCTGAAATGCAATGGGGATTTGGGGTGTGTAGAGTTGCCACTATGGTTAATGTAATTTCTCCCAGTTAGTGGTTGTGTGTAGACTGATTCACTTTCTGATATTTATTTTGATGAAATATCCAGAGCTGGAACTGTAAAGGCAGCTACTATTGAAGAAATAGAAGCGGAGAAGTCTGTGATCGAAAAAGATGCTGTAAGTTTTTCTATGTGGTCTTGGAGAATAAGATGTATTGTGTGTGTTTGGGTAAAAATGTATTTAAGGGCTCTTTGAGTTTTTCTGATGGAGTCAGGAAGAGCACATTTGTATTGAAAAATGTCTGTTATATTTCAGAAAGGCAGGATGGAAAAGACTATTGAAACGGTACGATCCAATTTCAATTCTATTAGGACAGGGAGGGCAAGCCCAGCCATGCTGGACAAGATTGAGGTAAGAATTAATTTAAGGGTTTGTCTAGCCCCTTTCACAATTCATTCAATTTCGACCTTTTCTTTTTTCTTAAAGAGGTATACTTTTCTAGGTTGACTATTATGGAAGTCCAGTTGGCTTGAAGAGCCTTGCTCAAATTAGTTCTCCTGATGGAGCTTCCCTATTGATTTCGCCATATGATAAATCCAGGTATTTCATAAGCTAAAGGCATTAACCTAGTAGGGAAAGTAGAAGATCAGTGCATCATGCTGCTTTCGCACTCAAGTAATACACGTCTGCTATGCTAGTCGCTACTTATTTACTTACTCTTCCCACATGAAAGGAGGGAGGGCACAACGTAACATTAGCTAGCTAGCTATATTTCACTGATAAGGGCGGGTTTAAAATTTTCTCACTACTGCTGTAAGTGCATTTTAGAACAACAATTAAACAAAAGATGTCTCCAGTGACCTTAATGTTCTGAGCTGTCAGGAGATGGTGTCTTCTATTGCGGGAGTGTATTTGGCACTAACTGGATTTTTTTCCCTTAGTAATCTTTCTTTCTGATAGGCATATCTCCTTTTTTCAGCTTAAAGTCTATTGAGAAGGCCATAGTTGCCTCTGATCTTGGCATGACTCCAAATAATGATGGAGAAGTGATACGGCTGACCCTGCCTCAACTCACATCAGACAGACGGAAGGTATTTTCTCATCTATGATCTTCCTTTAATGTGCTCGTTCATTGGAATTTGACGAAAGTTATATCCAATACAAGTTATGTGGAATTTGAATTAAATATCATAGATTCATTCTTGGTAATACAATGACAACTGTTATAATCAAGATGCTCAATTCTGAAAATTTCTGATACATTGAAGATACCAAAATATTCTAATTTGTCATGATGTATAATAATCAAGCATGTTCTCTAATATGTACACTACCTTTTTATTTTTATTTTTTTTCAATGCAGGAATTGACTAAAGTTGTATCAAAACAAGCTGAAGAAGGGAAGGTACAGTAGCATTTTTGACTGATACTTGGAGAAAAATCTATCCCTTTGTTGTGGATTTATCATTATTTAATTTTTTGGGACTTTAGTTGTACAGTACATCTGCTTGACCAGATCCTCCAAATTGTTATGCTAATAAGCTAATCCCATCCCCACCTACCTTTCCCTTCCTTCAGTTGTTCCTGGTGAGGTCTCATCATTGGACCAATTGAAATAAAAACTCAGAGCACCTAATGCACTTTGAAAATTCTTTCTTTATCAACCATTGGGTATGTTTGCATTCACACTGTTAAGTAATTGATCTTACTTTTTTGAAATGCCTACTTTTCAATTGTTATAGGTAGCATTGAGGAACATAAGAAGGGATACTTTAAAAGCTTATGAAAAACTTCAGAAGGTTTGAATTTTAAACCCATTCATTGCAACCCTTTATCTTTCATTTTCACTCTCATATTGCTCTTGTCCTGCCCCTCTTGTTCTTTTCTTTTTCCCTGGCCCATTTTACTTTTACATTACATTCCTTGTTGACCTCAATTTTTGTTCTTTAGGAAAAGAAGCTCTCTGAGGATACTCTCAAGGACTTTTCAAGTGATTTGCAGGTAACTTAAAGCTTTTGTATAGTTTGATTATCTACACCATTATAACTAGATATTGTGGTTTATCTGAGGTTAATGAAGCCAACTACTGATTAGTTTCTTGGAAATTTCTTCCAAAATTTGAGGCACCTACTTCTTGTTTTTTGAGTGCCTGGATATTCATTTCAAAGGTTACTGCAGAATAAATACTGTCTAAAATTAGCACCATTCAACTTGGATTGAATTTAAAAGAATTTCTGAAAATGACCGTCTGCATTGTTTGTGCAGAAATGGACAGATGAGTATGTGAAGAAGCTTGATACCATATCCAAACAGAAAGAGAAGGTACTACCTCTATTTGACTATTTTCTACTTTTGTTAATGTCTGCGTTACCTGCGCCGTAGTAATTTTATATGCTGGTTCTAGTTTTAATCTACTTCCTTGAAATTTAACATATATTTGTCTGCAATTGTGTTTCAGGAATTGCTGAAGGTTTAGGGTTTGTTTATGTTCATGCACCAATGTAAATGGTTGAGCTTCAGTTTTCGAACTTTTATAGTTCCCCTCTTTTGTGTTGATAACTTGCAATGTTGTTTATACCCACCTCATGAAAAGACCTTTTGAATGAACCACACATTTTGTTTCAAGGTAAAAAAAAAAAAAAAACAATTGAGCCATGTTCAATTTTATGGCTTTCAATTTGAAGTGTGCACCGGATCAAATGAACTCTGGTATGATTTGTGAGTATTAGACAAAAGGAGTCCATTTTCTTTTCTTCTTTCAAGAAGATGTACATTTTCATCAAAAGCAAGCATGCTGCAAGCTCGATTTTGTTGTTCGAAGTATATAAATCTATCTGAAAATTCTGCAGAGTCTACTGCACTGATTCTGCTTCTAGAGAAATTCCATTTGTATATTCATATGGGTGATATGACCTCAGGATGATATCTTCCATTCCTAAGAATCATATCCATGAAGAAATGGAACCTGATGCACTTTCAGGTGAATGCATTGGATTTCAAATGGAATCTGATATATTCTCCAATTTGACTTGCCTTGCATTTTTCATTGAAAAATATCTATGCTTATCTAGGACATGGCTCATTTAGGATCCTTCATATGTCATTCCTACATGGCCGTTGTCACACTTTTTTCTTATGAAAACAATGCGGTACCTTACCCTACACAATGTCTTTGGCCCAAAGTGAAAAGGTCCTTGGTCCTATCCCACGGTGCTTTGCTACATTCAATTTCTTAGAAACTTCCAAAGAAAAGGATTAAAACTTTTTTATGATATTTAATTTTTGGTGGGACAGTACAATAAGAGATATATTATAGGGAGAGACTCTAGTGTGTATTTTAAAATTAACAGTTGGATGAGTAGTCTCAATTTTAGTTGAAATATTAATAGTACAACACATATATCATCGACCTGCTGATTTAAAAATTCTCATTTTAAAGTTTTCATTAAAGTCTCACTCAGATATTACATAAATAACGTCAGTTATTCTCTAATGTAACTAATATAAAAGTTCAGATTAATTGAGTTGATAACAGTTTCGTCGTAGAACAACCACACTACTAGTTTTATGACCACATAAGAAATAGTGACTTAGCTAAGTTAGGCATGATTAAGCCTAAATGGGTTAAACCAATCAAAATGTGTTTAATCCCAAAGTCAATGAATTTTTTATGTCGGTACTCTGAGCTTTCGACGTCAAAACTATCAATGTAGTGGCCGATAGACACTTGCAAAGATCACCACCGAGAAGTGTAACAAGGTCAGCCATACCACAATCTAGATAAACCTAAATAGCAAGTCACCAACCCGATCCGCTTCACAGTGTCCAAATCGAAAAGAAGCAATTGAGCAATCGTTGCATAACCCATCCAAGATGAACGACGACCCCTAAGACTAATCGACCCAAATGACAAGAGAAGAAATCGAAGAAAGCACAAGGGGGAGACCCAAAAAACATCAAGAACATGCCCTTAAATAGAGCTGAAAGGCCGAACAGCACATCACCAAACCAGAGAGATCTCTAAATGAGATAAAAGAGAGACTAGCTCGACCATATGAACACCAATGATTCAAGGGAAGAATCAAACTTCTTGTTGAAATTCTAAATAAGGCTGTCGTATGTGCTTGAAATGTCGAACTGTAGTAGAACAAGACAAGGAAAAAAAAACACACACACAACACACATTTTCTTCTTTTTGTTATGAGTCAGCTCATAACAACTTATGTAGGTAATTGGGTATGACAAAGGAAGATGAGCTACATTTTGTCTCTTTCATCTTTATGTGGGTTATCTTTCCAGAATTCCATTAACAAAGACAGGTTACAATTGCAAGTTACATTGAAAGAAGAAAGTCAGAGACCTAACATTTGAGTTTGAACTTTGAATTTTTGTCCCGAGCTCCCGATCTAAGCTCAGAAAAGCAAATAATAGTATAATACATCTCCTCATCTAACCTCTAACACCACCATAAATTCTTTACTAAAAACTAAATGTTTATAAATTTTTGAACTTTAAAATTATAATTTTCATTGACCATGGTGACCTCCACGACTGTACTGGGAGTCTGGAAATGGTTATCGACCCAATTAATAATTAATTATGTATTATTGCTTAGTTAGTTAGTATATTTTCTGGGAATTTCTTTGAATATGTGGAGCATCAAAGTGCTTGCCACCTTGACAGTTCCCGTCCACCAGAAACAAAAAAAAAAAAAGACTATTGTCGATCAAAACAAGTTACAACTTGCACTTGGTTCAAAAACTAATTGATTAGTGTTCTGGAGGTTTTATTTAATTGATTAAGTGCCACCATAGGATGGCTGAGCTTGTCTTGGTCCTAATATTATAATATAGTTTCTGCACTAATTAATCTAGTTTTTATAATGTTGTTTTAGTTGTACAAGCATATAGGAATATGTTTAAAATATAAGTGAAAGTAAGCTCAAGTCAATTACAATCATCACTTTTAGGTAGCTAGGCTTCATCCTCATGAAACAATTAGGGAAAACAGCAAGAGATTTGAGCGTAATTAGTGGCAGAGTCTGGAATTTATTTCTCAGATGAAATAGGAAGAAATTCATACCTTTATCTTTTTTATAATTGTTTTAAATAACTCATGTTAATGAACATAAAATTGAAAGAGAACGTACAGCTGTCTTCACTAACATTCCTGGATCTGCTAAGAAATTCACAATGCGGATAAGCGATTGCCTTCATAAACATTTCTGAATCTCACAAGTAAAGACGACGATAGACGCTTACTTTATTTTATTAAACAGAATAATTTTTTTTATAGCATTAGTTTATTCATAAACATAAACAAAGCTACAAAAGCCTGCTTGTTTCATTCTTTTTCTTAAAGACATATTAAAGGGAATAATAAAATTTGATATGAACTTTCTCGTATTGGGCAAGTGGATGGATTCCCTTCCCAGGGTTTGATACTCAACTAGAAGTATTGAAAAGCCAAAGCACTAAAGAAGCATGCTTTTATTATTTTTTAATTAAAGGAACAGAGACTCTCTCCCAACTAGTTTATAAATCTTAAAACAAAAACTAACGTGTGCAGCCATTATAGAATACTTATAGATGATGATATTGATTGTACTTTATTATATATCTTTCTTTCTATCTGAAGATTATTCTAATGTTTGCATTGATCTGCACCTTCTTCCTTCAATAAAATAATGCCTCCATGATGAGTGATCACCCCCCAAAAGAATACAAAAACTAATCTATTAACGACTTAACAATTCCAATTTTCAAACCATAGACATCGAATCCAGGTATAAAACTCTGATAGCATAGAGAAATAGAATGATTTAATACGTTTCTCTATGCATGAAATGTTATTCCTATGACTATAAAGCTATTAAAAATAGAGCAGAAACGGAGCATATGAAGGTGATGGAGAGAGTCGGGAGAGAAGCGAGAAGGTCAAGCATGGCAGCTGCTGCAACTGATGGACTTTCCGGCCGCAGTGAGATAGTGAGTAACAAGCGTAGGAGAGGAGAGGAGAGCCCGGGAAGCATGGATGAGGAAGATTGCAAGGTGGAGGTGGAAGACAATATGGTGCTTTCTCAGATGTCGTCATCATCATCGGCTCGCCGGAGAAACCATATGGTGGTGAAAGTCTCGAAGCAAGATCAGCCGTTGAAGTTGATCGGCGTTCAAGTTCCGAGGAAGGCTCGTTCAGGTAACACCGGAATTCGAATGTAGAAGCTCTCTGTTTTCCTCTGTTTCTGTAAATAGAAAAAACGTTTATATGTAAGCTTGTAATTTTCTGCAGCTTCAGGAAAACGGTCGCGTGAAAATAGTTCTTCAGGAAATGATGGGGTTGGGAAAGATCAGAATCTGCAGAAACTGAGCGAAGAACCGAGGAAGAAGATGGTTAGTTTTGAAAGAAATTATGTATTTATTTCTTCTTCTGAAAAGTTATAGAAAGCTTGGGATGATTTTGAGGTTTGTTGTTCTGATGGCAGAAACCAACTGGAGTCAAGAATCGACCTCCAAAATCGTTGAAATCGTCTTCTAGGACTGTAGAGGAGGAAATTGAGATTGAGATCGCCGAAGTTCTTTTCGGGTTGATGAAGCAATCTCAGAGCTCTAGGGATAGTGATAGTGTTGAAAGCTCTCCGTCAAACCGGGAAGATAAAGATAGATATGGCATTAGAAACGATTCTAAGACTTCAATCTCAGAACAGGAAAACAGCCATGTCTCTGATCCCGAGCTCAAACATGGTGGGTGTAATAGTTATACTAGTTTTATGGGGCAAATTCTGGTTTTAGATATGAATCTAATGATTTTTCTTTTTCTGTTTGGTATGAAGTCTCCAAGGAGAACAATTCTAATGCAGAAGCAGTTGAGAAGCCAAACATGGAAACTTCTTTGCCGAATTGGGAGCCAAAATCTGAAGATGTATCCGGGTCAGTAGAGTTGCAGAAGGAGGAAGCCAAGCCATTAGAGGTACCGGAGCTTAAAAGCAAGAGAGAGGACAAGTTTGAATTTGATCTCATGGTAAAGATTCATGTTATTAGTTTCCAAATTACATTTCCATTGGAATAAAATAATGCTCTCCGATTTGCTGAAGAATAAACGCCTGCCTCTTTTAACAGGCTCCTCCTCCTATGGAGGATTCAGCATCTGATAAACTTGTGGCGGAAGCTGTGCTTGAAACACAGCAAGACAAGAAGATAGAGGTAATCACGGAAAAGATAAATGAGAATCCAAACCGAGATAGTGGCACTAAATTACAACAGCAACCTAAGACTATCATTCCTAAACTGGAGAGAACTGACTGGCGAAGCGGTCTTTCAGCCACCACATTACAGGTTTGAGACTTCAGCCTTTTAGCCATGCCGAAAAAATCTTATTTTCTCTGAAACAGAAAGTGTTAATTTTGCTGTAATGTAAAATGTAGCCCGGGAATTCATCTCTGTCTCAATCATGTGCTAAGACTAGATGTGCAACTCACCATTACATCGCTCGCAACATATACTTGCACCAGAAGGTTACAAATATGAACAATCTCTGGCCAGCAGCAGGTGGTTCTGCTCCTCTATGTGGCACCAAGCCAGACATAGTTGTTGGAAACCCAAGTCTAGGAAGCGTCTCAGGTCAGAGTGCAAAAGAATCAAAAGATCAGATTTCTGAGGCTGCATTCATAGAATCAACAAGAAGCAAGAAGCTTGTGGCTCAACAATCTCCATCACAGCCGGCCTCTGCTGGTAATCTAATGGTAAGCTTTGTCATCTGTGTAACGGTTTCTTGGATTGAGTGCAATGTATCTTCTAGTTCAATTTGCTTAATCAATTTCCAACTTCCCCCGAGAATGGTATTACAAATTTACAATTGCTTCACTCTTTATTCTAATGTAGCATGGACCTACTTTCAAATTCTCTGTGGGACAAAATCAAGCATCAGTTGCAGCAACCAGTAATCCATCTGGTCCTTTGAAATATACAGAATTGACAAACAATGCATCACATTTTAGTCATTCAGCATTGTCAACAATAGCTGCAGCAAACCTCAGTAGCCCGAATATGACATTCCAAGAAGGTCCGTACTTAGCAATTAATGGGTATTCATTCCCCATTTCAACTCCTTCAGGAACAACACTGGCATTTCAAGGAGGAAACTCTACTCAGGCAGTGCCTTCATATAATGGTCCTTTCTATTCAAATCAAATGTTTCACCCTTCTCAGCTTCATCAGCAACAGTCTCACTCGCAGTTGCAGCATCAAGTCCGATCAATCCATCAAAAGAACACTGGAATTTCAACCGATTCATCGTTGTTTCACAGGCAACTAGAGTCTCAGCAACCGCAGAAAACACAATTTAGCAGTATGAAATCACAGCAGTCACAAAAACAGTATGTGCCACAATCCCTTCAGCCTTGCAAGCCTGAGGGTGACATCAATGGGGGGAATACTGCATCTTCTCAGACGCAACGTAGTGTTTATGGTTATGGGCAGAATTTTGCAGTGCCACTTCAACCCATGAACTTTACCATGATGCCCTATGTAACATTGAGTGGTGGTGGCAGTGGAAATCACATTGAGCAATCACAACAACAGGACTTAAAGGGTGTCTTTGGCATGTCATTTGCCTCCATCAGTGGAAATAAGGGTACAGGTAAACTCCTGAACTTTTCATCCATGTCACAAAGTCCAGCAATGTATCAAACCCTTCCAGCAACCCAAGGTGCACACCAAAACCATCATCATCATGTATCTGAAAGGAAGACTGGAAGCGTTTCCGACAATCCTGATCATGATGGGTCTAAAGCTGTTACTGGGAGGTCAACAGTGCAGACCCTTGTTTTTGATAATTCAGCAACAAATCTCAACTTCACAACCTCGAATTCTCATCAACAGCACCTCTACCAGTTTCAGCTTCAGCAGCAGCAACCTGCTATGGCAGCTAAGAGTAAAGCACCAAAGAGCGCTCCTGTCTTCTCACAAGCTCTAGTACAGTGCAATTCTTCTGTCCAATCTCCTAACAACTCCGGAAGATCATTGACTTCCCAAATTCCGATTACAACTTCAGCAGTCAATAGTTTTCTTCAACAACAAGGAAGAGCTTCACAAGGTCAGACTCTTCTATCTTTTGGAGGAAGCCCTAAATCGTCCTTAGCAGTACCACAAGGTCAAGTCACTAACCCTAGTTTGCTGACGACTTGACAACAAGGGTTTTGTCAAGTAAATTGGCAGCTAGTGCAGAAGTGAGTACAAAGTGGACGACCAAACGACAAAGGGGGTTAGGCTTACATTTTGTCAATTTATGAACTAGTGGAGGCTGTTCAAAACTTCTGGGTGGTTCATAGGGGGGTCTAATTTAGATTTGATTGGTCTAATCTGATCGTGATGTGTATATATATATATATATATATATATATATATATATATATATATATATATGATAAAGATTTTGACTATGAAGCAATGCATTCTTTTTCTGTAAATATGAATCAGCAATTTTCTCTTTTGTTTGAGCGGGGGGCCATGGCAATTGTAAGTCAGCAAGAAAAACAAACAAGCTTTAAAGAAGTCTACCACTTGAGAATTTAGGCAAAAAGATGATGCTGGAGGTGGACGTTACTGAGGTTCATTGGCTTCTGGTATTGTATGTGTTACCAGTCCTTGTAACTTTGTACAGCTTGTTTGAATGGACCTGCATTTTGAGAAAGACACCGAATTCACTAGCTCTTGATTAAGAAATAGTGAACTTGACCCTAACCTAAATCTCTATTCTCTTTGCCCCTATAGTTTAACGTCAGAATTCAGTTGTTGGTGGCTTGCAAGGTTTCAACGATTGCAATACTGCTGAATACGTAATTGGAGATGACGAAATAGAGATATTTAGTTTATTAAGATTGAACTTTGATATTCCAAGGCTTATAAAGTATGATTAAACATGAAACGGGAGAAAAAGTATAAAAACGTGCCGACTCTTCTAAATGGCTCCCATCTACTCCTGAAGGATAGAAGCCAAATTGAGCTTGACATCTTCTTTGGCTTGTTTATCAAATGGTTCCTCACCTATATACAAATCCAGAATCGATTTACACAGGAGTTTGCTTTGGATGCTCCCTACATCATTTCCGTCAACTACAAAAATGTGACACACGTTAAGATTGGTAGTAATCTTATAAGTGAAAAGCCAAAAGTTTCCTAAATCTAATTCAGTAGATGTGACCTACTCAAAACAAACACTTGCAGCAAATCAAAATAGAGAATGGGAGGGAAAAAAAAAATCATTTGTTGTAATATATTGTGAAGAAAATGATACATTAAATGAAAAGGGAAATCTTACTGGTTGTTCGAAGTACATAGCCCGGTTCCCTTGACAGATCTATTATAGATCCTCGTGGTATTTTAATTTCATCTTTGAATTGAGAAGTGAATCTACAATAAATTCAACTATTAGTTTGATATAACTTTACTGAAATTTACTATAAGATTCGACATGTCATAAACTATGGCTTCTAAACAGAGAACAAGAAAACAAAATCCAACAAATATGAGAAATATTACTGCAAGCCGGCAAGAAACTGATGCAAATAATGAAGATAGAAATTTCAGTATTGGAAGGTCGAATATCCTCCACACACATATAATATTGTTACTCACTTATTCGATACTATTTTTCCAAGGGATTTTAGGCACTCAGGCACAACAGTTGTTCTTTTTTAGTCTGCTATGTACATGGGTTATTTCAAACTAGAAATTGAGTTGAAATGTAATGATCATAAGTTTGTTCATTTTAACTATAAGGTTAGATAATGACCAAAGATAATGGGTATACCTTTGTAGCAATTCTTGATTATCTGATCCCCCAAACTTCTGAAGTCTGGTTCCTACCGACTCCTCAAAAGCACTACGTACAGAACCGATGCTCAATTTGCCATAAACTATTTGAAGTCTAACAGTCACACCTATATCAGTTTCCAGCAGTACATCATTATACTCCTTGTTTTCCTGGAGTTCAGAAAGGGACAATTTCCCATATTTTTTGCCGAGTAATTTCTTTACGTCTATATCATCAGCATAAATACCTGCAGATAAGCATTAAGCACAACCACATTGTAATGGAATCCATCAAAAAGTCTATGCATCTGCACAAGGCAGATATAAAAGAAATACACCAAAAAGCCTTTCAAGCATAGCAGAAATAAGTTGGACAATATCATTACGCATGCAAGGAAACAAATAATGTGAAACAAGGAGCACATACGTGTCTGGCCAAACCACTGTGGCACTTTCCATGCCACTTCATTTTAAGCAACAGTAGTAGATAATTGGCAACCTTCTGTGTCAGAGCTGATGCCAAATGTGTTACCCCAGTCTAATTAACAGTGAAAATGAGAGTATCAAATTCTTATCATCACCGGATTATAAAGCCAGTGCGCATCAATCTATTACCACCAAATGACACCTATTCAACAACGTTATGTTCGATCCATTTCAAAAATCCACTAACCCCTTACATTACTCAACTAGTCTACACATTCCTACTGACATTTTCCGATTATGCACATAGTTATCATACAGGCTGAAAATCACATGCATTATACCTCACACAAGACACAACTAATAAGCAAGCATTATTATAGTGTAGCTTACCCAATCAATACAAGTTTGAAAAATTTCAACGCGGAAAAGAAACAAAATTTAAAAGGAAAGAGAAGAGAAATGTGATACCATATGCATACACATCGATGTTCTTCAACCCCAGCAGCCGTTTTCTCCTCAACCCAATTCCCAGAAGTCGCCGAGTCCCGTCCAGCACCGACGGAAACGACACCCCCGTCTTGGAATCGACGACGGAGGCCGGAGTGTCGTTCAGGGACAGCGAGCCCCAAAGCGGCAGCGAGCGATCGGCGAGGAAGAAATTCAGTGCGTTCTGGAGAAATGGGTTCGTGGGGTTAGTGTGCGCGACGGCAGCGAATGCGGCAGCGCCGGCGGCGAGGGTTACGGCGGCGGTGAAGGGACGTGAGGTGGCGGATGAATGGGTGGCGGGAGTGGGATTTGGGGGCTGAGAAAACGAGAAGGGGAAGCGGAATGACACCATGGTTACAGCTCGAAACTGGTGGTTTCTTTGATTCGGTTGTAGTACAAAAGTGGTATAGTTAGGGAGGTTGGCACGTGCCATCTCATCATTTTGGGGGCTTGGGTCTGGCCTAACAGACTTGGGCCACAAATACCCCTAATAACTATTATGCCTGAGATGAGTTTGGTATTTTAATTTGATGGCCGAGTCCGATAACAAGTTGAGCTAAAGAATGAAAAATGTAGACCCTTTTTTTTTGGGTCAATTGTATTAGATGGTCCAAAAGGTACATCAAAATACAAGAGGTACAACAGACCCCAGCAATAAAAGGCACATAGGCCCCAGCAACAAGAGGCACATAGGCCCAGCAATAGAGGCACTTAGGCCAAGCAAAAACAAAATAAAACCCATAATGAGTTTGGCCAAATTACATCTTAGAAGCCCAAAGATAAAAGAAAGAAACCCTAAAAATCCTAACAGCCACCACATTTTCATCAGCCGCAAAGTATTCCTGCCGCAGTAATCAAGCTGTTGCTTGACATGAATTCGCCGCCGCAGCACCAGATCATACCGCCTTCTCCACCGGTTGTGACACACGCCAGGCTCAGGAACGTCCAATAGAAACTGAGTAACCGAAGAGGGAGTGATTACCGAGGTAATCTGAACACCCTCTGTTGAGATAACAAAAATTCGCCAACGGGTGAAAGTTTGTTTAGAGGTGGTGGAGCAGGGAGTAGATCTGAAAGCTAAATCGGTCAAACCTGCCAAACAAGAACAATAACAAAGGAGGAGGAAAATCTTTGCTAAAAAGCTTATGAAACATTGATGTGAGATAGGATTTGGGTTGTGATGATGGAGTGAAGAGGTGGAAAGGTGATGGGGTTGATGAGAGTGAGAGCTCGCCCAGTCATGACGGAGCTCATGATGGCAGCATATGATGGGTATGTGGAGAATATGAAGGAAATAGAGGTAAGAGAAAGAGGAGGAAAATGAAGGAAAAGGGCAGATCTGGTCAAGAAAGAGGCTGGGTGGATGGAGTGGAGATGGAGGTAAAAGTAATGGTGGGGTGGGTGGTGGTGGTGGTGGAAACGGAGGTGAAGGTGAGACTCTCAAAATGATGGCTGATCTGAGAAAACTTCTAGAGAGAAGGAGGAGCCTCTCTCTCTAGAAACTTTCCCGACTCACAAAACGTACAATTGCTTGAAAAAAAAAAAAAAAAATGTAGACATTGAGGTGAAGTGAATATATACATATGTTTTCTTACCCAAAAAAAAAAAAAATACACACACACATACATGTTTTCGTGTGAGAGAAAGATTTATGATTGATGGTTTTATTGTTATTTTTGTTAAATTAAACCCATAACGGCGGTAATATATATAATTCATCTCAAGTCAGAGTGATCATTACATACTCTTCTGCTGTCATCTATAAACAAACAAGAAGATGTGTTAGTAATCATAGTGGTATATAGAACTAGGTCCGCTCATTAGACATCAAATACATCAAAAAATGAGTATATTTTTTTGGTATTACTCCAGAAGATTCGCTAAATCATATAAAGTGCATAGCTCCCTAACAAATTGAGAATTATTGAAAATAGACTAAGCTACTAACATAGGGTCCCTAAACAAAGAGAAATAATAGAAAGAAAATCTAACTAATACTATGGCCCTAGGGCAAAAACCCTAGCCCGAATACAAAGCATGCATGCATTACCCGGTCGGCAGTACCCTTCAGAATATTTATTCGGTCGGCAGTATCCTTTGATGCGTCATTTGATCTGCAATACCCTCTGATACCTCATCTGGTCGGCAGTACCCTCCAAATGACATGAGATGGTTAGTCGGTACTAGCTATCGCCTCCTCGTATTCCGGTCGGCAGTACCCTCTGATGAGTCACATGGTTGACAATGCCCTCTAGGTGACATGAGATGACTAGTCGGCAATACCCTCTAGTCATCGATTATTTTATCATGTGAGAATTTGAAATGATTTTGAGATGCGTGTATTTAATGAGATGATTTACAGTATGTTTTGAGATATCAGTACCAGAGGACAGTTAAAAGTATTTTCATGAAACTCGTATTGCATGCTTGGTTTTATATGAAAACAAATTTGGGAAAGCATTAAATTTTATTTTATTTTCTTAAAATTATTTATATTCGTCCACTCACTCTAACAGTTTTTCTAAATGCTTTTCCTTGGGTTTTTACTTTTATTTTTTGTGCCCAGTTAGTTGATATCTAGCGTGCATAGGAGTCGAGACATAGTGTAAGCCACTTCCATCTTCGTTGTAGGTTATATGTTTAACCTACTTGTACTGTACTTCAGTCTTTGATCTAGATTGCTCTAATAGCCTAATTCAATTGTAATGATAAGATGATATTAGAGATTGTGTTTAAGTTTTCTTTTATATTACTCGATGGGAGCTAAATCCTTGAGGAGAAAATGTGGTTGGTAAATTGTGGAAGTATTCATTTGTGTGTCACAGGTTTGGGTAGTCCACTTTTATTGTAGATTTTGTCAAATTTTTGGCAGAGTTTCCGCTAAGGTGGACTCTGCAGATCCATTTCAGATTTCATGGTGAAATCTAAATATGTTAAGACATTCATAATCGTGATTTACGTTTCTAAACATGGAAGATTCATGTTGAACAGATTCAGTTCGTTCATTGATTCAATATAGTTTGATACCTTAATGATAATCATTTTGGCTAAAAATTTGCAAAGGCCGGGTCAGGCGGGCTTAGGGCCGAAAGGCCAAATGATGACCCCTACGCTAAGGGATCCATTTTTTTGTTCATCTTAAGAGATATTTTGTGGGATCCACTTTTCGATCACATATCGGCATCTAGACTGTTCAATTCTTATGACTCCATAAATTCACTTATGCAAATTTTCAGTCAAATTGATACCGTTAAGGTATCGAGTTAGATTAAATCAATGAATGAACAAAATCTATCTAACCTGAACAATTCATGTTTATAATTCTAAATCACACTTATGGATGCCTTAATGATTATCAATTAAGCTGAAAATTTACATAAGTGATCTTGCTCATATAGACCTAAAGACTGAATGGTCGAGATGTCAATAAGTGATAAAAAAAAGTTGGTCTAATAAGCGATCTCTTAAAATTGCTAAAAAAAGAATCCTTTACTAGGAGAGCCTTGTGTGTGTGTACAGATCCTATCTAGAGCGAGACCTTGCTCTGAAATTAAAGTGCACTTTTAGAGTTTATGGTCATTTTTTGGTCACATATTCACATCTCGACCGTTCAGCTTTTAGGTACTAATGTATAGATTATCTCTGCAAAATTTCAGTCAAATTGATGTTTGTTAAGGCATTGATAACTGCCTTAAAGCTAGTACAGTTTAGGTTGGACAGATTCAGTTCGTCCATTGGTTTAAGCGAGTTAGATACATTAAAGATTATCAATTCGGCTGAAATTTTGCAGAGATGATCTATACATTAGTACCTAAAAACCGAACAGTCGAGATGTGGATATGAGACTGAAAAGTGACTCTAAACTCTAACATCGCACTTTAGTTTCAGAGCGAGGCCCTCGCTCTAGATAAATATTATATATATATATGTATATATACTATTATTAAGAGAAAATATTTTGTTAACCAAAATTGAAATATTACACTTTTATATCCTCCAAATATTAAATAACTTTCTATATCTATCTAATTGTAAGGACAAAAAAGTCAAAATTTAAATATATAATTAATTTTTTATTAGTTTGTAAAAACTTCTAGATTGATAACCACCAACTTCTCCACACTCATAGAGTGTGAGCAGTTTCAAGTGTGTGTGTATAACTTGCATTTTTGCTGCAGCAACCATCAATTATGCTTTCCAATAAAAGCAAAACTGATCAATTCAAGTGGGAGTGAAGGGCTGTCACTCGGCCAGTTCGAATCGGTTATAGGTATTACCAACTTCAAGACCAAAGCTTTTGGTTTCAAAATTGAGCTACCAATTACCAACCAAAATTTTCGGTTTTTAATTATAACTACCAAATTCGGTATTTCGGTTTTTGGTATTACCAACTTTAAAACAACTAATTCTTCGTAATTAAAATTAGAACGAACAAAAATAGATTCTTCAATTTTATAGTCGTAAACTTTGTACTCATCTCTTAATTATAGCTTTCTTTTGTATATATGACATCAAGTTTGAGTCATTTTCAATAAAACTAGGTTATTTAACCATCTTTGACTAAGTTACTTAAAATACATGTACTATTAATGTAGCGTATGTAGAGACTTGCCATCATAGTGATGATTTTTGATGATTTCAAGGGTTGTGATCATATATAGTGATGATTTTTTGGTAATAGACTTGCCTTGAACTTGTTTTTTTGTTTTTTATTTTTTTAGATTTGGGTTTTTTGGCTGGAATAGTAACCGAAGATGGCCTTAGGTACCATTTAAAATGAAATCGAAAAGTTCGGGTACTGGTTGTGATCAAAATTGAAGTTCAGGTACCATCGATAAAATAGAGGAAAAGTTCAGGTACCATTTGTGATAATAACCCAAAATTTTATGTTTATTTCTTAATATACATGTATTTTTTTTTTTGAATCAATCGATAAATGATTGTCAGGAATAAAACTCAGGCCAGAATGGCCATTACATACCCCTCCGCTACCATTCTCAGATAGACAAGAGGCTGTGGGGGGTACCACACGGTACATATAGACTAGACCATTCATTATACAATCAATGCTCACATAAAAAAAAAAAAGCCTATTACTACGATAACATAGGACATAGTAATAGACCGAGTAAAACTATACTCATTAGCACCCGAAAGAAAAACTAACAAGCATAGTCCCTAGAAAAAGGGTTATTTGATAGCCCTAGGTCCAAACACTTAGCCCAAGTAACAAAGTGATGGCCCAGGCCAATAGATAGCAGCCCAAAAGGACATCCTGCCAAGGTCCAACAGCGAAGCCTAGCCTATCTTCTCTCCACAGCCCCGCGCCTTCAAGCTCCACGCACCGCCTTGTCGCCTCGACCACCTCCTTGCCTCCACTGCCTCCAATCTCGCGCCCAACCAAGAAGAGATCGAGGGACGACCCGCACCACAGATTGAAACTCAACCCAACCTGGTATGGGTCGCACACGCACAGCAAAAACTAGTCGCTGTCGTCCGGATCGAAACCCAACCACAGCCACAACCGTCGGGAACGAAGCCTAGCCACCACCGTCAACCTGAACCTATAAGCTGTCTCAATCCGAATAGGCCAAGCAACCTGTCAAAAAGATACACAAGGATCCCAGAGGGCTACATCATGGGTCGCCCTTCCGGCAGCTTCACCACGACATCAAGGCGACGCCGGAGAGCCACCAGACGAGGGATGGAGCTGCCTTTGCCGCCGCAAGCTTAGTGTTCTCAAGAGAGAGAAAGAGAGAGATAATATCAACTATTATGTCCTAACTATGGTTAAAAGTTTGTATTCTCTCACATTCCCGTCCTTAATATACAGGTATGTGTATTGAAAACCATAGTATATAAAGCTAATATTTATATAATCGGTAGATTCGGTATTTACGAAAACCAAACCAACTTTTTCGCTAATTTTCAATTTCGGATTTATCGATCTCAGTTACCAAAAAGTCGGTTTACCAAAATTAAAACATCGGTTGGTATTCGGTCGGTTTGGTAATTACCAAACCAAGTGGCAGCCCTAAGTGGGACTGATCATAGTAAATAGGAAAAAAGTGGCCAAGTTTTATAAGTTTTTGTTGTCAAATTTTCACGTTCATGATCATCATACATATATTTTTATATATATCTCGATCATCTCGTGAATATATAGCTCGTCGTCTTGATTAGCAGCTTGTACGTCTTACTTTATATGTTAAATAACTTGATTAATCATATGGAGAAATAAAATGTTTACTTTTTAGAAACTAATGAGACACTTGTAGATTCATAACCGTCAATTTCTTTACATTCATAAAGTGTGTGTGTGTGTGTGTGTATTTTATCCAGAGTGGAGCTTCACTTTGAAATTAAAGTGTGAAGTTCGAGTTTTGGGTCACTTTTCGGTCACATATCTACATCTCGACCGTTTAGTTTTTAGGTACTAGTGTATAGATCATCTCTGCAAATTTTCAGCCAAATTGATGATCGTTAAGGAATCTAACTTGCTTAAACTAATGGACGGACTAAATCTGTCAACCTGAACCGTATTAGTTTTAAGGCAATTATCAATGCCTTAACGATCATCATTTTGGCTGAAAATTTGCAGAGACGATCTATACACCAGTACCTAAAAACTGAACGGTCGAGATGTGGATATGAGACAGCAAAGTGACCAAAAACTCGAACTTCACATGTTAATTTTCAAAGCAGAGCTCCGCTCTGGATAGGATATGATATACATATATATATGAAATAACGTTTACATCTTTTGCTGCAGCAAACCATCCATTATGCTTTCCAATAAAAACAAAACTTACCAATTCTAGTGGGACTAATAATATATAGTAACTAAATAGGGAAAAAGTGGCCAAGTTTTATAAGTTTTTGTTGTCAAATTTTCACGTTCATGATATGTGTATTATGTTTTATATATATCTCGACTATCGCGTAAATATATAGCTCGTCTTCTTGACTAGCAGCTTGTACATCTACCCAAGGTTTTAAATATCGGTATCTTCATATGTATCAGTACTTTAAAAAAGGGAGATATCGGAAATATCGGGGATACAGGGTAACAAAGTGTTGTTTTTGAAAAAAGTCAATTTATTAGAAATTTAGAACTACATATAAGTACATATGAATGTCAACTTCATCTACATCCAAAAAGAGACTCTAGGCGGTTGAAAAGCCACTCGCTGGTCTACGAAAATGCAATAATCAGACCAAGACATATGACCCATAGAGTGCGAATTGTAGTGATGAACATGATAGTTATAGATCTCTTTAGAGCTGCCGACTGTTTCTCCTATAAAGGGGATAATAAGGATGAATCCAACTGGATGACTAATCATATACTTCTCCATATTGATTATATCCATAAACATCATAACCAAATTGATTGTTGCCTTCATGAGATTCATTTGAGATCCCACTGCGCTATGTGCCTAAACTGATAGAGTCAAAACATAAGGCAATTGAAGAAACATCAAATAGGGTACTTTGATCATCAGTTACACCTCTAGTCAGTCCTCCTCCCATATCAGGTCTTCCCTTGAGCACCATGACCAGCTATTCTCACTCAGTGGTCTTCATCTTGGGTGGTATGATCAAAATTACCTTCACAAGTAAATTGGAATCCTCAATCCACAGAAGATTGTTCATATTCATATCTTTCGCCTCCAACACCTGTTCTGCTTCCACCCTCTCTACCATCATCAGAACTATCTGGAGTTGTTGTACCACCCCACGCATCATTACTATATGATCAAATTATCTTCTGAGTTTTTAACAACTTCTTCAGATAAGACTCTCTCTACATTGATTCCAGCATTAGTTGCAGTTTCTACAACTTGTGGAAGAGGTCTTCCAGCTTCATCATCGAGGTGTGCAGGCATAATCCAATCATGAAGTGGATCAATGCCATTATCAAGTGGCTCGCTTGCAACATGAAGTAGATATATATATATATATATATATAGTTGTTTTCATTGACCACATTATTCTTTGCCTGTTTATCTCACAGCCGTAGCTTCATATTGTAGTAGCAGTATACAAGCTTTTCCAACTTCTGATATGCCAAACGGTTCCTTTGCTTGGTATGAATAATAGCAAACGTACTCCAATTTCTCTCACACGCAGAAGAAAAAGCCGTTTGAGCTAAAATACGCATTGCAATTTTCTACATGTTTGGTGCAGAATACGCACATTGTGCCCACCAATCAGCTGTAAAGCTACTACAATGAGTTACTGCTATAGTAGATCAACATTTTCTATTAAAGAAATTATGTGTGTGTGTGTGTGTGTGTTTTAATGTATACATATACCACAAACCTGTTTTTCTGGTTTCTCTTGTTTTTCTTGCTATGGTTGACCCAAATGATTCCTTTGCATCGCTAAAGCATACAATCTGCATTAACCATTTGAAAATTGGTCATTTATAATCCCAAACTTTTTTAAGGTTGTCATCAATAAGAAGTTACCTCATCCACAAACGTATTCGCAATTTCTCCATTTATGTTAAATTTTTCAACAACTGTTGCCAGAGAGTTTGTGAAACGTGTGCTATAACCAACATTAGGTCGATAATGAAAATTTGTTCTTATCCAAAATCGCCTTGAGGGTATTTCTCCTAACCTAGATTCGCCTTGAGGGGATTTTCTACTCACCTAGATTCACTTTGAGGAGATTTCTCCTCACTCAGATTTGTCTTTAGGAGATCTCTCTTTACACAGATTTTCATTTAGAGAATTACTGAGTTTTTTTTTTCATTTTACCTTAAATTTTATAGATATTTCTTCACTTTATCGGGGATATATCTCAAATATCTAATATATAGGGGATATTTGACGATGTCGGAGAAATTTCACAGAAACGGTAAAAGATAAGATATTAATATATATCGGTCCGTAAAAAAAAGGAGATATCAGAGGAGATATCATAAATATGACAGATATTTAAAATCGTGCGTCTACCTTTATATGTTAATTAACTTGATTAATCATATGGAGAAATAACGTCTGCATCTTCTGCTGCCACAACTGTCAATTTTGCTTCCCAATAAAAACAAAGCTTATCAATTCAAGTGGGACTAATTATAGTGATTAGGGAAAGAGTAATCATCGCGTGAATGTATAGCTCGTTGTGTTGACTAGCTTGTCCTCCTTTATAATTATATGTTAATTAACTTGATTAATCATATATGAAATAACGTTTGCATCTTTTGCTGAAACAACATCAATTATGCTTTCCAATAAAAACAACCTATCAATTCAAGTGGGACTGATCATACTAATCAGGGAAAGAGCGAGTGACCAAGTTTTATAAGTTTTAATTGTCTATTCGGGGTATTTTTATCATATTAAAAAGCCAATCATCGTGTGAATGTATAGCTCGTTGTGTTGACTAGCTTGTCCTCCTTTATAA
Organism: Rosa chinensis; assembly: GCF_002994745.2. NCBI lineage: Eukaryota > Viridiplantae > Streptophyta > Magnoliopsida > Rosales > Rosaceae > Rosa > Rosa chinensis. Next base: position 54,164,904 of record NC_037093.1, on the reverse strand, counting down.
TTATATGTTAATTAACTTGATTAATCATATATGAAATAACGTTTGCGTCTGTTGCTGCAACAACACCAATTATGCTTTCCAATAAAAACAACCTATCAATTCAAGTGGGACTGATCATACTAATCAGGGAAAGAGCGACCAAGTTTTATAAGTTTTAATTGTCTATTCAGTGTATTTTTATCATATTAAAAAGCTAGCTTAAAAATTGTTCAGTCTGACAGTCTGTGTCTCCCTAATTACTGTTAATGATAGCTACTCATAAAAGAAGACACGAAATAAGATGACACAGTTTTAGAGCCAAAAATATAGTTTATGGCAGTGGCGAAGCTAGAATTTAATTGCCTCACTTGAGCTCGGATGTTTTAGGAAAAATATTCGGAACTTAAACTATATACTATATAAGATTTTAATAAAAATTAAAATATTGAGAATAATGTTCCAATAAGATAAAATATATTTTATTAATCAAATATTTTTAGATCTTTGAAAACTTTTCATAATGAGGATATAAATTATCTTTGACTTTTAAAATTACAAGGAAGTATAATTTAAAAATAACTAAATAAAAGGGTCCTTGACCCAAAGCACAAAAGTAAGCAAAAATTATCCAATTTACTCAAACAATAGATTTTTGTTCCTACTTACCCTGTTTAAAGAGAAATGACAATTTTACCCTGGACTTAATTAATAAACTACATGTATACCACTCTTCTCTTCCCAGCACGACACTCTCTCTCTCTGCGCGCGATCTTTGATCTCCGACTCTACCTCCGGCGCAGCGACGGCGTATCTTCGATCTCCGACTCTACCTCCAGTGTAGCGACGGCGTCCACGCCTGAAAAAGACGACGACGCCCTCCCTCGACCTAGCCGTCCGCTTCCCTCCAGCCACCTTCGAAGTCATCAACGCCGACAAAATTGCAAATCTCCGGCAGATCGATCTCTCCTCTCTCTCTTCTCTCTCTCCTCTTCGCACAGGATTGGGTTATGTGGGAAGTTGATATATTTGGGATTCAGATGCGGTCTCCAGCGGGTAGACCCTCCAGGCCTCCGCCGCTTCCACATTCAGACTCTTTGGATTTCAAGTCCAGCTCTCTGTCCTCTGTCTCGATTTGAAGAATCCGAGATTTCATCAATGTCACCGCCGGTCTCGAGTTCCTTTTTGTCGAGTCCTGGACCAGGTTCTTAGCCTAATTTCGGTTCCAAACGATGAAGCTCTTCTGTTCGAGCTCCATGACACGACAGAAGAGCTTCATGACACGATCCCGGGTCTGCAATCGGAAGGAGAAGGGGAGGTGGGTGCCCATATCATTTTTCTAGGTGCCAAATCAGTTTTTTTTTTTTTTTTTAAAGTAATGGGACAAAAGGAAAAGGAACAAAAACAGGTTTGAACGTCTATTGGGGGGCAATAGACGTTTTTAAATTGATATAATCTCTTTATTTTTTTCTTTAATCAAAGTCTTATTTGTCTAATTTTAGGAAAATTAGTTCTCATTCCTGCTACCGAAAGTTCTATTGGGAGGCAATAGAAGTCTATTGGGGGGCAATAGATGGCTGATAGACGTCTATTGGGGGCAATAAATGTCTATTGGGGCAATAAACCTTTCCGGTGAGGTATTCTTAAAAGTCGTGGGTGACCGGAATCCAGCAAAAGTTTGCCGGAATCCGGCGACCGGTGATCGGAATCTGGCGGCCGGTGACCGGACTACGGCGAAGTCTCTTATGGTTTCTCTCTCTCTCTCTCTCTAAATAACAAAGGGTGAGGGTAAAATGGTATTAAAAAAATAAAAAAAAACAAAAAAAAAATCTTAATGGGGTATTAGGGAAGACCTCCTTAGAGTGTTTTGGGTAAGAGAGAATTAAAAAAACTTAATGAGGTTGGTGGGAAAAGAATCTCTAAAAATTGGGTAAATGGACAAAAACCCTTTAAAAAGTATATAAGTTTTTTCAAACACAAGTGTTCCATCCCAAAAAAAAAAAAAAAAAAAAAAAAAGCCTCAAATCAATCAATGTTGTGAACAAGATTCGAACATGAGCCCAGCTGCATGAAATACGAAGAAACTCTTACAATTTATATATTTTTTTAAGTACTGAGATTTTAAAAAATATAAAACTTAAAAAAATCTATAAATTCCAAGTGGGGCAACGTGGCTCCGCCACTTGCATGTGGCCTAGTCAAACAACATGCAAGTATATTGGTATTAACTATTAAGCATGCAAAACATCTTCTCAAAAAAAAAAAAAAAAGCATGCAAAACATATGGTTCGTATAGGAATAGCTAAATTTTTTAGTTAGGGTTTAGGAATGATTCCAACTTTTGAGAACAAGAAAACAACGAAAAACTGGATGCCATTTACTAGACTCGGGACAATAAGGCATATTGCAAAGACTTTAGAAGTTTGATTCGTTTAGGAATCGAAAGGGCTCCCAATCCAATTAATAATTCGTTCTTGTTTATTAATTCTAATCTGGTATCGATCTTAATTTTCAAAGAATACTATAGAGTAGGCCCAAGTGGCTTTCCGATTGATTCTTGATCTCCATTCATAGAGGAAAATGAACTAATCAAAACATTGATCGAGTTCTATATATAAAAGAATGACGTGCTTATGAATATGATGAGCATCGCAACAGAGTTGTTTGGAATTAGTTTACAATTTGCACACTTGGACAAAATTTCAATACTATAATTAATAGCTGCTGGTGATGTTTTGTTAGGACATGTAGCAACAATTTTAACAATTTAATACATGAGATTTTACGGATGGACCGTTTTTTTAGATAGCAGTACTATTCCGTTTGTAAATTTTATATGTTCATATTTACAAAGTTGTAGAAAACTAGAAATACTTGATAAGATTTAACTGTACTCAGGCACGTAGCTAGGGCTACTTGGGCTGTCGCCCAAGGCAAATTTTAGGCCAAAAGCTGCCAAGTATAGGTATAGTACGTCCAAATAATTAAATAAATTATACTAAGTGTTGGTGAGAAGTTCTCGTAGAGTGATATCGTTTCACATGACTTGAATTGAGGTATTAACAAAGTTATATTCTATAGAAAGAGACATGTAGTTGGTGAATATAAAAGGGAATGGAATTAGATCTCAGTATGATTCATTGTATTCTCAATTAGAAAGGCTGGATGACTCTTGTGTCGAAGTGTATGAATGCAGTGGTTTCTATTTTACTTCTCTAGTTATTAATATAATCAGATGTCATCTATGCTATGCTATGTGCCTATGTCTATTTTGTTGGTTTGATTTATATTGAAATGTATGTATGTATATTATAGATATTGAATAAAATGACGGATCGTCGAAAATCCAAGTGGTACAAAAATTTTCTATCATGGTTTACATTTTTACAAGTGATACTCCATCAAGTGGTAGTGGGAATGAGATTGGGAGTGGAAGTAGAAATGTGACTGAGAATTTTGTTAGATTTATGCTTGTAATTTTTAATTTACGGGGTTTTAGTTTTATGTTCCCCCCATTGTATGCTTTTAATAATAAAGAAGTGAAGATGAGTCTCCCACTGGATATCAAACCTTAACAAAAAAAAAAATTCTTTGTAAATTTTTTGTAGAGAGAATTCCACAGATGGTCACTCGACTATGACTCATTCGACACTTTGGTCACTCAAGTTTCAAATATATCACTTTGGTCACTCAAGTATTACACTGTCATTCACAAAAGTCACCCAAGGGGCATTTTTTCTCACAACGAAGTGACTTTTGTGAATGACAGTGTAATACTTGAGTGACCAAAGTGATTTATTTGAAACTTGAGTGACCAATGTGATATATTTGAAACTTGAGTGACCAAAATGTCGAATGAGTCATAATTGAATGATCAAAGTGACTACCCTCCCTTTTTTGTATAACTAAAATTATCCCAACCCAGCATCAATTCTTGGCTAACGTCCCTGACTGTACTACATGTGGAAGTTACATTTTTTTGAGAAAGCTTATGATTTGAAAGGGACTTGACTTTATTATAATAAACGTAAAGATATCAACATCA